>NC_136293.1:13541265-14263765 GCF_964198595.1 Lampetra fluviatilis
CCTGCATTGCAATAATCCATCAGTCTACCTGCGCACGAGTCACGGTGGCGAGATGTTAACTGCCTCGCCTGGTTTGCAAGAGATCGTGGGTTTGATCCCAACCCTGCCACCTTTAATATTTGCAGTTTGCATGTTCTCCTCGTGGACACGTGGACTTTTCTCCGGGTCCTCCGGTTTTTCCTTCCACATTTAGAATCAACATGCGTTGAAAGTATTTGGCTGCTATAAATTTCCAGATGATAAGCCACTTCGTTGAGCTATCAATTGTGGCCAGGTCGCTTCTGAAAAAGAGCTACATAGCACACTGGACATTACCTGGTAAAATAAAAAAGAAGTTTTGTTGTTTTGTTCATACCTCTCCCTCTCTGCAGGAGACATCTTATTGGGTGCATTCCCTCCTTTGGCTGCCACTGCATCGTCAGTCTTGGCCAACTACCATCACGGCTCCGTTAGACGTGTCCTGCCCAAGGCCACTTGCTTTTCTTAAAATTAAATGAGGTCTCTATTTTGCAAATGTTCTTCAATCCAAGTTTTTTCTTCCTGCATGAGTGCCATTCAAAGCATGCATCTATCTACACCTATTTGTAGCATTTACAGATTGTCTGCATGTTGTTCGTAAACGACCATGTTTCTGATATATATGTTATAAGAGGTAATAAACATTAATGAATACAACGTTCTTCTTTACGTACATTGGTATGGTGCTTTTTTAAAAATAAGCTCACGTTTAAAAATGTACCACAACCTACTTTCATCCACCTCTTTCATCATTTTGATCCCGGCCTACCTTCACGAACTCACTGGTTTATAAATAGTCGGAGGTATCTTTTTTTCTCCACCTGTACCCCTCCTCCACGTCATCTTGAAATGTGCAGAAAACTTGTTGCTGTGAAGACCGCTGTTTTTCTTGTGATTTAAATTGAGCCCCACTCTGCAGCCCTCTTCATTAAGATCAACAATGTCCTTGTCGTTCATTTCCACTGGTGAGCAGAATGACTCTTGTCATCGGGACATCTGAGATGGTTCGCATGCTATTGACTTACGTCCATTCCTTTATTTCTCCTTGCGAATTTTTGGGAAATGTCTACCGATTCCGCTGCAAACAACGTTGGTGAAAGGCCATCTCCTTGTCTGGCTCCCATTATAATGTTTATACTTTCATGTCATCTCATTGTAGCTGTTAGATTTATCTAAATTGTTTTAACTTTTTACCCAGATGTTCACTATTTTTTGTAAAAAAAAATATCCCCAATAGAGTGAAGGTTTTTGACAGTCCATTGCACTTGGTAATTCCATAAGGCATTTAAAGAAGATTTTCTGGCAAAAAAGTAAAACCTCCAGATTTGCTAAAAAAAATTTCACTGTCTCTGAATTTATCTGATGGTTCCACGTGTGCTTTTTGTACATTATGAAACCTGGAATGTCACCGTTTCCCCGTCAGGGACTCGTGACACAAATGGGAAACGCAACAGGAATTCCTCAAAATGTGTGGCTTGCAGCTCAAAACGGGCGAGAACTGACAACTAAGTTACCGCCACAGGAAATACAAGCTAAAATGCCACCTTGTCATGATTTGATTTATTCCCTGCATTCTTTAAATGCCAGGTGAAAATGTTAATGCTCATGATAGAGCTCTTTGTCAAGAGAAATGGCAAAAAGTAAATATTTCATGAGGATTGAAGTTTTATTTAGTTATTTAAATACATCTTTACATATATATTCATGATGTGATGGACATTTTAATTGGGAGTGTAACATACAGCTGTATCACATTGGGAAGGCATCAATATGCATTCTAGTTTTAAGCTCAAAGATAAAGCTGAGCTGACAAGCTTCACAAAGTGCAACAGCAAGTGGTGGTGTTAGCGAGCACCTATTAAAGTCACCAGGGCACGTGATTGGTGACAGGTTCAGCACCATACCTGACTGCCGTTTTCTCCTCAGTTCTGAGATTCACACAATCACCCAGTCCACAATCACCCAGTCCACAATCACCCAGTCCACAATCACCAGTACACAATCACCCAGTCCACAATCACCCAGTCCACAATCACCCAGTTCACAATCACCCAATCCACAATCACCCAGTCCACAATCACCCAGTCCACAATCACCCAGTCCACAATCACCCAGTCCACAATCGCCAGTCCACAATCACCAGTTCACAACCACACAGTCCACACTCGCCAGTCCACAATCACCCAATCCACAATCACCCAGTCCACAATCACCAGTACACAATCACCAGTACACAATCACCAGTCCACAATCACCAGTACACAATCACCAGTCAACAATCACCCAGTCCACAATCACCCAGTCCATCTAGGAGCATCAGAATGTCAAAACCGGTCCAGAGTTTGCTTTCTGAAACAGATGCTGCTGGATAATATTGGTCTAGAATACCGATAGGATGATGGACTATTTATTGTATTTATATGTGGGACATACAACAGCGATCTGCTCTAGGTAAACATCAGGCCATTACATTGCTGTTGTGCATGTCTAGAAACTGTACGAAAGTTTCCAGGACGATTCTGGCAGTACGCAGACCATCTTTCCACCGAAACCCACCCGGAACAATACACACACACACACAAATCAAGTATGATTATTTCAAAGCGAGTAGTAATATGAACTTATGGCAATGTGTAAAGTTTGTATCTGCTTAGAATGCACCCACAACACTCGCCAGCCTCAACACACAAACAGGGAGATTAGTTCCGAGCAAGATTCCTGAATCCACTTTGCGCAAACCCATCTGGACCTCACCGTGCACCGCTTGCCATTGCCCGTGGCACGCATCACATTCACAATGCATGAACAGAATAAGACTCTTTTTTTTTACCGCTTTATTATCTGGCGTGATGTACTGCGATACATGGAGCGTATTAGAACACTCGTTACGGGGTAATGGTCTGAAACACGCCCTGCAAATGAATGGGTGGAATGTGCATTGAGCACGTCGTTGGAAGAAATGAGGAAAACAAAATATACGCGAAAATTAACAATGTACCGAATTGTTTCCTTTTAGCAAGGGCATTGTTAACTTATTGTACATGTTATATACAAGTAATAATGAGGTGTAGGGTAACACACCTACTCTCTATATACTCTCCTATGGTGTGCACACAGCACATACACTTAGAGGCAATTGTGCCATTCATATGAATGTTGTGGTTTGGGCACGATCATCAATATCACTGCACAACAGCGTACGAAAAATATCATCGAAAATGCTTCTCGGTGATTCGGCTTTCAGGATTTCTGCCGATTTGAAACTCAATCGGTGTCACAAATAAATTCGAAAAAAAGAGTAAACAACCCTCACTTTTCAGCCACATTTTGCAATTCTATAAATGTATTTTTTATTAAGCAAATGTGTATTGTGGTGCCCTGTGTATTAGCTGTGATAAACATTACTCAGTATAAACATGCGGTTCTCAATTACACTCAGATGGCACCATGAAAGGTTCACTTGAAAAATTGTGAAATGCAAATTTGGGCACTTTTTATTTCAGCGCTTGCAATTGACACCAAAGCCACACACAGCAGACTCTTCATTGGCACCGATTCGCTGGGCGTCTGGAGAATAGCCTGTCAGAGCACAGCATGGCCAAGCTCACGGAAAGGACAAAAAAGTCTGCCTGATTAAACTGGGAGCATCGCTTGACATATCTTCAAAGAGGTTCTTTAAGCACCCAGCACAGAGAGCTCGAACACTTTTGGGCTCTCCTTAGCGCGACAGTGCAGACAGCCAAGAGCCAGGCTTCAGGATGCTCCAATCAATTGCGGAGCGTCCTTCATGATGTTCCCGTCTCGGGTAACCAACCTCTGTACAAACAAGTCAAATTCAGCTCTTGAGTTGCGGTGCAATGAGAACGCCCCTGGTTTAGCTTCGCATGACCAAGGATGGACTGAGTGAGGTCACGTTCATCGAACGAGGAGGTTTATGCTCGTTCAGTGAAATTGGAGTGGGCAAAGGAAGAGATGGGAAGCTTGAAATACAATTGCAATATTGTCGTGCTGTCAAAGGTCATTGTTGACTCAAGGACACTTGCCATTTGTAATCGCCACTCAATTTAGAAACAAAACTAAAATTCCATTGTGCAGAACAAACGCATTTTCTTCAATCATCCGTTGGTTCAAAATGAAAGATTGATTGTTTTTGCTCATTCAGAATTCACAAATTCCATAGCCACCAATGCCCCAGACCCCCATTAGGAATGGCTCAGGCTCCACACACTCAATGGAGTTGCTATCAATACTGCATTAAACATTGACTTAAAACGTTCGTGACTGCAGGAATTCATATTCTTGGTTCTTTCGGTAAAGTCACGTAGATAGAAAAGAAAAAATAATAAAATAAAATTATAATAATAAAAAATACATTGAAAATAATAAAAGCAAAAAAACAGAATAAAAATAGTAAAATTAAATAAAAAATGTAAATACATTTGGAGGTTTGCCCCCTCTTTTCTCTCCGCCTGATGAAGACCGCTTGTGTTGCGATCGAAACGTCGTGGGGTTTTTTTGCTTTTATTATTTGAAATGTATGTTAATTTCAAATTTTATTTTACTATTTTTTATTGTGGTTTTTTGCTTTTATGATTTTTTTTTAATTTTAATTAATTATTTTCATTTAATTTTATTACTTTTATTTTCTATCTACGTAACTTTACCGAAAGATCTAAGATTACTGCATTAAACACTCGCCATGTCCAACATACGTGGCAGTGAGAGGAGTGTATTTGTTGTGAACAACTTTGACAGCCAAAACCCATTTCTTAATATGAAAAGTACAGAAATAGAATGTTTATTCTACGCAATGACACGAATACAGACATGTGGCCGATGGCAACTTCCCCCATAATCCTGCCTCCCGAAGGCAGGAAACCCCCTACAAGCCATACCCACTGTGACGTGCCTGATGATGTCGTGGACATCACCTAGCCCCGCCCATAACCTCCTGTCCAAAGGCACAGAGGTGAGAAGAAGAAAAAATGTTTCCAACAATGTTAGTGTTACTCGATTAGTGAAATACAGTAATTAAACTGATAATCTGAAAAAGTAATCAAGAAATTAAATAATTCTGCCTTCACATGCACAATGTATAATTAGAAGAATCTCACAAATGTGATACCCAGCACAGGAATATGAATTGTATTGTTGTTAAACGTACAATAGTGCCCCTTGGCATGGATTTCTATTATTTATAAGCGAGAAGCCTAATATTAGGTTGGTGAAAGTTTATAATAATTCTCTGAAGTGTTATGACGGCCCCACAAAATATATATATAAATATGCGAGTACAAGAGTTTTAAACAAAATAATGATTGCAATGACAACTCCATGGGATACAATTATGACAGCTGTGATGCTTGTTATGCACTTTGCAAGAACCCATAACTTTAAAAAACACCGCTGACGGCAGGTCAAAGCAGGCGGCACTGAATCACTTCTCGCCACGGCGACAGTCGTCTTGGTCGGGCACAGACAGCTTTTGAGCACACAAAAGGTCGCATTGACAACAGCACTTGGAATTGCAGTGGCCTGGAAAGCATACCTTGTCGATAGCACGTGCTTGCATTCGACATTAAGTTTTATTGGTCTCACGAAGGGCATATCTGTGCTCACTCTGGTACGGTTTTACCGGACCACAACAAAGTATACGAAACCTATGGGCTGCGTCTTCTTTCATTGCTCATTCACGTCACTGGGGCTTAGTGGTTGACAGGGATGCAGGCGCACCCCGATCCTGCCAAAAGCCTTCCAAAGCGACGCGTAATTACGTCTTGGCGGCGTCGCGCCCGCGTTGTTTCCCGCACACCGACACACCCAGTTCGGTGGGTGCCCCCCGTGCACGCAATTTCAGGTAGAACATTCGCCGTGGCGCGAAAAACTTCCAACTGCAACGCTGCGAAAGCCCCTGTACACAAACGCATCGTTTTGCACAACGGCGTTCGCCCTTGCCTGACCAACAAGCCGGCTGCCAAGAAGTGTGCTGCATGTGACTCGCGTCATGAGATTAGGCGACAGAAGAGACATTTCACCTAGATGGCAGAGTTTGCTTGAACATGAATTCAACATGTTTGCATAAAGTAATAAACAAGAGAAGGTGTGTATGGTTCACTGTTCCATTTATTTACTTATTTCTCTGCCTGATCTCCAATCTTCAATTGTTCCCTTTTTCTAAGTATTACTTCTTGTCATTGCTTGCCAGGTCTAGACGCCACTGTGCTGAGCTCAAAGATACACATATCCTGGCCAAATTTGCCACAGGGCAATATTTGACGTGAATAATTTGAATCAGAATGGTAATACCTGTATAAACTATTATGCCAATTTTTGGATGAAGATTTCTTTAAAATTTTGCTTAAAAAAAGAGTATTTTGTAAGTTTTTGCATGATTGTGTATATAGAATATAGAATAAATAGTACGTCCCATAGCTGTGTGCCCACACGTGGGCTGTCTTCTTAATTACTCCAATTTAAAATGATAATGGGAGATTGCATTTTTGAGGGGGAAGTGGACACGCCAATGAACCATGAGGCACGATGATATTAGCCTGGAAATGTAGCCTTAGCCTCCGAACAAGAATGCTTGCAGCTCTTAATAACAATTACGTGTGTGTTATATCAATGGTGAACGCATTGCTCAGTCATGTGTGGACTCAACGCAACAATGTAGACATGGGAAGGGCTTCATCCAAGATGAACAGATTCGAATATTAAATAGATCTCTCATAGGTGACATTGATGGCAAAACACTGGCCATAATTTAATTTCCACACTATTTTCAGTAGATCAGAGGTTACAGGGTTCATGAAGACATATGGAAAAGCCAATGTGGGCAATGAGGCAGTGAGGTTATTTTGTCTATTCCATTTCTTCAGAGGAAAACAAAAGCAAATGCAGCCACCGGAGCAAATGTTACACTTTAAATTCAGCGTCTACATGCCAGACAATCCCTGCATGGCATTAAGAGCTCAATTAATAGACGTGTGGGTACTGCTTTGAAGCAGATGATACATTTCATTCAGTTATTCATTCGGTCATTTGCAATGCTTTCCCAGGACATACTACGGAAATGCAAAACCTAATTTCCATTGTGGTCCTGGCTGTGACCACAGGGCTACAAGCCATCACAAATGGGACAGGTGGTACATTTTCCAAAATGCTTTACACAAAATGGAACAGCGCAGTAAATAACATATGGTAGGATAGATGGCTTATGCCGGACATCTCAGGTCTTTACAGTAACACGTTTAAATTCAGGCAACTGCATGTTTTCTTATTAGCATATTCCAGTGATTACTCTGAACATAAAATACAGCACTGTGTGGTTCGTATTTTAGGAATTTAAATGTCCCAACTTCTCCCATTCGCTTTCATGTGCACCATAACGCATATCTCTGCGTTTGATTTTGGAAAGAGGCTCATCTCAGTGGGTTTCACGACTGGTTTTAAAGAAAAATTTCACTGTATTAGCTGATTGACACACATTTGCATGCTAGTTTACATACGTGACAGCCAAGCAGTCGAGCAGACGGTGTGCTTGCAATTTAACCTATTACGAAGCGGATGAATAAATCTCACATTTGGTCAGTAATGCCACGCTAATATCAAAGCAAGCCATCCATACATACAGGGAAGGAAATGCAAAAGCCTGTGATTGATGGAACAGAGAGTGACATTGGATTGCATATAAACGATATCCTTACTTCTGCGCTTCCATTGAGCTAACAACACTCAAATTATGCTTCAGATGCAGGACTGAATAAAATAAAACGTATAATTAAATTGTGCCCAAACAAAAATCCCCTGTATAGCCTAAACAGACTTTTGGGGCAAGTGCTTTTAGTGAGCGCCATGCCCGGCTGCCCTCGTCTCTCCAGTGGCGATTTTTTTTCACATCGTATCAAGTACCCATTTAAGGCTGAGTCTACCCAGGGGAGGCCCAGGACCGGTTCAAATAATCGTCACTGGTGTTGGCCGGGAGCGGGAATGGAAATCCAGTGACTGGGTTCGTGATGCGGCGCGCTAACCGCTGCACCACCGCTCTCCACAAAGACTCCCCATAGAGTGTTGATCAGACTGTTAGGGCAAGTGCTGTTAGCAAGCACCTACCGCTCCCAACACACAAGCACACACGTCCTGTACCAGGCATGATGCGTCCGTAAAAGCAGCTGATCCCTGCGCACAGTTCACAGGCGAGCGAACCTGTTAGATCAAGGTTGGTATATAATGAATAACCTCCACTCTCGACCAGTAAATATATTTTAAAATACAGTACAACAAATCTAGATCTATGATAAGCTGCTATTCTGGATGTATGTAAGCCCGGAGATCTTCCCCTATATCGCTCTTACATTTTCAGTGAACGAGGTGTTATTTGAAAGGTTACAACAATATGTAGTTCATGTGATCGAGGTCAAAATTACAACTACAAAATGACCTTTGATCTTCATGGAACTAGTGTTGGTTATCATCTAAACGATTTACAATAACCCAGTATGTGACATGATCCCCATTTAAAATGAATACAGCGAATAGGTATGTACCATTTTGGAGGGGTGTTTAAGGATGGGAAGAGCCATTGAATCTCGTGGGCACTCCCACTATATCGAACAAGGGTCAAGTAATATGATGACAGGTGAGTGGTGAATGTCTGATGAGAGTCGGGTGAGTGTCAGGTGGGTGTCAGGTGGGTGTCGCGTCATCCCGTCCACGGGATGGGCTGCCAGCTTGCGTCTGCCTGGGGCGCCACGGTGGCGAGATGTGAACTCCCTCGCCTGGTATGCAGGAGGTCGTGGGTTCGATCTCGACCCTGACGCCTGCTGTCTATTTGGAGTTTGCGTGTTCTCCCCGGAGTTGCATGGATTTTTTTCCGGGTCCTCTCCAGTTTTTCCCTCCATATATAAAACACGAGTTCAGAGTATTTGGCTGCAATAAATGTCCACGTGATAAACCACTTCATGGACCTATTATTTGTGGCCAGGTCAATTCAAAAAAAGAGCTGGTAAAATAGTAAATAGTTTAGTTTCATCTAATGACAGTCATGACGAACACAATTCAGCACACAACGTGACGGAGGGCTGAATGTGTTGTACTTGATAACGTCTTACATTATTTAAATTTTATAGCGTCTTGACCAAGGCGCTGAACAAATAATTAACTATTTCTACAGCAGTATAGTGTGATGAGTTGATGAGAAGGATGGTAGTACAGTACATGAATACGATGATGCGTGGAATAACGATGATGAACGTGACAATGAGTGGTGAATGATGAGTGAGTGTGATGGATGGGTAGGGGGAGTTGGGAAGAGGGATGGAGTTAGTGATGTGGAAGGGGAGTTTGGGTAAGCGAGGGAAAATAAGTGAGTGTGTTTTAAGGGAAGAATGAAAAATGGAGGGTGAGGCTGATTGTTTGACATGTAGGAGCAGTTCCAGTTTAAGGGGCGAGAAGTGAGACGGAATGGAATGGTGATTGGGCACAGGGAGGAGTGGGAACCGACAGAGCCAGCTGGGATTGTGAACGCAGAGGGCGACAAGGAGCGTGGAACGAAACGAGGGAAGCAATTTGTGGTCACCGACGGATTAAGGGATGTGTGTATAAGCAAGAGGAACGTGGAAACGCTGCAAAGGGAATTCTACCGTGAGCACGAGCTGCAGGTGCCAAGTGTTCTCTGCGCCCCTCGGGGTCCCCTCCACCTCTGCCGCCATCGCCGTTTCTTTCACAGTTTATACAAAATAAAGTGAACGATGTAGGACTTCGTATATAAATAACTGAAGCGGCACAGGTTTTGGTTATTGGGATGTGTTTCTCATTACATTGCTTGTAGCAAAAAAGAAAACATAGTGTACATGCTATGACAGTGTCTTTTTAACTTTGTCCTATATTTTGTTTAAACCAGTCAAAAAATAAAAAAACCCTGCACATTTTCCTTGCCTCTGGTGGAGCGTGAGCCAGAGCATGCAACGACTCGCCCGCCCGCCCGCCCGCCCCCACGCAGGATCACCTGGGAGCAGCTGCCCGACAACAATGCAGCCTTTTACACCTGCCAGAGCAACACCTTATACCTCCCACACGAAATAGAGAACCGCCTTCCTCCTGTTAGTCCACCAGCAAAAACCGACCACGTTCACAAGCCTCCGATTAGCACGGCTTGCTACGTACGGTGCGAACGAAGTTCAACATACGTACACACAAGCCCTCTGTCTTCCCGTCCCCTCTTGAGGGCTGCCCCCAGACCAAGGCCAATCATCTTCGCGAAGGACTGAACAGGCGTCGACCACTGACTGCGTCCTACTTGAGTTGAATATTAAGCAGCCGGAGCGAGAGAATTCCCACGTCTTCCCACAATTAACATCAGAACTTGCTTAACATCGCGTCGCTGTTCACGACCGTCCAGTTACTGTCAGCGCATACAAAACAAAACAAGCAGCCAATCCTGCTGATTTGTCTGGTTTGATTATTGTCACTTATTGTCACAGTCTATTCACAGCCCAACCAAGTGACACTAATTGGACTCAACTGCATGGCATGAAAAAAACATGAATATTTGAAACCCCTCCGAGATATATAAATATTGCTAATGGACAAAATATTTAAAATATGTAACAACTCTTGCTTGGAAATCTTTCTTTTAAAATCATCCTCGTCATTGCTCACAAGTCCGTTAAAGCCAGGGGACATCCCATTGAGACAAATGTCTCCATTACGAGGAAGATATGGGAGTCAAACAAGGTAATACAATGTTTTATTCTTAAATATGGAATGTTGTTGTTGAGTGTCAGCCGGGAACTTTTATAAGACTGGGAATAGGCCACCCCCATTTTCCCATTCCGTCCTTTAAAAATGAATTAAAATGCGTCGTAGATTTTCGCAACAAATCATGAAACAAATCCTTCATCTATATATTAGAGCGGACAATATTAAAACTTAACTTGTAATTATCAAAGAACCTTTCCTGAAAATTAATGAGCTTGACTTTTGGCATTTTTTAACGCGTACAGTATTTGAAAACACCACTTTTTCTTACTGCCTGGATTATAAAACACTCCGGAAAGTAAGATCCACCCTAAATGTGTTCCCAGTGTCAAAAAATTACGTAAATCTAGCCACGCACACACATCTAACAGGTTATAAGATGCACCCCAAACATTTGCTCTCAAACTCGGGATAAATGGGTTGTTTTGCAATTGGTAGAATACAGTAACTGTATTCACAAGTGATGTTAGTGGCCAGGCTGCACGAGACACGTCATACACTCAGACAGAGCTAGAGTCATGTTCTCCTGGGCCTTCAAGCCAGGATAGTATTTAGGGCTTCCTTCAATAACTCTGGCTCTTCTGACAGCCACCACTTCCTGAAACCTGTGAAATGGCATGGGTAGCAGTGTGCTGAGGCTGTAGGATAATCAGACCCAGAAGGGCATGACTCATGAGAATCAGAGCCCGGCCTTGAGCTCCCCTGCCATGCTAAGTAGACAGCCTTGTGGCCGTGGTGCTGCGGGAGCCCGATGGCGACAGGCCCATGCCGTGGCACGCCAGGCACGATGGATAATCCAGGGCACGGCACGCCAAGTCTGCCAGGACCTGGCCCCATATTCACCCACGGTGCCATCGTCTGTCAGCGCGTCCATGTCAGTGTGTCCGAGTGGTGTATCTGTGACATCCGAAAAAACTGAGCGATGCCACGACGTGGGAAAATCAGTCCGTATGCAGAACACAAAACAAGCAGCGCGTGCAAAATGCAACACCATCTCTCGATGGCACAAGGTACAAAAGAATAACCGCAATTAACGAACACACAAACACAAAGTTGCACTCAATATCCATTACGCTCTTAAAAATATTGTAAGGCAATGGTACCAACACAACAACAGCTTCGTCTACTGTGCCATACTTGGTCGATATTCATAACAAATCTATTGATACTGGCTAGAGGTGTCATTGCACCACCCAACGCCCAAATTCTAATTGACTTTCACGGGGTGAGAGGGCATGGGGTTGGGGTGGATCGAGGAGACCCCGAGGGAGACCAATTGGAGCTCAGCAGGAGAGAAAGGTCGGAGAGCAAAAGGGACAACGCACCACGAGACGAGACGCGGCTCCTGCGTGAAGCGTTCTGTGTCAAACAAGCTCAGAATACCCACGGCTACGTGGCAAGGCAAACTTGACATTAGTTCTAAATCGATTGTTTCTGTAAAAAAAGACACACTTTAGTGTTTTTGGTGCATTAAATCGTAGGGTTAACATATATTTACTTGTAAAATATTGACTGAACATCAACAATGTTGGGTCATTTATTTATCTCTCCAGAAAAACCTAATTGAGTCTCAAGACTCATGTTCAAGACTCATGCAGTGGCATATGTAGGGTAATTCCAAAGGTTAAGTTTACTATTTTAAATTCAGACACACATTGACTTAAACAAAGATGTATATCCATATAATACGAATGATATGCCTAAGTCAAATGCTTTTCCTTACAACAATGAGAACCAGATGCCTTGTGCAGCGCCTTATGACCTCCAGGTATAAGGCGTTATAAAAGTGTAAACTATTACAATGTATTACTACTACTACGCGATTCTGCGAAAGCAATTTCTGGTTAAACTGTTATAAATTAAGGCTTGACTGGAGCGGCTGATGCCCCTGTCCACAGTAAGGCACTATCTCCTTTCAGCGCGAGGTTGCGGCAAATCACGGCCGTGACGATTTGTCCGGCTTCTCGCTGCAGCGTCGCTGCGTGATCTATTGTCTGTGTTCCATGGACGTAGAGCGCGAATTACTGTCACTCACAGGCCCTGCCTGCGTTCCCACCCCCTCGCAGTCCATCCATCACCACCCCAAAACCAATTAAGTCTGCATTCAGCCCATAACATTATGCGTCGCTGTGCATGCACATTATTCGTATTTTTAAATTCAGCTATGTCCCTGATGCTGCTCGATTCCCCCAGCCACCAGTACCTGGAAACTCCTCCCGACATTACGGGCTTGTCGAGGATTACCCTTGCGACGCCCTGGCCTTTTTGGGCAGCAGAATGGCCTACGGATAGTTTCACGCAAACGCAGCAGAGCACTAGGGTTTGGCGGCTTGTCTCCAATTTATCTTTGTAATGCTTGCAAGCAACTGTGTCGCAAATAAGACATTAGAGATCCCGTGACATTAGCCAGCCCTTTAATGTTTGTGCCACGGTGAAAATGTGTTTTTTATTTGAATGCAATCCAAAGTAGCTTACTTAAAAATGCTTACTTAAAAATGCGTACTTTCCCTATGGTGGATGGTCATCGTGGCAAATGACACGTACCTCACTGCGGATATATAAAGTAAATTTTCACATAAATTAATAAAATACGCTGAACTAAACGAATACGACGGTTTTGTTTGGTGACTCCACACGCAGTAGGAATTGTGCCCAGTCTTGATCTCCCACATCGGGTGCAGTCAGTGGGCACTAAAAGGAACCACGTGAAAGATGCCGAGAATTGAATTCCAACACCTGGACATGTGCCTTCTGAGGAATCCGGCATGGATTGTATTTGCCGCACACGTGGAACTCAAAGTTCTCCGCTCAAACGTGCCTTTTGTTGCGTGCACAAGAGACGTTTAAATGCCACCCCTCGGGCAAGAATCCAAATATTGCCTCGTGCCGTTTTGACCAAGGACACGGACAGTTTACGTCTAATGGTTGCGACCCAACGCTACACGATTGTGTTTATGAGCATTTAAAAATATGGGGATCCGTTTTGTTGTTATTATAATGTCTCATCGCTTCTCATGAAGTGTGTATATGGTAATGACATGCGGGGCTGGTTGATTTAAAGTGAAATGGAATGAAAGAAATGGGAAAAGTACATGCACGTAGCCTGCAAGATAACTACTTCATGTGACCCTCAGCAGGCAATTGTTGAAAATTCTCGTAAATAGCCATCACACTCTGGCTATAGTAAACACGATTACTTGGCGATACTGCGTTGGCAGTGGTGCACAAGCACACACAGCAACAAACTCAACACATTCATCAATAACACTGCATTAAACATAAAAAAGTAGAGAAATGGCGACATTTCAGGTAATATCACTTCTTCACAGCCCACTGAGATGCCAGGAGGTATATGCTGTAAAGAAAGGCCCTTGTCCTAAAGGTTGCCTATTATAGACGTGTTCGTTAGTAACACTGCCTTTAAAATAATGTATTGAGGTTTTATTTATTGTAAGCAATGATAGGTCCTTTGTGCCATTTTGAAATGCCATTGATTTTTGCCTCGGGGAAAAGTGAAACGAACATTTACCTCATGTTTAACTCCAAAATAAGTTGCATGTTTATTTGTTTTGAAATATTACTGTAAATGCATTCCATTCTGTTGACATTCTTTCGCATAGTTGTGCTGTACTGCATTGCATGGAGGAGAGATGTAAACATTAGCTTGGAGGAGACTTTGTGTCAGGGTATTGTGCTGAATTATTTATTCTGTAAGAACAGAGAAATCAAGACGAATCTCAAAATTGATTCCTCAATATCCATCATCACAAGCATTAAAATAAAAACTGGGAAGCGTCCAACGCTACGTCTATGTTGAGCCACCTACGCTGAGCATTTTACAAACTCATTATTTACATTCAATCTGATTATCTGGATGAACACCATCCAGATGTTTGACTTTGCCACCAAGAGTATCACCAATTGATGGGTGATTTTTAAGCAAACCTGGCACACTGCAGATCGCAGAACAAGAGACAATGGAAGGATAGCAGTCTCTTATTACTTGCTAATGTAATTCATGAATTAATAGGTCACACACCATTATCTAAAACATCTACAAAAAACATGAATATATGCATGTCCGTGGTCCATTCTTGTTAAAAATTCATGGGAGAACATTAAAAAAATAACACATATACAACCAGGAACAAAGCAAGCCTTACTTGCACGCATATTTCTAAAAGGCCGTGTGTGCGTGGACACTCCGCACGCACAAAAACCTCATTCATCAAAATACACCATGCACTGCCCAGACTCCACACATTTATATATTTTTTAATAGCCATCATGTTAACGTGCAACACAAAAGCTTTTTTTTGCTACTGGCATTTGGAAATATCACATTTTTATTTTCCTTAGAAGGAAGCCTATTCCGGATAGATAGTTGGGTCTGGTATTAAGACAAACATGGATTCAGAAATATTAAAATAACCACATACTATTCTGTAGAAATCATCTTTATAATATCCAGTGTTCATTATTTTGCCTTGGTACATTGAAATTCACTAAATGCCTCAAATTTTTAACATTTGACTTTTGGTGCCGAGTAAGCTGCTTTGCCATTTTCCCAACGATCTGCCGTGTGGACCCAAGATTCAGAGGCTAACATTTTCAATTGCAGAGGCGAACCTCGCGAAGACTGAACCGGCAAGGAGGCTCTTGCACCGGCAGCCGGAGATCTCTCCTCCTGCTGGGCCACTGGACAAGGACGGGCATGGGTTTCCTCAGGGATACTTGAATGAAATGTAATTTGTCCTTCACTGCATAGCTCACGTTATACCATATAATTGAGACAAAATTATTCTTGGACATGCTGGGGAGGGGGGGGAAAGAACCGATATTAAAATGAGTCACGCTAATATGGCCACACATTTTTTTTTTACTTAAGACAGTAACTGTAAGGTTATAAATAATTGCCTTGCCCAATAGTTAATAGTGATTGATAACCTTCCAATAACAAGAAAAACTGATAAACAAAGCGGCAGGAGCTGTAGCCATGATAAGAAAGACTCCATTGTTTTCCCTTTGTTTAAACCCAGACAAAAGACCACTGAGAAAACGGAACACCTTTTGAACATGAGACCTGTGGTAAATACACACGGTTGTAAAGTAGCTGAATAAATTGTGTTTTAATATGGCCCATAGACAGTTCCATGATGAACGCATTAGAGAGCTATACAGCACAATTGCAAACGACTACCGAGTAGGAAGCCTTCAAGTATGAAGTAGAACTTGGGGATAAGTGATTAGCTAAGGATGCACGTGAACTGAGAAGAACGATGTTTACACAGCAACAGTGCCAGGCTGCCAGCATAAGCCGCGATTCCACGGCCACTGCAAAGCGAGCCGGAGAGTTCCTTGAACTGGGCCAGTGGACTCGACCTGGATCCTCAGGGCACTCTCAGTGGGCCGACCCGACTCTGGTACGAGGCCTGTTTGCTCGCTTCCGTAAGAGAGCCGCATCCTATCGTCACCCTGGGCCGGGCCACCCGTGGGACTAGTCGCACTCAGATGGGTGAAACAAAGAGGAGATCCACGCAGCTGAACTTCATCGGTGCGCTTTTGTAATGGGTAGGAGATTCTTAAAAAATAAAAACAAGATAGATTATTGCCTTGCGATAGCATGACCTAGCATAAGCATACGCTCAACCTTGTTTAAAAAAATAAGCCATATGATTGCTTCCCTTGAGCCGTGGAGCGGATGGGAATGAGGGGGGGGTATGAAGGGATAGGGGTCACGTGTCAAAAAAAGGAACCTCGATTATTGGGTGCTTGATACAATGGCCCAGCACATGTTGGGTTTGCTTTCCAACGGTCATGGAAACCTAGCAACAGAAAGTCCTTCAAATGGCAGTGGATAAGACATTGCTGATGATGTCAATCAAGAGACGAGCAAAGGGTCATATTTTCATTATGGCCTCATTCAGGTGAAAAAATTCAAAACCTGCTGCTGCTGTTCTTTACCAATGTGTGAATTAGGCCCCAAGTGTTTTCCTTTTCAAAGCTTATTAACAGATTCAGCCACCAATATATACTCACAGTGCTCTGGTGGGAATGGCTGAACGGGAAAGCTCTCCCTGCATTTGCACAGTGGAAGTTATTAAAAATAGAATGTGCATTTCTAAACTTGTAAAATAACGTTTATATTTTTTTTAAACTACACTTTGAAAGCCGCACTTATTTTGTGACGTTCTCATGGAGTCAGTTATATTTCTGCATGCAAACATGCTTCTAAATTCTTCCAGCTTTTCCTACCAACAGAGAAATGACTGCCAAATGCATTAGCACGGTTTGAGCAATGAGAGTTGACAAACAAACTCAATAAAAATCGGCCCAAACCGATTGACAGTCGCACCTGCAATCTCTCAGAAGAGGCAACATTTGTTTTAGTTTCCTTAAACGCTGCACGCACAGGACTCGCACGTGTGACAATTCACTAAAGTGTGGAGGGTTATTGGCTGCGAAACACAACGAACGACACGGAGAGGAGGCCGCTCGCTCGGGTTCTTGGAAGCCCGCAATGAGCCGGGCGCTTGTGAGCTGAACCCGAATGTCCAGGTCTCATGCTTGTTATGCAGCCTTCCACGCTGGCTTTAACCCACTCGCACTTGATTTAGCGCCACTTGCTCTGGCTCGCCCTCTACATCCCACCTTTCCAGCTTGCTTTCCCATCAAACTCAATTTCCACACCGCCTCTTGCTCATTCATGCCCTTTCCCCCTCCTCCTCCCCCTCCTCCTCCTCCTGCCGCGAAGCCGCCCACGACTGTAACTTGGAAACCGACTGCCGAGTTATGCACCAGTCGCATGGAAATGTGGAATTGTTAGAATATAAACTCGCGTTGTCTTCATTTCCTCAGTCGGTCACTTTGAGCACCATCGTTTTTCGTCGACCGCCGCACTTGAACGGACAGCGCAAGAAGAGCACGAGTCAAATTTTGAATGCTTGCTTTCATGTCAATTATTTATGTTCTCCATAGCATAGACCCCAGATCACCATCATCAACCAGTAATTACATCCTATTTGAGTTCTTAGCTGGATTGAAATTGAGGCTTTGATTTAAGAATTAGATGTCATGTGTCTTTTAACCGAAGTTGCCTGGTCAAAATTGGATTTCATTGACGAGCTAATAGACACATATACAATCATGAATTAGTGCAAGAGGTTTGCTTATATCGCTATGGCTGCATTTATACAGGGTGGTGCTTCAAAACAATGTGAACACTTCTGAGAGTTTGCATCAACACCACAGGAAATGAGCCTCCTCCGGGCTCTGGAGACCACGCGTTGACAACGGTGATGAACAAGTGGAGACTCGTGGACTTGTTGAAGCTGTTGAAGCTATTAACATCCATTGTTTTGTATCATGTTACAGTGTATTATGCGTTATTTTTAACATTAAAAACGTAGTCCCATATAAGTGTTAACATTTTTTTGTAGCACCCTGTATTACATGCTGTAAACATTTGTTTAAATTTAGCACCACTACAACAAAAAGTGATTTATACATTTTCCACCTTTGCTGCCATTACATTAATTCTGAAATAAAAATGACGTTATTATTATTCACTAATGTGCATTTTTGGAAAACAATACATTATCGTCATGAAATATTAAGTTAAATTTAAAAAATGTGTTTAAATACGACTGAAATGTAATCGATTTTATAAACATGGCATGTTAAATAACACCTCAGGAAAACAATTATGAAACAAATGCATTTAAATATTTCATCTTGACTCAAAGCTTTCGTGACTGCAGGAATTCTTATTCTTGGGTCTTTCGGTAAAGTCACGGAGATAGATTCAAAGAAAATAACAAAAAACTACGACGACGTTCACTTCATCGTAAACACAAACACCACAAATTGAAGATGAAAAAAATAATGCAGTACCATGGGTGGTTTCGTGAATGGATGCGGTTTTAAATGTAGGGTGGCTCCAACATTAAGTGTAACCCAGGGGCCTCATCTACCTCGCATTACTGCAAGTACTGAAATTCATTTCACCTTGGGTAGAAGGGTGCTGTGCAGAAACATAAATCAATGTAGGGTATCTTTTATTTATCTTTCTCTCTATTTATATACACACATAGATAGCCTGCGACCAAATAACCCACAATGTGCCAGATCTCAAATCTCAGCAACGAAGCAGCACCGACCTGGATAGCGCTCGGATATGACCACCATGCACGCCAGGTAACTATAGGTCACTATAGGTCACTATAGGTGGCTGTGGGGCTATGCTATACGGCGAACAGTGCAGATATCCACTGTTGTACTGTGCTTCTATGCTCCCCACCTTCACTGACCAGCATGGTGAAGTATGCTCAAATAAACTCCACAACCCACACGAGGTGGTAAGGCCCAGATCCAGGAGTAGGACTGGAAAAAAACGGCCATACATATGTGAAACTAAATAATTGTTATTTTACCAGGTAAGGCCCACTAAGCTATCTTTTTCAGAAGCGACCTGGCCACAAATGGTAGCGTAACTTTGTGGCTAATCATGTGGAAATTTATAGCAGCCAAATACTCTCAAAGCATGTTTATAAATGCGGAGAGAAAAGCTGGAGAACCCAGAGAGAAATACACGTGACCACGTAGCGAGAGACATGCAAACTCCAAACATACAAGTTTCAGGGTCAGGATCAAACACACGACCTCCTGTATAGCAGGCAAGGTAGTTAACACCTCGCCACCGTGGGCGCGCCACCATGGTGGCGAGGTGTCAATGTACCTTCGTATCGTCTATGCATATCCAAGACAGCGTAGTAAGGAAGCAATGAGCTGGATACCGCACCACCTATGAGCACGGTTGGCTATGTACGGTGCAAAAGAAGTTCAACATACATGCCCGCCTTCAAGGTAGAAACCCATGGTGGCTATCGTTAGCTGTTGTTGTCGGGTTAAAGTGTGGCTGCCGCAACTTCTCCCTGTCACGCCGTCTACTTTGCAAGAAACAAGAGTCAGAAGTCAAAGTGATCGCTCGCTTTAATGACACAGGGTGCCAGTCATATGTTGTTTACAGCCCTGAACCAGCGGTGGAAATTATATATTCCTATGGCTAGTGGGGGGTGTTCGTTTTCAACAGGACCACCACTGTTGACTTCCCCACAAAGGAGTCCTCATTTGATCTCAGAGACCCCAGAAGGATGCAGGGGCTGAGTCTACCCCCTACCAGGATTTGAACTTGCTGTGTCACCCACCTGGTATTGCATGATATAAATATTCTATACATTTAAGACATGTAAGCCGTCTGTACTACCTGCTATGACATACAAGAAACAGGGTCATTCGCACACAAAAAAAATACAAAAACTGAATATATGGAATTGAAGCTATCAGAGGTACATGCTTGGAAATTCACCGAGTGCCGGAAAGGGGAACACACAGATTAGAGAACATTGGCAGGTTAATGACAGCATTCAAGCCATTGCGCAAAGTGTGGTTTGGCAGGACATGTCACCAAAGAAGATGATGGCCGATGGTCATGGAGTGGCAGCCAGGAAATGGAACATGTCTAAGAGTACATCCATTGAGAAGTCAGAGTGATGAAACAATTGCGTGTGCAGGTGCTAGATGCACTTAACACATGGTAGGATCATGAGAGACGGTGGTGGCTTGGAGAGGCCTGCATCCAGCAGTGGATTAACCATGGTTTATAATGAATTCGACTAAAATACACAATGGCAGGCATGTGTTTACTCTTGAGCACGAATAACTTAAATTAATTTGGAGCATTAAATAAAAGGCAAATAATTCCTGGAAAACAGCGACAATGCAATAGCAAAAACAGTGACAACACAAGGATTATCATACATTACATTTGCTGGCAGGAGATGGGAATTAACTACCAAATTTCCCGAAAATAACTTCCTGTATAGCCATGTATACCACCCTCGTACACTGATGGTAAGAGTCAAAGGCTTGGTAATGATGCACACCGGTACATCCCCTTGCATTTCTTTTTCATTGTTCTTGTCACGCAAAGTGTTTTACTGATAATATCCTTAAAATCAAGCAAATGTCAGGTACAAGCAAGGACAAAATGTGGAGAGCCATATATATTTTTGTATCAGCGAGGCTTTCAGCTACAAAAATCCAATAATAAGGGCTTTTATTTTCCAGTACGACCCAGGTATGTGAGTGACAATTGATCAAAAAATTGCTACACTTCACAAATCAAACATTACATCCACATTCGGATACACCATTAAGGCGCGACAATGGACTAACAGCAGGTGGATTTTATAGCTGAAAAGATTCTTACTTTGAATTTGGCTGTCACCACTTATGCAGATGTAAAAATGCATACTTAATATTTTGTTTAAAGTGTAAAAAAGAAAAAACAACGATTGCCAATGCCACGAAGCAGTTTCTCAAATAAATATTGTTAGGCCAAGGATAGGCGACCGCTCACTGAATAATCCGTCAAACGCATGTCATGCCATTTTACATACAAACAAATCTTATAGTCGTGCCATCTAGATGAGCTAGCAAGTAAAAGCAGCTTACATATACATATAGAAACACTTGCAAAATAAGTCATGTAGACCAATAACACGTGTAGAACACATGTAGACCAATAACACGTGTAGAACACATGTAGAACAATAACACATGTAGAACACATGTAGAACAATAACACATGTAGAACAAAAAAAAGTACCAAACAATTTCAATTTCAATTGTAGATGGAATGGAATTAAAATTGGGCACTTTGTAACATTCCAAGGACATTGGCTTGTAATTTTCACCCATTTACTGTGACCACATAGATGGCTGTAAACTACTTCGAATTCCAATCTGTGGCTGAGCTTTAGCTCCACTTTTCATGACTATTTTTTAAGGAAATATTAAACCAGCTTTGTCTATTCACCAAAGCTCCTCACCAATTATGTCGGGAATTCATTGCACATTGAAGACAACATGATGGGTGGCAGATGCCCAGATTAGCCACGTTGACAGCAATGGCAAAGCACGTGGCAAGGCACCACTTTCTTACATGGTTAATTAAATGTGTGGCTTAATACAAAAAAATGTGCTGCTCTCGAAAATATGAAGCCAAATCACACCTGTATTACTAAAAATAAAACCATGCGTATTGTTAAGCACAAAAAAGTGAGTGTCTTTGAAAATAACACTCCATCTCTGGTCCATATGGATACCTTCATTATGCTCCTATGGAGAACATCCTTTTGTTTTTCTCTAAATTGCCATTCTATTATGGCATTTATTCTAAATCGCACATCTCACCTGGGTGCAGAAGGGCCCAGCCTTTGATTGTTGCTCCACTAATGCACAGGGCCATGCCCTCCCCCACAGGTCCCTTCACTGCTTGCTGAGAGTTTTAAACGCATTCGCACTCACCAACACCATTCCCAATGCACACAAAGGCGCAACAACAATGCCATCTCCCCAGAGATTGTTATCTTGCTTTTGGCAGGTAGTTGGTCCAATAACAAGTGCAATCGCAATGTCTATCACAGAGCACTGCAGTCCTCGAGTCCCATCGGGCCACGAATACCCACCCTACCTCACAACTTCAGTCAAGTGCCTCCAATGTGCGTGCTGAGAAAAAATTAAGGAATTAAGAAAATGTGGAAGGAAGCACTCCAATATTTAAAATAATAACAATACGGATAACCAAAATGCTTTTAAAATATGCAATAAATTATAAAATTAATAAAAAAATTAGCTTTAATTGCTTTGGCTTACATTTGACTTGATCAAATATAAAAAGGAGCCTCTTTGCTCATGTATCTATTATTATCTTATAAAACCGTATGTATCTACTCGTCGATTCGATCTCACCACGTAAATAACTACACCGATGCAGCCCACGATCCCGGCACATCCCGAAAATGTTCGTAATGTTCCCAAGAGCAAAGCTTACTTTCTTCTTTGTGAATAATCGCTGAATAAACGCCACGTGAAAGCTGCAGAGATGTATACCTCAGTGTTATTAAAATAAATTAATTTGAATTTGAATGTTTTATACATGTGAGGCTGGATTAAATTTGATTCAATTACCCTGCTCGTCACGTGGGAGATGTATAATTCCACTTAGTAAATATTGAACAAATCCCACTTCAGCATGCAACATGACCACAATAGAAAACTTCAAGCCGACCATTTAAAATCCAAAAACAAGTGTGGCATTTTCAGAAAAATAAACAATCCAAAATTATGTATTTTTCATTGTATTTCCGATCTAACTACCAACCCCAGCAAACATGAGTTCAATTCCAGACCATGGATAATGGCAGTGGCTATTGATATTTGAACCGGTTATGGGCCCCCCACCATTACCCAACAGCACCGAGCAGTGTTACGAATTGTCAAACAACTCTCGGGGCCTGACATGGCATGGGGAAATCCTCAACCAGCGGTAAGTTGAGAAACTATGATTTAATATGAGAGAGAGTGAGAGTAAAAAGGCATCTGAAGCAGACTTTGCAGCAGTGAGCATTGGTGCCTATACTGTGATAATGAGTCCTAGTATGCATGAAAGCAGTCTACAGTTGTCTGAAAACACCGTTTTTATCAGTCAATCACATTTGTTTTAATTTATTTTCATGGTGGTCGAAGGAAAAATGACCAAAATATTTTAGAAATTTTTGCTCCTTGTTTGAAACTTCTCTGCTTAAGATTTAGGAAACAATTTGACCACATGAACGCCCGAATTGTAGCACTTGAGCTTTTACCCAAGCTGAGTCTGACTACGCACCCTCGGGTAAATAGTTCACAGGAAGGAAACAATGAGCAGAGATTATACTGAATATTGCTTTCCCCGTAGAATAAAAAAAATATATTTTTGGAACTTCACGTAAATAATATAAAAATAAGTTACGAAAAAAGTCCCATGAGTGGCCATGAATAAACCAGCCGATGACAAAAACGTAGCGAGCTGCTATGCAAAGATTCCTACACACACAACGAATGTTGGCACATTCTACCAGGAAACCGCTGACATAAAGTACCACTGTGATCTACAATCAGCTCACCGCGAGAGCTAAATGAGGCATGCTGGAGCCATCGCCTGCAATGTGTGCATCCCCGTGTGGCCCGTGACAGCGAGCGCCTGTCAAGTGTGCTCAGAAAACACCAGCAGGGCCCGCGCTAACCCGAGTTCTGGACTTCTTGTTTGCCACCGCTAAGCTGATAGAGTCTGCAAATATTAATCACACTAACCCAGAAATAAACACTTTATCTTGCCTTCTGAGGATACTCTTCGAGCTCAAGAGACGGAGAGAGGTTACTCTGAAACCTCAGGGTCCTTAGGGCACTTGACTTAAAGTGTGCGAGGGCGGCAGGAATGAACACAATTTGCACACAAAAGCTCGGTCTGACTTGGCATGCTGTAACAAACAGCGTCAAGAGATCCTGCAATAAGAAGATTCGTAATCGGAGCGTTTGCATTGTCCTGATCGATCCACTGATGGTGCCGCCATCTCTGACGATCACGCAAGACAACAAGACCAAGAGCTTCACCTCGCTGCTGCACAGGGGTCAACGGGCAGGTCACGCACAGTGGGGAAGTGTGCGTACCACAGCCTCGTCCAAGATGCCTGGCCAGCATAGCGGAGCCAAATTACCCCTGAGAAGGCTCTGTAGAGCTTCCTCGACTGGCGGTGACGTGAGCATTATTTGATGATGCTGCTTTGGCAGCAGCATGTATGCATGCATGTTGAACTTATTTCACGCCGTACGGAGTCAAGTGCGCTAATCGGAGGTGCGGTGGTGCATAAGCACAATTAACAAAAAACTGAAAGTCGTCAACAGCAAGGCTTTAAAAGATAGTGAGAGGGTGTAAACGTGCTGCGGAGAAGGACCATTGCTCGAAACGTCGCCGAGTGAATATATGTTTTTATTTATTTTGAATCCTTGCTGGGTGGGTTGAATTGTGATCCATTTAATGCACATTTTCCACCATGTACATTTTTCCATAGTCGACAAAAACATACTGCCAACTAACTTCTGCCTAAACTGGTCAAAGCAAAAGCGTGTGCAAACAATACATAAATGTAATCCACATGTGTACAAGTGCACGTGTGTAATAGCTGTACACAGGTACGTTCGTGATTTAATTTCTATTTATAAGTTACATCTTGCATTAATAATTCATGCACACATGAATGATGTACGTGTCGTACTTGTAAGTTTGCATACAAATGCGTGTGTGCATGTGCACGTATTGCAAACTCCGATAGTTACAGCCAAATGGAGTGAGCATTTTCCACACAAAAAATAATTTGCAGATATGGGACATACAAAATGTGGCTATGAATTGAATTAGAATGTGTAAATAAAAAAATATTAGGTGCATATATTATTTGTGCGCTTACACAATTTTCTATTTGTCACGTAAAAACATGCCATAATAGCATCCCTCACCACCATTTAACTGACATAACTGATACAAGTAACAACGATCATCATGATGAACAGGCCTCTGTCAGTCCACTGCTGCACAACGGCCTTCCCATGCTGAGTCAGTCACGGGGGTTGTGGACCAACACTTCACCTTGCTGGTAAGTGTAGCTTGGCTTGGGTGGGTGTGGTAGTGGTGCAACGGTTTTCCTATTTGCTGTGAACCCAGAAAACCTAACTTTGATTCCCAGCCATGACAAACATCAGTGGAGAAAAATATATGAACTAGTCCTGGGACAACCCACTTTACAAACCTTCAATATTGCAGTTTCACAAAATGTGAAATTTGACAGCAATAAGGCGATCACGCGCAAAACTAATGTACTTATTCATACTTATAGGGTGCTGTATATGCACTGTATATGGCCATGCGTATGTGTGCACGTGAATGTATATTCATTTGTTACACGGTTTAAATTATAAATAATATATTTATTCGTTTTGTACTATAATTTGTACAGCATACATATAAATGGTATGAGTATTTTCTAAATACACGGAGCACTATGTATGTAAAAAATGAGGCTTAAAAATATAAAAGTATAATTATTTCAGGGCTTTTGCCAATAGGCTGTCAAGTCTCAACTCAAATTTCCCTACCTCAGCAGTCATTTTAATTCCCTTGAATGTTTGTTGGCCATTAAGAAATGCTGACTCGCTAGCTGGAAAGCAATTTTTTTGTGTTCCTTGGAAAGCTTTTTGTTGGAGATACACAAGAACTGCCCCCTCGTGATGTCCCCACGGAAGCAGAAAACCCCTTGGCTGGATAATTTGTGAAAAAATAGGAATAGGCTTTACCGTTCCTGGAAATAAAACTGGTGTTAAGGAAATTAAACACCAAATAGAAACCTATTGTAGGGCATCAAGTCTGCATTGACCACACATACCCGTGGCAAAACATGCAAGCAGCATGCTCTGTTAATAAACACGCATTGTCCTTGCAACTGATCGGCCTGCACCAGAGGCGGCCTTCTTCATGGCCTCGTCTCACCAGAATCAGACCAGAGAACGACAAAAGGCGAACAGCACAATGGCAATGCAAATATCAAAGTGTGAACAGCTCGGGTTGAGCAGTCATATCTATGGGACCTTTTTCCCAGTATCAAAATTGTGTTTTATTGCCAGAAAGGGTAGAGCCTATTCTTATGTTTTCATCGTTTTGATACTGGCAAAAAAGTTCCCACAGATATGGATAATTAGTGATGAAAACAAGTCACATTTTACCTACCCCGCAACCACAATACTTACTCGCTTCCTGATCCTACGAGGGCATTAGGACTCAAAGTGTGTTAATTAAATGCCGTGGTATAAAGAATAACCATTTGCATTTCACAACAACCCTACTTTTGTGATGCAGCCAGCCGAACATGCATCCGTAATGCATCATTGCCTTGAAAAAATAATCGTACGTGACAATAGTTCATGAATTTTACAGCAAACTAATATAACTGTGCAGACAATCAAAGAGCAATCTCGGGCAGTAGGGTCAATTGTGAGGAATAAAAATAAGCAAATAAACAGATCCCGAGGTCTCTTGAACTGAGGTTTCTTAAATCCCTTTTACAACTGTCCACTCAACAGATCCAATGGGCACACCACAGTGAGTCGGTGGGCAGGCCACGTGTATCGCAGTGTGGCCACCCCCACGCCTTCTGTGCCATCTGACCGCTGTGCAAGAGCCGGCGACATAAAGTCGAGAGATGCTCTCTGGATTATCCCTCCAGTAGAGACCCTTCTGCCAGCAGCGGCATGAGCAGGATCTCTCAGGGCTGCACCTGTACCCGTGATTAATAAGCAGAGGCACCGTCCGTGCAGTGCACAGGCCAAGCAATTGCAATTGCCTAGCATTTCCCAATTTTCCCAATCCATGATTGATAGACAGCCATTGCGGAAGGCGCGGCCTATGCCAGGAGGATGGATAATGATCACATTATTGACGAGCCCCTCCAGCGCCACGATTCGGCGCTCCGCAGTGAAAACGACTGGCGCTCCTCCTCTCCTGCAGAGGCATCAGAAATCTGCGGAATGGCACGCCTACCGCCTCTTGTCTTCAAACATACCAAAGAAAATCCCATCCGAAGATTGTAATGGCAGTGAGCCAATTAACGCTGGTACCGGTTTTGTCGTTTCATTTGTACAGCCGTGATGACTAGAAGGTGAAAGTGCAGCACTTCAATCGCTTGCTCACAGCACTGCTGGCGGAAGGGGTCTCCTCTAGATGGGGATAGAGAAAGCCCCTTCTCTAGAGGGCATTTGACCTATTCCTCCTCCTGGAATTTGTTTACTTTTTGAGATCCTCCCTATCGCAGTCACGGCAAATGTGATGATGCGGTGGCAATCGTGTCTGCTATTGTCATGCAAAAATCATCGCCAAGCTTATTTTATACAAAAAAATGTCTAAATGCAGGTCCATTTGGCATGGATGGAAGTTACAGCGGAAAGGAATTAGTCTTTGCTTTGTGTGTGAAAAGGCCAATGTTTGTACAGCTTATACAACTCTATTGTAAGATACCATCATCTTATACAGAACACACAGGCCCTGCCTTGTAAATAAGTCCTGGCTTAAACTATACCTTTAAAACGAAAGATAAAACTCACAATGTTTCTTATCGTGAGAATTAATGCAGGTGTATTATACAAAACATACGATTTTAGGTGAACTCCGTTGTATCATATCGAAATCGAAAAGAGTACATGTTTCAGCAAAATCAACTGGTAAATCAGCAAAGTTGTCAAATGGTCCCACTATTGATGCTGCAAGGTCTTTGAGAGTAAACAGATAGAAGTCTAATAAAAAGCTCAAAGTAACATCGTTCTATCGTTCTATGTTACATTAATGCATTTCACGTGCAGTAACTTTACACTATGTCATGGAGCGGTGGCACAGTGGTTAGTGCACTACACTCAGCACTCAGAGTGCGTTATTTACCCAAGGAATCCTACTCATTCGATGCTCCCATGAGTAAGTAAAGCCTCCACTGTCTTTTCTTAGACGGATCCCTTCTGCTTTGTATATTACGCCGGTTTCTTATTGAGTATCTTCAAACAGCTGGATTAAAGGAATGTGCCGCAATGCTTGACAAGGTTTCAAAACAGACTATTTCTGGAAGAACCAAATGGATAAAAGCACACTGACGTTGGAAAAAACTACTATGATGGCTATTCAAGAATTTAAATATTTAAATAATCTTTCTTCACACATTGAACGTCTTTTTTATTCACACATCCTTTGATCCCCCTGCTCTATGCTGTGTGCGTCTTATCTTGGAGTTGAGATCATAGTCACTCCATTGCATATTCTTATCAACTATTCCTTTTCAACCAACTCCAACATCCCTATTGTATTACGATTACTTATTAGCAAATTATCCGGGGAAATCGATGACACAGTCACCTAAGCTCTCTCTCAAACCGAGGTCTCCGTAAAAATATATACATTTTGAAAGAATAACAACCATTTACAAACATGGAACTGCTCCACTGTGAATGCAATAAATACATATATAACAAAAGATGTATAAGGGGAGTGAGGCAAATTAGATAAAATGCTAAAGTTATTCACTTGGAAATTAGAATACATTGTTGTTACGATGGATTCGAAGAAAAAATGAATGAATCTAAAAAGAGAAAATGTTAACACTGTCGGGTCTGCTAATGACATAATTATAACAATAAATGGAAATGAACTGCATGGCAATGTGCCCAACGAAGGACAGATCCAGTCAGTGTATATCACCATGTGCATCAGAAACATGGACATTGACAAATAAAATAATACAAATGCTGAAAATTCGACTAAGAAGAACGGAGTGGTGCATTCGTGGAACTACACTGAGAGAGGGAAGAGGAATACACGAATTGGTGAACATATCCAAGTTAAAGACATCACGTTGACTGCTAATAAAAGTAAGTGGGCTTAGGCAGGAGACGTCGCTAACACGGATGATGGGCGGTGATTGACACTAACGACTGAGTGGCAGCCAGGGGAGGAAAGGCCACTGAGAGGTCATGCACTGAGAGGTCATCCACCGCAGAAATGGGGCGTTGATATCAGCTCCCGTGCAGCAGCTCGCCGTATTGTAGGATTGCGAGATTGTAGGATTGCGAGATTGTAGGATTGCGAGATTGTAGGATTGTGAGATTGTAGGATTGCGAGATTGTAGGATTGCGAGATTGTAGGATTGCGAGATTGTAGGATTGCGAGATTGTAGGATTGCGAGATTGTAGGATTGCGAGATTGTAGGATTGCGAGATTGTGCACTACGGCGATGGCTTGGGAAGGCCTTCAGTCAGCAGTGTTTAGATCAAAGCCGATTATGATGATGATGCTTCATCTCGTATTCAGTAAAATTTCAAAACTGTCAAATATATTCCTCAACTATTTACCAATGCTATGTATACATTCAAAAATGGTAAAAAAAAATAAAAAATACCCTTGACTCAGGAAAAAAATAATGCATATTGCTCAGTGTGCTTTTGCGAATGTTTTCCCTCCATAAATTGCGTGCTCTCGTGGATGTTTATTTTGCACGGTTTTTACTCGTCACATTAGCGACCAGAAGCCTCCCAGCGCCGTGTTTAAGTCGGCAATCCTCCGGGGGGCTGGAGCGATTGATTGAAGCTCACTGCCAGCTGAAGGAGTAAGAAACCCGCAGTTGATGGAGGAAGCAGAGAAACAAAATAAAGTGGGGATTTTTTTCCATCGCTCAGCTGTCAACATAGCGCATTCATTAGTTGTAGAATCACACACAAACAATGCACATTTATAAAAATATATACCGACTACAGAAGATGAACAATGCAATAAATTCATATTTGCACACTGAATCTATTTAATATGTGTGAAGAGTAAAACAAGTGCGTGTTAACATTTACCGAGATGCATATCTGCAATATTTTCTGCCGAGAAGCAGACTTGCAAACACCCCTCAGATTGTGCATTTCTTTAGCAGGAGTTGGTGGATGGGGTGCGGGTGGGGATGTGAACAATATTGGAATGCGTTTGTAATGGCGAGTGGCCTTTTATTTGACTTGGGTGTTTGGCAGAGCGTCTGCAGCGTTCTCCACAGAAGCACAAAGATCTTTCACTTTTAATTAGGCAGCACAATTATATGACGGCTTACAAAGAAGGCACAGCCAACTGACAACAGCACGCGGGATGAGAACACGTGCGCTGCACGGGGAGCACTGTGTGCGCGCACACAGGCATGTGTGTGTGTGTGTGCATGTGTGTGTGTGCATGTGTGTGTGTGTGTGCATGTGTGTGTGTGCATGTGTGTGGGGAGCGGTAGTGTAGCGGTTAGCGCGCTGCGCTATGAACCCGGCGACACGGGTTCGATTCCCGCGCACGGCCAACACCAGTGACGCTTATCTGAACCGGTCCCGGGCCTCCCCTAGGTCGACTCAGCCTCAAATGAGTACCTGGTGCGGTGTGTAAACATTGCCACTAGGGAGACAAAGGCGGTCGGGCGTGGTGCTGGCCACCCACCCCCTCGTGTACCGTTCCGGCCTTCATAGGTGCTCGCTAACAGCACTTGCCCCTACAGTCTGTTAAGGCTATATGGGGGATCTTTGTCTTGATCTTTTTGTACACTACATGCACACACACATGCCTGTGTGTGTGTGCATGTGTGTGTGTGTGCATGTGTGTGCATGTGTGTGTGTGTGCATGTGTGTGTGTGTGCATGTGTGTGCCACACACACACACACACATGCCTGTGTGGACTGGGACTGGGGACGCGCTTCAGGATTACAGGAAGAGCATTTGGCTAAAAGTATCGGGTGCGCTATAATCCCTACCCCGATGAAAACTGCACAACACTACATCCTGCACGCTCGACCGCTGGCACCTTTGGAGGCGATGATTAGGACAGTAAGTCAGCTGGCAGATGCAACGGATCCCATGACAATGCTTACAAATGCGGACCTCCATGAGTCAGGGTCAAAATTAACCACGAGCCATGAGATGCCATTCAGAGCATGGAGACTTGCTGAAGATAATGATTCTGAATACGTATTGAAGCAGAGATGCACACAGCCTGGATGAATGAAATACAGCGAGCCTCGACTTCCAACCCAGCCCAGCGTGTGCGAACCACGGCCTCTCCCTGAGCACCAGCTTTGTGCCGTGGATTCTGCCTTCATCTAGGACAAAGTTGAGAGGGCAGATAGTGAATGAATCTTGGTGGTCAAACAGCAAGAGAGGGTTACATTTGATCATGCTGGCAAGTATACAGAAGAGCAAGACCAATAAGAAGCAATGGATTTTTTGACAGTTTCACAAACCTACAGATTGTCTACAGATCTAGAAGATTGTCTACTTATTGAACCACACCTGTAACATCACTTCATCTTGACAGTAAATATGCCATGGGAAGCTCAATTCTTCATCAAATAAAATCGCCATAAACATGCTATAGAACTTCACGTTTGTCTGTACGCACCTTTAATTATAAGCAGATATTGAGAACAGGATCAAAACGGTCTTAAATTCACATCCTTGCAGGGGCGATGCTGCAATCTACTCCTTCGTAAAAGGCCAATGGGAACATGCAAACCGGACCAATGACCTATGAAAATGCAAAGCCGCCGATAGGTTATATTTGGCGAGATTTAGAAGCTCTCCCATTAGCCTAGCAGCAGCATGCCGGGCTCACCTTTCCCAACTCACGGGTGAAAAGAGATTTTAAAAAATGCACACACTTTGCTGCCCGTGGTGTAATTGCGGTTGCATCTCCTTGGCGCGCCGCGGCCAGCGACCTGACCCACGGCGGTAAGCGAGACGGATCGCGCGGCGCACTCCGCAACTCTTCTAAGTACGCCGCGTTTCATGCGGTAATTCGTGAGTCGATATACACCGTCTTTGTTTTCTAAAGCATCCAGTACCACGATTCGCGTGCAAAAGAAAAACTGCTATAGCCGCTGAATGATTGTATTTTCACGCATCGATTTTCTTTTTTTTACATTCAACTGCTGACAACAGCCAAAATATTGCATTCTATTCAATGCCCCGTCTGGATGTTGAACTTCTTTCGCACCGTACGTAGCCAACCGTGCTAATCGGAGGTGCGAGATATGCAGCGAGGGAGGTTGTCTGCGAGTCATTTTAATTGTAAACGTTTGTAAGGTTTGGTTTGCTCTGGGGGGAGCTGAATCCCGCACACAGGTTGTACGCCTTGTCCTCATTGGCAATGGCAATGGTGGATGACTAAACGACTCAACCGAAATGTTTGTCATTGCTATTAATATTTAATTTCTACAAAACAGTTTCAGATACATTTCAACAGTGAAGTTATTGCATGCAGCTCTTATTCTTCTTCTTTTAGCGTCTATACTATCTTATGAAGCGAGTTTTGTTCGACATAATCAAGACATATTAATTATAATTAAAGCATGCATTATATTGCAATAGAAGGTGCAACAGCATCAAGGCCAAGGTCATGAGGGTCATCACCGCTGTGTCTATATTACTGCAGTTGATGTCACTGCCCCATCACCTCCTCCTCCATTCGGATAGATGTCACAAATCTTACACGCTCGACATATGACCTGCAAGGTCAGTTCTAACAGAAAATAATAATTGTGGTAGCCATGACGCCAGACTCACCTAAAAATGGTCAAAATGACATGGACAAGTGCTGGTATGATAATTATTCATCATGCAACCAGGTTCCATCGGTGGAAATGTCACTGTGAAGGAATAGGAACCTTTCTGAAAAGTTCTGTATCCACGTTTGGTGTTCTAAGAAGCTTCGGCCTGCTATGCCATCGTATACCGGTCGATATTGACCACTGAATAACACAATAATAATTATCATAATACTCAACAATATTCCACGTCAATAACAATCTTTAACGTCACTGAGCATGTCGGTTCATAGTGCAGCATGTCGTGTAAACGAAAGCAACGGCTCTTAAATGGATGATGAGAAAGCCTGTCAACCCCCATGCACTCGCGCTGAGAGAGAAGCACGCAAGGAACCGTTTGCCGATTCATTTGCAAAAAAAAAACCTTGCCCTGAACTGTACCGCAACAACGAGAAGGGACGTGGAGCTCACCACAGCGAGAAATCTTTACGGAAGAAATCCAATACAACAAATCCGAAGTGCGGATGCAATATTAATGGACTAAGACTCCGCAAGACACCCTGCAGTGAGCCACCCTGCTATGTAGCTTACAACCTGTTCATTATTGCTTTATTTTTAGAAGCAATTCAGAAAGTGACAGTATTTCAGCTTAACCTTCAAGCTGTCCCATTAAGTGCCACCACTGGTCAAGGAGCAGCCAATCTGAGGTGCTCTCGTTTAAACCCAACCCCGCTCAATGAGCCAAAAACCCTGTAGAGAGGGACTCAAACGGCATGGAAAGGCAAATGTAAAATGTTGCTATTCGGCGTGGCGATGAAGCCTAGGGCCTGGCGTGCGCGTGCCACCACCACCGGAGCGGCAGGTCACAAACAGTGGACAGCAACCACCCCGCCGCGTCTGCTGGGTGATGCTCAGAGGTCGCAAACGGGTTTTGATTCCTTACCCGTACCCGGCCGCACCAGGGTCGCAAATGGGTACCCGTACCCGTACCCAGCCGGGTACGGGTAGCCGTTCCCTACCCGTACCCTACCCGAAATGAGTGACAAACGGTTACTCACCAGTGACTCACGGCCTACCCGTACCCGGCCACACCAGGGTCGCAAACGGGTACCCGTACCCGGCTGGGTATGGGTAGCCGGGTATCGGGTAGGGTACGGGTATCGGGTACCCGGTTGCAACCTCTGGTAATGCTGCCTCTGCTGTGGACGTGGTTGCGCCACACTGCCACAGGCTCAAGAATGTAGTAGCGCAGTAAACGGATGCAGTGTGCAAATAGAGAAGTCACACTATCGGCGTTAATAATAAACAAAAAATAAAATTTGCAAAAGTTTTTTTTCGGAGTTCAAAGGGCGCTTGGTGATAAAAGATAGCCATTCATACGATCCCCCATGCACAATAAACCCAATCCCTCTTTGTTTAAGAATCGGCTTTACTTAAATGGTCATGCTCAGTCAACCTTTGGTTCAAGGTACAGCAGTTTCGGTCTGAGAGAGCATTGTGCTGTTTTATCGGCATCCGTAATTATTTTTGTCAACTTTAGACCGATTACTGAGTGTGACTGGAACAAGCGGCAACGATGGCCTCGTGAAAATAATCCATTAATCTATCCACGAGTCGATGAATCAAATTCAAATATCACGCAACGTTCGTATGATTTGAATAAAGGATCACTTTTTGTACGCACGAGGCTCAAAGCGCGAGTTGTCGCTGCGCCCGACCTGGGGTCGAGGTGTCGTCGTCGCCACGAATCGTCGTCCCTTCGAGGGAGTGGCAGCCGAGAAACAGAACGTGACCGCAATGGCGTCAACCGAGGAGATGGAGCGATGCAATCAGCGGAGACCCCCCCCCCTTCCTTTGCCCGGCTCCCCCCTACAGACCCCCTTTGTCTCCCCAATGCGATGCCTAAACACTTTCCATTGCGCCCCAGCCACGGCCAGGTCTAACTCGACCCCTCCTCCTCACCACTCGCTCCTGTTCTGTCGTCACTATAATTACACCACCACTTGTAATTATAACACCGCAGTTGTTCATCTCAAACCACCATCATCTGAAGTAAAAATGTATATTCGCTGCAAAGTGCCTTGGAAAATGCGCTATGTAAATGTCGTCAAGATCGGTGCTGGGTGGATTGATACATCACAGGATTGCAAAATGTGGCGGCAGCTTGCGGAGGCATTCATCCTCCAGCAGTGGATTGACCACGGTGTATTAACCACTCTTGGAATATATCAGTTGCTACCATGCAGTGCACTTCAATTACTACTACCAAAGTGGAGTGTTTATTTTTCAGCTGTTACAAACAGAATGGAAAATTATCAAAGTAAAACATTTGATTTACAAAACTCACCTAAAAATCATTCATCACCATGGCAATAATATCTACCAATACTTAATGTGAATACCTTACGTACATTTGCGTGAAACTATTAAAGAGAGTAGGGCAGTACATTACAACTAGGGGTATAATGTTGCATCAATTAATTTAAATTCTTAAGCTCACGTTACAGGCATCAAATTCCCTGTGTAAGGATCGATATTTAGCGATGTGTATATGTACGTCGCATAACATGGTCTCAATGTATTGCTACAGCCACGACTGGGCTGCTACATTCCCCGCGATGTTAAGCAAAGAACCGATGCTCGATTTGAATCGTAAGCCCGATCAATCGCAACAATTCATCGATTCACTGGGGAGAATGAAGATGGGCAGCTACACTCATAATTAAAGTGATGCTGTACCTCTAAACACACTGTGACACGCAACAGAGGCCATGGGAATTATACCCACTGCATATGAAGCTCCACATTGCGCGTGCGGTGCTGCAGTGCCAAACACATTTATCTTGAAGATTAATTTTCGCCTGTTCAAATTCAAGACCACCCCCGGTATTGCGATGCCTACACATTGTCAATAAGTGCGTGGTGCCTTGCAGACATCAAAGGCTCCATGAATCTAATCGCAGGCCATTGTGATAAATGTCAATGGACAAATGAACAAATGAAGCTTATGCATTATAATACCTGAAACTATAAAAAAGAAAAATAGTACACTTCATGGTGGGTTTTTGGGAATTTTCTTTCGACTTTAGGCTAGCCGCTGAATTTCCTCAAAAGTGGAAAACATTAAAATATAATATGAAACTGAAACATTATATATTATTGGTAAAACAATTATATCAATTGCAGTCCCATCTCTCACACACAAATTGCATTCTAGCTTAATAAACTGTAACATCAACGACCCGCAGATGTTGTTGCTGTCAAGCGAGAGCAATTTAAAGAGACGTGAAAATATCTTTCGCTCAATCTTGTTAATGTGGTGGTCGCATTAACGATGAATTCCAGCGTTTAATTTTTACGCCCCACAACTCCTCAGAGCAGTGGGCACCTCGACGCCCTGCGGCCGCTGTGTCCAATGCAGAAAGTGCCCCCCCAGTGTCTGTTCACTGACGGGGAACGCCTCGCAGAGCCGATGTTCCCGAACATCTCGGTCGTGAACGCCCCCGGACCTGTGCCGTCGTTGGAGTGCAAGGATACGGAGATCGCCAAGAGGCTGGCCGAGAGGCTCCACCCCATATCGCCTGAACAGATTGTCGGGGCAAGTGCTGTTAGTGAGCAGCACCGATGAAGGCCGGCACAGCACACGAGGGGGTGGTTGGCCAGCATCGCGCCTGGCTGCCTTTGTCTCCATAGTGGCAATGGTTCACACACCCGACTAAGTACTTATTTGAGGCCGAGTCAACCTAGGGGAGGCCTAGGATCAATTCAGATAATCATCACTGGTGTTGGCCGTGAGCAGGAATCGAACCCATGTCGCCGGATTCATAGCGCAGCGTGCTAACCGCTACACGATCGTTCCCCATACAAGACAAAGACACACACAGACACACACACAGACATACACACAGACAGGCTCTTGTTTGGCAAAGCTTACCCTGTCGAGGTTCAGCGTGCCACAGGAGTGTGGCAGGAGCGATAAAGTGATTCACGGGAGGGTGGTCTCAGCAAGGTGGCATAAAGGCAAATTGCCTGGGCAAATGAGGGCATTCGTACCCTGGGCCAGCTGCGTCCTATTCATGTGAGCAGCGCTCCCTGGGGAAGAGTGTCGCGCTCCGACTGCCACTCATTCATTGGTACCATTGGAGTCTGTTTATGAACATTATATTTACACACGCAACACACGCGCACACACACGCACGTGTAGTGCTGCATGCATTCAACAAATACCGTCATACACAACGACTGCACTACTCTAGGAGGTGAAGTGAAGATTTCTGTGCATGTAAAAAATTCCGTTTGAGGCCATTACCATACATTTTTACATTTATCTTCTGAGAGAGATCGCATTACAGAAATTCAATATACTGTACTGTATAGAGGAAAGGATTTTCAATTAGTATTATCTTCACAAAGAGATTACGCTCAGTGCGATCATTATATCCGTAGCCCGAGAATAATTTTTAATGATTGCACTTGTACCTGTCACCAGAATCTGTACATGTACAGCCGTTTTTTGTCAATCGACCGCTAGATGAGGGCCACCCCATAAAACGCAGCTCGCGGGGGCTATTTGACCATACTTCACCACGCTGGTCAGCGCGGGTTGGCAAAGGCGTGAGAGCACAGACGTCAAAATAAATGGAACGAGGGCCGTGGCCCTCACCACCGCTGTCAATGTGTGCATGTTGAACTTCTTTCACACGATGCATAGCCAACAGTGCTCATCAAAGGTGTGGGGGAAGGACAATAAACTCAACACAATAAGCAGTTTTGAAGAAATTAGTTTTCAATCTCGATTATTTAAAAGTGCACAGCTCCAGTGGCTTCCTAATATCGGAAGGAAGAGCGTTCCAGACGGCCGCAGAAGCGCATCTGAAAGCTCGCAATGCGGTGACCGTCTTTGTTCAATGGCCGGTCAAAAGCTGCTGCTGCTGCTGTGAGGATGACCACCACCGGAGAGATGCCCTATGTTCCTTGACGAGATCAGCGAGGTGTTGTGGTTCCTTTGTGGCAAGCACTTTGTGTGTAATGAGTGCGACCTCAATAATGTCAGACATGGAGAAAAAAATACACAAGCAATGTGAATGTGCTTCTATGATTGTGCATCCTCTACGTACAACACGAAACAAAGAGCTACATGATGAAGGGTAACAGTATCGATAGAGAAACACGAATGTTTACTATTTTTCATGGTATGGCCATTTTACTCAATTATCAAACCTAGCCAAAAACCATCTTGCCGGGAATCGATGATGAGAATAGTTGATGAAGTGAGAGGTGGCTTGATATCATCAGAGAATGGACCGGATTAACTGATGAAAATCTGTTCACCGTTACCAAGGACAGCACAGGATGTAAGGAGATTACATCAGAGGCATCTAAGAAACGCCCCGGCGATCGTTAGGGTCACCAGATAGAAGACTTCGACCTAGACGCTCACGCACATAAAATTAGGAAATGGCTTTCCACAAAGCACATGCGCCAAGCCGAGCCAACGAATCTCACAGCTTGCGCAGAAGTCGTCGATGTTCTGAGTCGGCTGCGTGGAGGACGAGGCGTACCTGTTTCAGGATGAATGTTGAAGACGCCGAGGCCAGAGCCGTTTCGGATGGAGTAGCGCACCTCCCCGTTCATCCCCTCGTCCTCGTCCGCGGCTTCGACGGTCAACACGTGACTGCCGACGGGCGCGTCCTCTGGCACGGCGCAATCGGCCACGAATCTGGAGAAGAGCGGCGCGTGCTCGTTCTCGTCCACGTCCACCACTTCCACCTCCACCTGGCAGCTGGACGAGAGGGGCGCCGACGCGTCGCGGTCGCGCAGGCGCAGCGTCAGGTTGTAGAACTGCCGCGTCTCGAAATCGAGCCGCCGCGCCAGCCGCAGGGCGCCGCTCGTCCTGTCCACCTCGAACGTGCGCTCGCCGCCGCCCTCGTCATCGTCTTCCCGCAGGGAGAAGCGCACCTGCCCTCCCGGCCCCAGGTCGGGGTCGTGCGCGTCCAGCCAGCCGAGGAGCGCCCCCACGGGAACGTCCTCCAGCACGCGGAAGCGGAAGGTCGGCGGCACGCACGCGGGGGGGTTGTCGTTGACGTCATCCACCTTGACGATCACCGTGGCGACGGAGGAGCGCCGCCTCTCCGTCCGGGCCTGGTCCAGCGCCTCCACGAGCAGCGTGTGCTCGGGCCGCCTCTCGCGGTCGAGCGCGGCCGACAGCTCCAGCACGCCCGTCTCGCCGTCGACGCGGAACTTGTCGGTGTCGGACAGCAGGCGGTAGCGCACGGCGCCGTTGTCGCCCTCGTCCCTGTCCACGGCTTCCAGCTGAAGCACTTTGCGTCCCGGTTGAGCGCTCTCAGACACGTTCACCAGGTACGTCCTCTTTGAGAACTCTGGCCGGTTGTCGTTGGCGTCGAGGACGACAATTTTGAGGCTCGTGCTAGCGGCCCGCTGGGGTATGCCCAGGTCGTAAGCGGTGATGTTCAGAAAGTGGGAGTCTACAGCCTCGCGGTCCAATGGTAACAAAACACTCAAGACGCCCGTCTCGGTGTCAATGACAAAATTGCTCAGATCGTTCCCACCCGACAGAGCGTAGACCAGCTTTCCATTGAAGCCACTGTCCAAATCCTTAGCCTCTATTTGCATAACTTCTGCGCCGATGGGCAAGTCCTCGCGTACCTCGACAGCGGCTGTCCGAGAAGCATCAAATGCCGGAGCGTGCAGATTTACGTTGTGAGTGTCGGTAAAGGAATCGTCCGAGCGTAGTTTATCTCGCAGTTTGCCCGCCTGGTGGAGCCTTTCGGCCAGCCTCTTGGCGATCCCCGTATCCTTGCACTCCAACGACGGCACGGCTCCGGGAGCGTTCACGACCGAGATGTTTAGGAACATAGGCTCTGCGAAGCGTTCCCCGTCAGTGGCCGTGACCTTGAGGCGGTAAGCCCCCGATCCGATCGGAATGTCGGTGAGGGCGCGTTTCAACGTCAAGACGCCGGAGTCCGCGTGGAGGTGAAACAAGTCCTGCTCGTTTCCCGACACGAACTCGTAGCGCACCAGCTGAAGCTCGTCCATGTCGATCGCCGACACGGTGGCGATCTGCTCTCCCAGCCGCACGTCGCGGGGAAGCGTGCCCACGCAGTCCACCTTCTCGAAGATGGGCGCGTTGTCATTCAGGTTCGTCACGGAGACCGTCACGATCGCTTCCGCCTCCCGACGGTAAGGAGTCCCCCAGTCCGAGGCGCGCACGCGCAGCGAGTAGACCTGGCTCATCAGCTCGTAGTCCACCGGGCCCGCCGTGCTGATGTTGCCCGAGTAAGGGTGTACGCTGAACGGGACGGGGTTGACGTTGGCAATGCTGTACGTGACATAGCCGTTCTCCCCCTTGTCCCTGTCTGTGGCATGCACGCCGAGGACGAAGGTGCCCACCGGAATGTTCTCGCTCAAGGCGGCGCTGTAGGCGGGCCGATCGAACACCGGGGCTTTGTCGTTGGTGTCCGTGATGTTGATTATAACCTTGGTCACGCCCGAGCCGACGTCGGTTCCAATATCCAATTCAAAATGGTCTTTTTCCACCGCCGCTATAGATTTGTCGACGGCGATAAGTCCTGTGGTGGGATTTATGTTGAAAAAGCTGCTGTCTGCACCGCTTTGGATGACGTATTTAAAACGCTCCGTGCTGGAAGAGGCTTTGACCATGAGGACGGCGGCCTGGGGAGGATAGCAGCGCTTGACGCTGCCCCTGTAGACGCTCCGATGGAACGCGCTGACGGCACTCGTCCGAGGCCCGCGGACCGTGACCACGCGGAGAGGCGAATATTTGGGAGGCTTCCCCCTGTCTCGGGCCTGCACGGTGAGGTTCACCCCGAATGGAAAAGCCGCCCAATCCACCTCCCCCGTGAGCTTCACTCCGAAGTCCAAGCCGCCGTTGCCGCGCATCGGAGAGACCGAGAACTTCTTGAGCGGGTCGCCGGCGACGACGTCCACCGCCTCGATCTCCCCGTCAGGGCCGGCGTCGCCGTCCTCCACGGCGAGCACGGCATACAGGGGGTCGGCGTCCGACGGCGACGGCACGAGCGCGGTGGCGGCTGCGACGAGCGGGGCATGGGCGTTGGCTCGGCCCACGTGCACCGCGAGCCGCGCGGAACTGCTCAGCCCCCCGCGGTCGACGGCCAGCACGTCGAGCTCGTGGCGCGCCACGTCGCCGTGCTCCGTCAGCCTCCTGGCGAGCGTCACCACGCCGCTCGTCGGGTGCACGGCGAACGCGTCGGTGCGCTGCGCGAAACTGTAGTAGAAGCGCCCGTTGGGGCCGACGTCGGCGTCCGTGGCGGTGACGCGGAGCACGCTGGTGCGCGCCGGCGTGTCGTCGCCGATGCTCGCGCTGTACGCCGTGGGCAAGAACAGCGGCCTCAGGTCGTTGAGGTCAATCACCTGGACGAAGACCCTGACGAACGCCTCCGCGTGCCCGTTCTTGACGGCCGCCTTCACCGTCAGCGTGTATCGGTCGCGCACCTCGCGGTTCAACGTCGCGCTGTTCCCGCCCTTGGTCCTGACGCGAAGGAAGCAAAAGTCGCCCACGACGAGCTCCTCGGCCTTGAACACGTTCTCCTCGTCCCCGGACACGATCTTGTACTTGACTTCGACGGCCGGGCCGGCGACGAAGATCCCCATCTTGTGGTGACTCTGCACGTACGTCCTGGCGGCGGAGTTCTCGTAGATGGTGGCGTTGTAGGCCGAGTCGGTGAAGCGGAAGGGGGGCTCCGGGCGGTCGCGTTGTCCGTGCAGGCCTCTCGCGCACAGCAGCGGCAGGAGCACCAACGCCGCGAGCGCAGGCTGCCGCGACATCTCCGCGGCCATCGTGTCAGATGTCCGCTCTGCACCTGAGAGGCACGCACACACGCAAGCGCGCACACGCACAGAGATGGGTGCGTCAACCTTCGTGAAGGAAACCGCCAACATCTCAATACCTCCGCGAACGGTCGGCTACGTACGGTGTGGAACAAGTTCAACATACGTACATACAAGCCCGTACATCATCATCATCTCATATTAACTAGCTTTAAATCGCACGTTTTACTTTTTACTCGCACAGTTTAATTCCGTTATTAACTATTTAATATAATATAAAATGTTAGGCCACATTTGTTACCCGATGACAACGATAATGCAATAATACAAATTATCCACTTAAATGTCTTGCGTGAAATAGTTTAGCGGTTTTATAATGCGTGCACATGCCCTTTCATGCCAGACCTCGGAGTGCCCTAAAATGTAGCTCCATTTGACCTGCCCCATCTGTCAATTACAGACAAGTGCCAGCCCATTTTATCATCGTCATAAACCAGGAGCGGCAGCAGCATCAGCATCTTTTTTCCAAGAAAGCCTTTCCAAAACTCATGGGTATAAACATTCCTTTGGATAAAGGGTCCCCCAATAAATGCCGTTCTTAAAGAATGTGAATGTTGATTACGTGTGTAACCCACCCCCCACCAAAACCCGCACTTGGGATTTTACTGCGGGCACGGCGATCCCTGGGGCCCCTGATTTGCACACTGGCCACACACTCCCAATAGCATTGGGCCAGTTGCTAGGCAATGGCCATTACCCCGATAGGTAATTCAATGGCCGTTGCCAAGCAACTCGACTAATGACCACCTGGTTACCACTCGCGTTACATGTGCAGAATAGGACACAATTACTCGGTTACATCATGCCGTTCACGTGTGCGCTTCCAATCGTATTCCAGTCCCGTTGTTCTAGTTCGGAGGGCCCCGCGGAATGTCCTCACGTGAAACGGTTAAAATCTAAATTCTCGCTTGTTACATTGTTTAAAAGGTGGGCAGGTTCCAGTGATACGCTTGAGGCTGCAACATTTTTGCACGCCTAAGATTCAGCCTCGTGGGAGCTCATTAACACGTTGCACATGTCACCCCAACTGTCAAAATGTGCAACAAAACACAAACTTCTTACGGTTGAAGCACCTATGATAAAATAAAACCTTGTCAGTCTTCATTATCAATAAATCGTAGGCAATCAAAAATATCTTTATAATGAATTTATCCCCAACCCCTAGAGATAAAACATCATTTACACTTGCATTTGTTTAAGCTTCTCGAATGAATAGGTGGGTGAATGTTTTCAAGCAAATTACAGCACAAGTGTATTTAGCCACAATCAGAGCCTCTTCCCTTCACAGCACCGTCGCCTATCGTGACAAATTAATTTAGTTTTGCATCGGTTTCACTGAAAGTTTTGACGTTATTGCTCGGAGTGGACTAAGTGGTTTCACTCTGTTCTACCCAACGTAAATGTTTGAATTACCAATCAATATCCTTGGATGGACTAGAAACAACATTATCGATAACCCATTTAAAACAAAAAGGCCAACAATTTCCCGACAGCAGTCATCTTTGCTCGTGTTCCTGGACCAGTGGTGGACATTCATCATTTCTCCGGTGTGGTCAAGTTTATGCGCACTGTATGTTATAAAGAAACGCGACTGAATGCTGTTGATTTCCCATGACGGAGGATAGATTAAGTGCCCAGTCAACCCCCACCAGGATTTCAACCCGCGACTTCTCATTGTGAATCAAGCGCTCGCTTGACCACAGCATTAGCCGATTCGAAAAAACTAATATTTCAAAATGATTGCATTTCTCTTGCAATGAGCAAAACCAGAAATACTTTTTCAGCTACCCTTGATTGTTTCATCTTTCCCTCACCCCGGTCCAGTCCAAAATGAAAAAGTGAAATCGTGGTAAAGCTCTCCGGCGCAGTCATCAGTGACTGGTCAGCAACCATGCAACTCTCTCCAGACCAAGCAACGTCGCTCGTTTTCTGCCTGTCTGCCCCAAGGCCTCAATCCAACATCTCAGAGGTGCTGGCTCAGTACGCTGTCACACTCTATTAGAGGCCAGTCACCCAGCTAACATACCTTTCTTGCATTTGAGCAACCTGAAGATTAGCCCTCAATGTGTGAACGCGTTTTTACATCACACCTTGCTGGGGCAAAGGGGGGAGATTAAACTAAGGACGTGCATGGCCCTCTTCTTATTAACATTAGCCAACTGGCTGCAAGCAAAAGCTTTCCGAACAGATTACAAAAGTTGAGTTTCCAGACCAATGTACCACTGCACGCCCCCGAGGCAGAATACCCAAATAATAGGTTTAATTACAATGAGTAGATGAAGCAAGACGTGCAGACACGCACTCGATGATAATGATACACAAACCTTCAACTCCATTCCGAGTTGACGGTACACGCCTGACGTGGAAGATTGCAATGGCCAATTCCTTGGGGACACAATTGGGCTAACAAATAGAAAACGCAGAAATATCCGACTTAAAAGTAGCAGACAACTGTCTTGCAGTTTAACACACGGCATGGTGAATCTCAAAGCTCTAAGTGTAATGTAAGTCATGCAATTAATTTCAATGATGTGGACATTAGAAATAAAAAAGGCACCATCTCTAAGGTTAAATGAACATTGACCAGTTCTAATAATTTCCAACAGTCGACCCTAAGCCATTGGTGTAAACTCCACATTACTATGGCGGAGACCAGTCTCTCAATAGAATAGCTAATGTTGTCTTCCCACAGAGCAGTGATAAACCACACACCAAGCAGTGAACGTTTTGTCAACGTTGCCAGCAGGATTATGGGTTGAGTTGACCCTGGCCTGGATATGAAATCAAAATCTTGACAAATGGCAGGCTTCTTGCTCTCCCAGCCGAGCTTTATCCTGGCCACATATTGGAAGATGTTGCCACATCCTAACACTTACAGCAGCAGGATTCAAGCAGTAGAAGAGACAAAGCAATAACTTATAGTGAATACATGTGCTGGTTTGCATAGGATTGGAAATGTCTGTAAATAATAAGAAATCGGTGTGCCAACACAGATAAAGGCATTACACTAATTAGTTGGGCAGACAGTTACAAATTGTGCAGGCAAATGTAAATGTGGTAATAAGGAAGAATATAAATCAGATGCCTCAACAAAACTGTTTTATAAAATGATTCTATTAAAATTGTGGGATTACGCTTCCAACAATGAGTTGGATGATAATGGTTTGACTGTGATGGACCTGTTCTAGCATTTCGTATGGAGGATACCCAGTGTCACTATAGCTAGACCTGGGTTAGGCTACAGTTTAGATGGAGGTGTTGCAAAGCAGAAAGATTTAAGAAAAACCATTATGGCTCGGACTGACCTTGGCAGAGAATCTTATCGTCACTAAGATCCGCTGGTGTCCCGAGGAGGACAATTTAATGCATTTGGATTACCCGATGATTTATGATGACGATCCCTAACACCACTGATGATGAATAATGATTCTGGTTGTGATGGTGATGATGTTAGATGATGGTCAGAGTAATGACATCCCAAACACATGTCGCAGTGAGCGTATCAATAATTTAGTTGCTTCCTTTATCCTTATGTTTTAACTATCTTAATGGCTTCATTATTTATCCTTCCCGAATGCAGTTTCCTACTGGTTCACATCCTCATCATTCATATTCCACTTCTACATTTGCTGTTTAATATTCCTTTTCCTGCACAAAGCTCTGCTCCATAGATCAAGGGAGACTTAATCACTACCTTAGGGATTTACAATTTCCAAATTTCACCAACATCACATTTTTGAATTATGTCACCGATACGTAACTGTTACCCTGCTAGGACACCTATTTTACTGCAAAAACTGTGCCCCATTATTTAACCATTTAAAAAAAAATCCTAAATATGGAAATTAATGAGCCAATATTAATCCACCTTTTTTTATATATAAAATACCATCGATCAGATTTACACAGCAAGTCATCATACATTTTCATTAAGCGTTTTTAAAACACTTTGGCATCATGAATGCTCTTCATTATATGCGAGTCGCAATACACAAGTGTCAATATAGATATATTACGCTGCTGCTTATGATAAATTTTTTCTCAATAATGTGACCAAATATTGTGTGCACACACCCAGCCAGGCACAGCTGTGACAAGAGTGCCCGTCTCACAGTCGGAAAGCTACGAGTTGAAATCTGCATTGGGAACTAAACTGAGGTCATCACCCCTCTGGAACCAACAAATGTAGTGCCACATTGTAGGAAGTCATATGCATAGGTTGGTTCCTGCCAGAGAAATGTGTAATATCCACAAATGGCTCAGCATCACAAGCATGATGGCATGCGTTTTAATTATAACAACATGTTTAATCCTGAATTACACAAAATACTCGCACAGCAATGCCCATCTTCACACGTACACGCACAAAAGTCGCTATGACCTATTTTAGGATTATTGCCGATGATCGATTCACCAGGGGCCAGTACGCAAAAACAAATCTATTGTTGTACTGTACTTCTAAGCTCGACGGTGCCCGCCAGAGGTGGGACAAAGTCATTGTTATGCAAGTCCAAGTCGAGTCGCAAGTCATCAAATTCATGACTCGAGTCTGACTCGAGTCCAAGTCACATGACTCGAGTCCACATCTCATAGGTGGGACAAAGTCATTGTTATGCAAGTCCAAGTCGAGTCGCAAGTCATCAAATTCATGACTCGAGTCTGACTCGAGTCCAAGTCACATGACTCGAGTCCACATCTCATAGGTGGGACAAAGTCATTGTTATGCAAGTCCAAGTCGAGTCGCAAGTCATCAAATTCATGACTCGAGTCTGACTCGAGTCCAAGTCACATGACTCGAGTCCACATCTCATAGGTGGGACAAAGTCATTGTTATGCAAGTCCAAGTCGAGTCGCAAGTCATCAAATTCATGACTCGAGTCTGACTCGAGTCCAAGTCACATGACTCGAGTCCACACCTCTGGTGCCCGCATTAACCAACACGCACTAACCAACGTGGTGACGTACGGTCGCATGACCCCACATAACCAGCACGGCGTGGCGAGGCCTCTCGTCCAGGAGCGGATTGACAAATCATGGCCGCACAAGTACATTTTTTCCTTTCACATTTTGTTTCGACCATGACACGGCAGGGCCAACAGCGATCAAACTTCCACTCTAAAACAAGCGCATTTAGCGCCTCCGTCAGTGAACGCGGTGGACATTCATTGAGCGGGCAATGAATGAGTTACCCAGCAGCACCAGTCATGCACACTGAAGCCACATTCGTTAAATCCCATCCCCCTCCTTTCACACCCGCTTAGTGCTGGACGCTAAGCGGACAATCACAGCGACTTCAAAAGCAGCGACGTTAAATCTGTCAGCCCTGGAGAGGGCGGTAGCAGGGGCCCCATTTTGCAAAGGCATTACCTCATCACGCTGCCTGGAAGCGTTTTAATGACCTGTGAAGAGTGTCGCCACTGTTACACGAGACGCCACTGCCAGCTAACATAACAGTGCGTTTTTGCGAGGCTCGCTCGATAATGCTTGGACCAGCAATAATTCTCACATCCAGAACATTAAAAACATAAGCCCATAAAACCACGCAAACTTACGTGTTCATTAATTTTCCATGCTGTATGGGTGCCGTGTCCTTAGCTCATTATAAATGTGGAACTGCTTTAATTAAACCGGTGACACGTGCTTACGGGACATCTAAAAACAAATGTGAATTACTTTGGTGCAATTACATTTTTAAAACAGTTTTTTGCGGTTACCGTATCGCGCGATGACATGCCCTTCATCGCTGCTCTCAGCCAAACATTTTTGTTATCCATTAACCTAAAGTGTCACTGTACTTTAGACCGGACAAGGGTTGAGCAGCAGCAGCAGCTAAATGTTTATTTGTGACGTTACAGCGGCGACGGGATTGTTTTTACCGGGACACATTTTCAAAGACCTCTGCTCACTTTTTGATGGCACCCTTAACAGATGATCAATTGACATTTTGTCATCTCATAGATGCGATTTTAAGTGCATTTTGTCGACATATGTAATAACCTTCTTCTGGGCCCATACAATGTGTTATCCACGCAATGAATGAGCGCAACATCATGACATTCCCCCATATACACTGTCAGCGCAAAACGGGAACTGTATATGCGCTTCTCGTGACAGATGTCTGAATAGCGGCTCTTCTCCACCCGCAAGCACATGCCGTGCTAATGTGAGCATGTCGGGTAATTTTTCCATTTATGTATAGAGGCCATGCACAGCTGGTGCCGCACAAAGCGAGCAGGAGGCCACGCGTCCTCACGGAGAGAGGCCGGCCACACCGAACAGCGACACAGATCGTGTGACTTTTGAGAGCGGCGCTCCTTGGGGTGTTTGAACGTCACTGTGCGAGTGTCGTATCGGGCATCGCAGCGGACTTTCGCATGCACGGCAGTCGTCGGGAATGCGCTGCCGTGCACGAAGTACATTGCTGTAGCTGGAAAGTAATTTCGTGACAAAGTGTGCAATTTTGAAATGTAACTCAATGCATGAAGTCCGGTGTTATTGACTTATAAAACTTTACATTACAAGCTGTATTGAAAAGCCATTAATTAAGCCTATCCCTTTAATTTACAACGAATTCCTACAGTTTGTGGAACAGCAATGCACATCCTTGAAAATGTGCATGTCGATGTTGCACAGTATCATTTAGAATTTGTCTTTATCAACATCACGGTAAATTACGTTGGCCAGAAATCCATGGATTGTTCATTAGCAGTCATTTCCATTACAAAAAATGTTCATTTCAAAAGGTATTCAGTATGTGACAATGATCAAATTAGCCAATCGTTTTCCAAAGAAGGACGGAGAGACAAATGTTTGGAATTAAATTGAGAGACACAAAGACCTAGATGAGAGAACGTATGCAGGCGAATTCCATCATTCCCACCACCGCATGAGAAGGAAAGTGAGCCGCCTTGGGCAGGATACGTCGCCAGAAGCGGGATGGCCGGCGATCACGAATATTGACGCAGTGACAGCGGAGGAATGGAAAGCATCTGGGAGGACATCCAATGGGTGGATGGAGCGATTAAACGAGCTTGTGGGCAGGTGCTCGGTGTATTGTTACATCCTTGGATTGCGAGAGATGGCGGTGTCTTGGGAAGGCCTTCATGATGATGTATGTATATTAAACTTCTTTCGCACCGTACGTAGCCATCATGATGATGAGGATGACTTTCAGAGCTGGATATGCGTGCCTCTTGCATGGTTTAAGGATCACGCGGGTCAGCGAGAGTCTGCTACCTGAGTGCCATCTTCACAGATCCCTGGCATCAGGAGCCATAACAGCAGCTCCAGGCGGATGTCAGCCTGGAGGCTGACATCCTTCACCGTGGAAGGCCTGTGCTGTATTCCAACCACTCCACTGATTACAACGGACTTCTGCACGTGAATATATTGGGCATGTAAGTTGCTTTCTCTGCATGTAGGCTAGCGGTCAAGTCAAAAGCTACGTCTCCATGACCCCTGGCAAGCTGGCTCCGTGCCCCAGGAATGGTCCTGGGCTGTAGCAGCACAGCCGGGAACCTCGTTTCTCTCTCCAGGAGCCGTGCGGCTCCGTGGCCTCAGCGCCGCCTCCTCTGTGTCCTCTGTCCCCTCCCGCGTTCTACCCTCTGCTCACAGAGGGAAGCAATCATAATTGTTTTACCTTTAAAACAACTATTACCACTGGCTCAGGTGAGATCAGACTATTAAAAATGTACGTCTATTATTGTCGCAATTATCCATGATTTTTATTTTACACAGCCGGGAAGTTGAAACTAAGTGAGGGCTGCCATTGAGCATTTGTCTCGTGCCCACAGCGGCCCTGTGATGTCACGAGTGGCTCTGAGCAAGGCTCACGTGAAGGCATTCGCCTCACTTTAGAGAGGGAGCCACATGGCCCACTTACAGAGCCCACTTGCTGCCAGATTGGCCCAATAATGGTGCCCTGGGAACCTGCGCTAAGACCGTCAGGCGTTCAGAGCCGGCTCGGGTTTTAGTGGTCGTAGAAATGCTTGGAAGTGCAACTCTGCTCATCTCTTGACCCAAAACAAGTGGTGGAAATTCCACATTCTTGTGGCAGTGGAAGTCCATCTGCAGAAGAAGGAGCTAATATGTAAAGCAATGTGTTATGCCAGGAAACACATCTTGCGTACATGAGCAGAGTAATGATGATAATAATAATACACGGTATGATCCCATGTCTGTAATCCAGAGCAAGGGTTTATGGATCACAGAATGTGAACATAAAACAGCAGCAGAGCTCACAGGCTGCTACACTCTATGTATTTAGGTGTTGTCCCCTCATGGAGGCTGCCTAAAGCTGCAATGGTTAGCCTTACTGTGATCCGCCTCTTTTAGGCCCTCATTTGCATGGACTTTCACCATGCACCCATGGTGAAAGTCCAGAAAGCATCCCGAGACTCAATTAAGACTTCTGCGGGTAAGAACTTTATTACTTTCTATTATTGGAAGCAGTATTTCATTATTATTGCGTAGCATCTGAACAGCTTGAAACCGAGAAGGAGATATTGTATATCGTGCAGATCGACTTGCAGGTGAAGTACGTCAGTTGGCAGAGGCCTCACAATGCAAGTCAACGTTACACGCGGGATCCAGATCACACAATGCACACAGCTTACGCTACTCGCAAGTAAAGACCTCACCGGTTTGATATCACCCATAGTTTTAGGAACAAACAAAATTAATATGTTCGGCAGCCAAGGAGGACTTTAAACAATGGACAATGACGTTGGCATTTCATTTTCCACGTCCTGCTTGCACATCAAATAGAGTACAGTTTGGCGATGTATCAAGGCAGCAGGTGCACGGAGGGCTAAAGAGGATCCAAGAATAGCGCAAGCGGGTTTGTTCTTCTCGTGATAAATGGTCGATTCGTATGCAATTGTGAACAACACTATTTACACAAAACAGAGCGACGTACGGAAGGAAAACCTGTTTCAAATACAATGCGGGTGCAGTATCATGTAACCATCGCAGAGGTAGGCAACGGACTGGGACACACGAGGGAAAGAACCAGCTTCTCGTATTTACACATTCCACGTGTGAAATAAATCATGTTATAGTTACAGTATAGGAGATTACTATATTGATCACTCTATACAGAGCAAAGCCCCGACCATGGGAATGTGGAATTTCCACCGCTAGCTCAGCGTCAAATCTGGTGAGCAGGGAGACCCTGGGCTTTGACTCGACTGATATGAGTGTAAGATTAAGCAGCTGTTTTACTCTCCAAACGTAATACACTGCCCATGAATTCAAGTCACTGGTAAACTACGAATTGATTCCCGTGCAAACGAGCGCTGTTAAATTGGTGACAGATGAAGGGAGTTTAATACGTAAGCTTTTGCGACCAATATTATTAATAATAAAGGTTTTTGGGTTAGATCGCTTTATTTATTAAATGTGTGTCATTCTGGCAAATTGCCCGATGATGCTGGATTTAATTATCAGCGAAACGTCATACTCAAAATTTTAAATGATGTTGATTCACTCTTCAACACACCGGTGGGCTAAAGTAGTGAACTATTTGTCTTTTGCAAACGTGACACTTTTTAATTGTTTGGCCATGTCGGGTGGTGGAGGATTACGACACATTTATAAATAACGCGATCTAACCCAAAAACCTGTATCATGAAGATGAAGGGAGTTTCAATGAGGAGGCAAATTGACGGCCAGTCGAGTGAGCGTCGGTTTGTGTGGGCCACGTCTGCCTGGCCACCAAGACCCAACGAGCCACAGGCAGACACGAATCTTCACGCCATAGCGCAAGATTTACTCTCAAGCACCTTAAGAATTGGTGCACAATTTATCCGGCTCCTTTCAAAAAGACTCCACCTGCAACAGCTCCAAATAGCGTTCTGGATTTGTTTGGTTTGTTGTTCTCTCGCCTCGAGCAAAAGTAATAAAAGCCCGGCGCGAGAACGACGGTCGCACTGCTAACGGTGCCAAACCCTCGCTTGGAATCGCCGAGCGCGTGTTCTGGAGAGAGAGGGGGGAGCGCGAAACTGAAAATTGCAACGCTTTGACGGGACGCACGGGGCACCATGATGAAGCTGCGGGGTGCCGTTAGTGGCGTGCGGCGCGCTGCCCAGCGATCTGCGGACGCGAATGCTGCGGACAAAAATGGGCACGGAAAACAGAGGGGGGCGAAATGAGCGAAATATATTCATTCATAAGTTTCTTCAACGCGTCTCTGTATTCCGCACACGGCATGGGCACAGTTGGGTTAAACGGCTGCACCATATGTTCCCAGTGAATGCACAGATGCTTGCTACAGTCGTGCACAGGATTGCGGAGCCATAATCAACTACCTAAACACGTACATGATCTAAATACTCCGGCACTTAATTACTCAGCCTGCTTGGAAACATATGCCAAAGTTTAATACTAGGACCTACACTCCAATTAACTTTACGCCGCCAGTTTCATTACATTACTCAGAATGGAATTTAAATCCCCCAATGGTTTGTGAAAAAAAAATTGTCTGGCCGAGGTTTTCCCAATGTCTTCTTGTCAGCCATGTCAAATTAAGTTAAATGAGTGATTGATAATGGCATACATAATTCAAAATAAAAGACAGTACTGAATATACAGCGTTCATATCCATGCATACATTATGCATGGATTTCCTTATGGGAACGTGAGCTTCGGCTCCTAGTTTGCTTCATGGAATGGAGCTCATAATTAAACCCCATGGCCTCCATGGATGCCTCTCCAGCAACGATGGTGAGTAGTCTGTGCGAGCTACAACCTCTGGCGACTGAGGCGGGGTGACTGCGCAGCTAGCTGGGATTCAGACGAATCCGAGGATGTGAAAACAAGAATAATTTCAGCTGTTAACTTTACAGTACAGAATCCTCTCGCAAAAGTAATGTTGAAGGAATGTGTGTTGAACCATCTTAGCACCTGTACCCAACATAAACAACAATTGCTACAACTGAATCCTCCAGAAATCGAGTTGCTGGAAGCCTACAGTAGACGCACCACGATTGTCACCCTTGATACGTGACCAGGTGCCAGCCCACTGATATACTGCAGCGAGACCCGATCCTTGAGATGGGAATTAACATCAGAAGCTCTTGCTGGCTTATCTGCTGAGCCATTCTTCTATGATATCGCCGTATCACAAATCACGTCATAAGCGTGTCCCCACAATTAACCGATACGAGCACGAGCCAATGCACCTGGCTTGAACCACACAACGTCATCATGAAAGGACTCATTTTCAAAAATGTGTTGGCAAGTCTGGGGAAAACTGAAAAACTCACGTGTTAAAACACAACCATCATAAGAAAAAAAGTTTCCACATTGGGCGACGTTTCAGACAATGGCCGTTCTTCACGGCACATGCAGGTGCCAGAGAGGTGGAGTGTGGGAAAACCGCACGTGCGGTTATCGTGAAAAGTGCCTTTACATTAATTGCAATGGGATTCTGCTGGGATTCTGCTGGGATTCTGCTGGGATTCTGCTGGGATTCTGCTGGGATTCTGCTGGGATTCTGCTGGGATTCTGCTGGGATTCTGCTGGGATTCTGCTGGGATTCTGCTGGGATTCTGCTGGGATTCTGCTGGGATTCTGCTGGGATTCTGCTGGGATTCTGCTGGGATTCTGCTGGGATTCTGCTGGGATTCTGCTGGGATTCTGCTGGGATTCTGCTGGGATTCTGCTGGGATTCTGCTGGGATTCTGCTGGGATTCTGCTGGGATTCTGCTGGGATTCTGCTGGGATTCTGCTGGGATTCTGCTGGGATTCTGCTGGGATTCTGCTGGGATTCTGCTGGGATTCTGCTGGGCGCACAAAAAGCGGTGATTGAAGCGAGGGCATTATTGCATTATGCCTTCAGTGCATGGTGCGATTCAATTAGTACAAACGTGGTGTAAGTCCTGTCATTTTACAGCTGTTAGTACGCTACCCTAATACTATAACAGTGGAATTTCTCTAATGCTTGTGACAAAAAAGCACACGCTCGTTCATTGTGACCGCCACGACAGCAGCTGGGGACAATGAGTCGATCCGTCAACCAAACGTTGTCATCAGCAATTTCTTTGGGTCGATGACTCAGGCTCCTTCACAAAAAGTGGAGAAACCCCCTGAAAGCGAGCCCAGTGAGGTGCAGCTCGCGCCTTGCCAACGGCGTCATCAAGTCCGGCCCCATGACCTCTCATCCTGCGGCAGGCTTTAGTTGAGTCGAGTAATTAATTATGCTCGTTAAATAATCGGATAGACAAGACTCTAATCATGACCATATTTGCATGGCTAATTTCCGAGAAAAAAAATCATTATTTTTGGTCAGAATGAATTGAACATCGCTTGTAATTTCAAATGAAGAGAGTTCACTTGCCTGAAATAATAATAAAGTACCAATATCTTGCTTTTAAAATGCATCCCTGAATACCTTTTATAGTCCAGTCCACTAAGCCATACACTGTACAGTTCACATCAATGCAAGAACCCATACGAATCATGTTGACGATGTGATGCTACGTACACATCATTCAAGAACATTCTGCAATATAACACGACGTGATAACAATATGGAACGTCAGGACAGGTTTGGGCGGCCACTGCGGGCTCCGGGAGAAACCGGACACTGCCACAATATTTAGATATGGCTCAGCGACACGCGCGACCTTTTGGACTAACATCATGGTATTTTTGAGTCTGTGTTTTTTTCTCTCTCTCCAAGGAGGGCCGAGTGAAGGTGAGAGGGAGAGACAAGGCCAAGGATGTTGCTACGAGGAGCGTTTTGGTCTCGGGCTGAACGCCGCAGACGGGGAGAGGGGAGGTGACAACGCGAGGCTCATCCGGCGACCCCGATCACAAACGACACGGGGCTAAAGGCGACGAGGGTGAAGACGTTTTCCCTCGCTCCAAACAAGGCGACGTGAATGCACGATTATGCTGATGGCGGAGCCTTGAAAACCTCCGGTCTAAATAAAGATTCTGATTCTAATTTATTTGGGCATGAGCGCACAAACAGGAGGCTCAGTACCGAGTTGGTGGCCGGTAGTTGTGTATACATATCATGATTACACAGTTGTACAACATAACTGTTATCCGAGAAAAAGTCACGGGCGAACTTCGCAGATCCTCTCTGCAATCTACCCGGTAACGACCGACAACCCTTTTATAGTAGAACACCCACAACCACCAGAGTGTGGGGGGGGGGGGTGCCCCCACAAACCTGCTCACATTAAAGATGAAAAGTGCTTCTCCTATGAAAATCGTGCCTGATCTTGTGAGGTGATATGGGCCCCGCCTCTAGTGGAGCTCTGCTCCGGTCGAATGATATTGTTTTGAGACGATCCCAGTCAATGCCCTTTTATTTGAGTTGGTGAGTCATTTTGCTAACATCGACTGTAAGAATGAAACCAAACTTCCGATTATTTCCAGTCTGGCAGGAATGAGGTAATGGCTGGGACTGGACCATTATCTTAAATCCAGTAACCGTGGCATCTAGACAGCCGTGTAATATTGCGACTGTAAATACATGGGCATGAATCCCATGAGATTCTTAAAGGACGAATTTTAATAATTGTCGAAGATGAACTCTCATATATGATAAGGGCACACAAAAGTCACGTCATTAACATTTTACACCATACACAATCTTTAAGCCACCATGTTGCTCATATTCTCGCATCAAAACATAGCAGGGCCAAGCATGACCACATGACTATCAATCTCCTGGTATAACTGATAGCGGATCTTGCATACAAATAAACTTGCAGTGGAAAGAACGACGTAATTGCATAGCTGAGTTGGGAACAGTCCCGATAATTAGTAGCAAAATCAGAAAGATCTTAAGTACAGACAACAATACAAAAATTCACAGCAATTAAATATCTGCAATGTATTAGCAGCCATAGGAAAGACAAATCACACAATGTTATTCGATGCTCAATACTTGGAAAAAAGGCTGCCTTTTTCCACTTGGGATGCCAGTCCTGAGAAGCAGGATAACCAAGAGGAAGAAGTTCTCTCTCCATTATCACCCCAGCCAAAGTTGTTAAGTTAACATCAGCCAACATTTCCCAACAGGGCATACTAAAACTCCATCAGCCAAGTAATGATGTTAATGAAGCTCCAGAGGGGAAAATACATGTTTGAAAACAAATGTATACCCATTAGTGCAGACAAAATGCGTATCGCTTTTTGCTGAAATTAGCGTTGGGCAGTGCCCATCTCCATTAGAGACCTTAATCCAGTGCCGGAATTCCACATTCTATGGACGGGAGCCAGAATATCCCCAGGACAACCACTGTTTACTTCTGACAAAGTGGTATGTATTTTATCAACCATAGTGGGATGGTAGGTCAAGTTGACCTTCATGGAGAAAGTAACCGATAACCTTCCGATGATGATGCAGGTTGTTTGCCACAGCATGAGCCACCCATTGGCATATCAGCTCAAACAATCACAAGCCGATTACAGTATTACCATGGGCTGCTGGACAGTCCATAGTACTGTATTTAGTGTACACCACTACTGTACCAAATGCATCGTGCCATCAGCCTGCGTTCGGGTTATCCTGGGCACTCAGCCAGGATGCGACTTTGGGCTCGTTCCCATGGCTTTGCTTCTGCCATCACCTATCACCCATCACCCTGTGAACTCCATAGGCAGCAGCCGGCTCTGGCAGCTGGGTAATCAGAACCTGACTGGCAGAGTTCATTAGGATCTCAGCCTGGCGATGGGCTCATCATTGTGGCAATCAGTGGTGCGGCTCCGAGGTTGTGCCACCCTTCGCCACTGGAGAGCTGGAATGGATGCTGAGCTGGTGAGCATGGTGTTGCAGAAATCAGGCCCTGGTGAGTCAAAACACTGAAGTCCTGCACTGAATGAATACTTAATTCTCAACGAGGATCTATCTGCTGCTGCATGAAGGCCTCCCCAAGCTGCTGCCATCTCTCAACAGTCACATGATGCAACAATTCAGCTATTAAACCGATTTGAAGTAGAGCCATTCACATCGTATTGCACATATATACATTGCATAGATCAATAGAAACCGATGACTGTTTTGGAAAATGTAGAGGCCACCAAACCACATGAGCAAGCCAGGTTTATAAAAAGGTTTCGCTCCCGTCAGCCACATTACACACTAATAATCGGAGATTGTGTGATTCATGAATATCAAATACCATTATCCCTAGCCTTTGAAGGGCATTTTGAGGTAGTAGACTATGAAGGGACAAAGTGTGGGTGCTCTCTCCTCTTCCAAGAGGTCTATAAAACTAAACAATGTTTTTGTATTTTTACCAGGTAAGGCCCACTGAGCAATATGGTTTGTTTGCAGATGGACCCTGGCCACATGACGGCTCAACAAAGTGGCTTATCGTGTGGAAATGTATTGCAGCCAAATACTCTAAATGCATGATAATTATAAATGTGGAGGGAAAAAACGGAGAACCCAGAGAAAACCCCCACGCGTGGGGAAAGAGAGAGACACGCAAACTCAAAATAGACAGGCGTTGGGGACGGGGTCGAACCCACGACCTCCTGTATACCAGGCGAGGAAGTTAACATCTCCTAGCCACCGTGGCGCCCTGACTCACGTGCAAGAGTTGGCCACAATCCCCTGAAGAAGGTGCTCCCTTGTGCCCCCTGTCACAGACGCCCTTCCACCTGCAGTGGAGTGCAATTCACATCCTTACTCTGCTCGAGTGTTCAGTCAATCCCACAATGAATCCATAAGTGTGCAAAACACGCGTTGAAATACAGTAAATAATACACCACAATGCACAATGTGTTACTTAAACGAACATGTATTTTATACTCCAACACAAGCTTAAACATGTGGTTGTCGAAGTTATATATATATACATCTCAGCATTGGTGTAAGAAAATAGATATCGCCTTGGGCAGAGGTGTGTGTACAGAGCACTTTCCAGACGGTCTGGGGCAGTGGAACATTACAATGATTACATTTAAACACTCGCATACTAAACGTGAGCCTGCCTTAGTGTGATAAACCACGGCTAACTCGATGACATTAACTTGGGCTACATTAACGTTCCCAATTACAGAGACGTTTTGGAAATTGTGGGCATCTTGAGTGACTGCTTTATGTCACCGCCAGCAATTTAACAGATCACCTGCAAACGGCAAAGATTCGTCTCGTGTGACAACATGGCACGCGTGAACACAATGCACTGTAACTGGCACAAGCTACGATCATACACCGCACGTATCACATTACTTTCGGAAATGTGACAACAATATCAATATCTGTGACATAATACATTGTCTTTTGTCTTTTGTCACGCCGCGATGGTTTGAAATGTGGGGCCTTGCTCGACGGAAACAAAATATTTAGGGGAATAATTAACAAATACTGCATCGCTGGATGCGTGTACTAAACCAGTACGCCAGACTCCGTGCAAATCCATTCATAGCAATATAACAAAGCATCGATTATGGATTTTTAAAAATGTGTATGCTCATGCTATACCGGAGTGTAAGAATTGATGTATAACGTATGCACGTTTTACGGCAATAAACATGTCATCGGATGAGAACTACGAATGAGAGACCTGCAGCACTTTGCATGGCGTTATAAACAAATGAACACTGCCGAACCAGATAATACAAAATAGACCAAAACGTTACTTATTCTTTAACTGAATCATCAGCTCAACCCATGGCAATTTATTTTATTGTGGAGAGGATAAATACATCCATGCCTACTGCTTATATATATAAAACACTTAATATGAAGTACATATCAATCACTCGACTATCTATAGCCTGATGATTAAATTTGGGCACTCTTATGAACCATTATGGCACAATAGGGAGGTAAAACCATCAGGGTTCATTTTTTTAAATTGATCTAATAAAGAGGAGATAATGCTTCTCTCTTTCTCCCGTTCAATCAGATTTTCCCCTTCCAAATCTGATTCAATGAAATAACGATGCATCACGCGAGCTCTATTATGCACACTCGATCGTGTGATCATGCTCCTGTGACCTGCCACTTGAAATTATGATTGACAGGTGTTATGCATTTATTTTCATAAGGCTTATATCTGAATCCAAGAGTTGGCTTAGTGCAGTATTTTTCACCCACTACTGGAGCATAGATTTCAGAAGTACAAGACACACACGCACGTTAGATATCATTTGTATTCCTTTTTATATGAAACACTTTCACGTGTACGTCCTGGCACGTGTAAGTACAGACAGAGAAACACGATTCACTATCAAGGTGAGTCACGTGACACGTAACTTCCCTAAAACAAACTGTATTTGAACATAAAACCGCGCGTCCGCTACATTAACTTGCTGCGTGTAATTGTGCAACCTGATTTTACGGGCAACTTTTACGTACGTGCCACTGGAACTGTAAACGTGCGGCCACGACTCGAAGCCACTCGCTCGCAAGACATCGTGCCGACGGGACACGAGAGTTGGGGGCTATGCAACAGCACGTGGAGTGCGCGTGCAATCATAGCACACAAGTCAGGTGGACAGACTCCCTCCCCCTGAAACAAAAACAATCCTGCAATGCAGCAACTGTGTCATGATGGTCTCAATAACACGCAGGGAAATTGTCTCGCTCAGAGCTTCAAAAATACAGAATATAATTATTGGGATACATCAGCTCTGTTGAGCGGTTGCGAACCAGTTTATCTTGTGAGGGATAGTGGTGGTGCTGCTGCTGCATGCTTGAGCACACGAGCCGGTCTCTCATCCTTACGAGCTGATGCAGTCATGCCCAGACTTGCAAGCACTCCGTTTGTACGCGATCTGACGGATGGTGTACCTTGCTTTTAAAAAAAAGTGCAACTTTTATGACTCACTTGTAAATGTACTGTCCCTCATGGCGACTTGACAACGGAAACGGAGCTTCAAATGGGATTTTTTTTCTCCGGTGGCCAACATCTGTTAAATACTTTTACAACGCATTAAGCAGAGTATAATTAATTACGAAAAATTAACTACCTAGCTTTGAGCCGACAGCAAATCTATGCAATTATGTGTTCAAAGGCTTTTCCTGCTGAAGCATTGCTTTCATGAAGAACTAAGAATGAATGCACTTAGATGTGCGCGTTTTGGCGCACGACATTGCGATGATTAATTTAACGCTTTCGAAAGTGACTCCGAGCTCCGTTTGACCCCGGAGAGGCTCCCGTCCCGCTCGGCACGCGCACGGCACCGGCACCCAGCGTGGGAATCCGAGGCGCCGTCCTGTGGCAGGACACCTGAGCATTGGACACACACAGCCGCTGACACACAGCGGAGGGCCACCAAGGAGGGCTCCGCAGAAGCCGAGTGGTGTTACCGCAAGGGTGGGGTGTTTCACGCTGGATGTTTGACTTGCTTTAAGTGGACTTCACGTGCCTCGCGGTACGCGAAACGTGCCCACGCCACCACAGTGGAAGCCGACATGAAGCGGCGTGCGACGAACGATTCGCAGCCTTCACGTATGTCTTCTGTACGTTGACCTTCTTTCGCACCGTACGTAGCCAACCGTGCTAATCGGAGGTGCGTGGGGAGGACAACAAACTACACACAAAACCCATTTCTAAAGAAATTGGATTTCTAAAGAAATGGGTTTTCAATCTAGATTTAAAAGTGCATAACTCCAGCGGCTTTCTAATATCGGAAGGAAGAACATTCCAGACGGCCGCAGAAGCGCATCTGAAATCGCGTGATGCGGTGACCGTCTTTTTTGGCAGATGGTTTGGCTGACGTTTCGCTTTCTGTTTACTTAACGTTCTAAAGTTCAATCCAGTGATTGTAGCGGCCTTCACCTTTATACACCCCTGTGCTCTGACTCATGAGCAGTGCCGGCCCGAGCCTCTTGGGGGCCCTAAGCAGAATTTGATTTGGGGGCCCCCCTCCCACCACGCAGACTCATCTGTGCTAGAAGGTGGCCAGGGGGCCCCAAGCAGCCGCTTAGTTCGCTTATGCCTCGGGCCGGCCCTGCTCATGAGGATTAGGTGGCCATTCCACTGACACGCCTTGAGCGGACATTAAATCGCCGAGTGAGAGTACTCCACCGCCGTGTGTGCGCTGCGGTAGCGAGATGTGTGAACCGAGGAACTGGGTTCATAGTGCAGTGTGAGAACCACTCGTTCACTGTTCCAGGTTAGAGTTCATTTGCCAGAGGAACACACGGGTATCTTTGCATAATGTCTAGTTTGCATGATTAGTGACATTGTACACATCAGTTGTGTCATCCAATCGAAACTTTGGGATGTTTTTAATAAATAAATTATATTTTTGACAGTTTAAAAAAAAATCTCATGGTTTAATCCTGCAAGAAAAGGAATATACCGTATAAACGATGGTCATTGTTTCCTTTGTGTGAACACTTTAGCCAAGGGTGTATAGGCATACTGAGCTTGGGTAAAAGCTCAAGAGCTGGAATTCAGAGGTTGATGTGGTCAGATGGCTTCCTAAATCTTAAGAATAAAAGGTAAAAAGATCTCCAGATTTCCATTTCATTGTATTCCATGTGAGAGATTTACATGCACAACCTAACATTTTACGTTTACTGCCTCTCTTTAAACAAAATGTACAGCCCTTTCTCAATCCACTGCTGGATGAAGGCTCCCCAACACTCCATCAGTCATGGGTATTGCTCGGCCATACTTCACCACAGCGGCCAGTGTGGGTCGCTGGAGGGAGGGTGGGTGGGCGAGGCCAGGACTGGTTCAGATGTCACCGGCCAATGATGTTGGTCATGACTGGGAATCAGACTGAGGTAGGTCACTGGGTTCACAGAAGTGTGATAACCACTGTGCCACCACTCCAGAAGAGAAAGTTTAAATCTCGTCCAAAACTGACCAAAGCCATTCATCCTACTCAGGGCAATAATATGGGTCGCACCTGAATATCACGACTGTATATGGTAGGAAGTCAACCGTAACGTGGAATTGCCACACAGTGCAAATCGACGCTCATTTTCACACGTGGGCACTGACGTTTTTCTTTGCAGACACATAATGTGTATATATAAACTCTGTGGCATGCACACCAACTATTTCGTAACACTAACATACTGTATATACAAGGGGTGGAGCGGTAGCATAATGGTTGGCGATTTGCATCATGAACCCAACAGCTTCGGTTCAATTCCTGGCCACAACAGACATCGATGGGATGTGATTGCCAAACCATTCCCAGGCACCCTTCCCGACACCAACCCACAGTGACCAGGATGGTGAAGTTGTCGTCAAAAAACCCCACGACCAAAAATGTCTTCACCCAGACGTTTATTGTTAAAGAGGTGTACATTACATTATTATTAAAAAGTAAAATATAAACAAAATCTATAGATATATAAACATTGCATGAATATAAAACACTGACAAAGCAGAGCTTTCTAATAACAGTACATTATTTATAAGTGCATTGTAACCATTAGTCCAAAAAATATGAATGCTCAGCGACGTCCTCACAAAGGTGCCATCTCTTACATAAAAACTAGTTTTTGTATTTGATCAGGTAAGGCCAACTGAGCTATAGAGGTCTTTTTCAGAAGCGACCTGGCCACATGTGATAGCCAGAGTGACTTATCGTGTGGAAATGCATTGAGTGACTTATCGTGTGGAAATGCATTGCAGCCAAATACTCGAAATGCACGTTGATTCTAAATGTGGAGCGAAAAACCAGAGGACCCGGAGAAAAATGCATGCGACCACAGGCAGAGAGACAAGCAAACTCTAAATATAAAGGCATCGGGGTTAGGAACGAACCCACGACCTCCTGTATACCAGGCGAGGTGTTTAACATCTGGCTACCGCAACGAGAGATGTATGGCAATTTGTAGAGGAATAACAGCCACGCACACACATTCTGTGACCAACCAGTGAGCATGCACACTGAATTAATGCAGAGTTTGAAACGAGCAGACTCCTCCTCACTCTTGCTCGACCTTGCACAGGTTAAGTGCAGCCTAAATGCAGATCAAAGTGAACATTTGGCACCGGATCATTAATACAAATGATCGAGTCGAAGCTTTTTTTTTATTCCGTTAATTCATTGAAACGATCCAAGCTCGGCTGATAGCCGTGAAATAATGTGCACCAGTTAGCCTGGCAAATGTGATCCATATAATAATGACAATATATGAAGATAATGTCATGCGACCGATGTTAATTAATTGTAATTAAAGACAGAAATTAATGTAAGTCTCTGTAACCATTGCTGTAAATCCCTTTTCGAGGTCTATGCAATTCCAAATCTGAATATGTAGAGCATTACAGCATAAGATCAGAAATATGCAACTTCTATGGTTTGATTTAACAGGACACCACAGTGCACACACCTGTGTCAGGCAATACATTTTTGAAACATAATTCAGTAAAAACCAAAATGACTTTTGCCTTCATCATAACTGAAATATATAATGAATGGACCAAGCATACATAATAGTAATGATGCATGGATTTACCTATTAATATTGATTCTCAAGTCAGCAATAAATACATCGCATGTGTAAGTCACTGGAGGTGCTACCATCCACCCCTATTAAATATATATGGCCGAGAAGCAACACCATACTAATGTGCCTAAAGTTTGAATGAGTCCACGTCACCTACGATGACACATGGAACTGAAACATTTATAAAGAAAATGGAAAATATGCAAACTCTCGTGCAGGCTTGGAAATACATTGAAAGACAGAGAGAGAAACAGACACATCAGAGTGCTGTACGAATGCAAATAAGAGGCATCATACCAGAGGTCAATCGATAAACTTTCCAGGGGGGGGAAGCAGTCCCAAAATTTCAAGCTTTATAAAATGGGTACTACATTTTAAAAAAAATCTTCCGGGATCTGCCGCTGCATCATGCTAACTGTTAAGGGTAGTGGGCTTGGGCAGGACGTATCGGGAGAAGGATGGATAGCTCATGATAGAGACTGATGATGGAATGGCAGCCGAAGGAGGGAAGACGCTCGAGAGGCAAGCCAGCAGGGCCGATGGAGCGATGAGGTCAGCTCACGTGGCGGAAAGGAGCCCGATGGAATAATGCGGTATCACGGGACTCTGGATTGATGGCGATGACTTGGAGATGCCGTCATCCAGCAATGCAAAGATCATGGCTCACGGTGATGGTGATACAATACTGTATACATCAGAAATGGCCCCAAATTGTACTGCCTGAAGTATGTTATATATTAAAAAATAAGCTATAACCGGTTAAGTTAAAGTAAAAAGTGATTTTATTTTTCCATCACCGACATTTTTGTTACATTTCTCTGTGCGTGCCTCTCGGTGACAAATGAGTTTTAGTTTTACTTAGCCCGTCATATTTATATGCAGCATTCTTTGGGAAAGTGTGATATATAATTTGTAATTCTTTTGTTCATCTAGTTAGACTGTTAGACGATAATAGTGAAAAGTTTTATTTTACAAAAAATATAATTCAAATGCAGTTAATCATAAGAGTAAAAGTCTCACCTTTTTTGGGTCAGATAACGTAAAACCTATTAATTATTCCTTAAGCTTGTGGAACATTGCTTATGTGGAAATACTCCATTGCCGCACATATAAACTATTCAAGATATGTTTATTTGACCGCGAGGGCATATATAACACACAAATGGAATGGTCTTGGTGGGGAGGAAGGCAACTGGCATATTTGCATTCTTTATGGATGTTGGGGATAGTAGGTTGTGGTGGAACTTAATAAGGCATGGCTCATTGGAATTTCCGCCGACGAGCAAGGTGTAGTATGTACTCCTGTCAACTGGGTTGTCACTGTGATTAAACGAACCCGACTGCATGATTGGTCCACTCGGCCCAACAGAAACGATCGTACGGCGCATGTTTCATCAACGTTTTTGGAGAAGTGAAGGTCACGGGAAGGGGTTAAGCGTGGCGAGGAGGGCGCCGTTGGGGAGTGGCGCGCGCCGGTCCCGGCACGGAGCGATGGGCGCGCCAACACCAGAGGGGGGAAATCGCACTCCCAGGGCAAGATCGTGCACGCACGCAGTCCCGGGACACGCGGCCAAAACACCGCCTCCAAGCACTCCTCCACCGCACGCGTGAGTAATAGTAAGGTGGAGCATGCTTGAGGATTTTCAATGTCTTGCCGCAACAGGCCCTCGTTTGTCATAGCGCATCAGCCACATCGCCACTGCATTCAGCGAACATGCAGCGATCACAGGACATGCTCGCCTTGTAGATGAGTAAGTCACTTGACGTTTTTGTTTGTCTTCTTACAAGGCCAACGTCGGCTTACAAAAACGTAACTAAGGACGTGCACATCGAGGGTATTTTTGCAGTGTAATGACATCAAAACAGTTTGCTTTACCAAAACGAGCGTGTAAGAACGCCTTTCAAGGACTCTGATTTTTAAGTCAGCAAGCTCTTTGTGAGCTTTAGTTTAACTCACAAACACGAGCCAGGCAATGTGTTTAAAAGCGAAAGTCCAATATTAGTTTCCTGTTTGCTTGAATAGTCGTTTGCACATGCCAACACGTGATTTCAATCCCTCAACTTTATGGCCAAAGTGAGAATGCAGTACAGCATGCAGCAGGGCTTTCATGCACGACTGAGATTCTGTGTGTGCACAGCAGACATACCAAATTAATTCAGTGTCAAGGGAGAGTGAGCCATTGCAGACGAACATCATTCCTCTCCCCTAAAAATAACAAGAATGGCAAAATAAGACCCAGTCTCCAGCGGTGATCACAGGAAAGCGCGAGGTGGGAAGGAAAACCACAAAAAGCATTAGGAGCCGAGAAACAGTGTCAATATTGATCATAGGATGGCTGACGAACTTGAGGAATAGCCACACTGGCCCGGCAGAGCCAGACACGCATTTATACTCATCTACATCAAGAGCGTGCTTTTATAAAAGTTTAACAGCCACCATGAGGCATTGACACCCACAGACACAAAATGGATCTGTCAGACAATTTAAGCGGAGAATGGCGCTGAGGCCACCACGTGCAGCTACACATTACAAGTGGCATGCATGTCATGTGTGTCATGGTCTATGACAGGTGTATAGCCATCTTGCATCAATTATTGAATACGATCCATTTTCCCCCATGTAAATGTATACATCAGGGCGAGGATTGTATTAAAATGTGTACACATATTTTCTGTTTACGCAACTAAGGTGCCACGCAAATTGCAATGGGGCCCTAAAATGGTAAAATATCGGCAAATGTCAGAAAACTTAACATAGTAATGTACATAAAGACCCAGATGCCACGTGTTGACCGACCACCACGTGCAAGCTGCCCATCAACTGCGACCAACCCACTTACACCGCTGGATGAATAGAGGAGAGGCGGGATTTCAGAAACCTGCACTCGTGTTTCTAATGATATGCCGTGAGATACAATCGAACTTTGTATTTGAGCTCTGTTGAAGTTGACATTCATAACTACTCAACTGTTCTTATTATTATTAGCATACACAGAGTAGATAATACTCATACAACTATGTAACCAGACACTTCTAATTTTACACACACACACAACAAGTTGCGTAGCTATTTCATTTTTTAATTTTGACACTGCTTCCATGTGGGTTTTGTTTCCTTTTGCCCTTATTTTCGTATTTCACAGAGACAAATACGGGGCTAAAAGGCATACAAAGAGAAGCACACACGCCACATTTGGTTCAATCCAGTCTTCACAACGGCTCTATGCTTTGGTAGCACCAAGTCATGCACGGGCATACATGGCAGGCAGCGTCAGGGCCCCATTCAAACACACACACACGAGCCAACACCGAAATGGTCAACATTCGCCCGACAGGCTTCACACACACACACACAGCGCCTATGTTCTATCAATTGTCGTCTACACGTTGACACACACAGACAAACGCAGGTGCTCCATCCACTCCAATTCGCTCCAAGCAGACGGAGTGTGACACGGAGATGGCCACAGTGGAATCCGTGCCCTCTGCCACTCCGGTCCTTCTCGTTAATTCACTGTAGCTGCTACCACGCGTGGAGTCGTCTACGGCCTTCGGATTAAACGTGCACATGTTTCTAACCTTGGCCGTGACAACTTTGAAAAATAGGCCAAATACGCTCTAGATGAGCTTCTTTAGAGCTCCCTTGACTGGAGGCTTTTTTTTCCCAGCAGGGGCATGAGCACGCACTTTCTGCGCTGCGCCTTTACGGAATTGTTGTGATCTTGGCCATCACAACACCGCAATCCTGGTAAGAGTGACAGCCTTTAGCCAACTAGAATCGCAACAACGACAACAGTGTTGTAGTTTTCTTTTTGTAATATAATCGAGGTCTCCCTTCGAGTGGCTACGTTTAGTCTCAATGGGCTCGCCGCACCTGCTTCGTCAATGGGCGCAGACACTCCAGCAGCAGCTCACGCACAGCAGCTCACGCACAGCAGGTCACGTACAGCAGCTCACGCACAGCAGGTCACGTACAGCAGGTCACACACAGCTGGTCATACACAGCAGCAGCAACAGCAGCAGCGTGGTGCGCTGCTGCTGTTGCTGCTGCTGCATGAAGGCAGAGCGACACTCTCTGTACTCTCAATAACCACGCAGGCGGCCGCTGCTGACAACTCAACCCAATCCACGCTGAAGGTGCACATCGCAACGAGGAGTGCGGGGCGATGTAAACGCACGTACGGAGAGGGCCATATAAGTCGACGGGGAGCATGGGGGGGGGGGGGACGAGGCACATTCAAACACACATACCACACACACACAGACACCGACTGATCCTAGACTCTGTGCGCATATCCATGGCCACGCTTCCACAAGTGTTTGCAAGAGATTATTTCTTAAGTCAAGCGCACACACACACACTCGCATAGTTCATAACTTGCCCATCGTAACGTTTTAAACGAAGACAAATGCGCGTCTTGCACTGCTACTACACGTGGCTCGTATCACAACATTTACAATTAAACACACTTCATCCCGTATACCACTCACTATACACACACACTGTACCGTACCTTCATACCTTATTCCAGTGTATTGTAACACTTCCCTCAATAAATACACATCCCATACAAGCACGTTACCCTGTACACACACACACTCTCTATAGGCACACTTGATCCCATACATTCACAATCATCCTATAGACTCTCCCCTATAGCCACATACCGTCGATGCATACACATCCATCCCACCCGGACACTCCACCTCTCCACACAATACGCGGTGCAGTCTACTTAGCGCGCACACACGCACTGCCATGCACCTCGCCCTGCTCCAACACTGCCATGCACCTAGCACCTAGCACGGCCCTGCTGCTACTGCTCCTGCTACTCCTGCTGCTGCTGCTCCTGCTGCTGCTGCCATACAAAGAGGCGCACAGCGGCGCCAGCTCCTCGCAATCGCGCCCCGGCCCCGCTCGCAGCGACCCCGAGCAGAGCCACCACCACCACCACCGTCGCCTGCAAGACGCAGGGAGCGCTGGCGGTGGTGGTGGTGGCTTCTCTCGCTACATCCCCCCTGTCTCTCTGTGTGTCTCTGTGTTTCTGTGTGTGTCTCTCTGTGTGTCTCTGTGTGTGTCTGTGTGCACGGCAGCCGTGAGAAGCTGGCAGCAGCAGCAGCAGGCGCTCTCACGAGAGAGGAGGAGGAGGGAGACGGGGAGGCGAGCTCTGCGGCAGCAGCGGGAGGGGAACAGGGACGGCGCGCGGGGTACCTCTCGCTTCACTGGAGGCAGAGGGACATCTTCTTCATGCGCTCACTGGCCCGGGTGCACGTGTTGTTCTTGTTGTTCTTCTTGTTGTTGTTGTCACTGCTAGAGGACGTCGTCTCTCGCCAAGCTGCTGTACGCACAGTCGGCGTGCGTTCCTCTCTGGCCCCTCTCCCCCCACTCTCCCCCACTCTCCTCCTCCTCCTGTGCCTCTCCTCCTCCTCCTGTGCCTCTCCGCTCTCTCTCTCGCAAAACTTCAAGGCGGAGCGAGCAACAATCTCCCGAACCCCTCTGGAGGCCGCCGCACGAACTGTCGCCGTCTCCCGAGAAGCTGGCGACTTCTTCTCCTTCCCCAGGCAATGACGGTGCGACTCCTGTGCGTGGACACCTCATCGCCCACACCCAGGGGCAGATCTCAACACCCACACAGCCACCATCCCAGCCACTCCTCTCCTGCCCACCGCTCCCCACTCACTCCCCTTGTCAACTGAAGCCCGATGCAGATCAGCGGACCTCCACCCCCCTCTCCTCCGTGACCACCACAGCCATTCCCATCCCCCGCCTTGGCGTTCACCCTGCCACGCCGCGTAGCGTGCACGTGGGGGGTGTGTGGGGTTGTGTGTGGGGTGTTGGGTCTGTGTGGGCTGCGTGTGGGGTGAGTGTGGTGTGTGTGTGGTGTGTGTGGGGTGTGTGTGGTGTATGTGGGGTATGTGGTGCGCGTGTGGGGTGTGTCTGGGGTGTGCGAGTGTGTGGTGTGTGTGGGGTGTTTGGGGTGTGTGTGGGGTGTGTGTGTGTGTGGGGTGTGTGAGGTGTATGTGCGCGTGTGTGGGGTGTGTGTGTGTGGGGTGTGTGGTGTGTGTGTGCTGTGTGTGTGGAGTGTGTGGTGGGTGTGTGTGGTGGGGGTGTGTTGTGTGTGTGGTGTGTGTGTGGGGTGTGTGTGCGGTGTGTGTGGGGTGTGTGGTGTGTGTGGTGGGTGTGTGGGGTGTGTGGTGTGTGTTGTGTGTGTGGTGTAGTGTGTGGGGTGTGTGTTGTGTGTGTGTGGTGTGTGTGTGTGGGGTGTGTGTTGTGGTGTGTGTGTGTGGTGTGTGTGTTGTGGTGGGTGTGTGGGGTGTGTGGTGTGTGTGTGGGGTGTGTGTTGTGTGTGTGGTGTATGTGTGGGGTGTGTGGGGTGTGTGTTGTGTGTGTTGTGTGTGTGGTGGGTGTGTGGGGTGTGTGTTGTTTGTGTGGTGTGTGTGTGGGGTGTGTGTTGTGTGTGTGGTGGGTGTGTGGGGTGTGTGTTGTGTGTGTGGTGTGTGTGGGGGGTGTGCGCGCGTGTGCGTGATGGTGGGGTTAACGTGCTGACCCCTCAGTGGGCAGAGCGATGTGCATGTGCTAAGTTTGCATTACCAACGAGCAACTTGTCGCCAATTTTATATTTGTTCCTTTGCAGGCAACAGTGCTATTGACGAATGTTTTTTTTACAATAATATAGCAGATTTCGTGACACTTAGTGGCGAGAAACAGCACCATGATAATGCAACAACAATCATTTGGAAATGTACCAACATTCATTGCGGGACCCAATAAACAATTTGGTACGATCATTACGTGGCCTAACGAAAACATCAACTCTGAATCAATGCAATGCAGACGACGCGAACACGTTATGCTGTGCTTGTGCACTGCCACCTTTATATTTAAGCAAACTACAACTTGGAAATGGGCAGCCTTTGCAAATGCATATTTGAGCGTATTTAAGCTCATGGCGTTGCTTTCTTGTTGTTTGGATAAACTAAAGGTATGTAGCAACGCTTCGCGAGATACGTGCATGCCTTGCGCACCTCAATGTCATCTCGCGAACACTTTCACTCTTACACAATCCGGTGTACCCTGTGCCTTTATGTAATCAATGGGTTCCTTCCACGTGCTTCGATTTATCAATTATCTATTCTTAATCTCACCATACGTACAAACATGCGTTCACGCATCAAATCGCGTCCGTCCAAATATGTGTTGTTTGCCACTGGTATGTCGTGGTTCATGAGTTCACGTGATACACGCAAGCCGCTAGAGGCCGCGACATTCACTGTTATGTCAAGTAGAAGGGGGTATTTCATCCTAAATTATATCTGTAACGATTCGCCTCTGATGCACAACACTGTATGTGCCCAATTTATTCCAGTTATAGATCTCATACGGGAGGAGCGGTAGCGCAGTGGTGAGCACACTATGGCCCCAGTGATCCTCAATTGTATTCCAAGCCACAGACAACATCAGTGGCGAGTGATATTTGAAGCTGTCCTGCCCACACCGCCCCCATCTCCACCCATGCATGCAACGACCCTCACTGACCATCTTGGTGAAATATGGTCAACCAACATGACAGACACTGCGTGGGGAGGCCTTCTTCCAGCAGTGGATTGACACATCGCGATACATTGTATTTTATTACCAAACACTTGCATGTCATATGCATTTAAAATGTCATATACATAATACACAGTGTGATTTTAAAAAAATGTGTAAATAGTTGTATTGCATTGTGGGTGGATTCAAAGGACAGTGGTTTTGAAACACCATCCCATGTGTAAGTGTCCATGGTGGTGCCCTGTGTAAACCATCAAAAGTGACCCCCTACTCGGAATAACCCACAGAAACGTTTCACATTTCCGTGTGGTGGAGTCAGCCTCCGAGCGATTTTGATAGAACAGCGTTTCCAGCGGTCACAATCAGTGGGGGTGGTGCTAAGCCCATTGAGGGCCCGAAGCAGAAAATGTTTGTGGGACCCGCTCCCTTTTAAATGTATACAATCCTAGTGAGATGACAGGAGATATAGCTGTAGGGAGATAAGAGAAATACAGATGAACAAAAGATCTAGTGAGACGAGAGCAGAGAGATGCAGACAGGATCAGGATGACAGAGATCAATTGGCCTCATTCATTAGATTGTTGTGCTTATCAGGATTTGAATTTGAGCGATGCGCCCGTATTTTGCATGAATGTGGGGCCCCCTTGAGTTAATTTGCCCGTGGCCTTAAGCTTTTGCTGAGTTTGCTTATGCCTAGCGCCGCCACTGCTGAAGGCGGCGTTCACGTTTGCGGCGACCCGACTTTACCCTCCCATCACAAACGAGCGACTGCGCAATTTTCTGATCACAATTAGTGATCGTGACGGCCAGGGTCTGCGGTAATTGAATGGTGCAGCCCGCCACTGTCGTGTCCTGGCGCTCTGCGACCCGGTAACCTTCCCCTCCTGTCGGGAGAGCAGCGCAGAAACAAACTGGAATTTGTTTCTTTTTACCAGAAAGGCAATTAAGTTTAAAAAAAAACTTGATACTAGTGCGTTTAGGTTCAATCAACGTTTCCTTCCAAACTCATTATCGATAAAAGGCAGTGATGGGCAACAACGCATGCTGACCACTCGCTCCAACTCGAGAAGACCTCCCACGTGGGTTGCCTGCATGCATGGTGTGTGTGTGGAAGGGATGATGACGCGTGATAATAATTGCAAGTTTCGAGGCATGCACATGTTTTATCAAAATGACTGCATGATTAAATTCATACCCAGCGGTCGTGGGGTCGCCGCTTGTTGCAGAGATTAACGGTCCCAATGCAGCGGCCGCCCCGAGAGTGGGTTACACGTTTTGTGTTTAGTTTGTTGTCCTCCGATAATTATCGGAGTTGGCTACGTACGGTGCGAAAGAAGTGCAATATACATGCTGCGGGAGTATTCATCGCACAGATACGCGCCATCTGCCTCGCAGTGGCACCTGAATGACCCCTTGATGTAATCCGCAAGAGTAGGTCAATGTGTGCCACATTTTTTTGCAAAAACTAAAACACATTGCCTTCAACTTACTCCATTGGAATATACTGTTCAGAGAAAGCATCGTCTCCTCGGCAGGCTCTTCCTGAAAAAGAGCCATAAGACTCGCCGAGTCTTCCCAAGCATGATCATACTCAGAAGAATGATCACACAGGATGCAGGCAGCACAGCCTGCTGCTTCGCGTTGCCTGTTTCCGCCGCCGTGAAATTTGTGCGAAGGCTGCGCAGTAATTGGCGACCTTAGCGACCTCAATAATGATCCTTGAATTATTAATTACAAAGTAGCGTTGAAGCAGCGAGAGTCGGTACACATTAGTCAAGTCTATAAACAGGTATAGTCTGAAACATCTGCTGGATTTTAATGGGCTTTTAGGGAAATTGCTAAACAATAATCACGCGTTTTCCCGACGAGACAAACAACCTGCAGGAATATTCAACTATGAACATTCCTCTAAGTCTCGTTACTGCCGCAGGTACACTGTTCTGCGGGGAAGTAAAGAAACACCACAACATTGCGCCTGGTATCAATACAGGCATACAACATCTGGTCGCATACAACACCTACTGCATAATAAGGCATATTCCCAACCGTTATTTTAATCTATAAGGTGGAAAAAGGTGGAGAATATGCAACATTTGAACGTCATTGGTTGTGATAACCTAGCGAATGAATGTTTATAACCCAGAGGGTCTGCCGACGACGACGACACACGAGGGAGAGCTTGCGAGTGCGTGATGATGTGATGGTTCACTGTAAAAGATGACAATTTGTGACAATGCACAGCCCTTTGTCAATCCACTGCTGGATGGAGACCTGCCCACGCCGTATCGCCAATGGGGGTTGTTTTATAATGTCTCGCCGCTACGATGTCAGTGCGGGTTAGTGAAGGGGAGGTGCGGTTTGGGACCGGATAACATCAATCACTCGTCACTCGTGTTCGCCTGGAATGAATCACAATGGCCGCCCTGCTCAGAGCCTTCTGCTGAAACCAATGCTCGACTCGAGACGACTCCTGGCGTTACATTCACGAAGGATTTCGTCCGCGGATTGAGCCAGTGACCAATTAGCACCATTAGTTAGATTAAAATAGTGAAACATCCTTTTGTCATCTTCTTGGTTCTTTCGGTAAAGTCACGTAGAAGGGAAATAATAAAATAATAATAAAACATAATAAAATACAATTCTCACTACAGAATTTCATTTAAAACATAATAAAATACAATTCTCACTAGAGAATTTTATTTTATTATGTTAAATGTTTATTATTTTATTATTTCCCTTCTACGTCACTTTACCGAAAGAACCAAGAATCATCTTAATTAGTTGCTCTGAGCCAGGGGTGCAAATTCCACATTCCTCTGGCGGGAGACCGATACCAGTTTGCCTAAACCACTTGCAGTAAAATATTCGCTACGTCTAAAGCAGTTTGCCTTTCGAAAAAAAGAACGTACTTCATTGTTTACACAGCTCCTACAACAACTGTCCGCACAAAGCAGTACTGGACTGGTATCGACTCCTGTGTGGTGATGTTCTTAACACACACACACCGTGCTGCGCAGACAGTAGGCTCGACTTCACACTCACTCACCCCGTCATGTTGCATCTCCGTGGCTTTTGTCCGTAAGTCTTCGGGGAGGCTGTTTAAAATTTAAAACGCCTCGCCTCGGAGTTCCATCCATCCCAGGGAAATATCAGCGCCCTGGGGGAGGCTTCTTGGAGGCTACACAAATGGGGGCAGGACGTGATGGGGGCGGGGGGGGTCTCCCACCCCGCGGGGCTCAGAGCAACTCTGTAGCTCAGCCCACATCCATGATGCATTCTCATCACGACCAGCCACCGTCAATCCACTGCTCGATGAAGGTCTCCGCCAGCCAATGCCACCTCTCGTGATCTCTGGATGTCATAGCCCACCGAGTTGTCGTCTGCACACGGACCACCTCCATTGCTCCATCTCCTCCGTGCACGACCTCTTCGATGCGTTTCATTCCTTGGCTGCCACTCTGTGTTCGTCTTGACCATTGTTCTCGATGGCGACCTGCCCTACACACGTATTGATTGATTGATGTCACGACCTGCTGCGCGTGTTCTCTCATCCACGTCGATCATCACGCGTCTCTGTATACTTCCAAGAATACATCTCTCTCCATGTTTCGTTTCACACTTTTCAGTCTTTTGATCTACAGCTCCCTATCCACGACTGTGCATATGGGGATTCAAAGTTTGTTCAAAATTGGCTGTATTGTGCCCCCCCCAGAGTGTTTGTTGTATGCCCCCCCCCCCCCATTGTAACAAGGTCACGCTACGGGGTTTGCTCAGGTCACGCTACGGGGCTCAGGCGGCTCTTGGCTGCTGCTGCTGCGCTCAGGCAGCGCCACTGGGTGGTGGCGGCGGCTCTGCCGGGAAGAATAAACTGAAGAGGCTGCTGCTGCTGCTGGACATCGCCAGGGGCTGATCGTTTAATCACTCGCAGGCTCTTGCTGCCCCTTTGAAAGAAGCCCTCGCCGTGGCTTCTCCGTGTGGCACAATGCGTGGCGATGTCGCGAATTGGTTCGCGCACAGTTTCTGAGAACCCTGCCACCTGGATTCGATTCATGGTCACGACTCACAGCGCCAGTGGCCACGACTGGTTCTCGAGCTCGCTTTTAGACACTCTCACATCCTTGTCTCTTGTGGTCAAACAGCAATGGATATGCAGCACGGCCATTTCTCACATCCCTGTCTCTTGTGGTCAAACAGCAAGGGATATGCAGCACGGCCATGTCTTCGTCACGTCACTGCTCGCAGAAGGGCCCCACGAGACCGAGCTCTCGAGAGCCCTCCTTGTCGGAGGGGTTTGCCTCCTCCTCCATGCTGCCCGACGTCTTAGACACACGCCTTGAGAGCGTTTGCCTGCTCTAGATTTCCGCGTGATAAGCCACTTCGTTGAGCTATTTGTTTGTGACCAGATCGCTTCTGAACAAGAGCACTGTAGCTCGGTGGGTCTCACCTGGTTGGGATATCCACTCATTTACCTCGCCACACCCGGCACGTCGACCCACGCACGACGGTGAACCCAGTGATGACGCTCGCTGGACAGATGCGGGGGGGGGGTTAGAGAAGGCAACGCCAGAAGTCCTGCGTGGCATGGCTGACATTGGCTCTGGGGAGACGAAGCTGACCAGGTGTACATGGTGCTAGCCCCAACGCTGCCCCTCATGTACTGTGCTGCTCTTCTTCATATGTCATCGCTAACAGCACCACCTTTGACATTCCACAAAGCGTTGCGGTTGTCACTGTACCAGTACACACGTACACACACGTACACACATACACACACACACGTACACATACACACGTACACCTCAAGTGTATGTCGCACGGAGTGGGACACCGTTGAACGTTGCACAATACGAAAAAGACGTCACCACCTTCAGCACTAGCAACCCAGGTCACAATATACACGGTGTGTTTATTACATTTATGGTTGATCGGTTTTTTCCTGAAATATTTCACCTGGAAAATCGTTTCGGATGGAACATCGCGTTCGTGCAGGCGTCCAGGGTACAACTTCAGTCGATTGCATCTGTTTGCCTCCCCTGCATATATTCCACAATTTCATTCCAATTGTGCCATGGACAGTGTGTCACGAGACAAAGCGGCACACAGGGTGGTGCCGCACGGTGTGCACCACCCTGTGAGCCGCTTTTGAGATCCTTTCAAGTGACCTTTTTTCATCGATACACTCGGGGTAATGCGCTTTGGCACGTGCCCTACGCTTATCGAGAGATGTTCTTCACGTGACATTAAAACTTGAATTCTTCCAAATGAAGAACAACACCAAACACAGCCGATGGTGACCGACCTGAAACCATCAACTCACGAACATTCGAGAACCCCGGTTTAACTAGGGGTGGTAGAAATCTGTCTTCAAACCCCCCCGGGTTATCAGTACTGCCAGCTCGGCGATCTGATCCCTGGGCCTCCTGGCGACCTCAGTGCACCGTGCAGCATCGAATTGTACACGGACAAATGTGCGCAAGTACACGCACGTGTGCAAAGGGTAGAATAAACACGCGATCCCGAGCCTCTGGCTGTGACCCACATGCACTGAAAACAAGCAGGACGGATGCTCACATCTTTTATGCAATGTGCTCGTGTGATCTTTTAATTTAAAGCTTTGAAACGCTGTAGTCTGAATTTTGAGCTATTTTTGTCAAATGTCTAATGATCACTATACGGAGAACGCTGCCTTAATGAGAACATTCATATCAATACTGCTTCTTTCATTTCATCAATACTGATTGCCAGCCTTATTAATTCTGGTGACATCTCTGACCTTTGGAATAACACCCTGGGAGACCCCGATTTGAGGCCGTGACCTGCAGGTTTGTAGCGTCAGCATCTGTATAATTTATCACCTATAGCCTCCAGCACTCAGAATCGGTATCTATTAAAATACCCTTTTTCTGACTTTCAATTCTATTCACCTAAAAAGGTCACGCAGCTGTGCCCGTTTTTTTTCAGGGCCTGTTCATCACCTACAGTATTGTGTGTGTGTGTGTACATATATATATACACACAGCATTGGTGTTACCATGCTAAGATTGTGTCAATAGAAGCGTGGTGCAAAAGGCATAAAATATGATAAATGCTACAGAGCAACACAATATGCTGCATATCATCCTTTCTTCATTAAAGCTTGAGGGAAAGTACAGTCGAGTGGCCGTTCTCACGCAATACCTTTGCTTTTGAAGTAACAAAACAAGCAGACAATACGCCTGCTTCACGTAACTGTCTCTTCATGGAAAATAAATGTAAGCATTTTTTACACATCCCATCAACCGCATGGAATTCTTGGAGTGCACCGTTACAGCAGCATTTGTTCCACACAAGCAAACTGACGACTTTCATGGTCTCATCAGCAGAGTCACGCTCGCTTGAACCAATGCTGGTGGACTGCAGCATTGGTTCCTTTTTAAGGGAAGATGTATTTCCAACAGTGAAGATGGACACTGTGAGCAATTACTCACAGATGCGTGTGCTGTGTTTTGTGCGTGGTAATGTTTTGAAGCAATGCACATCTCTAGGCGGAGTAATCCATGGTCCTCATCCGGCACGCAGAAAACCAAGTAATGGTTGTAGTGTTGTGCGGTTGGCACAATACATACATGTTTATTCTACAATAGATCACAAGGCAATTGAGCCATGGTTTTAAGCGATTCTGATCGAGACAATGAAAGCTAGTGACGAGAGGAATCTGTTCACACAGCGCAACACACATGCACAGTGTGCCGTATTCTTCCTGGATTTGTTCTCATTCATTCGGAGTCTGCCTTCCTGGTCCTCTTTCTCCATTTATTCCCATCCCAGATCAACTGAAAGTCCACTCCACAGTTATTTTTCTTTCATCCTGCCACCACAGAATGATATGTACCCTGTTTCAGGCTCACGATGTGGCCCTGTCTGTCGCCGCGGTGAGCTCTTCCGCAATGCACGGCTCCTCCAGGCGCCGACATAACGATCTGTGTCCCGTCGCAGTCGCACGCGTCGGTGTCGTGAGAGGAGCCCCACTCCCGCACGCCGACTCGTGAGCTGTTTTCGATTTAAACATATCCAGGTTGACCAATCATTCTCTACTCGAGCGACAAGGTGTTCGGTAACGCCGATGTGAATTGTTGACATCCTTGATTATTGCGTTGAGCCAAGGTCGCCAAACCCAGCCGTGTAGCCGTCGGTGATATTTCAGCGGGGAAGAAGCTTTTCTGTTGTTTCATTTAGCTCACAGCTGCGATGTGGCGATGATGTCCTCAGTGAGTCGTGATCGTTCCACGTTGCTCACGACCATCCCCGTGGTGCCCGGTGTGGCAATTGCAGCCAGCACGCACAGGCTGCAACATGGGACCCTTTTTGCCAGTATCAAAGCATGAAAAAACAAGAATATGTTCTACCCTTTCTGCCAATAAAACAGTTGTGTTAAGATGTTCAAACACCAAATAGAAACCTTTGCAAGGAATCATGTCTGCATTAACCACACGTACTTGTGGTGAACGTGCAAATAAGAAACATGCTCTGATTATAATTATACACGCATTGTCTTTGAAACTGATTGGTCTACACCAGAGACGGCCTTCTTTAGGGCCTCGTCTCACCAGTGTGAGACCAGAGAACGCCAAAAGGCGAACATTATGAGAGCATGTTTTTTGTTTGCATGCAGACGTGATTCCTTGCAAAATGTTTCTAGTTATTGTTTGAACATCTTAGCACCTGTTTTATTGCCAGAAAGGGTAAAAATAAACTAATCTTATTTTCACACACACACATACTGTCCACGTGGTCGTTTTAGGGGCACGGTAATGCATCGGCAGGTGACATTCAGCACAGGATCCAAGATTCTTTGCTTGGGCCAATCCATCCCACACTGGACACGACTTTCCTTTCACGTCCTGGGTCACCATTTCGAACTGCCTCTTTCTAGACGCACCTCTCAATCTCTCACCCTAATGCTCCCATGTTCATCACATTTCTTCCGATGTGGTTGTCCTCTCTTCTTCTCACGATGTGTCCGAGCCACCTGCGTCGACATTAGCTCAGCTTGTCTGCCACGGGTGCTGCACTCTCCCGAGTCTATATTTATCTGACCCGAGCAAGTTTGTGCTCCCGGAGATCCAACTTGTCATTTCATATCAGTGTGATGTATATACGAATGTTTTAGATATATATGAATAGATGTTAGAGATGTATGTGTGCGCAATGTGTGACATGTACGCTACTGAATTACATTTGTACACGGACTTTGGGTGTTTCATGCATAAGCATTGTAAATGTGCTTAGAATTTCGAACAGATTCTATTGAGAATGCTGGAACCACGTACAAATCACGAATAAGGGCATAGTAAGAACACTCACTTGCTCCACACAGCTTCCCTTCAAAATAATTCACTCCAATATTCAGAAGCTTAATTGTGTAAAGTTCAGGAAAGACTGATAAAAGTTGACGAATTAAAAAAATAGACGAGCCAACTGTAAAATGTGAAATCAAATTTTAAATGTAATATGCATCGTCATGTATCCCTTCTGCCGTGATCGTGTCTTCCTTTGAACCGTAATATTTACATAATTGTAAAACTCCAGCATCCCATATTAAATCAGCGCTTGCCAAGTAATAGGTGAGCTCAACTTGTTCACAGTTGCTGAGCTCACAACCCATGCATGGTTCCTGCGGCGACACACACCTCTGATGAGGTGAGTGTGTGTTCATCTTTCATGTAGCTGCACACGGAATAACACCACGTCTGTTTGCAGGTTCGCGTTATCCTTCAACGTGGAGTGTAAGGAATCGATTCTCTCTCTCTCTCTCTTGTTCAATAAAGAAGGATTTACCACTGTATAGGTTCTTTGCGGCTTGTCTGCGCCACCCCCGCTGCTGGCGCGATGTGTTTGTGGGATGTACCGAGTATTGTTCGACACGATGCTGAAGAAGCTCCCGGCGTGGACGACACAAGGGAGAGCTGGACAACATCTTTGCCGGGCCATTGCCAAAACTTCACTTTCATTCTAGCAAATACCGCTGATTGGCTTAAACCCGTGTCAGAATTAGCATTTTCCTGAAGTGGTAGTGACTGTATATGGCTGAGATGGATAAAATGCAAAGTCAGCCCCCTGACCTACAAAGAGACCATCTACTACTTACACTTTAATCCACAGACTTTCATAAGACCGCGTACACCACTGTACGTGTACACATGAAGGCAATGCATACTGCAGTTGGGTAAACATGAACTTGACAACGCAAGCTCTCCGTGCTGATGGCACAAAGTTAACAGCAGCAACTTCTGAATGCCACCGCCATGTGATGTGACAGTCGTCTCCACTTAAGGACCCAAACCACATTCTGTGGGCCTCCAGCAGCTCCATAGAAACCACCCTCGCTTGGGTATTTGAATGTAATATTACATGCTGTTCTATAGTGTCCGTGATAATGTCAAGTAGCCTGCCCTTGCGTTGGTGGCCCTTGTTTAGCGATCAGAGTTGGAGTGTGTTGGTGGGCCATTGGTGCGATGTCGTGCTGAGACAAATGCTGGAGTAAGGAGAGCATTGAATGTGGGCACAATACACACGCCATGTCGAGCATTAACGTGCGTGCACATTAGGTGTTTATCGACAAACTAGTTCTAATTTACATGGCAAGTGTGTAATTTAGAGCGAGCGTATACAGCCGCACATTACCGTACAATTACAGCAAAGGAATTTAAAATGTTTTGACTTGCGTCGGCCATAGACATTATTGCCAAAGGCGCAAACGTTGCGAGTGGCATCACATTGCACGCACACTGTTGTGTGACGGGGCAGTAAGAAACGTGCATTCCCGAGAACATGGAGCCTGTGCTTTTCAGACCTCATTTCCCAGCATGTGTAACCGACCTGAAATCGAGTGGCTAACCCAGGGGGTCCACGCATTTGTGTTTTCTTTCTTTCTCTTTCTGCCCAGAGTCGGTGCGTTGCTCAGCCGCCTCTCCGCTTCATCGCACGCTGCACAAACGGCACCCTCCGCTATTCAGGAGCACAGCACTATTCTACAAATGCTGTCATAGGAAGGTAAGCGCAGGTATTTTGAATGTTTGTGATCTATCGCCGGCGCTCATAAAATCACGGTCGTGCTCTCTCCGTGCATTAGTGAGGAGCGTTACTCGCGCCGTGTTAAGCAAGGGCTAACCCCGTTCATCTAAGTGATTTGCGCTCTGTTAAGTACGTGTTATTAGTGCTTCATGATTCCCGCTGGGCATCCCATATAACATTAATTATCACAGAAACATTAGGCAGCGGAGCAGGATTTGAATAGCTTTTCACGTGGCTTTAATATTGTTTTGATGCAAGAAAAGAATTGCACATTTATTGTACTTATACCGGCATACCATTCTTAATTATGATTTTTCAAAATGATGTTCGTGAGCAATTTTCAGTTCCAGGGGCTGCACTTATACGAGCTATTAAAATGTAACACATTGGCAGAAGTTGTGAGCAATTTACAATAATTTTGGATTCATTTGAATTTTACCAGAACCACCGGGTTTTTTTTTTTCAAAAACTGTATCTGGTCATTAAAAAGCATACATTGCATAATGACACGATAACGGGCACACAGCACGATAGACTTGTTAACATCGCCACAAACATTACATCTGGAGCTTTTGTCCTCTTGTTAGCCACAGAACACATCAATTACGTGGCAGAATAGGTCTACATGCATTCAGTTTGCTTTTCCACATTGGCCAGACTTGTTTAAAGAGAAATAGCCAGTCGAGCTGGGTCTTAGCAACTGATTTGTGCAACCGTTTATATCTGCGATCATATAGGCAAAATCCAGTAGAGGTTCACAATACTTGGCTAGCACCCGCACTTGTTTGGAATAGTCTTGTGTTTTGCTATTGATGCAATAACACACCACGAGGCACCATTGCTCAGCGGTCGTGCATTCAACCGTTTGTTGCAGAGGTTCGTGATTATAATCCAAGCGGCCGCCCTGGTTAATACTGCAGTGTCTATTAACAATATATAATTGCACGCCGTCTGCTTTACAGTGGACGTTAACGATCCCGTGATGTCATTCGTGAAAGTATGCCATTGCTGGTGACATGGTCCGAATTTGAAAAATTACCTGCACAATTACTCAAATGTAATACAGTATTCCCCATTATTCGCGATGAGGGATACGTTCCGAAGATGTTCGTGAGTAGCACATTTCGCGGATAATGATGCTGGCCTACAAAAACCTACGTTAAGAATTAATTACCTGAAATAAATACGTAAAAAAACGATTAAATACATGAACAAATGCATAAGACATTTCTTTATCTCATCAGTTTATATATCATCACTGTACGTCTCATTCCTTTATCTCATCACCTTCTTTCTGTCTCTCTCGAGGCAGTCGTGCAGAGTTCCAGATGCGATTCGCGGACAGCGAAAATCACGGATAGCAGATTCGTGAATAACGAGGGAATACTGTGTCCATAGCAATTATCGCCCCCGACTGTGAAAACCTGGCAGGACCCACCTGAAAAGGAGCCCTGAGACTCAGCGGGGCTTTCCTGGGTAAACAAGCGACATCATAAAACTAAGGAGGGAGACACGAATCGAGGCTGTGGACCCGGACCCGCACCTTGGACTGGGAGAACAGTGGGTTAATGAGATCATGCATTGCACAGGTGCCCTGGAGAATTTACTGGCAACAGTCGTGGGAGACGAGGCCGTCGGGTGATATTTGCTTTGTTTGTCAAGGACAAGAAGCGAAATTCTTTACTCTTTAGCGAGAATATGAGTCACCTTGTCGTAACTATCGGCAAAGCACGTGGAGAGATAGCGAAGTGTGTTTATCGCATTGTTCTTAATGTTATATAATTGAGCTTCATGTTTTTTTTAAACATGTCTATTATGTTGTATTGTGCTGAACAAGGCCCTGTAGTTTATAAGCACGAGTGTGTGTGTGTGTGTTTAACTTCTTTCACACTGTATGTAGCTAATTGGAGGTGCCTGGGCAGGAAACAAACGAAGCACAACTTCAGTGCTGAAGGAAGCATGCTTGACGACTTCATCGGTTACGATAGAGTATTTAGCAATTTGCCAATTACATCTGTCAATTCAGCAGTACAATGTTCAACAAGCCCCATGCTTCGAATGAGACCGTAATGCTGAAAGCAATCTCAACGTTCGTCCTAATGAGCTCGGAAATTTCGTATTTTTTTGTACGTGGAGAGACAGAGATGTGTGTACATCTAATAACTACATTACCATATCAGTCTTACTGGTAGAAACCTCCTGGTAACACCAGCCCACAGGGGATTATTGTGTCCGTCCGTCCGTCTTGCATCCAAAAATGGGAGGGGTGGGGCTGGGTGGAAAGGGGAGGGGCTGGGTGGGGAGGGTGGGGCTGGGTGGGGGGTGGGAGGGGTGGGGCTGGGTGGAGAGGGGCTGGTCACCCCGTGGTGCCCTTATAAAACTCAACGTTTAACCTACTCACGCCGGCTTGTGCCCGCCCTCACAGTCGGGCATATTTGCGGAATACACCACGCCGCCGTTGACCCTGGCCATTGACCGAGCAACCCAACGTTCCTACCAGCTCCCTCCGCAGGACAATGTGTTTAACTGGCTGTGCTGTGCCTTTGTGGCTATTCATTCTTGGATACCTGTCGTTGTGTGATGCTTGTGTTCCATACTGTGTCACTTTCTCGGAGTTATCCTCGTTTTGTTCAGCTGTCTGTACTTCATTCATGTCGGGAAAATATTACAAACCTTGTATACAAAAGACAGACAAAATTAGATTCTTCACTGTGCCAGAAAATGTAAGTATACCTTTGTCAGACTTTGTCAGACTGTTGTGTTCACCCAAAGCTGGTAGGAAACCAAGGAAATGCCTTAGAATGTGACATTGGTGCTATCCCGCGTGGCCTGCGAGCTCGCGAGAGGAAGGCCCTTTTGCCGACAGGCAATGATTGACATTCTTCTGAACTGAGACGTGTTTTTTTATTCTGGAAATAGCCACATTTTGCCACAAAGAAAAGAAACGCGACTTTGTGTCCCCCTGCCTTTGTCCCTGCAGGTCAATTTACTCACTCGTGTAATGTTACATGACGCGCATTCCATTGCTAAGGAGACTGATTTAACTCGGTATAAACAGACATGTGGTTGATCAAATACAACTGGTGACAATTGACTTGAATGTCTAATTTGGTCCGTAAAAAATATATTTTTGTTGTAAATATATTTCTGCAACCGTATGAGCAGCTGTGGGGAAAAAATGTAAATGTGTTTTGAGTGATTTTGTATTGAGAGGTGGTGCACGTAATGAGATGAGATGATTAAGTAAAAATCACGCCTCAATTAATAACACGGTTTAATGAAAATAAAGATGTGGTTTTATGTCCTTCATAAAACCTGCGTGAATTAAAATTAATCATGGGAACATGAATAGGTTTAAAATAGCGAAATTCTTACGATGCGATATAACAACGAGCGTCACCGCAATTTATTATCATTATGGAGATATGAGTTTGTTAATCTGTAACCAACTTGTATCAAAATGCAATTAACAGTAATCACTTTTCGAATTATATTACTTGAATACCAATGCACTGCGTCTGTGTGTAACTAACTCAAAATGTATGACGTATGAGGTATAAATGCAATTTATAAACGTGTGCAATTAGTCAAGCATGTCCTATCTTAAAAGTACCAGTGCTGTATTTTATAATGAGGTCTTCTCCGTAATCAATCTTGAATGAGACTTCCTTGGCAATATCCGTGAGCTTATAAGCTGGAACAGTGGCAAGCCTTTGTTGAGTTACTTTAAAAAATGTGGGCCTCAGAATAAAACTAAGACAATAAATGCAATATGATTTTTTTTAGGATAAAGTTTCACAAACACCATATTTTAGTTTATGAACCAAAATTGTGCATGAGCCAACTTGTGTCTGTGTTACAGTTGTCTTCCTTCTTACACTGAGCGAGTGATGCGGGAAAACCACCACAAATAAAGCGAATGTCTTCAAGATAACAGCAGCAGAGAGTGAAGAGACACAGCATCGTCGTCATCGTCAGATGTACTGGGTCATCTGCTTGCCTAGGGAACCTTTACTTGAAGTTGAGGCTAATCTGTGGTTAAAGATTTACAAGACTTTTTACATGAATAAATTGCATGTCCCTATTATTCTGCAATGGCGCAATAATTACGGACTTCGGGATTATAGTTATTTAATTGTCGTCAAACTTTATTCAGAGTTTATGAACAAAGCAATGAAGAGTTCGTGCTTATTGTATGCATTTCGTCGCAATACAATGGCACGCAGCTTGGGAAGCATGTGTCCTCTGCTGAAGCATTGCGGATGTGCGTTCCAGTGTTATCATCACAGCTGGCATTTGCGGAGCTATACCATTTATCTTATGAAAACTCTGTTTGCAGTCGCCGTACCATTGACAATTGTATTGTCCTTGCTGTTCCTGTATTAAATATTTAATCGTTTCTCAGCCGTCTAAAATAATCATATATATTCTTTTGTGCACAGTAAAATAATGCTTTTGACATTACTGAATGCAATAAAATGCCCTTGCATATATCATTCATGATATCAATATTTTATTATGCATAAGACACCATTGTTGTTCCTTTGTTAAGGTGTGCATGCAAAGCATAATGCTCTCGTGACAGTCGTTGGGTTGTGTGGCACGTTCACTTGCAATTGTGAGTGGCAGGGTGGGGGGGCATCATGATGGTGTGGGTGACGCGACCCATAAAATGTTTTATTTATATCAAAGTTAAATATTCCAAATCTTGACTTAAAGCTTTCGTGACTGCAGGAATTCAAATTCTTTGGGTCTTTCGGTAAAATCATGTAGATAGGTTCAAAGAAAATAACAAAAACCACGATGTTTCAATCGCAACACAAGCGTTCGTCATCAGGAAAAGGGGGTTAGCTTCTAAAAGCAAACTGTTTATAAAGGTTTCAAATGGGCGTAGCCCAAATGTCAGCAGCCAATGATAATATAAGTGGTGGGCAGCAACCACGACGGTGGTTGGTTTTGCACCAATCAAAGGGCTGCCAGGTGAAAATGAGCATGTTAATGTAAGATCGTTGAGCAGCCTCCACGGCGAGCGCGCTGAGGTGGCGATGTTAATGTGAGAGATTAGCATGTTAATGTGAGATATTAGCATGTTAATGTGAGATATTAGCATGTTCATGGGAGAGATTAGTATGTTAATGGGAGAGATTAGCATGTTAATGAGGATCGCAGAGCCGCAACCTCTAGGTCGGCGCGCGAAGTGGCTGTGTTAGTGTGAACCTGTTAATGAACAACTAACTTCGGAAGGTGGTAGGATGGTTGATAACATCCTTCCAATGATTGCTCAATTTGTACCCATCTTCTCGGTTGAAATTGTGTCTGTGTCTATATATCTGGATGGCTTCATGAACGAATCTTTGTTGATCGCCATTGGGCTTGCAAAGTACCTTCGTCTTAGAGAAATCAATTTCGTGTGAGCCCACCGCAATAAAATAATGATCAGCCACGGCCGAGGTATTGGTCCTACCGTGTTTCAGATCTGCCTTATGTTCACGAACACGGTCCGAGACATGTCACTTAGTTTCCCTAATGTAACTACTGCCACAGACACAGCTTAGTTTGTAGACGCCGGGGTATTGCATGTCAGTTTTTTAACGGGTCACTGGATTAATTACGCGAGAAATATGAATGAAATCCCTTTAAAAAGTGTCTATATGTACTCGTACAGTCCGTTCCGTGCGAGCTATCAGGATTATTTAACTGTACTTCACCACGCTGGCCAGCCCGGGTTGGTTAAGGCTTAGCAGATTGACATGGGAGCATATAAGTACAGTGCAACAATGGATTTGGCCATACTGCCCTTTGCAGGCTGACTCTGCCTTGCTTAGCTTCTGAGATCCAATATTCTGGGTGATTTGGTCATCTGCTGTTTTAAAATAGCTCCTTTAAAATTCTATTAAATCTTAAATTGCTCCCTCATTTAAATTTGGAATTGTATTTAAATTAAGTTGTTCTTATTTCTTAATTTGTATTTTAAACGCATGTTCCTTTGCGTCATGCTGTTTTTTATTCACTTTTATTTAACATTTTGTTTACACTTGGAATCACGTGTTTTACGCACTTTCATTTAAATGTGTTGATCCTGTATCATTCGTTTAATTTCTGCATTTTTTTGGCATGGAATATGTTTTTACCCAGATCTTTATTGAAAAAAATGATGGCGCCTTCAACTTTTGGTGACCTTGAATTCTGGTGTCAATGGGCTCTAATCTGGTTATTAAAGGTCAAGCCCATGTGTTGGTGTTCATCACATGCAGTCCTTTATACTTATTTTCGATCTCATTTGCAATAACAGCAAAAAAAAACACTGCATGGAAAATCAATGCGCCACAATTCAGCAACAGTGTCGCTGCTCCAGTCGTTGGCCACACAACAGTCAGAGGCCAGCCGAATGTTGCAGACATCTGGTGAAGGCCACATGTGGTGCTGGCCTCATACCCACGCTTTGTGCCCTTGTGTATTATCACAGATACACCAAATCACGTGCATCTTCACAATGTTAATATGAACCCTAAGACTCCCTATTAAGAATATGGACACGTGTATGTCTTGTTTATTTATGAAAACGCATAATATGCAGCAATACGTGTGTGACTATAAATTACGAAAACATGCCCTTGCCCACATTACAATTGTGTCTCGCTCAATAATTGAGGCTTCCATAGCTCAGAACATCCTCTCTGAAGCCAGATTACAAAGAGTTATTTGATATGGAGTGGCTACACAAGAGAAGAGAATAAAGCAAGCGTCAGTATGCACAATGAAATACGCTCGTCGCCATACATAACAACACGACGGTAACAACTGGACATGTCCTGCATTTGTATTGAGTCATTTGCCTTAGCATATGTTATTTACTGCGTCTTTTTTCTCACATAGCACGTCGTGAATAATGCATCCGCACTCTCTGTCCTGTCTGTAATACCACGTGACCCCACAAGACCACAGGGACATATGTGCAAATGAGATGCTGCATCTCCATGCCTCTAAAACCCTACATTCGCGATCCACACGAAACAATGCGCCTTGAGTCTACGCGACGGTAAGCAGTGGTGTGTTCAGGTGGTTCAGTGACTTAGGGAGCTAATGGCTTTTTCACACAGTACTGTGCCAGCACGACTAAGACCCTGAGTTTGAATCCTGGCAACCATCCATGATGAAACTGTGTCAAGTGTGGCGAGTTGATACATTCAGCCCTGTTCCCAATATCTGCACGTGACATTTATTTTAATATCCTTATATTGTACGTGGTTAATATCTGGTGTTTGGTGAGAGACACCTACTGATTGTCAGTCAAGATGTAGTTCAGTGGTGTCACCTGTCGAAGCCTTTCCCTGGCCGTGATTCTCTGCTGAGTGTGGCATCGACAACTGCATGTGTCTTTGTCTCTTGGCGTGATTCCAGTGGCACAATCTGGACATATTAGGTGCTGACGATTTCCTGAATTGTACAAAAAATGTTTATCTCATAGACCAAGATAATATCCGTTTAATAATGAAATGTGACAGCTGTCTGATGTCTGTTTCAGTTCAGCATGTCAATAGTAATCAGCAGTAAATCGCCATCGTCACATGGCAGTGAAAAGTATTTAAATGTCTGTGTACAGGATATGAAAACATGTAACATCATTTTACTGAAACAAAAAATATTTTAAAACAAAAAACGGACTGTCGCTCCAATTCTTAGAAAAAAAATACGTTAAGGGTTAATTATTGTTTTTTTAAATACATTTTCCAAAATCACAAATATTTGTTGAGGTCAATGGTGACGTGGATATCGCATTGCATCGTGTAGCTGGTGACATGAGATGCATTCTCAGCCACGGCTAGCATCAGTGGCGAGTGATATCTGAACCTGTCTGTGACCCCCCCCCCCACTCTTCACTCACCGACAATGATTGGTGTATGTATGTTGAACTTCTTTCACACCGTACTTAGCCAACCATGCTAACCGGAGGTGCGGGGGAAGGACAACAAACGAAACACAAACAGCAGCTTGAAAGAAGTGAGTGTTCAATCTGGATTTAAAGTGCATGGCTCCACTGCTGTCCTCATAGCGGACGGAACAGCGTTCCAGACAGCCACAGAAGTGCATCTGCTGCGCGCGATGCGGTCACCCTCTTTGTTCTATGGGCAGCAACTAGCCGCTGCTGCAGCGGCAATCGGAGTTTGCGTGGTCGTTCATGCTCTGACGAGATCAGCAATATGCAGTGGTTCGTTTGTGGCAAGCACTGTGTGTGTAATGAAGTATGATGAAGAAACACAGCAAGAACTAGATTGATAACTGGTGGTAAATTATTATTTTAAAAAATATTTGCGTTGGCTTGTGGGTGTATTGCCGAACATTTTCTAAAAATTTAGTTGCACAAACAACATAATAAATAGTGTCAATAATAATGAGATTTCTCCACAGTTTATCAAAGGGTTGAGTCCAATACTAAGACTAGGCATCAAAGGTAAAGGTGCAGCCCTGCAATTGCTTTCCCACACCACTGCTGGCAGAAGCTCCTCCTGTAGAGAGAGCACCAGAAGGCCCCCATCGCGTTGGGTCATTTGACCTTCCACGCTGGGTGGGAGTGCCCACACTTTACCCCACCACACATGACCTGCCACTCCACTTACTATGGTGTACCAATTTATATTTCTCACTGGACAGAGGCTCAGCAACGTAATAAACTTGCCCCGTTGTTGTAACTGCCGCACCGAGAGATGGAACTGGTGCCCTCTGGATTGCAAGTCCAGCCTGCTGACCGTTGCACAATGGCAGTCTCCCTCTGCGAAGCTCCCAGGCTGTAAATATCTCTCGAGCAACGGACTGCAGCAGCTCAGCCTTACAGATCGATGCCGATTGCAGATTATATTATCACACACTATGGAGCGTTTTCTCGGGTCGTTTTCAATGCGCTGGAAAACTATTATGTCCTTAGTAGTGCTTGTGGTTACAGTTATTAGCAGGCTTCAAAAGACATCTGTCGACAAAACACAAATATCCAGACAAGTCTGGAGGGGGAGTGCCGTCAAAAGGTGCAATACATTTATTTTATTTTGCCCTTGTTCTGTATTTACACGGAATGAACAAAAGCCAAACAGCGTTGTCCCCCTGATGCAAATGCATACTCTGAAGCTAATGCTCACAAAGCCCCCATTTAGCTCACGCTATCATGACAGCCTGAGCCCAAATCACCCAGAGATTGCATCCAATCTTGTGAGACTCTAAGCAGGGATGAGCAATGGACGATGCGTGGATGAGACAGGCGATGTGTACTTGGCAACAGAGGCTACAAGTGCAGACTCCATTCTTCTCCAGCCGATTCGCTCTCTCCTGCTCGCTCCGACATTATAACATGAGCTACCCGCCCATCTCTAACCCGTCATAAACAGCCTGCCTCAGCAGATGCCCACATCTTTTTCACCTGAAGACGGTTGCTTGTGTTGCGATCGAAACGTCGATCTATTATTATTTTTTTCTACCTACGTGACTTTACAAAAAAAACAAAGAGTATGGATTCCTGCAGTCACGAAAGCTTCAAATCAAGATCAGACTCCATTGTTGTACTGTATATATCTATGTCCCCTGCCTTCATCAACTGGACCTGCCCAGCGTGGTGAAGTATGGTCAAATAACTCCCGCGGGCTGCACGGCGTGGACAGGCCCTCATTCAGCAGTAGTTTTACAAAACGCTTCACTTGGTCCATAATGAGACAATTAAAAACCAAATCTATGTTCCTTTAATTGCCGCCAAAATACGTAGTTTTAATTAAACTTACGCAATGTTATTTCCCCGCTCCCAACAAACTCGAGTTGCATTATTCAGCAAAACAGAAGCATCAGGAGTGTACAGTTTGCCAGAATAATGTTATTCTTGGATGTGCCTCTGACGGATTACTTTTTGAGGTTCAATTTAAATGATTTTAATTCAAGCAAAAATCTGGGGGCAAATCCAAACTTGGAGCTGAGGCAATTATGATGCTGGCCGCGTTCATAAGCAGGTGTTGGCTTTTAAAAGGAGTAATTACACACACACAGAGCCTAACGTCTGTACGTTTAGTAATGGCATTGGATGATAAAGCATAGCAATCCATTATTAACCACTTCAAGGTTCTTAACATTCATAACCTCCCTATTATATTGCGCAAGCTGCAGGTATGTGTGATGCACTATCATCACACTACGCATACATTACTTGTTTCTGAGCGGAGGCAGTGAGATATGTAATCTGATTGACGGAGCACTATGGGTAGGTATTCGTGATCTTTGTTCATAAATAGCGAGCAAATTATTTTTATTTTTTACAATTGCATCACACTCGCATCCACGAGCATGCTACGGGCCTGGCTCTGTGAGTCTTCTATATCGTAGACACCAACCATACTATGTCTGCAATGTGATCTTTATAGCAAGTAAATATTTCGGTAGGCAATAGCACAACTAAAATAACAAATAAAAACCCACTGAAACGTAATCTTACATATACATCACAAGAAAAGTTAATGCTTAAAACAAAAACCGACTCTTGTGATTGAAACGTCGCGGTATCTTCTGCGTTGGCAACGCGTGTGCGCGTTGTCCCTGCAAGGAAGGCGTCAAGGATGGATTGGGGACACGGGAGGCGGTGTGCGTGTCGAGCACAGCCCCACGCTGCTGCCGACCACGTTGGCGGGCGAGCCGCTCGCCCCCAACACCACCACCCAGAGAGAGGGACAGGGGGGCGCTCACCACGCACTCTCCCATCAGAGCCGAGTCTCCGCGAGCCCAGACGCTGCCGCAATAGACCGTGGTGGGGGTGGTGGTGGGGCTGATCAATCACCAGAGGATGCCAGAGTCACCATGGATATCATTGTGTTCCTTGCCCTTTGCAGTCGTTTGAATAATCGTTATCATCATCAGCAACAGCCATGGCCAATCCACTGCTGGATGACCGCCTCCCCAAGCTGTTGCGGCCGTCTCGCGTGATCCGGCGATGTGACGATCCGTGCGTGATCTGCGCACGAGCTGATTCGGTCGTTTCATACCCTCGAAGTTTGTACTCTCAGACTATAACTATTACTGCAATTTTGAATCGTAATAATATGACAATAATACTCATTGAGTATCGAGGTTCATCTTGAAGAGATGCCTGCACCCCCTCTCCTGCTGTGCTTTGTCCCTTGACTTCCCCAAAACTCTCCGTGTCGCCACGTGAGTCGTGGTCCTCGTCGGGCAGTGAGGCCCTCACCTGTCTCCCTTTCCCCTGCCCCGCAGTACCGCGGATTCTCCGCGTGCCTCGTTACATTTAGTTTCATCGCTCGCGCTCTGTACCGGAGCTCTTGTTAAAATAAAAAAAAATCGAAATGTTTGCACGGGATGTTCTACCGGTGACTTTGTGAGTGTTTTTGGCATGTTGGATTAAACTCAAGTGCACGAGGAAAACCAACATACGCGGGGTGGACGTGGAGAAGATTGCGAATCCCTACAGCGAGGTCAGTGACCTGCGCGGTGCCTCCTCGTCACCTTGCAAGCGCCACGTGACACACTATCTCTACGAGGGATGAGTTTTGGATTTTAAAATGTCAGATGTTCAGATTTTTTTAGATTTTCAGATGATTAACATTATATATTAATGTCACGCGCCTTCGTGCCAACAAAAGTGTTGTCACTCGATGCCACGTGAACCCACTTTTGGCAAATAAATAAAAGTTGATAGTATGTTAAGCCATTCCTGCGAAGTCATACTTTCGGATCCATTTGAAACAAACAAAAATGTACCATTGCAAATGTTGTGTTTAGAAGCCCAACTTTCACATTTGTTTTTGATCAATCCAAAAATAAGGATAAAAATCCCTAATCTTTACACGATCCACCAACCCCACAAAAATGTCAACATTACAGGCATGACATGGCACACCTTTTAAACAAGGACTCAACAGCCCTCCGCAAAACGCTTCTCATCATCCAGTCGACGTGTCCTTGCTGACGAGCGAACCAACACAAACCAACACGGCAGCTTCCATTTGAGGGCCAACATTCGTTTGAAAGTATATCCACGTGCACGTTAAAGTGTGTGCAGGCTGAAGAAACAACGACTGGAGCCTATTTGAAAGAAGCAAAATCCAATCCCCGCTACAAAAAACCTAATTTGGTCTCCCTGTTCCCGTGGACAGGGTAATGATGCGTTTGTTACTGCAGCCAGATATTTCTCAGCAGTTTTCTATACACGTGTTTATCATTGCATATAATACGAGGCAGGCATGCACAGATCATTTAAATCGTTGCAGGAGCATAATTGCGTGCACCTCGCAAAATTAAAGTCAAAATGTAAAGGCAGTCAAGCCAAGGTCAGAAGAGATTGTTGTTGGCTTCTCTGTTTGTTTTCGAGAGAACACATCACATTGTGCAACTTCCAGAGCAACTGCAATTTGTCACACCCAAACTTTTCCTTTACGTAACAATGAACATTTGCGATGTGTTTTCTGTTGCTGGTGGTACACGCCCGTATCCCATCGCCTCGGAGGCCGGCTCAGCACATCACGTTGAGATGCAAGATGTAAGTAGGATTGTCACCCGTCCTGGTTTTCTTTTACAGGATCCTTATCTCATTGCGGCAGCTGTCCCAGGACATATGTCAGTCTTCTCTGGACATTAAAAGTCCCAGTTATTGTCAGTTGCGAAACAATAAACCACAGTGTTGTACCATACGTATTTGCTCCCACTCTGACCAGCATGGTGAATAATGTAGATGTAGTATTGTTGAGATCGTCTTATTGCCATGATGTGTCCCAGTTGTTTGTACCACAGAGGGAGCATCAGTAAACGTGTGTGATGCACCCACCTGCTGAGCAGGACGATGCCTGCATATTGGAGGTTTCCTACAACGCGTACACCAAGTAGCGAGCACTACGACTGCGTTGCTTACATCCAGAGACAAATCCTCACAACCTCACAGATGCCCGCCCAATACATCGCACCGTGTGTGAATAATCCGCTTGGACTGGCATCATGCCCCTCAATTCTGAAATTCCTCGGCTACTCAGCTGCATCTCAACATTATCCCGACCACAGCTAAGTCTGAAGATACATTGATGAATATAGACTGTATTTTGTCAAATGTATTTATTACGTTGTCAAATGTATTTATGAGGCTGTATTTAATTTCGTGTTGCCACGTACTGCTTTATAACAGAGGAGTATAGAGGCGGCCGATGTTTGAGGCAATGGCTCTTCTTCAGACCAGAGAGAATAGGCAGACAGATGTACCTGCTTATCATGAGAGATTGTATTTTACACTGCGGACCTCTGAGAAGGTTGACAAACTGAAAGTGTTACATTATTTCACCGCATCACAAGGCAAATGACAAATGAGCAGTTTTCTATCAGCAGACACCGACGCGACAGCTCTGTTATACACCTTGGACATGACCTATTCAAGGCCATTGCCCAAAACATCGGCCCACTAAATATAAAATCTATCCAAGGGATAGATTATTGCATAACAAGACGAGCAGGTCATCCAGACGATCCTCTCCATAATTACCCATCGGCAGTTATTGTTCTCGCACTGCCAGAATAATGTGACAGTAACGTGTCGCATTCTTCTGGCAGCTCGGAATCGCAACAGAACGACGTGACACCAATGTACAACACTGCGACCAGAGTATACGCAGCGGTAGTTTGACATTCGCACGAGAAAGACGGCCAATGCACACCATCCCTTCTCAAGACCGCAGCAGCCACACCTGCTAAGAGCATTGCCAAACATCATCGCCTTCTCTTCCTATTAGGACTGCCCCTGCAGGAAGAAGCACGTGCAGGCTGCCACTCTGCGCACGCGTAGGCACATGGATGGGGTCGTGTTGCCTTTGGCCACTCCCAAAGGTGACATCATGATGATCGCCAGGTGCACGGGATGCCTGCTGAGCCAAAAACAATGAAATATGCCCACAGTCTTCACAGAATGGTGCGCCTATGCCAGACAGAGCCGACATATGCATAACATCAAAAAGAAAAGATAAAAGTTCAGTGTATTTTAAAACTTAGTTGTGTGCATTTCTTTACTGGATGATGAATTACCACGATCACCTGTGCATGTGGGATACAAGTACTCTTGCATATGTGTTTGGGATTAGATTATTGCGTATTATATTGTGGGGAGCGGTAGTGTAGTGGTTAGCGCACTGCACTACAAACCTGGCGACCCGAGTTGGATACCCGCTCACGGTCAACACCAGTGACGATTATCTGAACCGGTCATGGACCTCCCCTAGGTCGACTCGGCCTCAAATGAGTACAAATGAGTACTTAGTACAGTGTGTAAACACGGCCACTGGGGAGACAAAGGCGGCTGTGCGTGGTTGTTGGCCACCCGCCCCCTCGTGTGCCATGCTGGCCTTCATAGGCGCTTGCTCCAACAGTTTGTTCAGGCTCTACCTGGGATCTCCGCGTGGGTTTCTACTTGCGCTCTACTGCTTGATATGGCGATGGCTTTGGGAGGCCTTCATCCAGCAGTGGATGGATCATGGCTGATGGTGATGTTCAATCTACCATTACAAAGTGTGATTTTTTTTCATACCTTGCCGTACAAATATTCAGAATTAACAGACATTAATTTTGCAACATTTTACGAACAATTACTTCATATGAATGTTAAATTAGTCTCTTGCTAAATATATACATTGCTAAGGGATAATTTTACGTATTAAAATATATTTTTATTGCACTGAATGTTCACATGCACGTGTTGAAACAGAACTGTATGCAATCTTCATCTCACTGCCTGGGCATAACTCAAAAAAACATCTCAATTTAAATAAACATCTTGCAAATAAGGGGAAAAAGTGAACCTTCGCGGTGGAGAGTTCAACTTGTCAAATGTTTAAAATGGTCAACGGAAGTTTTTAATTGCTTCGTTACACCGGAAAGTATATACTTTGTAACATGTACACCATTGTTTTATAATTGAAGTTTTGGCTCCAAGTCATGCGTGACAATGTCCAGTGAAAACATCTGCTTGCGGATCAAGTGTTCCTCTGCCTCGACCACAGCTCGTAAGCACTGCAGTGTGTCACATTTCTTGGCCACTCTTCCCACTTCGCTACAACCCATACTGCTGCAATTTCTGTGGTTATCCTGAAGGTAAAATGATCTGCCAGCTGCCTACGATTTATGGATTCAACAGGTGCAAATAACATTGGCCATTCACCTAATTAACTTGGGCTCTGAGCCAGGGTAGAGTCAACTGAATGAGAAACGCATGATCCATTAACAGCCTGTGCTCGTCTCTATAGCCAGTAGTAACATCTCTATCAGTATAACACAGTGCTGTAAATTTCGATGTGAAGCTTTCGTGACTGCAGGGATTCATCTTATTGGTTCTTTCGGTAAAGTCACGTAGAAGGGAAATAATAAAATAATACAAATAAAACATAATAAAATTATTCTCACGACGTTTCGGCCACAACGCAAGCAGCCGTCCTCAGGTGAAGAACAGGTCTGTCGTTCTGTCATTCAGACACTGTCTTCCCGACAGACCTGTTCTTCACCTGAGGACGGCTGCTTGCGTTGTGGCCGAAACGTCGTGAGAATAATTTTATTATGTTTTATTTGTATTATTTTATTATTTCCCTTCTACGTGACTTTACCGAAAGAACCAAGAAGACAGTGCTGTAATTTAAAACTAAATAGTTAAGAGACCTTTGTCCATCTACTGCTGAATGAAGGCCTCCCCATGCCTTGTTGGCCATGGGCATTGTTAGACCGTGCATCACCGCGATGTTCACTGATGGTTAGACATGGCCAGAAATGTTACTTAGGTTTCTGTGTTCAGTGTGCTGATCACTGCACCACTCGATTCAGTTTCTTTGACAATGAAATGTGAGCATCATTGAAATAGAGAAAAGCAACTGACAATTGATTAGCAACTCAAACACGTTTTAGATTGATTATACAGAACATGTGTTTAAAGCTGTAGGTTTTCGCGAACAATATCCATAATAAAACAAATCTGGATATCCGCCTGATGATGCTAGTTGTAATTACTGGATTTCCTCTCCAACACACCGGCGTGCTGTACTAGTTTACTACACTATACGCAACTATACACTACACTATACACTAAACACTACACTATACACTACACGATACACTACACAACTATACACTACACTATACACTACACACTAGTGCTGTACTAGTAACAAATTGGCACGTTTTGTTTACGTGACAAACCTTACTAGTTGGCTATATCAGGTGGTGGCGGGATTAACGATACATTGAAATTGACGTTATCTCACCCCAAAAAAACCTATATTATGGAGTATAAATATAAATATAAAAGAGCAAGCCAAACATTTCATGATAATTAAATTGATCACGCTCATGTATTGACATTCCATCTGTCCTCTCTCATCATCATCTTCATCATCTTTGACCTTGATATTTCCAGTGTTGGATGACGGCCTTTCCCCACCGTCGCGATCTCTTGCAGTCTTGTAACGCCATCATCCATTGCCGCATGCTGCACTGAGACAATCTCATTGCTCCATCTCCCCGGTGGTTATCCTCTCAGACACGTTTCCCTCCTTCGGTTGCCTTTGCATTCCCAGTCTCCTCCCCCAGCCATCACCACGTGTATGTATGTTGAACTTCCTTCGCACGATACGTAACCAACCGTGCTAATTGGATAGCGATGTGTCCTGCCCAAGCCCAATCGCTTTCATCCACAGTCAGAATGATGCCTCTAACGCTTGTTCTGGTCCACGCGATCCGCTTTCAATGTTTCAGTGCAATTCCAAGCTTGGATCTCGCAGGCATTAACCACCACTGCTGGATGAGGTCCTATCCCTACCTTGTAGGTCATGGGGGTTGTTTGACCGCACTTCACCATGTTTAATACCTATCCAATCTCACGAGCACTATCCAGGCTCAGTGCTGCTGAATGTCCACGATCTGATGAGACGGGAGATTAGGTCGCAGGCAACTACAGATTGCCACTGCAATGACGACCACAATCACCATAGCAACTGTCATTACTATGTAGATCGTCATCACTGTGGATGTATAGACACTGATTTTGTTACCAAGAGACAGTGTTCTACTTTTACTGTTTCATATTACTGGATCCTTGACATCCATAATGCATAAGATAGGACTCTGTTGCCTCCAAAGGAAGGTGCACATGTTTGATGATGCTTCTAAGATGGAATGCTCAAAGGGTCACTGCACTTGAAGGAATCGAGTCGGGTCATGGAGGTCACTCTGCTATCTCGTGGACTAATACCACATTATTACTCGGGGTCCAATTTCATTCGATACCAAAAGTTGAAATGCCAGTGCTTCTGGCGGCCTCCTCTGTAACCAGTTTGTCACAGAGAGAGATGAAAAGGTGGCGATGGTCAACATCTAAAACCAAGGGTTGTCAATTCTCTGCAACGACCTTTTGCCCTTCAGTCGTGTGTGTGGCACAAAGAGCATCGTTAACACGTGCTGCCCTTTGATTGTGACATTAATTGAGATGTCCAGTCAGCCTTTGGACGCTCCAGATCCACACGAAGCACGAGTGTTTGGGTTTGACATGTTGCAACATGACGCAATTAAAACATTCCTGCCGTGAAATTACGTGTGACATGATTTGTTGCACTACATTGCAAAAATGTGCTTTAATTCTATTTTTTGGTTCAAACAATGACATCGTGTGGTTTTGTTATTTTACTATGTATTGCTGCTTAAAAGCGCGCGAATTCAAATGCACAGGAGGCTGCCGAGAGCGGCGGTGAACAGCGACATGCTGAGCGAGGGTGGCGTGGAGCGTGGCAGGGCGCTTTGCTATTGCCCTAAAGTGATTGTTCGACTCATTAAATACTCGTGTGTAGAATTTACTCAATGCCAGGGACTTTTTAATGGGTGACCAGACAATGCATTTTGTCGGCAATACATTGTCTAGGGGTAGCTGCTTCAGGGGTGGCTCAAAGACATTCGGAGGGGGTATGGGGTACGGGGCGGAGGGGGGCACGTGGGTTAGAGGGTGGGGGGCCCTCTCCCCGGCTCAAGTGCTCGCTTCGATGCCTCTGGCTTGCAGTGAAGTCCAGCATCCGAAATGGAAAACCGCCATACGTAGATATCATCCACAATACAACACATCAACGATAGTTGCAAGAGCAACATCGAATTAAAATGGTCATACCTTGCAAATAAAGCCGTGTTCAATGTAACAGAAAATGTAAGCTTTAAAAGTAGAACACTTGCTATCATGCTGTTGGTGTTTAAGGAATGCATAACCTACGCCATAGCTGTCAACACGACACCCATTTCAGTGAAAGGTGTTCACCCATAACCACGTTTTAGCTGCACTGGAGCATTCGAACATGAGATCATGTGTCCACAGTTAGAACGTACTGTATTCACATTCTCACAGGTAGGATTATACCACCTATCTCTCTATCTATTCACAACTTTATTTTTAAACAACCACTTTCCCTGTTGTTTATGTTTCATGTGATGTAGAAACCACCCTGAGTCTGAAGACTTGTTTTGTTTGGGAGGGATTCTATTGTGAATGCTTGGTTCATTCATATCTGATCAGTTTTGCATCACGGGACACCTAGGCACCACGGTAGCCAGATGTTAACTCCCTCGCCTGGTGTGCAGGAGGTCGTGGGTTCGATCCCGACCATGACGCTAATATATTTGGAGTTTGCACGTTCTCCTTGTAGTCGCGTGGATTTTTCTCTGTGGCCTTCGGTTTTTCCCTCCACATTTAAAAGCATGCGTTTAGAGTATTTGACTGCTATACATTTCCACGTAAACAAATTCGTTGGGCTTCATTTGTGGCCAGGTAACTTCAGAAAGAGAGCGATATACCTCAGTGGGCCCTTACCTAGTAGAATAAAAACAAAGTTTAGTTCCATTTTAAAATTCACATTCACAGCTCGGAAAGAATAAAACTCAAACATTTGAACAGATAAACCGGCAATCTATTTGCTGGTACTTAACACAACCTCCACATATTTGGGCTAATGTGACAACCCACGGTGTGGATGTGGTCAGTGACGAGGCAGGTGGCACACTGTCGACAGGTGACTCCTGACCTGACGGCGGCCTCAGGGCCCTGCCTCCACGCTGCCCACGTGGTGTCTGTCGCCTCGCTGGTCGCGAAGTGTACGACGACGACGATGATACTAATAAAATAACGTGACACGACATTATAATCACCGTTGTTACTTAGATTTTCGACAGCACATCTCATGATTACTTTGTGGTTTATTCCATATAATTTTGCCCATATCTAATAGAGAGGCACCCTTGCCTATACACATGGACAGTTCACCAGGTTTAGTTTCAGCAAGCCTGACTACTGATTCGACTGTGAATGCAACATTCATCTAAGAGTTTGTGTGGAACCAATGCTGCTGACATGATGGACTCCCAGAAGGCCATCTAGCTGGTGGTATAATAAAAAAAATGTTACGTAGAGGGAAAGATTTGTGTTTATTGTCAGCTCATTTGTGTTGTTACTTTGCTGAATTGCCTGAAAGAAGCCGCATTGCACCCTTTCAGCAGGTATGTGTCTCATACACACGCGGTAGTGAGTGCGCGCCTCTGATCTACCAATTCCTCCCCCTGATGCACGGATTCTTAAACGCACGCCATTTGTGTGCATACCAATGTGCTTGAGTGCGAGATAAAATCCACAATAGGCAATCTCCTTTGAAAATGGCATCGTGTTGACAGTTGCACTAAAGTCAGAGTTTAAAAGAAATTAAAAAGGCATTGTTGCAAAAGTGAAATGTTTTTTTACACAGAAGCCAGAGATTATTTTTCGTTAAAGTTTAACACGTTCACACTCCTCACCGCACTAGTACGCCTTCTGTTGGAACGTTATGCGTGCTTGGCAGTGCTTTGTTGGGTATTGAAATGGTCAGTGTTCGGGTTTATATATTTATAATAGTTTGCTGAGCACAGGCCCAAAACACCAAATGGCCAGCGGCAAACGGAAGCATCTCTCGTTGTAAAACGAGTTGTGAGTGCTCAGGTAAAGAGACGATGGGAAGGAATTCCCAAGTGGAGCAGTGCAAGGGAAGAGCAGGACGAGAAGCGTTGTCACCTGCAGGGTTGAACACGGTGCGGTTGAGACACAAGAGCACGGTCTAACAATGCCCATGGCCAACAAGGCATAGGGAGGCCTTCATTCAGCAGTAGATGGACAAAGGTCTCTTAACTATTTAGTTTTAAATTACAGCACTGTCTTCTTGGTTCTTTCGGTAAAGTCACGTAGAAGGGAAATAATAAAATAATACAAATAAAACATAATAAAATTATTCTCACGACGTTTCGGCCACAACGCAAGCAGCCGTCCTCAGGTGAAGAACAGGTCTGTCGGGAAGACAGTGTCTGAATGACAGAACGACAGACCTGTTCTTCACCTGAGGACGGCTGCTTGCGTTGTGGCCGAAACGTCGTGAGAATAATTTTATTATGTTTTATTTGTATTATTTCCCTTCTACGTGACTTTACCGAAAGAACCAAGAAGATGAATCCTTGCAGTCACGAAAGCTTTAAATCGAAATTTAAATTATTTTTTATTTTAGCAGGTAAGGCTCCGGCTGAGCTACGTAGCTCTTTTTCAGAAGCGACTTGGCCACAAATGAAAGCTCAACGAGGTGGCTTATCATCGTGTGGAAGTTCATAGCAGCCAAATACTCTAAACGCGTGATGTTGATTCTATATGTGGAGGGAAAACCCGGAGGACCAAGAGAAAAATCAGCGTCAGGGTAGGGATCGAACCCACGACCTCCTGCGTACCAGGCGAGGTAGTTAATTAATTTGTGAAGCTCACAGGAATAGTAATATTGGTATGAGCGATAGTAAAGTGATACAAAGGCAACTTAAATCTTGACTTAAAGCTTTCATGACTGCAGGAATTCATATTCTTTGGGTCTTTTGGTAAAGTCACGTTGATAGGTTCAAAGAAAAACAAATTACGACGTTTTGATCACACAAGCAGGCATCATCAGGAAAAGGGGGTTAGCTTCTAAAGGCAAACTGTTTATAAAGGTTTGAAATAGGCGTAGCCCAAATGTCAGCAGCATGGGCGGGGCAGCTATTGTTAATGTAAGTGGTGGGCCGCAACCACGACGGTGGTTGGTTTTCCACCAATCAAAGGGCTGCCAGCTGAAAATTAGCATGTTAATGTAAGATTGTTGAGCGGCCTCCACGGCGCGCGCACTGAGGTGGCGATGTTAATGTGAGAGATTAGCATGTTCATGTGAGATATTAGCATGTTAATGTTACAGATTAGCATGTTAATGTGAGATATTAGCATGTTCATGTAAAATCGGTGAGCCGCAACCTATAGGTCGGCGCGCAAAGTGGCTGTGTTAGTGTGAACCTGTTAATGAACAACTAACATCGGAAGGTGGTAAGATTGGAACATCACAGCCAGTTATGACTTAAACTGTTTGATAACGTCCTTCTACTGATTGCAACTCTTGTCAGTGACAGGACGGAATTAGTGAGTGCTGGATCATTAAACAACCTGACTGCTTACGTTGAATGCTTTTACATTGAATTTGATAGTGATACAATTGAAGTCTACCCTTGAAAAAAACAACAACAATAATTTACTTTAAAAATACATATGCTCTCAGAGTACGTTTTTTATTTGCATTCTGACCACAATTATTGTGGTTAATGCACACATGTTTCAGTTTCGTGTTTTAACATCTTAACACCTGTTTTGTTGCCAGAAAAAAGGGGAAAACCTATTCTCATGTTTTTGTACTGGCAAAGGAGGTCCCATGATTTATAGAGACGGTTAAACTGTGTGTCTAATGGGAACATTCCTACAGCCCACTTAAACCACACAGATGGACCAGATTGAACTGGTCCAGTTGTTGTCAATGTGCTGGAATGCGGCAACCCTTTCATTGGCTATATTGGATTACTCCAGTTTTCTTCCACAATACAAAATACTCAGTGAGGAATCAAAGGAGACTCTTCAAAATGAGGATCACACCTTGGTTGAAACATCCCCATGCAAATAACGAAGTATCTATGGCTTAGAGTATCTCATCACAATCCTCTGGACACCACCAGGAGAAGAATGATCAGACATATGAAACCTTTGTGAAAATGTATTCCCATAAATTTGCTTTAAAATGCAAGAAATCATCTACATAGTAGCCTCGAGGCAATGTACTAAGAGCTTTGCAGCTACACACATTTTTGAAAAGCACATTTTCAGATTGGATTTGAACCTATAAATCGAATACTCAGTGACAACAATCATATAGATGCTCACAATCACAATTTCGCTATACGTTAAGACCAGTTTTCATAGGTGGTCACCGACACACTCCGACTCCATACACACGGACTGGAGTGTGAGGACACCCACCGACACGCTTCCACTCCATACACACAGACTGGAGTGTGTTGACACCCACCGACACGCTTCCACTCCATACACACAGACTGGAGTGTGAGGACACCCACCGACACACTCCCACTCCATACACACAGACTGGAGTGTGTTGATACCCACCGACACACTCCCACTCCATACACACAGACTGGAGTGTGAGGACACCCACCGACACACTCCCACTCCATACACACGGACTGGAGTGTGAGGACACCCACCGACACACTCCCACTCCATACACACAGACTGGAGTGTGAGGACACCCACCGACACACTCCCACTCCATACACACAGACTGGAGTGTGTTGATACCCACCGACACACTCCCACTCCATACACACAGACTGGAGTGTGTTGACACCCACCGACACGCTTCCACTCCATACACACAGACTGGAGTGTGAGGACACCCACCGACACACTCCCACTCCATACACACAGACTGGAGTGTGTTGACACCCACCGACACACTCCCACTCCATACACACAGACTGGAGTGTGTTGATACCCACCAACACACTCCCACTCCATACACACAGACTGGAGTGTGTTGACACCCACCGACACGCTTCCACTCCATACACACAGACTGGAGTGTGTTGACACCCACCAACACACTCCCACTCCATACACACAGACTGGAGTGTGTTGACACCCACCGACACACTCCCACTCCATACACACAGACTGGAGTGTGAGGACACCCACCAACACACTCCCACTCCATACACACAGACTGGAGTGTGTTGACACCCACCGACACACTCCCACTCCATACACACAGACTGGAGTGTGAGGACATCCACCGACACGCTTCCACTCCATACACACAGACTGGAGTGTGTTGACACCCACCAACACACTCCCACTCCATACACACAGACTGGAGTGTGAGGACACCCACCGACACACTCCCACTCCATACACACGGACTGGAGTGTGAGGACACCCACCGACACACTCCCACTCCATACACACAGACTGGAGTGTGTTGACACCCACCGACACACTCCCACTCCATACACACAGACTGGAGTGTGAGGACATCCACCGACACACTCCCACTCCATACACACAGACTGGAGTGTGTTGACACCCACCGTATTTATCCTCTCTTACTTAGCGATATAATAAATACTTATACATACAAAAATGACGTATTTAATATCAGCTAAATGTGTTTATTTTCATAAAGTACGTGGACAAATACATAATTATTTTGTAGAGTAGAATTTTACGTGGGTTAAAATTATATATTTTTTTCATCTGACCGTGGAAGATCTTCAATATATATGATAATGCCATAAAAGTTTGAAATATCACCCAATGATCCCAATCTGTGAATTAAAATGGAGAAATTAAGTGACGCACTGGTGGCGTGCGGGAATGGGAACGGCTGTAAAAATCGCTTACACCAACCAATCACACGTCAATCATTACTTTGTGCGCAGCCTAAGAGCTCTGAAAGCTGAGGTCTGGAAGCCAGGATGGAGTTTCCAACCCCATCATTCAATGGCGCACCCCACAGCTGTGCTCTGTGCGCTCCTACGCAGTGACGCAGCGATGGGTGTGCAGTGCCTTGCTTGTCATTTTACAAATAACTGGCATCAAATCCAAGAACCGTTCTTACACATTGTGGCCGTGTGCCCCACCTCATAGCCCTTTCTCATCTGAAAGTGTGCATTTATTTACAGCGGTTTTATATGGAACCCATAATAATACAGTCCTTTGTCAATCCACTGCCGAATGAAAGTGTCCCCATGCCATGGTGGTTGTTTACCCATCATCCACCCCGCGAGGAGACATTCATTTTTTTGCTCTTCCCTTGCACCTCCGATTAGCAGAGTTGGCTACATATGGGGCGAACGAAATTCAACATATACACACACATACACAACATACACACATACACAACACACACATACACAACACACATACACAACATACACACATACACAACACACACATACACAACACACACACATACACACATACACACACACACATACACACATACACACATACACACACACACACATACACACATACATAACATACACACACATACACAACACACACACATACACACATACACACATACACACATACACATACATAACATACACACACATACACAACACACACACATACACACATACACACACACACATGCACACATACACAACACACACATACATACACAACACACACACATACACACATACACACATACACAACACACACACATACACACACACATACACACATACATAACATACACACACATACACACACATACACACACATACACAACACACACACATACACACATACACACATACACACACACATACACACATACATAACATACACACACATACACAACACACACACATACACACATACACACATACACACACACATACACACATACATAACATACACACACATACACAACACACACACATACACACATACACACATACACACACACATACACACATACATAACATACACAACACACACACATACACACATACACACATACACACACACATACACACGCTGGTATTTATTCAGAGCACCGTGGGTTAACCACTGCACCACCACTGCACCACCACTGCACCACCACTGCACCACCACTGCTCCACCACTGCACCACCACTGCTCCACCACTGCACCACCACTGCTCCACCACTGCACCACCACTGCTCCACCACTGCACCACCACTGCACCACCACTGCTCCACCACTGCTCCACCACTGCACCACCACTGCTCCACCACTGCTCCACCACTGCACCACCACTGCTCCACCACTGCTCCACCACTGCTCCACCACTGCTCCACCACTGCACCACCACTGCACCACCACTGCACCACCACTGCTCCACCACTGCACCACCACTGCACCACCACTGCTCCACCACTGCACCACCACTGCTCCACCACTGCTCCACCACTGCTCCACCACTGCACCACCACTGCTCCACCACTGCACCACCACTGCACCACCACTGCTCCACCACTGCTCCACCACTGCACCACCACTGCTCCACCACTGCTCCACCACTGCTCCACCACTGCCTGCACATACGTATAACCGGTATTCCTCACGTGTGTTTCTAATAAAATGATATACTGTATACAAAAGGTTTGTAGAAAGAGTTACTCTACCCTAACTCATAATATGCACGAGTGTTATTGTTGTGGCATTCCGTTTGTTTACCCAGGAAAGCCTCACTGAGGCTGATGGCTCTTTTTCACGAGGGTGCTCTCACATTCCCACAGTAGATGGTTGCTACGTAGATTCCATTTATGTATTTGCGGGTCAATTGGGTACCCCCCCCCCTATCCCAAGGCCTCTGACCAATGTGGAAGAGGAGGCCAACGTACCCTCTAGAGTCTAGAGAGGTTCTCTCTCTCGAGCTCCCTCTAGGAGATCCCTTCCACCAGCAGTGACGTGAGAGAATAATTTCAGGGCTGTACCTTTGCCTTTTTATTTATTGGGAAGTTGGTCTCTACGTTAAATTGTATGGCAGCAGCCATCAGGCACTGTGACAGTGATAAGCGTTTTCCAGGGCGTGCCATTCCTACTGCACTCATTTTGGAGTTTTGATTCCTGCAGGCTGCTGTGTGTGCTTCTCTTGGACCCAAAAACACAACCAACAAAACCCAGCCAGCCAAATAACCACAATACATCACGTTGCATTTTAACAGGGGCTCTGGGACTTTTTTCCCTTCGTCAATGCATCGGGGTTACAGGGTTAGCCCTGTAAGATATTGATGCCGATTGCAGGTAGTTACAGCACTGTCAGATGCAATAACGCTGACGCTGGAAAGATATCGAGCCCGCTGCAGCAATTGTATACGGCGAGCTGCCAGACACCCCTCCATTGACAACTACAAAGGATGCTTCGCTTATAGAGTGATGCGGCAAAGAGACCAACAATAGCGCTGTGGGATCGATCTCACGTCGAGAATGAACAACAATAGCACTGTGGGGTCGATCTCACGTCGAGAATGAACAACAATAGCACTGTGGGGTCGATCTCACGTCGAGAATGAAACCCGGCAGTGGCGAGCAGGTGCACGCCACGCGATCTTCAGCCTTGCGCCCCCTCTCTTATTAAATGTATTTGTGGTCGTGTCATTTTAAGTAATGGAATAATGCTGCTTGCATGTGTCAATGTTGTCCATTTAACATGTACTCAGGAGTGTTAATAATATACAAAGTGGTTCTGTAATCAGGCCAGGTGGCTTGGTGAGCGGATCGCAATTCAGATGCTGCACGTTTACATCCTGGTTGGGGGTTGACTCAGCCCATCATCCCTCTGGGGTTGATCAAATTCAGAACGCTTTGTGGGGATGTCAAGAGTGGTTGTCCTATGGAGAGACTCGTGCCAATTGTAGAGACATTGAATTTCCACCACTGTCTCAGGGCAGTAAACGGGAGATGAGCACAGCATCAATGTGCATTTGAGCAAGAAATCACTTTGACTTTTGAAATCCTCTTTAATGCCTTTTCTATTTCAAGTTTAAAATATTAAAAATGATATATCACCCTGCCAGTGAATTTTTGGGTTTTCAAAACAAAGTATAGGTTTATGAAATAGTTTTTTTTCCATGCCGATATTTTCACAAGTCAGCAGTGACATTGCGGACAGCTACAACTATCACAACTGTATTAAACGAATTACTGCAGAACCTTTATTTGAATATTTCGTTCGCAGTTTGTATAATTAATAATATAGTAGTGGCAGCTCCATAGAGATACAGACAGGGTGTTTGTAATGAGGATCCCTGATTCCCTTTAGAATATATGAGCTGTTAATAAATTGGCCTGTGACACCACAAAGGACACGGGCATTTCATGATCATGAAAGTATGACATGGACAGAATTCCTGATGCCATGGAGACATCGACACAATTTTCTCGAGGCAATTCATGCTGCCACTGTCAGTTTCAATTCTCACGAGGCACCCACATTATTCCACTTTGCCATGTTTTTGGAATTATGTTTTTTAAATTATAGCAATGATATTGTCTTATAATGTAAATGATCTATTCATTTTATGTAATTTCCCCCAATTGTATCCAAATTGACGATCAATGCCACGTGACGAAGTATCCATTCGGATCTCTCAGACATCAGTGGAACCCCGTTATGCAAAATAACAGCTAACAGAAGTGGAAAACACAGAACTCCGATTAGCACGATATCTAAGTACATTTCAATTCCTGTCACCTGAACACAGATGCTAAATCCCAAACTATCCAGGTATAAACTGGACAGGTGACAACCCTGGGTTGAGCTCAGTAGAAACGTGCATACGTGTGCCATCCAGTAGCAAGAAAAGAACGGCCTTTATATCCAGAGACTATCTGACACCATCGGAATGTGTAATTTCCACCACAAACTTAGTGGCACCAATGAAAATGTGGTGTGCCATTTATTATTTGAACAAGCAAAGACTTTGACTTACCATGTACATAGATGCAAGCGTCACCCTTCATGACTTACAAATGTAAGAGCACTTCTCAACTACAACACAGGCGCCTGGCCCTGCAGAAACGCAGACTGGCAGTAAGCACATGACACATGACCCATTCGGGCAGCTCTTTATACACGTGTTCATTTCATCACTTTACAGGTCACCAAACAGTTTTCAGTCAGAGGGAAGAAATGTTTAAACCTGTGGCGTGACAAGGTTGTCCTTGTTGGAGTGATGATGCAATTAATCTGTCTGAAGTGGCTGAATTTATGTTCGCGTTCCGTGCGAGGAAGAAGCCTCTCCCTCACTGTCTCTGCTCTGGGCTAGAGGTCATCTCCGTGCCCGTGCGTCAACAGTTTCATATTTGTTTTAAACTCATTCAATGCTCAGTCTTGCTCACACGTTGTATTTAGATAAATGAACATATTCAGTTTGATCTAGTTTCACCCAAGACACCTATACTACAATACATTTGTAATCTTTGTATTACATAGGATTCCTATTATTTACACTGCCCTTGAAGCAGTGTTGTTCCTCACATGTTGGTATCATAGCGGTACACACAAAAACACACGCAAAAACACACACAAAAACACACACACAAACACACACAAACACACACACAAACACACGCAAAACACACACACAAACACACACAAATACACACACAAACACACACACAAACACACGCAAAAACACACACAAACACACACAAACACACACACAAACACACGATCTGCCGCCACCAATATAATGGATGGATATTTTCTGCTATTATGAAAATATTTTCTGCTATTATGAAAATAATAAACAGGAAGAAATAAATTAAGCGTGAAGTGATATAAAGTAAAAAAAGTTATTGTTTGTTTCGTATCGAGTAATAAAGCCATAATTAAGCGTTAGATGGATGGTGAGAAGTTTATGGAGAACTGATTACATATTTGTCTCTACACAGATCCGGAGATCAGAGATCCTCACGGGGCATGACGGCACCGGAAGGCAGGATAGACATCATTTCCAAGATTGCCACTCAAAATCAAACGAAACATGGTCATGATCAGAAGGAAAATAATTGAGTTTTTCACTCAACATTTCTCACTGCCTCAATGCGTTTTCAGAAGAGGTCTGCCGAGGTAAATTGCATTTTCTTTAAAATGAGCAAAAAAAACATGCAGAAGGAAAATACCCACAATAGCCGGGCATAACACACTTATGGTGAGTTCCTGGAGAAGACCCAGACATGTGGAATAAAAACATCAAATAGAGCGGTCAGAAACCTATTTGCTGCACTGCCCTCTAACGGCTACCGTATTTAAGTGTATACATCATACCTTTAAAGCACAGGGCTGTACATGTGTCACCATTCCACACCCAACTATACAAGTTGCAATATTAGTTGGCTGTCTTAACACGCAGGAAGGTTTTTAATCAAATTTCATCTTCGCATAAACTTTTAATACCTTCAAATTGCATCAGTGCTTGGACACCTTCAACACTCCACAGACGTACACAGAGATGAGGTTTTGATATGAACATTTTATGACCTAAATTTTGCTGCAACTTTATACCGATGCCCTCAATAGATTTGTGCTTTAGAGGCCGAGTGATAAATCCTGAAGTCGCCGTGTTACTCCTGGCAATGTCTGGGATAATGGAGTGTTGGTGTCACGTGGCAACATCAAACAATGTAGCCTCTACCCAAAAGCGCTATGCTTTTTTAAATGAAAAAATAGCACGCAAGTTGCTTGAATTGTACATCGCAGACTTGAGGTGAATGTATATTATAAGTAAAATAATAATTCTATATCATACCACCACGTGTGACTTTTACAGGTTTATTTCTTCATCTATGAAAAATACTGTGTGATATTTTGCACGGTAGTAATTTCTTGTTTCATGTCTCATGAAAATTGAACGAAGTCGAAATGTCAGTAAGGCAATGAAATTAGATTTAAAGGTTCTCTCAAGGTAGAATTTAAATGTTGTTGAACAGTGATAAAATCTTTAATAAAAATGCATATTTTACTTGAAGTTTGTTAATCAGAAACCCCGTGTAGCAAAATTTAGCTAACGCATTTATGGCTATAATTCATGAGTTAATAAAATAACAGATAGTGGAACTTTACAGTTACGGAAATAATTCAAATTGACATTTCAGTCACTGCGTCAATAACAGCGGAATGATTTGCTGCCAGTGTTGCAATACAAGCAATCTATTTTGCTTGATAAGCATGCAACAATATTTTAGAATAGAGCTTGCAATCCATTAAACACATTGCGCACCTTCAGAACTACGATAATGCAAATTCTTGAAATGTATTCCTCGTTTTAAATAGAAATGTAAATAAACTATGAAATGTAAATGTTGACATTTCCTCAAATCTGTCGAAAACCATTTTAAACACTAAGCTTTTGTGTCACAAAGTCGTGTTCCATATTATTCCATAGACAAATAACAACAATAACAATACCAAGTTTAAACTTCATGATTTCTTTGCTTATGATGCATTATATTTTTTTGTGTTCGGCTACGTAATGTAGACCCTGCACCACCCGACATCAGCCAAACAAATCATGTTGTCACGTGGTGCACAAGTAGGAGTATTACTGTTTCAGCTCACCGGCAAGTTGAAAAACAACCATCAGGTTTTTTTAAATAAGGAAATAATAGCAAACAGCTGCTACCCACACCTATAATCTTGTGATTGAACTAAATGTTTTTTTTCTGGAATACAGTGAGAAGCATGCCGAACCATGCTTCTCACTCTTATGGTGTGTTTCAAACGGCAGGACTATGTATCAAGTGAATGTAGCGAGATGGTCGTATTGAGCAGGTTCCACTGAGTGCAATAATTCAGAAAAAAATGGCTCAATCGAAGCCAAGCTCGGCTTGCCAAGGTCACGGTCATCGCCAGGGCAGAGCAAACCCTGAGGTTGGAAGATGATGCCACGCCATGATCAGCAGACAAACAGACGCATCAGTCATCATCAGCGGCAGTGATCCATCCACTGCTAGATGAAGGTCTCCCCACCACATTCCTCACCACCTTTACACGGGCAGCAGTGCATGGTACTCCTGCGCACGGACTGGTCTCAGTGCTCCGTATCATGGCGAACATCCGGACTGGGACGCGCTCGCCTCTTCGGCTGCAATTCTGCCAGCGATCTCGTCCGTGTGCCAGCGCGTTTCCCAGGGGCACTTACTGCTCCGGGCGGATCGTCAGATGTCTCCTCCCGTGTTGTGCTGCTCTCATCCAAGTGCTCCCCCCTCCCCGCCTTCTCTGGCTCAGTGCAGAGTGCATCTCTGCATCCTTCTTGGTGGACTTCTCCAACCTTTGTTCCTCTATCCTTGTCAGTGGCCATTTGTGTAAAATAAGTTAGGGGCCGTCCATAAATGACGTCACGCACCTGGAGGGGGGGGGGGGTCAGACATTTGTGACGATGTGTGACGAGGGGGGGGGGTTAAGAAATGTGACGTCACATAAAAATGCGCAACTTTAAATAAATATAGACAACACGTTCTACTTAATTAAATAGACTTTTAATACATGTTTTCTCCTACAACATCAGAGTGCAGCGACACATTAAATACGCACTACAATGACAATAGTTTAAAGCGATTTGAAGCATGTTTTATATATTTTTTTTTGGGGGGGGGGGCAGAGCTTTGTGACGTCATATTTGAGGGGGGGGGTCTGACTTTTTGTGACGCCGTGTGACGAGGGGGGGGCGGTCAAATATCGTCCAAAATCGCGTGACGTCATTTATGGACGGCCCCTTATGCACGTCTAATATTAAACGTGCACGCTTCCGTGTACAGTGGATACAACAATGTGCATCGGTGTTGCAGTGACATATTTATATTTGCATACTAGATCTATACCAAGACTGGCCATATTCTGTAAAGTCAAACACCCAAAGGGAGGCGCACATACCCAGGTTGGCTAAACACAACTCTATACTTAAAAACATTAAAAAGTCAATAACAGATCTTGCATAGAAGGCAGTGTTCCTTTACTTGTATTGTTTGCCATTATTAATTTAAATAACGTTTTTCTACCGCTGTAGATATCCTTTGACCACATATTTCGTCATATCTGAGACGCATGGGTAGTGGCCGAGCGTGAATAGTGCTTTGATGAGCGACCACCATGCCTTACACATGTTGCAGGGGGCAGGCCGCTGTAGGGGACAGATGGCAGTCCCGCAAAAACCATTGCTGTACTGTACTTCTATGCTCCCGTGTTTATGCTCCTTGCGAGCACAAAACTGCACCGACCAGCGTGGTGAAGTATGGCCACATAGCCCCCGACAAGCCGCGTTGTCGTGGGGAGGCCCTCACCCGGCAATGGATTGACAAAGGTGGCTATGAGATGTTAACTACCTCGCCTGGTGTACAGTTGGTCGTGGGTTCGATCCCGACCCTGACGCCTGCTGCTGTATATTTGGAGTTTGCGTGTCTCTCCGCCCATAGTCGCGTGGAGTTTTTTTCCGGGTCCTCCGGTTTTTCTCACCACATTTAGAATCATCACGCGTTAAGAGTATTCGGCTGCTATAAAGTTCCACGCGACACTCCACTTCGTTGAGCTGCCATTTGTAGCCAGGTCACTTCTGAAAAAGAGCTACGTAGTCAAATAAAACAAGTTTTGTGTCGTGAAAGATGAAAGCATTTGTTATACAAGCCCTGCACGAAATGTAAACACTATGGTGGCTGGCTATTGACTGAAGACTCTTCCGACACCCCTATTGATTCGATGCAGGCAGAACTGGGAATGTTGCTTCCACAGTTCCTCCAGGGGACAGTCCCCTGTCTTGCCCTGGATGTTGCTAAACCATGACAAATCCACAGTCTCAGGGGAGCTCGGGGCATCTGAGATCGTGGTGCACACGCGAGACACAGACAAGTCGACGACGGGCTCGTGCTGGGACGCAGGACGGACAGGCAGGCTCACAGCCAAGGGGCTGTGCGGACGTGAAGGGGAAGTGAAGGAGAAGACGCGAAGGGAATCCTCACCGAGTTTTAGGGTTTATTTTCTGCTGGGACCCTGCTCTGGAACGAGTGGTTTTTTAAGTGGAGGGCAACCTGGGTGTCTGGAGAAAACCCATGCACACGAGGATATCATTCTCAGCCTCGAGAAAAACCTACCGGTTGTACTGCCTCCTACAGGCACATTGTTGTTTCCGCATATTGGTATATCAAACGATCTACCAAGCTCACGTCGGATTTGTTTCTTCAACATGATTAAGGTAAAAAACAACCCTCAAACTATTATTTCACAGCGACTTTTGTCAAGGCTGCTTATTTTAATATGGTTACAAACCAAAGAGAATGCTGACATGGTGTGATAGGTAGCACACTGGACTGACAATGCAGAGGTCACGTGGTTCAATCTCCCGGCGCGCCAGTTGAATCAATGAGGCATATTTCTTAAATCCATCTATCACAAAAAATGCATTCAGAGATGCATGCCTAGAATTACACCGAGAGACAGAAAGAGGATCACAAGGTCTAGAGATCATACTTATGGAAATAATACGATTCAAAATATTAAGAAAAGCAAATGGGCTTTGGCAGGACGATGGTGAAGGGATGGAACTTGTGCGAGCGGACGTCAACCGTGGAGATGGAGCGACGACATCAGGAGCTGTTGTGCACGTGCTAGGGTGGATTATTACACCGCAAGGTTGTGAGAGATGGTGGCGGCTTGCGGAGCCCTCAATCCAGCGGTGGGTTGATCATGGCTGGTGATGACTCTCACTTGGACTTATATTTCACATTTTAGGATGACCAAAAAGCATCAACACAAAAGCTGGGAACGTTTCGAATCACATCGCTTTCACACTCAAGTTGGGTATTACGTATCGATTTGTGCAAACTATAAAAAAGTACGAGCATATTTGCTATCGAAGTTGTCACTTTTTTCTGGCAGATTAAAGATTGGCCCATAAAATCATCGAGATCCAAAGCCTACGCGCTGTAATAACCGAAGGACAGAGAAAACGTGCAACTAGTGACCTGCACTTTGAAAGTCAAAGCAAAGAAAGACCCGCTTTCTCCTGGAAACAGTCAAAGAGCCACTAATACATCAAAACGAATGGACAACTTGGTTACGAAGTGGTTTGCGGCGAGGCCGGGCTGCCTGATTGCTTCCTGCGCCGATTCATCGCCGGGGCAGCCGCCGCCGCCTTTGAAGACGCGTGACGCGCACGGGCCTGTGCGGGAGCCACGAGAAACACAAAATTGTTGTGTCGGCAACGCTTCATTGGATGTGGACCACTCACCTCGTGCGGCAACAACAACTCCTAGCTAACTCATGACCACACACTTAATACAATAAAGATGTCTTCTTGGTTCTTTCGGTAAAGTCACGTAGAAGGGAAATAATAAAATAATAAAAATAAAACAAAAAAAAACAATACTCACGACGTTTCGGCCACAACGCAAGCAGCCGTCCTCAGGTGAAGAACAGGTCTGTCGGAAAGACATATATACACACACACACACAAAGATCTCCCCTATAGGCTGAACAGACTGTTGGGGCAAGTGCTGTTAGCGAGCACCTCTATGAAGGCCGACACGGCACACGAGGGCGTGGGTGGCCAGCACCACGCCCGGCTGCCTTTGTCTCCCCATTGTAATGATTACACACCGCACCAGGTACTCATTTGAGGTCGAGTCGACCTACGGGAGGCCCAGGACCGGTTAAAATAATCGTCATAGGTGTTGGCCGTGAGCCGGAATCAACCCCGGGTCGTCAGGTTCGTAGCGCAGCGCGCTAACCGCTACACTACCGCTCCCCAATACACACATACACACATGCACACATACGTTTGCCCTTTCTGTTAATTATATATTTCCAATCATGCCAAAGGCATCGGTTCCAGAACAAAGCTCAATCACTTTCTCTTTGGAGTTCTTGCAGACCGCGGAGTGGCCGATTTCCAGAGGCGACGGCTCCCCGTGAAGAGACCGGGGGGAGGCTTCAGGCGCTCACTCCCCCCCCCCCGCGCGAGGCGCTTGAATGTCCCTCTTGCTGTACCACCTGGGCCAGGACATGGCCACATGTCAGTGCCATACTCCTAGGTTTTTTCGGTAAAGTCACGTAGGTAAAAAATAATAGAAATAAAATAATATTAATAAGTGAAAATAAATCAATTAAATTACCACGTTTCGGAAGCGATTTAATTGATTTATTTTCGTTCATTATTATTTTATTTCTATTATTTTTCACCTACGTGACTTTACCGAAAAAACCTAAGAGTATGAATCCTTGCAGTCACGAAAGCTTCACATCTATAATTAGTGCCCTTCGTGCTTTTAACACACGGTGCTTGCCGATCACCCACCGGTGACCTCACCGAGGCCATCGGAACGAGTCCACACGAGACCCTCTCTTGTCGTCGTTGCGTGACCTGCCGCTTGAATCCTGAATGGCGAATGTGTTATTAGAGCAGTGCGTGGTTTAGTGAAAGGTGTCTTGCTTCACAACCGACAGTCCACCACAGTTTTACGCACACGTGATTTTAATTGACCATCGCCCGCAGGAAAACCGTGCAAAGAGAATTCGTTAAGTGACTTTAATGATTTCCTTCACCACGGTAATTTATAGCTTTTCGGATGTTTCCGAATTAAACTTTCCCCTCGATGCACCCTGGCGAAAGGGTGAGCGAGGACATGGCGGTGAGCTTCCTCTCTCTCGTCTGCCCGCTGGGGGATATGCAGTCCCGTGTGGGGAGCGGATGCCACGTGTGTGTGTGTGTGGCAGGCGTAAGATCATTAAAGCCCGCATGGCATCCTTCACAAACAACAGCGCATTGTCTGCCGGCATCGTGGCCAAATCAACTCGCTGCTGCCAATAACAATTGCAGACTGAGGCCCATTGACAACACGTTGAGTCTTGCTTTTGTGCATCTGAAGGTACAAAATAAACATTAACATTCCACTCGTTTAAAACGATCATCGTTATTGCTATTGTGTACAGCCCGTTTGTCAATGCAGGACACCTTCAATAGTGCTGGATGAAGCCTTCGGCAAGGTGTGCGAGTCTTGGAGGTGATTTGATCATACTTCACCACGCCGGTCAATGTGGGCTGGTGAAGGCGTGGGGGCAAAGTACAGTACAACAAAGTACAGTACAACAAAGTACAGTACAACAAAGGGCAATACAACAAAGTACAGTACAACAATGTATAGTACAACTAAGTACAATATAACCATGGATTTTTTCCGCACTGCTTCCCACCATGTACACATTATTAAATATGTTCTGACAATTTCACTTTCTAAAGTTATTTTTTTAAATGACACTCGCATTATAGAAAGCCTACTTTGTCTCAGTTATAACTGATGCTGATTCAGCGACACAATGTGTATGGTGGGTTCAGTGCTGTGTAGAAGGTAGCATTATAACTGCTGATTTCAAATCTTCTACAGGGCTGTCTTTCATCGCTGAATGTCATATATGTAGGGTATTTTGCCTCATTGCAAATAATCAGCACAAAGCCTACAATGACACATTTAAAATACAAACTTCAGTGAGAATCCATAATAGAGGTTTTTTTGGGTTAGATCGCGTAAATATATAAATGTGTCGTTAAAACTCGCCACCACCCGACACAGCCAACGAATAAGGGGTGTCCCCCCTGCAGCCGACCTCTCCATCGCTGCCGCGGGGTCCACTTTCTGCCCCGCCTCTTCCACCCCTTCTCTCTCCCCTCCTACTGCCGAGGCCCACTATACACTACACTATACACTACACTATACACTAAACACTACACTATACACTACACTACACACTACACTATACACTAAACACTACACTATACACTACACTATACACTACACTATACACTAAACACTACACTATACACTACACTGCACACTACACTATACACTACACTATACACTACTAAACACTACACTATACACTACACTATACACTACACTATACACTACACTATACACTACTAAACACTACACTATACACTACACTATACACTACACACTACACTATACACTACACTATACACTACACTATACACTACACTATACACTACACTATACACTACACACTACACTATACACTACACTATACACTACTAAACACTACACTATACACTACACTATACACTACACTATAAACTACACTATACACTACACTATACACTACTAAACACTACACTATACACTACACTATACACTACACACTACACTATACACTACACTATACACTACACTATAAACTACACACTACACTATACACTACACTATACACTATACACTACACTATACACTACACTATACACTACACTATACACTACACACTACACTATACACTACACTATACACTACACTATACACTACACACTACACTATACACTACACTATACACTACACTATACACTACACTATACACTACTATACACTACACTATACACTACACTATACACTACTATGCACTACACTATACAGTGTATAGTGTAGTGCATAGTAGTGTATAGTGTAGTGTATAGTATACACTACACTATACACTACTATACACTACACTATACACTACACTATACACTACTATACACTACACTATACACTACACTATACACTACACTATACACTACACTATACACTACTAAACACTACACTATACACTACACTATACACTACACACTACACTATACACTACACTATACACTACACTATACACTACACTATACACTACACTATACACTACACTATACACTACACACTACACTATACACTACACTATACACTACACACTACACTATACACTACACTATACACTACACTACACACTACACTATACACTACACTATACACTACACTATACACTACACTATACACTACTATGCACTACACTATACACTACACTATACACTACTATACACTACACTATACACTACACTATACACTACTATACACTACACTATACACTACACTATACACTACACTATACATATACACTACACTATACACTACACTACACACTACACTATACACTACACTATATAACCTCGTGCCACGGCAGATCTCTCGCCTACTTCAGCAGTGTCTACTTGCTGTGGTTGTCCCACCTGATGACGATTGCTTGTGTTGCGATCGAAACGTCGTGATTTATTATTTTTCTACCTACGTGACTTATCTGAGTACGACTTAAATTGAGTGAGAATGTAAGCCGCAACTAATGGGGAAGTGTATACTATCTGTGGATGCATGGAATACCCTTTGAATTGATGTTGAGCAGAGAGTTGACAGATGAAAGCTTGAAACGACACAGAAATGATAAATAGTTGCTTGAGAACTTTTGTTTTCCCAGCCGAGACCCTTTTGACTTTCAACCCTCCCCCATCTCTGCTCACTTAGAACATCTCCAGTAATTCTTAACAAAAAAATCCATGAAGAAACAATGACTGCCCGCTTCTAGATAAAAAAAAAAGTCCAACTCAAAACTTTCCATGTAGGCGGAGTAGAATGCAGTGAAATTAGTTTATTATTCAGAAAGAGAAAACTTTTCATTTCATAACGTAGCATTCCAAAAACTAAAAAATGTATGTTTTACCGGTATATATATGTACAGTATATAAAATGGATTGATGATTTACAACAGTAATTTTTATCATTCGCTCGTTAAGAGCCTAGGAGCCAAAGCACAAATCTGCAATCTGCATATATTCCCTTTTTCTTTGCCCCTAATTGTGGGTTGTTAGTGCGAGTGTTATTCCTTTAGTTCGTTGTCCTTGGGATCTCGCAAGGACATTACAAACACCTTGTGATTCCTGAAGGAGAGATGGCCATTGTGAATTGCACGGCCTGCCTGCCTGCCGGGAGATGTTTTAAATCACTCCGCCTTGTCTGAAGCCTCAGCAATTACTTTTCCAAATGTTATTCCGTTGTCTGATGATGTATCATGCTGATACCAGGGTTCACCATCTCCCGTGTTGTCACAACCCATCTGGTGTCACGTACATTTTTTAGGGGCTGAGTACAAAAGATTGGTAGAGGCGAGTAAATGTTCTCTGCTGTGTACTGCATAGTTGGTGGTGCCTACCTTTTTTAAACCGGCATCACGGAGGCATCATGGTTAGTAGATTATGCAGAGGAGAAATTGGTGGATTATATAGAGGAGTGATTAAAGGTATCAGCAAGAGGCAGTACAGCAAGTAGGGCTCTGACCTATCATCATTTGAACTAATCTCTTCCCAAGCCACCGCCACTCGCATGATCGTGTGGTGCAATAATCTGTTGACGGCCTGCGCATGAACCGATTTCATCGCTCCACCTCCTTGGTCGATGTACTATCACATGCGTTCCATGCATTTGCTTCATCAACCTGCGTGATAAAGTATAGCCCTCCCCACCCCCGTCATATCCAACCTATCTCTGTATGATTAAATAGTGTTCTTGCCAATGTAGCTTTTGTCCAGGAACTCAAGCTGTAAGACGTACAGAGTACACTCAATCGCACGATGTACTTGCTAGGCCGAGTAAATACATTCACTTAAAGTTTCAAACGCCTTAAAAGTGTTTCATCGAACCGAGTTGTTATCAACGAGTCCTTGTGCCAACCTTATTGTGACGCCAATTAATTGTACAAATGGTAACGTGAAAAAAATGGCATTGATTTTTTTCTCTCTTCTAGTCAGAGTAGGCTTACAAAACTTTACGAATACCTGGTGTAAAAATTGGCTTTTAATCATTCCCATCTCTTCGCCTGACCTTTAAGGAAGTAATTCTCACAGTGACTTTGGTAGATGCGTGATGTCACTGCGATCCATCATTGTGAGTGTGAGTTATGGAAATGATCACCTTCATAATTTGAAAAAGACCACGTTCAAGTTCTGCGGAAATGTAAATGTTCATAAATTTAATGAGGAAAGATGAGATTACATTTTGGACAAGGTATTCCGCATTAGATTGCCATGTGTGTGTCGATTTATCAAACATCACAGAGTTATTGAGATATTTTAAATCATCAACTGCTATATTTCAACTGCGTAAAGTGAGATATTTGCTTTAGTAGATAGCAAACAGCCGGCCAGATAAATGTTTTAAAACATAGTTTGGCAGTCACCACCAGCTCATGCCAAGGGACGAGTGTAATCATGAATGGCTGTCATGCGAGCAGGAATCCGAAGTGATGTGTCGCTCTTGAGTTTGGGCGATTCCACGATTAGGTAACACCCATGGGATTAGTTGGCGTTACGTTAGATTGAATTCTGGCAGAAGGGCACACCGCTCTAGGGTCATGAAATTGGTGCAGTTGCAGTGGGTTCCACGGAGACGCACACTTTAATCTGGAGGCACCAAATGTATTATACGGCCCAACAGGGCCACTACTTTAATGTTACAACGATTTAACTAGACCCCAACTGGGTCACTATGTAACCGGGTCAGGACGGTAACTCTTCCTCACCCACGGAACCTGAAATACAATCTACCAACGACCGAAGAGCGGAGAGACGTCGCACGGTGAGTCCCCTCTTCCAGAAAACCACGATGGCTCCGCCCCCATCCCTCTTGTCCTCTCGAGGTTGGCCTCGCTCGCCCCCGGCCACGCGCCCTACGCGATCTCTCCCGAAGGAACTGGGGCCAGCGTCACGTGTCCCTCAAGCCCCCTTTTCAGGCCCCCTTGCTACCCTGTGTCGTTCACGTGCCCCTCTCTCCCTTCAACGGGACCATGCACTCTAGGGCCCCCTTCTCTGCCACATCTCCGCCGGTGCCAGAGAGAGGTACGAGACCTAAGCGCTTACCTGCTCGGGAACCTAGATGATGTACACGCCAAAGAGACTCCATTTACATCTCTACACAGTCATACAGTCATCCCGCAAACAGGGGTCGAACTAAATACATACTTTGAATATATATTTACACAATAAGATGGCATGACGAAGGTAACACAATCATACGAGAAGGGGAGCCAGACAAGGTGACACGCTTTTGCTAAAGTTATTCACAGCGACGTTAAAAGGATATATATATGTAAATTGGTAAAGTAAGGCGTAAATATTTAAGGGAGATAGTATTAGCCACCCCAGGTATACATTGTTACTTTGGCACCACGGTGGCGAAATGTTAACTACCTCGCCCGGTATGCAGGAGGTCGGGGGTTCGATCCAGGCCATGACGCCTGTATATTTGGAGTTGGCATGTTCTCCCCGTGGTTGCGTGGAGTTTTCTCTGTGCCCTCCGGTTTTTCCCTCCACCTGTATATTTGGCTGCTGTTCATGTCCACATGATAAGCCACTTTGTTAAGCGATAATTTGTGGCCACGTCTGAAAAAGAGCTATATAGCTCAGTGGGCCTGACCTGGTCAAATCTAAATTTAAAAATGTTTTGGTTTTACCCACCGACTATATTAAACGATATGAAGATATTAAGAAGGCTGGAAAGTATGGATCAAGGCTCATAAGAGCAAAACAAAAGTAACGTACAACACGTTTTCTAATCAGTTAAAGACATCTGTTGGTGGGACACACATGGAAAACGTATCAGAGCATGTACACCGTTTCTAAAAAGCAGACGAGAATTAAAATTATGAAAGCAAGAGGCAGATTACAGCGGGTCGTAGTGCCTGTGGAAACCTGAACTGAATATTAAAAATCAACATACCAACGCGCCTCAAGGAGAAATATGTCATCAGTGTATATTACCTGCTGTGACAATATGGATCAGAAACATGGACATTGCCGCAGATAATTGAAAATACGGTGAAAAGTGCACTCAGAGAAAGTCCCCAGACCCAGGTTGACTGGGCTTTAATAAATGCATTGAGCAGAGTATAAACATGAACACTTGAGAGACAAAAGCAGCCAGGAGTGATTTTGACCTCTCAATCTCCTTCTGTGCCATGCTGGGTTTAATCGGTGCTCTTTAACGGCAGTTGCCCCATCAGTCTATCGGGCTAAACGGGAGATATTTGTCTACCTGGTGGGGAACGGTTGGCTTTGTAAATTAACATACTCTTGCCGAGATCCCAGACACCCTGATTCTATTCATGGCCTTACACAACACCTAAGGTATGTGACGTTGTTGGCATTTGAGCACAGAGTGTGTAAAACGGATACTAGGAAATCCGTGACATGGCAGGAGAAGCAATGCAAAACCCGGAAAAGAACATGGCAGGGGAGTGTTGCAGATACGATGATGTACTCTGTACGTATGTGTTGGACTTCTTTTGCAAACTATGCCGCATGGAGGTGCGATTAGGCAACACCGACGACGGTTGTGCTGGGTGGGACGTGTGCGCAAAATGGAGGAGGGCTGGTGATTCAGACAGACATCGGAATGATCTCCACGAATCCTGTGACTGACGGCAAGCGAAGACCTACGGAGTGAGCGGTGGGGAGATTGCGGGGCAGCCCGTGGAGGTCACGTGTCTACTGCGCAGAGACGGAGAGATCTCGCAGAGGGTTAGACGCTGTTGGTGATGTGCGCTGGCATCAACGGCTGTGGTCACGATGGCTTCTCTTGATCCTGAGGTATGTGAACCTAGCAAGGCCCCTAGGGTCAATTCAACCTCAAACTGGTACGCGGTGCAGTTTTGTTAACGAAGACAAAGGTGGCCTGGTGTGGTAGCGGCCACGCTGTTCCCTGATGTGACATACTGGCCTTACCAGGTGCCCACTGACAACGCTTGCCCCAACAGTCCTTCTCTGGCTAGGGGCATGTCCCTGGTGCTAAAAACACAACGCACGCCCCCCTCTGCATCTTGTAATGCCAGGCTAAGTCGGTGGAGGGATTGCCCTCTTCGTGGGCTTTTTCACAAAGGTCTGCCCACAGAGTAACGATAACAGGAATGCAGCCTCATCAGTCACACAACAAGCACGTCACAATTTGTTTCCAATGTGGGCACTTTTTCCCTGTTCTATGAGGTAATATGTTGCTTGCTTGCTGATTCAACTGTCAGCACTGATGCAGCCAAATTTGCAGGAGATAGATTTTTCCAAGATGCCATTTGGCAATGAGATTAGACTATCTTTCCCCAGCCAAAAATAAAGCTTCGCGTTTTATTTTCTTTCACATTTTATTTCACACACGACATTTGTGCCGCGCGGAAGCGAGTGCATTTCTCGGCGCAGAACAGAAATATTCTGGAAATATGCAAGGAAATGTAAATTAAAAGCGAGATGTCGTTCAGTTTAAGTGGTGAGGATGGTGCACAGGCCAAGTGAAGGCAGCAAAATCTGTCAGCGGTCGCGACCTCTCCAAGCTCAAGGTGGGATTGATTGACAGCGTGTCAAGCTTGCCCAACCTTGATCAATCGGACTTATATAACACGCGCATTGCTTATTTATTTAATGACTCGCTTACCCCTTTTTCTCTATTTTACCCTCATATTATGTTTTTGTATTGTCTGCTGGTGTAACTTGCTTACCAGCCCATACTGCGCATCTCTACAATAAAGAGCTTCATAGCTCATCGGATTCCTCCTGTAGTCAAAATAAAGATTTTGATCTCCGATTTCTCGTGTGTGTTCCTGCTCTTGATGGCAAGTCTGTTATGAATTCACTTCATGCGTTCTTAATTACGGCTCGGTGGCTGTGCACCGTCCTGTATTTTGTTTGTTGCATGATCCATTGCGTTTTCTTGTGATCTCTGTTATCAAAAAGCATCACACATTTTACTTGTAGTCCTTGTTGCAAGTTTGTTCAGAATGGAGTTTGGCTTATTCTTTCGTCAGAGAGAGATTTATGAAGTACCATATTCATTTGTTTAATGCTTGCTTCTTCGGGGTAAATGGAACGTTATAATTCCTTACATCATTCAGCGTTTTATAGTCATGACAATTAACGTTCTAATCATCGGCATTGGTCTCTCTACTGTTGGATGCAGGCTTTCCGACGACCATCCTCAAAGCCTCGTAACACCACAATGCATCCCACTGGTGCACTGAGCCGGGTCTCACCGCTGCATCGCTGTGGTGGGCGACCTCGCAGGTGTGTTCTCTCTGTTGGCTGCCATTCTATCTCAACTACACTTTGTATGTTTTACCAGGCAAGGCGCACTGAGCTCTGTAGCTCTTTTTCAGAAGCAACCTAGCCAAAAACGATAGCCCAATGAAGTGGCTTATCATGTGGACATTTATAGCAGCCAAATACTCTAAACGCATGTTTCATACATGTGGAGGGAAAAACCAGAGGACCTGGAAATAAATCCACGCGACCACAGAAAGAGAGACACGCAAACTCCAAATATACAGGCTTCAGGGTCAGGATGGAACCCATGACCTCCTCTACACCAGGCGAGGGAGTTAAAATCTAGCCATGCAGTGAGATCACCAGTTTTGTCCATCAGCCATCATCCCTTCAAGCCATGTGTCCTGTCCAAGACCATTTACTTTCCTTAACACTCAATCATAATAACAAATAAGATTAACCATTTACAGCCATGTGTTAATACATTGCTGGGTGAATTCTGCCCCGTGGCGTTAACCATATTTCACCATGTTAGATAGGGGGTGGTAAATAGGTTGCCCAGGAGCAATTCAGATATCAATACTAGTAATAATAGCCCACATTCAAAGAACCTTGCAAGGCCTCAATTAGGTCGTGAGCATTTGCTTTAGGATCGACCTCGTTTAAATTAGTGGCCCATTCCTCGTGGGATATTAATTATAGAGGAAAAAAACCTGGGTTACCTTGAGAAAACCCAAACATACGGAGTATGGGTCTCACTTTTCTGCCAATGTTGTATCTCACGCTCATGAACAAACCTCGTGGCAGATATTCAGATGCCTTACAAAAGCCAACGATGATCATTGTCTGCATTAGCATATTTGCAATGTGAACAATTTGCGGTGAGGTTCGTCTGCAGTGCAGTATACACACAAGGTGCTGGTGAGCGCGTTTTAGATTGCATTTCAGTTGTGACCGTGCCTCCGCTGTGAATCCATAATACGCAGTGAGTGTCACAGCCCTGCCCCAATGCCACTCGGGAAATTGTGCTTCCGCTTGCCTATTAAGCCGCGCCACACATCAATATTTCAGAGATGCAAATCTGAGTTGCAACCACTATTCCTATTTTATAGCTGTCATACCACCAGCACGCTTGGCATTTTGGGTTTTAAATATTATTCCACGAGCATCCTACGGGGCTGTTGGGGCTGCGTCCTTTCTCTCAGTCGCTCTGCCTACTTATCCGGCTCACAAGGATGGTGCAGGCAAAACATTGGAGGTCTCGCTTTGAAATTAGTCAGGGAACTGCGTCCGTGCCAACCCTTCGCTAAAGTCCGCATCGTGCCGAAAGCCGAGCGCCACAGTGGCTCATTGGGGGTTCTAAGCAGAAATTATTTTTGGTGGTCCCCCCCACCCCCGCCTTTCCAATTTATAAACTCTGAGTGAGAGGACAGAAGAGATATAGACAAGAGATACAGAAAGAACCAAAGAGTAAGAGATGCAGATGTCAAGAGATCAGAGACACGTGAGCAAACGATAACAGGTGTGGTGAGACAAGAGCTGAGAGCCGCAGATAAGATGGAGATGAGAGAGGTTAATTGGCTTGTCACGTGGCATTACGATCTGGATTCGAGTGTATATTTGGTGCAGCCCTCTAGGTATTACATGAAACCGACGCCCAATTGAGCTACTTGGGGTAATACACTTTCGCTTGGTTGTCTTCGGCTTCGCGCGACCACCATCATCCATCCGCAAGAACTCCCTAAATACGTTTCCCAGAAGACCGCGCTCCCCTGGACTCTCCCCAGTAGCCCCCCCCCCCCCCCGCTATAGGCACCAATGCATGTTGCCCCTCCTGTTTCTTAATCATTGGATGAGTCATTGCCTGCTGCTGGCGAGCTGTCTGGCTCAACGGTTGACGGTTCGAGCATTGTTGCCAACAAAATCGCCGACAAACCAACCGTGTTAACGGAATTAACGTTTGCGTCGGCATTTGAATAGGCATCATCCTGTAGCAAATGGAAATTATTGGAGCATTGTGCGTATCTTTCACCTAATGCTGAATAATAACAGTGAACTGCTGTTTGATCATAATGTTTAGTCTGCCCATGTACACGTCTCCCCTTCTAAATGCGAGTGTAATTCATTCTGTGTTAGGCACAGATATGTAGATGCACTATATGATTGTGTTATGTTATTTTGTTGACATGCGTACAATGTGTACTTACAGCAAATCAAGTTTAAAAACAACGTAGCACTAAAGACGACGACTTACATTTCAATGCGCAAAATGCCTCCATTTAAAGCAATTACACGAGAAGGTCCCCGCTATGCAAGTGTGCACAGCGAACAGTGTGCACTGTGACAACACAAGAGACCTCGCGAGCTTGGGAAGCAAAGGTGGAGGAGGGAGTTTGTGGATGAACGGTCCGCTGGATGCGAGATCACTCCGGATGATGTAATCCTCTTGGACAATGGGCGGCCGAACAATTGGCGCCGTTGTTCCCAAGGGAAACGGCGGCGGTTGCGAGTGGTGGGATGTGGGGCGCTGCTCCACGCTGTGCTGCGCGGGGCTGAGGGGAGAGTAGCGATGTATCTCCATAATACAATGCATCATGGTAGAGCGGTGGCGTCGTGCTTAATGCACCGCCATTTAGTTAACCAATGAAAGCCTCACTGATTTTCAAGACTCTCTCTCTGCAGGAGGATCCTGCATGTGCATGTTTGGCCGGCTCCCTTAAAGTAGTGTTTCGTTTGTGGGAAGGAACTGGAGTACCCCCCCCCCCCCCCCCGGACGGGAAAACACTCAAAGTTCCGCAGAGTTAGATTCAAGCTTCTGGAATTCCCTTGCGCGCTCGACATCCAAGTACGAACCAGGCTCCAAAGCTGCAGAGCTTCCGAGATTCGATGAGATGAGGGCGATTTGGTTTGCGGGCAAAACATAATTCATTTGAGGCCATCCCCGAGCGGAGTTCTCACAGGGCGATAAGCGAGGGACGTGAGATGTAAACCAACGACGCCGTCACTTAATCCGCTCACCTCGCTCCGTTGCTGTTCATTCATTCATCCATCCGGCGGCTCCGCGTCGCTAATGGGGACACGGGGGCACTTTGGAAGCAGTGGCGCGACCCATTAAAACAAACTCCCCGCCCCGCCGGTACGCGCCTGAAAGGGACCGCATTACTCACATCAATGCACGCTCGCCCGATGGAGAACTGTAAACTGTCGTGCCGCGTAAATGGGATGCGGTGGATGGGCTCGCAGACAAAGAGATTCGGGGTCAAAATTCAGCCCGCACCAGCCGCCCCAGAAAAACTCTTGCCATTTTTATTTGAAAAATGGTAATGCCAGTGATGCACGAGTTGATATCCCTCAACTCGTAACACTAAACATACTCTCGACTGATTGTTTCCGCTATGAAATTAAATAGGATTTGATCCACAAAACAATGGGATTTGAAGACCAGTGTGTCCCAGGAGTATTTGCTTATCGAGGCCGCATACTACATGGGGGTCACGAAGCTCCATCAGCAGCGTGTGGTTGGGAGAGTAAATGCGAGTGGAGGTCTCTGACGTTCGAGCCAAACTGTAATTTGCCAAAACCGTGCAGCATCGAGAAGCGAATCTAAAAGTGATGAAGCGTCTCATTGGTGGATTGTGACAGATCCAAGAACACTGACTTCATTTTGGATTTACTTTCTAATGTTTAACCCCGAGTCAACGTATTCGGAAAGATCTAACAAGATACACACAACTGTTTTCAATAGTTTTGCAATACGATGAGTAATGTACAAAACCTAATCACCGCTGGGGAAATATAAAAAATTTTACTCGGCCAGGTTCAAAGGGAAGTTGGCCAAACCAGAGAATTGATTGACTTGTAAAGGGATGGCTGCCAGTTGACTTCGCTACACCTGACAGGGTCCTGGGATCTTTAATGTCCAAATCAGGCAGAATCTCAGCTTCACAGAACGCTGCCTCCCACGAGCATGCGGGCGCTCAGGAAGAGTCGCCAGTTGGGAGTGCTGAGCGTCTGACCTGCTGCATTCCCCCGATGCCACTTAATTCTCCTCGGGTAATCTACCTTCGTCCAAACACTGAGGTGTCTTCACCTACTTTTCTTTCTGCTATTAAAAACAATATCCTGCCTGCCACGGTCTGCAGACAATTACCGCACGTATGAATCATGTTAATGCTATTTTTTTTTAAACAAGAGAAAAAAAACCAACATGGTTTATTAACATGAGTACAGTATCCAGAGCCTGCCGTGTTTTCTCTACCAGAGAAGTGAAACTATTATTAATGATAAGATGGTCCCACAGCTGCATTAATGTGGATGATGGATGTCACACACGAGTGCTTACTGCAGACTTTTAACAAAATAATTCACATGTCTCAGCTCCTTTCGCATTGCTCCAGAATAATCCAGTGGCACATGCACGTATGAGGCTTTGCGATAAACACTCACATTGTCTGTGCATTTAATCAATTTATAAGGGGAATTAGCCGATTCTGTTTCCTAATGCCAAATGTGCAAATTATATTTCTTCGAAACGGGGGAAAATAACGCATTACACACGAATATCTGTGTAAGACACAGTCCAAAAAATTATTCACAATAAATATTGCATCGACCAATCTGTATTTCCAATAAATGGTCACATTTAATTTGATTCTATCGTACTGTTTTGCCAGATATATTTTCAGTCGCACCTTGAGGTTGAGAAACATCGTTGCAGCGCTCCTGCAGGCAACAGTGCTTTACGCTACGTAGCAAATGGTTTTAGAAGAATCAACTATTGCCAGAGTCATTTCAATAGGCCTCCTTCACCCCTGTAGGAGTGCTGCAATGATGTTTCTCAACCTCGTGGTGTGACTGATCGGTAGCACTTCTTCTGTAAAGAGTGTTTGTCTGCATCCTAGACGAACAGCTGAGCACACTGCGACTGAGAGCAGGTGGCCACACAAATTCAGTTCCAGGGTCTTAGCATTGCTGGCTCAGCACTCTGACCCAGCCAGCCAATACGCAAGCCACCCGGCCACGTCAAGCATCAGACTTATTTCAAATTCCTATCTTTTCTTTCTAATCGTATAATATTTAATTTCTTAATAGGGATCGCTGTATTGAAAAACAACGTAATAAGAGCGAGTCTTTATACATTTTTTAACATCTTGTTATCAAAAATTCTTGGCACACTCCTGACACACGTATTTATATTATCGAGGATAAACTTAGCTTTGACGATAACAATGTCTCAGTTGTTTTGTTTTGTAAGTGTAAAAAAGCCATTCGGAGCTGGCACTCGTGATTATTATTTATTTGGCTCCAGAAACCCGCTTCAGTTTTTTGGATCACTTTGGCTCTGACAGCGTTCCACAGGCAGGCACCCACAGAGTGTGCCACACTTTGTCAAGAGTCACTTCCAAAACCTGCCACTCAAACAGTGAAAGGGGTCAGTGGACACACTTGGTAAACTTTTCTGAAATGATGTATAATGAATCAGTTTCCAAGGAAGGTATTCATCGCGTGCGTGGTTTACCAAGAAACGCAATAATCTTCTGCCTATTAGACCAGGGGAACGCATCATTCATTCTGAGAAGACACAGTATTGATAGTGCTGTGCAGCGCATTGGCTTTCTTCAAAAATACACAACTGCCCACACAATGCATTGCATTGTAATTTTCATTTGGTTGCATTCAAACTAAACTAAACAACATTAATTTAACCGAACTCTGTTCTTCCACATTCATCTCAGACAGTTTCTATTCATCCGAATACTACTGAAATACCTTCTAAAAATGCATTAAACCTGAACCACTCACCATATTTCACGTACAATTTTATTTGTGCCATAACTATTGGGGCATGGTACACACAAGTATACAACAAAGACTCATTGCATTTTGTTTTGTAAAATGAGGACATCTTGCATAAGAAAGTTACATCGCTACAATTCTCAATGCGATATTTTTCTCAGGATGATTTTTACAAATATATAAAAGTACTGTAATTTTATCTCATGTATATAAAGCAATACCATACAATTATTAATCAACTTCTGTAGGCTCGCTTTTAACATTAATCAGTGGTCCAATAGTGCACCAACTTTAAGAGGAATCTTTGGAAGTAGTCGGAGATACATGAGGTATTGATTCTGTGGCTGGGATTAATTTGGCTCCAAAGCGAAGGCACAAAAAGGTCTACACGTACAAAGAGCATTGCAATTCAAGGTACATCGAACAATCCTGGAAAGCTACTCAGTGACTGTATATCGCTGTGTTTCAATTGCCAGTGCAGGACTATTCTCAAGGCAGATGGACTAAAACATTTATTGAAATGTATTTAAATTGACTGAAAAATGTATTAACATTTTTCAAATTCACATGGAGAGATTGACTTTTGTCTATTTCTACTGTGTGATACCCATTATCCTCCATGTTAACACAACTATACAGTTGTTTTATATTGGCTTTTGTGTGCTAATTGAGCCACATAGGGGCCGGCAGCCTGTGGCTCCAGAGCCGCATGCGGTGGCTCTTCAAGGACTGCTTCTTGAAGTGATCCATTAAGAACCACCGTCACATATTCACGTTGCATTGCGGCTCTTGAAAAAGTAGAGTTTTATTTTTTACCGAATTTTATGAAAATGTCTCTTCTTGTTATTTTGGTTGCGGACCCCTGGTCTGCCAACACAGCAGAATGTGTTTAACAAACCCGACTGCCAACGAGACCAAGAAATCAACACTGGCCGATCATTTGGCAGCTTTAACAATTGCTGTTGTAAAGCATTCGGCTGGAAGGCATGCAGCTCCCACAGTTGACAAGGGCTATTTGTGGTGGCATTAGAGGAAAATAAACAACTTACACCTTTGTAGATTCGTTCATATGATGCTGGCTATTAATCACATTCAAGTTTAATACATCAATTAATATCTAATTTCGAATTACACTTTGACCTATATAATCTGTCAATGGTTATTTCAATGAATTTTTGTTTTTCTATTTGTTGTCAAATCTGTCAGCTTGAGATGGAGTGGTGGTGCAACAGTTAGCGTTTTGCACTATGAACCCCCTAGACCTTAGTTCAATTCCCAGACATGCCTGACAACATTCAGTGGTGATTGAGATCCGAACTGCTCCAGTGCTCCCCACATTCATTGCTCCCTATTGACAAGCATGGTGAAGTATGGTCAAGCATCAAACAACCCACGACACTGACACGTGTGGGGAGGCTTTCCTGCACCAGCGGATTGAAAAGGGACTGCACATCAATCCAAATCAATCATCCCACGTACTATAGACGACATTTCAGATTACATTTCATTACGGTTTATCTACTATTCCATTTCCATATCCTACCATATCTGTTATTCAACTAATCAATCCTGTTTAGGAAACCGCAGACGTAATCTTTCCATATATCACAATTATATTTTCAACAAAGGCCAAAAGTGAAATACTATTGTTTTAAATGTTTAATAAATACATTTTCTAACAAGCTGTAAAGCAATCATGACATAATAGCCCCCTCAATCAAAAGTGCATCACTGCATTGAAATTGGATGGTGAAGGTTGTTGGTTGACAGATTCCACTCTCAACTTCAGCAATCTGGTGACTGCTATCCACGACGTTAACGTCCACGTAGCTCTCTGGCTCGGACTCTTGCCATGTGGAGTAGGATTGCCTCCTGCCCTGGTTTGTTTCACGATCTCGTCAAAGTAGCTGCTGTCCTGGGAAATCTGTAAGTCTCCCCGGGACATCGACAGTCCTGCTTTTTGTCAGATGCTTAACAACAATCCACCACTCGGGAGACAACGCATTGCCACGTGCGCAGTTCTCTCCTTCTCAGCTGTTGTGACCTCGTCTTCTTGCCATGATATGTTCCGGGGTTTTTTTTGCGCCTATGCGAGTGTTGGCAACACTAAACGTGAGCTCGAGGGACGTCACATCTGTGACCGTATTGATGGCCAGGCTGATGGAGCAGCGATTACTGACGGGAGATGGAACGCGGTCACAAACGTATTTCCCGTGCCACTCAGACGTGCTCTCTGCTATTGCTTTCATTTCCTGCTACATCCCCCACGTCGTGTCCTCTCTTTATAGGTTCCTCAGACAAATTCTCAAAGCAGCATTGATCTTCTTTTTCTTCATGGAGTAGACTTCAACTGTTTTAATATAGTTAACGCTTTGTAGGCGAGTAACAATCAATGCCCCGCTCCAATCTGTTACCTGGATGTGCCACGTGTTGTTCGGCATGTCCCACATTTCGCAAAACTTCTTCCTGAAGAAGCTCCTGGCACATTGAAGCGAAACGTCGGACATTGTGCCAAACAACCCTCGTAACAAATATAAAAGCGATTGGAGAGCCATACAGCCTCAACCTCGAAAACCTACGCCGCAGAATCAATATCGCTACTTTCAAACAAGCATCAGGGCAGTCTTCATCCCCACTGTTTGACCCCGCGTCAAGTGGTGTGAGGACTACTACACGGATTTAAATGTCGGTGTCCCCAGGACTCTTGTATCCGACGCATTCATTGCATTGACAATTCCCTATGAGGACGCGCAGTGCAGAGACAGCGTTGGGACGTATGTATATGTGGAAGTTGAACTTCTTTCGCACTCTACAAATCATTGCTATGCCCTTTGCGACGTACACAAAATGATGTCCACGTCAACTGTTTGCTGAGAGTCATTGACATGAGGATGCATCCCAAGGCTTGATGATGTTTTACCTGTCGGGCATTGGCATCGGGTCAGTGTCTCCAGCTCGTATTGTTCGATGGCGGAGCGTGTCGCTTGGAAATGGGAGGGGTAAAAATGCAAGCACGCTTTTTTTTTTATAGATGTGAAGCTTTCGTGACTGCAAGGATTCATACTCTTAGGTTTTTTCGGTAAAGTCACGTAGGTAAAAAGTAAAATAAATGAAAACATCTCAATTAAATCACGACGTTTTTCTTACCAAATGTTGACCTTCAACGATTTTCAAAAGGGCAAATTCAAATTAGTTCACTATAATAAGCATAAGATATAATGCATCTATGCAATTAAAAACGGAAATTTATTAAAATGTTAATATTTCCAAGAATGTTCTTAAAAAATATTGCGGTGAAAATATTTCATCACCAAATATTTTTTTTTCACTTTATAGTCTATTTTTTTCAAATAATTAACTCAACGCAATTGGTTTTCAAAAATACCCTTTGGTGTTCAGTTAATAACACCTTGTTCAGGCGAGATACCCGAATGGGATTTTTTAACAATATTAATCCTTGTAATGCCAATGATAAAGTGAACAATGCTGCAAATGCGTTTTGATTAAACATTAACATTTTCGCTCGTCTGAAATGCAATAATTTTCATTTGTTCACAACGTAAAAAAAAAACCTTATGCACTTCTCACATAAAACTGCACATTGCCAGTTATGTTTATGGTCCCATTGCGAAAATGAATGCTGGCCTTGTAATGTGTCTCATATTTCCTTGCCGAGGACTGTTAAAAATGCACGAGGTCTATTCCCTGGCACATTTGCTGCACTTATGGTCACTCAATCAGCATGAAATTACGTGTCACTTGTGACACGTGTGCTGTTTTGCATTGATATGATGGAAGTAGCGTTGGCTGGGCATGAGCCTCTCTGCCCTCTGCTTCCAAGGACACATCTGAAAGAGCGACATGAGCGATAGTGGCTTTGGCGTAAGCGGTATCTGCCTTCATTAGCTGTGCAATATTATTTCGAACACCTTGCATGAATGCAGCATAAATAAATATATTTTTTACCAGGTATCTCCCCATTGAGATGCATAATCTCTTTTACAAGTGGGATCTAGAATCTCTCGCTGTCAGAGAATCGTTTTGTTATTGCCGAGTTGAGATTTCATTTGGTAAAAATTCTCCAATTTGAAATGTAACTTCGATGTCCGCTCATCAGGACATCTCTTGAAAATTATATTACGGACTCTTTATCGCTGTAAACACGACTTAACATCTTACTCGATGTTATCTGGATGCTGCTCAGCTGCCTTGGAGTATGGACTATTGGGCTAAGGCACTACCACTAGAGTACAATATATGCCAATCCATGGCAATAATAATCCTATCTTTAAGTACCTCCACTGTGTCATGGGGACAATATAAAGGCGCAATGGATTGGGGTGCCAACACAATTCACATAACAGCGATCCAGACTGTTCCGTCTGAAACGAGGTACTCGCTTTAAGGAGGCAACTACAATATCTCTCATTATGGCAAACAACTAACGTGCTCCTGATGGTTGAGGTGGTATTCGTAGGACATGTACGGCACAAATGCGTTTAATGACAGTTGTATAGTCCTTGATCAATCCACTGCTGGATGAAGGACTGCTCATGTCGTGTGGCCACACTTCACGATCGCGGTCCGTGCGGGCTGCTGACGGGGAGTGAGGTGGGCTTGTGACTCGTTCAGACATCTCGTGATGTCACGAGGTTGATAGCACAACGCACTCACCGCAGTGCCAGCATTTCACCCCACCCTTATCACGGGTCTCTTCTAATGTTTTAAGCCTTGGAAAAACTAAAGTGTTGATTATGCTCTGTATTGTTTCACACATCATTCCTGACGTCCCCTTGTCTAATTATCTGTAAGTCAGTCCATTCCCAATCTCACAATTAGAGTGACTGAGCACAGGTCCAAAATGGCATGTACACAGCAACAAACAGCACCATAAAAGTTACAAGGGTAAGAGTTGACACGTTTCTTAACCAGAGCACGGTAATTATCAGAGTTTGGTGAAGGAGATGATGGGAGGGAATGCCAAAGTCGAGCAGTTCCAGGTAAGAAGCAAACAGAGACGTGTTTTTACCTGCAGGGTGGCGATTGAACAGCGTGGATGGCTGAGTCATCATCGGTGAAGGAATCCGCGGCTGGAGTTTACGGACGTAGTGACCGTGCAAGTAGCAGTCAAAGAGCGACAAGAAGGGGGCTTCACTGCGAGTGACTGGAGGGAAGCCACAGCGAGTGCTGGGTCGTCAATGCACTGTGAGAACAGCTGCATTGAACTTAATTGTTGTGCATTATCCTGAGAGCAACTGTGAATCAGATTTTTAATTGGCCATGGGAAAAAAGAAAAGCACAAAGGGTTGCTGGATTAATATTTTGTTTCTCCTACCCTGGTGTTGATGGTGATTAGAAAAAGGCAAAGCTGTTGCTCACGATAAAGGGCGCAACTCATAAATGCACAAAGGAGCGATGCAATAAAAGGGACATTTTAGATGTTTCAGTCACGATTGTTTAGTACATTGTGAAAATTCGGCAGCAAAAATGTGTGACTTATCTAAATTGAAATCATCGTAGAAATCAAATAATTCAAGGCTGTTTCTTATTACAAAAATGAAAAATATGATTTTGAAGATTTGTATATCATATGTCCTACATATCAGGCCAGTGCATTTTGAAATGGTAATGCCAAGACTGTATACACGTAATAAGAAAATAGATTAATATTATACAATTATATTAAAAGTCTGCGACGACGCCTCGTACACAATTCCTATATACTTATTTTTAGGTGACCACGGTTGTGTGTTCGTGCAGATGTTAACAAACAAGAAGATAGGCATCAAATGACTCACTTCCCAGGCCACTCAATGAATTGTCATGATTAGGGGTCATGATTAAATAAAAAACTATTATTTCGTCCAATTCCCCACCATCTTTTTTGTAAAAAAATTAACGTCTGAGTTCTGCAATTTCTTTTTATCATCAATTAGCTTACATGCAATATCAGCAACAAACTAAATAAGCAGAACATATATCTCCTTCGCATATCTGTCCCTACACCTAAAAAATAAAAGTATGTTTACACTTCCTGTCAACTGCAAAGTCTTCTGGGAGTGCGTAATTTCAGTATAATTGGATCTCTGGACTGATTTTGACAGTCTAATCAGCAGTCAACCTTGCTTGAACCAATGCTGGTCAAATGCTAGATGTTATAGGTGTTAGCAAATAATTTGCATAAACCATTAATGATTCTCACATGCACAGTCCGATGAGTGTATCAAGAGTAGAACTGCACTAATTAGTCGATTAATTAAATAAATCAACAACCAATTAAAATAGACTACTTTTTGTCGTCGATTACTCAGGCTCCTTTAAAAATGTCAGTCCCCCATACAAGCCACGAGCAGCGCGACGTGGCAGACGATGCCAACGATGTCACCAAGCCTCGCCAATCACCTCCCATCCAGCGGCACACGTGGTAACCGGGTAATCGGTAGATCCATCGATTTCTTCAATATTCAAACAGCCCACCTCTAATCGTGAGCGTAATAATCGATTGCAATCGATGCACTGTCATATGTGCCGAGATGGAAACGTATTTTAATAAGTTCTCCAGGTATCCAATACAATCTCACATGAAGTGACAGGGGCGACACCCTAATGAATGGGGAACTGACTGCCCTCCCTTGCCAAACAGAGGAACCACTTGAATGGCTATATCTGCGACTAATTTCAATCAGGTCTTTTTCTGTGGCCAATTAGAATAAGAAGATTGAGTGAACTGGCCCTAAAGGCTTATCTCACGTGTCACATTCCAAAGCCAGCCTTACACACTTTTGAACTTCAAAAGAAAGTTTGAAATGAGCATTCATTGACATTCTCAGTTCCTTATTAAACATAGCCTTCTGCATATCTTCAGCGAAGTGTTCATACAGCACCTATGCAGGATCAAGGTAATATGTTGACCTTAGGACCAATACAGGCCTCCAACTCTGCAGGGCTTACGACACACGCACAGCGTGCATTTTCGTACTCATTTAATTTAATCCTTCCCCGTTTAATGGGAGGACATCGGCATTGAAATGTAATTCCACCAGGCCACCCTTTTAACACCAAAGGTCTCGGGCATTCAGCGCCTTGCGCTGAAATCGCGCCCGCGTGGCAGACTGAGTGGGGGATGGTTGGTTAATCCTCCTCTCCCCTGTTTAAACTTGTCATGTGCAGTGGTACAGCTGTCAGAGGGCCTAATGCGGTGTAATTGGGCAACAGGCATTAAAGGGCATCGACATCATGGGACCTCCTTTGCCAGTACCAAAATATGATAATCGGTTTTTCCCCTTTTGGCGTCCTCTGGTCTAACACCGTTTGAGACGAGGCTCAAAAGAAAGATGTCTCTGGTGTAGAACAATCCGTTTCAAGGGCAATGTATATATTATCAGAGTATGTTTTTGGTTTGCATTCTGACCACAAATATTGTGGTTAATGCAGGCATGATTCCTTGTAAAAGGTTTGAGTTTGGTGTTTTAACATCTTAACGCCTGTTTTGTTGCCATAAAAAATAGGAAAAACCTATGATCAGTAAAGGGCATGTTTTAAATAAGCACACTCGCCACTGTGCCACTGTTCAGGTGCCTCCCCCTGCTCCGTGAGATGGCTCTTCACCTATGCTCATTTCACCTCACTCTGTGTACACTACATGAATAACAAATACGTCCACTATATTTTTATATCTGACTTTTGCCAAATATCACGCGTTTATGACTCTAAGTGTATCCAAAAACGTTATGCAAAAGTTCAAAATTAAAATTGCTAACGTCTACCCAATATATATTTTTAACAACGCAATTTTTTAATTTTTTCTTTCACGTGAGACAAAATCAGACATTGCATTTTATTTAGTAATGTCGCCTTTTGGTTTACACTGCTCTTTTTTTTAATGGACATTTTATTTAAAAATGTGTTTGAGCTCTGTGCCTTTAGCAGGTAAGTGAGTGTATAGGCATGTTTCAATCACAGTGTCCTTGTCCCAAAAATGATAGCACATCAATATGCCCACCTTAATCTCGACAGTGTGTGATGTGTGAGCACTGTTGGATAACTAGGAATATTGGCATGTTCCATTCAATCATAGGAGATGCGTTGCATGCATGTCTCCTACAAACTGATGTATTGGCACACATAATTATACTCTAGCTTCATGCTTGATTCAGCTAACCCAATGCTTGTTTCGCCATTGTTTATACAATCGTGAGGTTGTATAATCTTCTGGCATAACTTAATATTTGATAGCTCGTCACAATGGTTTGTTGATTTTGTAACGGCAGAGCAAACGTCCTGTAACAGTTGTGTATTCTTATAAGAATCGCCGAATTAAAATATCTCACGAGGCATGTTGGTGGCAATCAACATTCATTCGGATTTCACCCTGCTGATCAAACTTTGAGGCAGATCATTATAGCCGATTGTGCAGATAGCAGACAAAACATTCCGCTACTCTGATGCACATTTAACACAGACATTATCGGAGGCCTTGCAAATCAGAGGGTAAGCTACCTGAGATGGCTAATCACATGTGTTCATTAAACGAATTACCCCACAAAGCTGTCCTATTCATAAGAAACAGGACCATACTGGTTGTGTATTGTGGACCATTATTTCAAACTCAAGACAAAGCCATTGGTTTTAAAATGAAACTGAGTGATGGCATGGGCATGGTGCTCGAAACGGAATCTGTTGGGCTGAGCGCTCACTAAGAATGTGCACACGGCTTGGCCTTACAGTTACAGCCTGTCCCAAAAAACCTCAACAAATGCAAATATGGACGAGACATGAGCAGACGATGATGATAAGGTGCCACATCGCTGCAGTCACAGGGGTCAGTGGTTGCAATGGGCCAGTCTACGGTAGCACTTCTGAGAACACAAACATGTGCACCACCATTTTTCAGAATCTGTTAACCGAAAGCAACGATTGTGTTTTAGGGGGAAATGGTAGCGAATGCGAGCTGCAGCATGACTAGTTTTCATACTGGGACTGAATGGGGTGTATTAACCATATATGTGCGCCGTTGCTTCACAGCGCATATTAAGATCCCCTGAGGTAATAAAACAAATCCCTGTGTACTCGTGTTAACCCTTCAAAATTTAATCAACTACTCACGCAATAAGTGGAAAAAACCACGTAGCACCATGTCCCCCTACTTGGAGACCAATTTCTATGTGCAGGCCATTGCTGCTTCGCCATGTGCCTCGTAGGGACAGCTGCCACTGGGGGTATCCTTGGATAGACTTCAGGAGCAGCGCATTGGAATGATTGAGATGAGATGCGATATAATCTGCAGGAGCATTCAAGTGCCCTATTATTGTATATCCTTTTCGAAAACAATTATACACGTGGCACATTAGGAATGGACCACTCTTTTAATGATTTCCTCCTGCAGCAAGGGAGTAAAGTGTGGTTTTGTGAAAGTCCTGATGTGCTGTGCAGTACATCAATGCACGGTGTGTACACCAGCATGCGATAACTAGTTGGGCCTGTGGGTGGCTGGCGGGGTTATTGATTAACCGGACTTGTTCACCAGTCACGTGGTTAATGGCGACTCGGTTGAGGATTGCTGTGTGTTGACACACGTGCTGTTGCATCTTACAGATTGACCACAATAAATAAATGTGTTTGCCCTCGATTTGGAGCACATGCCCACGTCCTTCATTTCGAGTGTGCAACACACATCTCAGTGCAATCATACTAAGCTCTCCTGAATAATACAACATTTCTAAAATGCAGCCATTACACAATTTAAACAAGTAAAAACGTCATCAATTACGAGTTAATAACCTTTAAATGTGTCCAAAAGAATGATGTGCCATCAAAATAAGCGACATGTAAATTAATCAAGACATGTTTACAACAAACCACTTTATAATCAGAACAATTTAAGATTGCAGGCTTTCCGATACATGCCATATATACAAAATGTCACGTTCCTAACAGGTCCGGCTCATAAATTATACTACTTCGTGGAATACTAAAGGCACTGAGGTCATTACAGTTTATTCAGTTTAGCCTGTCAATGTACAGATGATAGCAATCCAATCGGCTTCAAAGCCATCGCTCTCAATTTTGGCTTTGGCATACCATATTAACAAATGCCCAGCGTTGCTGCATCACTGCTTTATCCTTCTTCATTTATAAGATAACAAAAAGCATAGCTATGAATTATTAATATTTGTAAAAAGAAAATGCTAAATATAATATTCAATCTTGGCACTGGTTCATAAAGCCCTAGGTCTAAGTGGTGACATTGTGGTATTTTATGGATATTAAAGATTTTCCACATCAGGTGCGCATAATTTGAGATGGTTTAAGAGTGAATGAATTCTCTCACTTATAGATTGCTTTTTATTGCTCACACCTGGCATTTGAAATCTCTAAATCCCATTTCTATATCCATCAGAGCCACCATCAAAGGGTTGTGCCACCTGTGAGGTAACAGTTTTTTTCTGCGAGACCTCTGGAAAAGTAATTTAACTTAACTCGGTGCTTTGTGGTTTAATATTCCCAAATCCATCAGCGCATAACGTTGGTGTCTGTTTATCTCGGATGCTACGTCTCATTTTCTCACCGCAATGTTTTTCTGTCATTGCAAGTAGCCAGGCTTTGTTGGAAGGAAAGTATAACCTTGCATTGCCACCATCCATCTCTGTCCACAACATGAACATACCAAGACGCTCCCCGGTTTTTTATATTACTGTACACTTTAAAAATCTGCAAGCCGGTCTCCAGCTAACATCTTCCATGATGTTTGCTGCACTTTTATCACTGATGTTTCATGAAGATGTTGGTAATTACAACCTCGGGGAGTTAAATGCCAAGGAGAGCTCTCATAACTGCGGTGGTGGCGTTCACACCGCAGCAGGCAAAGGAGAGGGGACTCTTCATGACTCTTCCACTCTGACCAGCCGGCCTCCAAGGGTGTGGGCCACACCTCACGCCGAGCAATCTGCTGATCCACTTAGTGTGACGCTCGCCGTTGTCTGCACACACCCAGCACCTGCGGACGGTTGGTAAGTCTTGCCGCCTGCTGCTACATGTTCAACTTCTTTCGCACCGTAATCGGTGAGGGGGCCAACAAACTAAACACAAAAGCAGTTCTAAATAAACTAGTGTTCAGTCGAGTTTTCAGCGAACCGCCAGCAGCACAGCCTAAATCTCCATCGACACACGATTTCGAACATATCCTCCCTCCTAAGTGTATCACGTGCAGTCGTGATTGACATTGCCGCTAAACCTCTATAGACATGCATTGCTCTTGATGCAACAGCTGTTACGTCCATTGGCCAATGGGTTTTCTTCAGGATGCCATTCATCATCATCAGTGTCATGCTAATCCACTCGCACGTTATGTTAATAAACAGTAATTAAACTGCATTTACCTTTATCATTCTCCGCTTAAATTCTTGATGGAGAAATAATGGTAATTGGTTTCAAAAAAACGTTTTACCATCACCAGCCATAATCTATCCACTGCTTGATGAAGTCCTTGCCAAACCATCTCCACCTCTCATGTTCTCAGGATGCCACATCCCACCTCGCTCTCCCACACACGAGCTCATTTCATCGCTCCGTCACCGCAGGAGATATATGTTCCGGCACATTCTCTCGTGTGGCTGCCGCTGTTTCTCGCCCAAGCCACCGGCGGTCACCCTTCTGCCCAAGCCCACTAACTTCTCTAAGCAGTCATCATGACGTAAGAGAAGAGGGGGACCAGTTATATCATATTTAGCGGACTTGTTCACTAAAAGTTTACATGTTAATTAAATGCGTCAATCATGCAATGTTTTCTCAATTATTATTCTCTTCAAAAGTGTGATAAAACTGAATTGAAGAATTAGAGACCAATTATTCTCCTATTACAGACATATTAGACCATTTGGAAGAGAATAATAGTGAAATGTAGATCTCAACAAACCAACCACATGAATGAGCCGGGTTGAGGAACGATGTCTTTCAACAAAAGCGTGCTATAGAATCAGATGATGGAAAAGACTCATGAATATCAAATACTGTTATGCCACGGCTTTGTATACTTTTCAAATTTCATTTCACACAGTGGAAATTGATGCATCCAAATTGACGCTAAACAAATATTTTGAACTTTTTATAAAAAAACGTAGGCAAAAATGAAAGTTTTAGTATATTGGTTGTCAGTTTAACACGTAGGCTTTCGCGACCAATATTATTCATAATCAACGTTTTTGGGTTTAGATCGCGTTATTTATAAATGTGTCGTAACCCTCCACCACCCGACACGGCCAATCAGTAAAAAAGTGTCACGTTGACAAAAGACAAATAGTTCACTGCTTTAGCCCACCGGTGTGTTGAAGCGTGAAACCACAACATTTACAATTTGAGTAGTACGACGTTTCGCTGGTAATTGCATCCAGCATCATCGGGCAATTCGCCAGAATGGTGAGGCTCTGCTGTGTCTCCCGTTCTTATATAGAGCAGCAGCAGGGTGTCATTATAAACAGACATTAAAAGTTAAACAAACATTACACTCCCAATTGGAGGCCGTGAGCTTGAATTCCGTTTGTCCATCGAATCAAGCCATCATCCTTGTGGGGTTTATAAAATAGGTACCACGTTGTTGGAAGTCAACAGTTGTCACAGTGCAAACAAAGTGGATCCTGCCATGGGAACGAGGCATTTCCAACACGGGCTTTAAAGTACGAATGGGAATGAGCCCTGCTCACACACTCAATTGAGGGTGAAGACATTTCGACTTTTTGGACTTGACTTGACCCAGCACGACAAAGATTTAAGTCTTAAAAATGCAACTCAATCTGCCCAAGAAGCAGCTGTATTCAGGGCCATGTGGAAAGTGTGGGGCACTGCAGAGCTCAAAGACCAGTGCCCTCTGCCCCTTGAGGCTTACGGGGGCCGTTTGTAGTTAGCGCCGGTATAGCCGCTTAGTAACAGCATTGCGGTCGTGTATCCGTGCGGATTTATATTTCCAGACACCAGCTTGCAGGTCCCAGGAGAATGTCTGCCACTCCTATTATTCAGCGCAAGCTCTGCATGGTGTGAATACAGCAAGTTAAAATCTAAAATATATTGAAATAACTTAAAATGACACTCGTATAATCACTCGTGCCGTCATGTGCAAAGTTTTGGGAATGTGTATATTACAAAGGACCGATGTGGACTTGTAGAGTACGGCTTCCCGATGCGCTTCCAGGTAGCACCGCACGTTGTCCGACGCGGCGTCCGACGTTTTGATCCACGCGCTTGGAGCTGCTATGAACGTCGCGTCGAAGGAGACGGAGTACAATCAGAAAACACGTCACACAGTACCACTGCCAAAACCTACGTCGATAATGACAGCACATAAACATTACGTGGTTACATTGGGTTTTTGTATTGAAACAAATATTTTATGGCCATGGTTTTTCTGCAAACAGGTTTCCCTCTGTGTGCTTAGGAGGCATTTTCAGGCGATCTGTATGAGACAGCTCCACGGGTTATTGTTTGGAGGCCCGATGGTGACGATCCGTAACCATCGCTGCATACATGAATGCTGCACTAATTGGATGGATACATTAAAAATCACCACTGCCATAACGTGTGATGATGCAAATGTAACACATTTCTTGAAACTATTTTGACTAGTGCATCGATGATTGAATACATGCAACTTATGTTAGTAATCACAAATTCAGTAGCTTTAAAATGTGAAGTAGTTACTTCATTATTACAGGTCTTAGGAACAATTTAAAACTGTTGGACTGAGGAAATATCTACATCACCATGAGTTAAATTTAACTTGTGACCAAATTACCCAGAATGCATCAGATCTCGTCACATCTCGGAACCTTAGCAGGGTTGAGCCGGGAGAGTGCTTAGTTGGGAGATCATTGCACACAAACAGGTTATCATGAGGCGCCAGGGCTACACGGTGGGCTGTGCAGTAAAATACAGCGTTGTACTACACTTTCTATGCTCCCTGCATTCAACAACCTACATTGGTGAAGTATGGTCAAACAATGCCCACGACCCACGTGGCGTGGAGAGTCTCTCATCAAGCAGTGGATTAATGAAAGGGCTCTAAATGACTCAACTAAAATTAGTTTGATGAAGTAATCGGTGTTTTAATGTTTCATGATGAACATAAAGGGGCAGTTTAACACGTAGGCTTTCGCGACCAGAATTATTCATAATAAAGGTTTTTGGGTTAGATCGCAACCCTCCACCACCCGACACGGCCAATCAGTAAAATTGTAAAATAACAGACAGCGGCTACCGAAAGGGAACGCACAGCGATGCCTATCTGAATGCAGATTCGCATCATCACCCAGCACAGAAATCCTCTATCATCAAGACGCTCATACATCAGGCAAAAACAGTGTCAAGTGGTGAAGGAGAGATATTAAACATGTTAAAGTAGCACTACGACTGAATGGCTACAATAATGCTCAAATTAACAGCATTGAATGCCAAAACAAGACTGACCAATACTGCTGAAAGTGATCAGATTATCAAAACAATTAAAATACCATATATCTCGGGAGTTACTGACAAATTAGCCCGTGTTTTGCAAAAGCAAAACATTAAAGTGAGGTTTGGTACGGTACACAACATTCAAAAACTCGTGTCTTGTACTAAAGACGAATTACCGAAGTTAGCAACAGAAGGTGTGTATCGGATCAATTGCTTACACGGTAAATGTTATATTGGACATTAGCGTAAGACTAAAAGAACACCAAAGGAATGTTAAATTCTCCCAAACACAGCTGTCAGCAGTGGCAGAGCATGCTTGCCAACAAGAACATTCAATTTATTTTGACAACGTTGAAGTGTTATGCAAAGCTAATTATTACTGGCTTAGACTAATTAGAGAATCAATCGAAATTGAGAAAAATACAAATAATTTCAACCGCTGTGACAGCTACAGACTCAGCGCAGCCTGGAAGCATATTACCGACTAATATTAATCACCCAGAAATGTCTGTCCGTCCCGCGCATGACGTCACCCCACATGAGGCCCACCCCCCTCATGAATATTCATGAGTGGGTGGATTTTTACACTAACGCAGGTCGAGCTGAATTAAATCATTTATTACGCAAAGTCGATTCAAATATGACGTTTCTTTACAAAAAGTGACGGTAAAAAATAAATCTACGCGGCACACACCTTACGTGACGTCACTGCAAAAGAGCCCCCCCCCTTAATTAATATTCATGCCCGCGTGTAAATTTACACTAACGCACAAGAAGGCCGCGCACTCCACATGCCGCACCCCTCCCCTCATTAATAATCATGAGCAGGTGACGTCACTCCACATGCCGCACCCATCCGCAATAACCATGAGGGGGTGACGTCACTCCACATGCTGCACCCCTCCCCAATAACCATTAGCGGGTGACGTCACTCCACATGGGGCAACCCCCCCTCATTAATGATCATGAGCTAAATATTTTTTCTATTGAATATTTCATATTCACTGCTATATTCACCTGTCTTCGGACGGGCAAGAAAGCTCGTTATGAAGGAATACACAATGCAATACCTTATAGAGGCGTCACATGCTAAGTGGCTGACTACTGATCTATTACATAATTGCAATACCCCCCCACCTCCGCCTCTGATCTCGAAACCTGATGGAGTTCGACAATGATGATTTGAAGCTTTCGTGACTACGGGAATCCATACTCTTTGGTTCTCTTTGAAGTAGGCCTACTTTAGACGTTTTCTTGCTGTAGTTCTCACCTGATGACGAGTGCTTGTGTTGCGATCGAAACGTCGCGATATATTATTTTTTCTACCTACGTGACTTTACCGAAAGAACCAAAGAGTAATGATGACGTCATCATGCTCTATTTAAGACTGGAAGCAGTAGATGGCTTCACTATTCTGGAAAATCGCCCGAAGATGCTGGTTGATGTACTTACCAGCGAAACGTCGGGCTCAAAAATTGTAAATGTTGTGGATTCACTCTTCAACACACCGGCGGGCTGAATAAGTAATTAATTGGCGTTTTATTAACGTGACACATTTTTTACTGATTGGCCGTGTCGGGTGGTGGAGGGTTGTGACACATGTATAATAACGCGATCTAACCCAAAAACCTTTATTATGAACATAATTGGTACATATAGACAAATATAGGACATTGCTCATCTTAAAAAATGAAGTATCCTTGTGTTTCATGTGGATATAAATCTGCATAACATGCAATTATGGAGTATTAAAGACAATTATGCTCAGTGCAAATTCCAGACATTGTGAGGTCTCTACAACATTAACGAGATCCGAGCACTTCTAAGCGTTGTTATTGTTATTACTAAATGACGACTGTTAGCGTTGCTATTCAGCCACATAATGAATGCAATTTCATACAAAAGTACTCGTGCAGTATCTTTCATACAGGCTGTATAAATTGTTAGAATCACTGCAAATTTTAAGAAACCGTGTAGAATTGTAATGAAGACGTTTGAAAGAATCAAATACCGCGGCCGCCTTTGTTAAAAGGATCTTTTACCGGCCAGCCGGATTTGGTCACCAGCTGAGGGCCATGGCGGAGGGTTAATGAGGGCAAGGGGCTTAACGCGAGAGGAAATGGCACACGCTGAACCCAGCTTGTCCCATCCCTCGTCATCCCTTTGCATCATCGGCATACATCGCGAGAGCGATCCCGCAACCTCAAAATGCCTGGAAGTCAATTCATATATTCGTGCATTAGAAAAACATAATTATAACCCGCATGTTAAATGGCTGTTTACGAAATGGCGTAAAAGCCGATTGAAATAAAAGCAGACGTCAGCCCCATTGCAGCCCAAAATGTGAGGGCAAAAAATTCTGCTGCGATTCTGTTTATATATTTCCTTTGTTTTCAATGATTTCAATTGTTCATCATCTTTATGCCAATTACTTGAGTGATGGCAGTTTATCCAAGGGTGAAGCCCATGGGCCCCTTCTGGTGAAGCCCATGGGCCCCTTACCCTATCCAGTAAAGCACCATTAATATTGATGACTCTTCCCAGTCATTGTTGGTAATTTTAAAGGTTTTAATGTTGGAAAACTTATGCCAATACTACTGGCACACAATCTCCTCTTCTTGCCGCCAATTTCACAGAGTATGTATTGTCTAATCGACAGAAAATTGGTGTGTTTTGGAAATGCAATCAATTGAAAAATAAAGAAATATTAAATCCATTGAATCATAACGCTCTATTGCATTACACTGCTGAGGTCTGAAGGTAAGATTTGGCTCCCTGAGCCCATGTGATCTGCTAGCTCTGAGCAGAGTATGCGAGAACATTTCACGTGTTAATGTTTTGTTACTCAAGCAGCTGACATTTTTGATGGATTAACAGATGCACAGCATACATAAAGACGGTGGTAATAACCCTCAACCTCTGTAATGAGAAGATTACATGTAAAAATAAAATCGCTCTAAGAGTGATGGCAAAGCGTCTTTTTGCAAGCCTGGACCCAGGGATCAATTCCTCTTGTTTGCTCTCTGAATCAGCCATGGCGCGCCCCCGATAATGCATTCGAAAAAACCATCCCATGGCTCACACGTGGGAAATTGGAAGATTTGTCAGCTTAAGCTAGCGATGGGGAGGCCTCATAAATCATTTTTTTCACCTTTATCAGACGATCGCCTCCTTGAATTGGACTGCCATGAACTCTTAAAGGAAGGGGTCACTGGTCTCTGAGATTTGGTTCAATTCAAATGGTGTCTGTCGCTTGGCCTGCAGCCGCGGTGATTTGGAGCAATGTTGCAAAGGGCCTGCAAAGAAGATTACTTAGCTGCAGATTAAGGACATGCCGGACCTGAATTCAACACATTATTTTGGTTCCTGACTCACGATTCTTATCATGAACCCACCTGATCATTTTCTTTCAGCACTGTACATGTGCCTGTGATCAATCTCACCCTTGGTTAATTGCGCCAGGGTGGACAGATGTTCATGTAGTGACGATCTGGCTCTGGGTCCATCATGGCAAACAATATCAGAGGTGTTAAGTTGTGGAAATGTTGGACCCTGGCCTGCATTGCCATATGCCCAGGCTTACTCACCACATCTGCTAAGCAGGTCTAAAAAAAGAGTGTTATTGACATTTCACTGTTTATTGTTTACATTTAGGATCGATGTATATTTCCTGGTGTGACTTACTGGAAAATAAATAAATAAATATGTGCATATGAAAAGTGATTCACCAAATGAAAAGTGCATTAATATGCATCATGTATTTTTGGGATGGAGGGACAATGCAGTCGTTGGCACACTGCGCTGTGACTCAGGTGACCGGGGTTGGATTGCCGGCCACGCCTAACATCAGTGGTACCTGGACCGGTCAACTCCACCGACCAGCGTGATGAAGTATGGTTAGCGAGGGGCACCACCGTGGCGAGATATTGACTACCTCTGCTGATATACAGGAGGTCCTGGGTTCTGATCCCAACCCTGACGATTCCTAGATATTTGGACTTTGCAGGTTCTCCCCGAGTTCGCGTGGATTTTTTTCCGAGTCCACATTTAGAATCAACATCACGCGCTCGGAGTACAGTATGTGGCTGCCACTTCATTGAGCTATCGGTTGTGGGCAGGTCGCTTCTGAAAACAAGCTTCATAGCTCGCTCAGTGGACCTTACCTGGTACAACAAAAATAGTTAATAACGCCTTTGTCCAGCAGTGCATTTGCAAAGGACTATAAAATATTGTATTATTATATAATTGTGTTTTTATCAAGTTTCTCTGATTTGGTTATATTTGAGTCACTTAAAAAGCTGAAAACCTTCCATGTGATAAAGCAAAAGAGCCTATAGAGCATCATGCTATGTGACACAATGGCCTTGGAAGATAACATTACAGAACTACTGCTGAAGTAACTTTAATAGGTCTCTCTTACAGTAATCTAAAAGTCACTCTTTAATTGGTCTTTACAAAATCAGGAACTGCATGCCAATCATTCGTATCAGTTCTTAAATACTGTATAGCCCTTCCAAGGCTGGTGCAAGTGAAATGAAGGGAAAAGGCCAACTTGTACATTAATGGGATGATTTGTGCTGTCATTGGTGATTGGGCTGAGCCCATGAGACTCATACACTTAAAAAAAAAATACAATTAATCCCAAGTTGCTGCTGACATTCAAGCTCAAACTCTCTGAAAAACTGTCTCGTCAGTGTTCCAGTGCAGGCATTAGAAGTTCTGAGCCACCCAAGGAACTCTTCCCAACAAGAACTGTAGCTTTCATCTGCTGTTTAATGTCGACACCAAGACAACACTTGGCCCCGTGATGTCTTTATAACAATTGAGAGAAAATAAATATGTATACATGTCACATCCTATTCTTTGGGTAGTATTTTTTTTGTTATTTTATTTGAACCTATCTACGTGACTTTACCGAAAGACCCAAAGAATATGAATTCCTGCAGTCACGAAAGCTTTAAGTCAAGATGTCACATCATTTTAAAGTCGGGCAGAATGTGAGAGGGTGGTGTTGAATATTGGAATGTCCAATTTAAAAGGGATGTAAAAAGAATATCAGTGGCACGAGTTACATTTCAGAGGTGTCGAAGTCTGCACCAGCCAAGTAGGCCGCGCAGCCCCAACAAGTCATTGTCTCCTGCACGAGGCAACTCTCTGTTGCCACCGGCGGTCTGTCCGAGTGCACCTGCGGGATTACTGCGCCGCGTACAGCAAATAAACACGCACGGGTGCGCTGGGTAGTAATAGCAATTTAATGTGTTCCCATTCAAGAAGCCGCATGCAAGCCAATGAAGAGATTAATAAGCCCAGTATTGCCTCTTAACTTTCCCTGAAATTAAGCCACGGCCTCACACTCGTGAACTCGAGGGCACGCTGTATATGGATGCTACAGTTATGGGATATTCACGGCTGACTGCACAATGTTCACGCTCGGCAGGGGTGTGTTGCTTCTCTTGCCCTCTCCTCCAACCCTCCAATCAGATATGTCTGTGATGCCTGCGCTAAATATGCCTCCTGAAGCCATAAAATGTATGTATATGGTGGGTGGTCCTGGTTTAGACGTGAAAGCGCTCGGGAGGTCCAACGTGTATCACCGTATGATGGCGACACACTTTGAACGCCACTCTCAATTACAAAAAATTGCGAATGTATTGAAAGGTTGGCCGCTAATTATATTTTAACCTTAACAATTAAGTATTTTTTTATGGATCAGCACACATGCCGAGTGGTGTATAAGTAATCTCATGGATTTCAAAGACTGCCTACAGAGATGTGTTTTGTCGAGCCTAACGCTCCTTTAAGTGAAGCCATGCCAATTGGACTATGTATGTCCACAACAAAATACGTATTACAACATACTGGCACGTTAAGTATAATTGTAATATGTTGTATTTGAAATGTATGATTAAATTATCTTATCAAATAACAATTATATTAAACAGCTCTATGCCAATCCACTGCTGGATGGGTGCTCTCCCACACCAGGTCGGCCATGGAGGTGTTTTGGCCATACTGCACCACTTTGCTGGTGAGTGCGGGTTGCTGAAGTGCGTGTCCAAGACCGCTCGCTACTGGTGTTAGCCGTGGCCGACAATTGACGCAGCACGCAAACCACTTTGCTGGTGCTTATCTCCTGCTTGCTGCCCAGAGGTGGTGTTGGGAATTCCATATACCTATGGCGGGGGTGAATCTATCTATAGGACAACCGACTCTTGATTTCTCTCGAAAATGAAACTCATTTTAAATGACCCCACCGGGATGACGGGCTCAGTCAACACCCAACCAGGAGTAGATGAGATGACTTGTTTGTTGTTTTTGCACAGAAGAGTTCAAGTGCAAATTATTGTATAAGGTTAAACAGTTTAGAAGACTGTTCGGATTAACAGCAGTCGTACAATGCAAGATTATGTTTGCAACTTGACAACTGCAAGTTCTGAATGTGACTTCTCTTGCCTTAGAAATGTGCTTCAAGCGAGGCTGCAATACGTCTCCTACTGTTAAACTAAATTAAGCTCTTGCGGAAAATTGTAATTATTAGCATGACAGCCTGTTTTGGCCTGCCTAAACAGAACAGCTGGAGATGTATAAAACATTCAGTGCAAAGGGGCTCAAAGTCAACAAAGCCAACAGAGAACGAGCATTGTGATGTATTTTTACTTGCATCGAGTGGATGAACACAAAGTGGGTTTCTGTTTGCCTGGACATCGTGGAGCCGCAGTGGCTCGACGCACGCTTCGTGGTTGTTATATTTTTTTATTATTAACGCTGCTATAGAATTATTCACTTCATTACAGTTGCAGTCAGCCGGTTGGCTATGTACGGTGAAAAATATTTCGATTTAAAACTTTCGTGACTGCAGGGATTCATATTCTTGGTTCTTTCGGTAAAGTCACGTAGAAGGGAAATAATTAAATAATAAAAATAAAACAATAAAATCCTCACGACGTTTCGATTGCAACACAAGCAATCATCATGTGATGTGATGATTGCTTGTGTTGCAATCGAAATCATCACATCACATGATGATTGCTGGTGTTGCAATCGAAACGTCGTGAGAATTGGATTGTTTTATTTTTATTATTTTATTATTTCCCTTCTACGTGACTTTACCGAAAGAACCAAGAAGGTGAAAAATATGTTCAACATCCAAATCTCACCTCGCGACCAGTAGCAGATGAAGTTAGCGTCGATCGTAATTATCAGCAGACCAGCTCTGAGCACGTCCAAATGCTGTGCACCATTGAACAGTTAATCTAAAGCATCATATATAAATATATATATATACCTTTACAAAACAGCATTTGCAAAGTAGTCACGTCAACTTATCGGCGCAAGTGATACGTTGGCGCAAGCTACATCGTGCCTACCAAGCAGCTTCGTGTTGCTGTCAAAGAATTTGGCATAAATGAAATGACATAGCATCCTCAATTCAACCTGACTGGACAATTTTCATTTCCAAGTATTTAGACTCAATAACTGTAGGAATATGCTGTAATTATTGAGTTTGTTATATTCATGAGCCTAAGATTATACTCTTCGACGATTAAACATATCATTCAAGTAACACCATGTACTCGTCCCATGAGTGTTGCAGGCTTAAGGTTGTTCAACTTCCTCTCTCTCTCTCTGCCTCCTGACAGTCTTAATGTGTCTCGCCTGTCTGTAGATCAATGCATACATTTCCGAATTTTAAAAAGTAATTTTCATGCCGTCTGATGAAAAGTTGAACACGTTTTTTTGAAGGTCATTTTCACCGTCAAAACCTCATCGTTTGGGACCGTTCTGCAGTCATGGGAATATACTGCACGAGATGCAACGGAGGTACATACTGTGAGTTGAATAGCATAACACCTCTGTGCTCCTGGCAGATATGCATGTGTTGTGATGTTAAAGCAGTCTCCTTGGGTGCCACCAAGCAGTGACCTTGCAGAAGTTAAACGGTAATGGCTTTTTGCCTTCAACCGACCAAACACCAATACTTATTACAGCGGCAATGTCGTGGACAGTAATGTGATTGTCCGCAAGAGTGGTTCGCACATCTTGCGCTGCTGCCTGTGCCCCACACTGCCCGGGTTGAGCAACCCGCGTGGACGTTTATCTTTCAATCCATTGCTGCCATCCCTCAATTGGTCTGGCAGCTTGCAACAAGTGCGCGCTGCTGCCGCGTGACCAGCACCTGTCCCAGGCACCAGCGGCACGCGCTGACACATCTCTGCCGGTCCGCACCTCGTGTGTGCGTGCATTCGTGTGTCGCTGGCTGCCATTGCAATGCATTGCTGCTCGGGTAGGAATCTGCTCATCGAGACGGCGCGGTGGCTTGGTAAGGTGACGTGAATGTCAGCGGCATTCAAAATCTAGCTGACAATAATGAATGCTACCGGAATAATTTGTGCCGACAGACCCGGTCTGGCTATCTACTAAAGTTGGTTGGCTTCATGGCCTAGTCCCGCGAAAAGCCATCATTTGGAAGGTGTTCTTCGAAACAGAGGATAGTTTGCCCCCCTGTAGCAGCGTGAGCTAAAGCTTACACCGTTTCACCACGTGGCAATGTGCATGGCCAGTGATATCACTCCTAATATAACGGTGCAAAACGTTCTCCAGCTTTGTCTGCTTGTTACTGTAGATAGGCTTCGTAAACTAGATGGTATTCCAATTGCTTTCTTAGAAAGGTGGGGCGGACAGAAAGGGCAGGAATTCTTATTTGTTGCATAGCTTCCGAAATGTGTTCTCCCGAGGAATGTTACACCGAGCGTCATCGTTCTTGCCATTAGGAATTCCAGGAATAGTCGTCAGAAGCTGCTAACATCGTTTTGTGATGTCGGGCAAAGTTGGATGTGTCTTCAAAGCCCCACAACATCTGGAAATGATATGCGAGAGTTTCAAATCCCGAGGGATGCTGCCGACTTGAGCCACTGAATAGGGAAACATTTCTAGAAGAAGAAAAAAAATCTCCCTTCAAAATCATCAGGAAATGCAACTCCACTGATGTGGCATCAGGAAGTCTGCAAATTTTCTAATGCAGTCAAATCTAAATTGCATGCAGGTGTGATTCTCTAAATGGCAATGACCTGAGTTAGCCATCTCTATTGGTTTTGCACAAGTGAAGAGTGGCCCATGTTTAGAAGGCTACATTCACATTGTATATTTCATAGTCATTTGCTACACGTTGCTTTGCTGATAAAATGATAATGTTCAGCCCTTCGTCAACCAACTGCTGGATTAAGGCGTCGATGCCGTTGTCCGAACTTTGACTAAACTTCACGCTGGCCAGTGTGGCTTTGTTAAGGGCCATGAATTAAACTCAGGTGGCCGGGTTTGCAGTGCAATGCGCCACCGTGGTAGGGGGCGCATTGCCACTGCTCCACCCCCCCACTTAGAGAAAACACATGTCAGTGCAACTCGAGCTGAACAACTTACAATTGTATGAACGAAAAATATAAACACGTTTTTTTTTTACACTTCATATATATATGACGTGTGAGCAGTCAACATAACTATACTTCAAAATAAGCTTTCATAATTTTTCTTTGTAGTAATGTGAAAAAAAAATTGGCAGGCTAGTACAAAAGCAAGTAATGTATAAATGCAAGTAATTTACAGATAGTCATATTTACCAAGTAAAATTTCACGAATTCACCAATTGGTGTCAAAATGTGTTTTAGCTTTGCAGCGTGAGTGCTGTTTTTGCGTTTCCAATTTGTCCTCAAAATTGTTTTAATAATCAAAAGGGATATTATAAAATTGCTTCTGCATTTCTTATACTCAACAGGCCACCCCCTTTCACTCAAGACTGGCAAACACAGCATATTTCACAGCAAAAAAGAGCGTCATATCACCAAGCGTTGGATCAGTGGATGACAAGGAGAAATTAAACTGCAGGTACTGTCACACGATGGATTTTTTCTTGGTGCAGCGATGTCTCACACGTCCACTGGCAAGCCTCCAGCAGATTAAATGGTGCAGACATAGACTTTGGTCAGGGAATTCCTTTGCTCATGAAAGTATACATTTGTCAACTTATCCCAAATTTATTGTAAACATTTAGGCGACCTTGTGAATGTAATTATGCGTGTCTGCACGTGTGTGTGTGTGTGTGCACGTGTGTATGTGTGTGTGCACGTGTGTGTGTGTGCACGTGTGTGTGTGTGTGTGTGCACGCGCGTGCCCTTTCGGGAGACCAGCAGGGCAGAGCGGTTGGTGCACTGCGCTACAAACCCGGCAACCCGAGTTCGATTCCCTCTCAAGGCCAACACCAGTACTCAAATGAGTACCTGGTGCGATGTGTAAACATCGCTACTAGGAAGGCAAAGACGACCCTGGCGTGGTGCTGGCCACCAATGCCCTCGTGTGCCGTTCCATCCTTCATAGGCGCTCGCTAACAGCACTTGCCCCAACAGTCTGTTAAGGCTATTTGGGGGATCTCTCTCTGTATATTTGTGTGTGCACTCATTTGTAGGTAGCAGTGCTATATGGCTTTGTGCCCTGCCATACTTGACATCTCGGTTCGACTCCTGTCAATGTGCACTTCAGTAATGATTGGGGTATCTGAACCTCGTCTAGAATGCCACTCGGATAATCTGAGCCTTTAATAACTACCCGGTATAGTATGTGAACGTGAGCCTCAAGACAGAAACATGTCTAACCCTTTATTCTGGCAACAAAACAGGTGTTAAGATGTTAAAACACCAAACTGAAACCTTTAACTGTAGAAGGAATCATGTCTGGATTAGCCACAATATTTGTAGTCAGAATGCAAACAAAAAATACACTGATAAAATATGCATTGTCTTTGAAACTGATTGGTCCACACCAGAGACAGATTTCTTTTGAGCCTCGTCTCAAACTGTATTAGACCAGAGGACGCCAAAAGGCGAACGTGAGCCTCAAGAAACACGTGCCAACGGGTTACCGTCTCAGCACTCGGGTGTGTTTGAGAGCAAATCACAACGTTCTCTCTCTCTCTCTCACCCTCACTTTCATTCCTCTTTGGGTTTTTTTGCAAGCAATAAAATGGCCGAAACAACGAGAGCACACAGAGAAGGCACCGTTGGTTTATTTTAGTGCACTGAGACCTGCGTGGTAGGAACAAAGAATACAAAATACAAGTTCCAATTAGCAATGTACATTAAAACGATGTTTTGCAATTATTTCTGAAGCGTGGGGGACATTTATAAACATCCCGGCACAAAGTAGTAAGTGAAATATGAACATGGAGTGCTTGGCTTCATACTAAAGGATTGGCAAGAGGTTACTGATAACGCTAAAAAGGAGCTCGCTTATTGGAAATCCCAGAGCAACATACTTCCAACGAAACGTTAGAACTTTAGCAGGTTGCTGGGATTTGTTTTACTTTGTTCATAATCGTTGTTTAAGAAACAGTGTTCAACAGGGCTATTTTATACGTGCTCATTGTATAAATATGCACCAAGTGCCCTGGTAACATCACCATGTACACCCAGGGTTTGGACAACTGGAAAAAAAGGGATCCACATGGCCTCGACGTAACATCCTCGATCCTACTTTAACATTTTCTCCCCACACTCTTACACCACGTGTGCTATTGGTGTTACGTCATGAAACACCATCCATTTGCTACTCGGAACGGCCCAGAGAAGTAGATATAAGAGAACAACTTCTGAGCATGCATCGCTGCACGCGCCCACAACTACGAATCCCGTTTCCACCTCTGCTTTCTTTAAGTGGCATCACGTGCGTAGACAACGACGCCAACTAAAATATTTACATTTTATCCAAAAATAACGGAGGAGGGCCCGTGTCACGTGGGAATCGCTCACCTCGTGCGTTGTTCAAGGCCACACAAACTCGGCGCAAATGTCTCGGGTCTCGTGCAATTAGGGAGCCCCTGCGTGCAAGGGAGTCTTGTAAACGCGTGCACATGAAAGTGTGAGGCAGTCGTCGTCTGCAAGCATCGCAAGTGCATACACAATCTGTCGCTATGGTTGTGGGGATCGGTAGTGTAGCCGTTATCACGCTGTGCTACGAACCCAATCATCCGAGTTCGATTCCTGCTTACGGTCAATGCCAATTCGTGCTCGGTAAATGGCACTCATTCTATGAGTGTATGAGGTTGACTGGGGGTGGGGGGTCTTTGTTCACGCGCGTTCACGTGTTATAACACACAATCACCACGTGTTATAATACACAATCACCACGTGTTATAATACACAAGCACCACGTGCTATAATACACAATCACCACGTGTTATAACACACAATCACCACGTGTTATAACACACAATCACCACGTGTTATAATACACAATCATCACGTGTTATAATACACAATCACCACGTGTTATAACACACAATCACCACGTGTTATAATACACAATCATCACGTGTTATAATACACAATCACCACGTGTTATAACACACAATCACCACGTGTTATAATACACAATCATCACGTGTTATAATACACAATCACCACGTGTTATAACACACAATCACCACGTGTTATAATACACAATCACCACGTGTTATAATACACAATCACCACGTGCTATAATACACAATCACCACGTGTTATAACACACAATCACCACGTGTTATAACACACAATCACCACGTGTTATAATACACAATCATCACGTGTTATAATACACAATCACCACGTGTTATAACACACAATCACCACGTGTTATAATACACAATCACCACGTGTTATAATACACAAGCACCTGCCTATGTGCTGTGGAGGGCCTTTGCTAAAAAGTCAACTATTATTTAATCTTACCGATATAATGATCAGCTGCGTTATTTATGAATGTTTAGAGTTGTGTTGTTATTTGTGCCTGTGCACCACTGCCAAAGTAGCATTGATACATTAGCTCCATACGTGCAGAGGTGGGTGCACATGCATGAAGATGAACCTGGAAGACTGCTCTACTCACGTGTGTACAAATGAGTACCTTGCACTAAGAAGTGTCCACGCATGTTGTGAAGTCACACAGCGTACGTGACATGCGGATTAAGCACAACACATTAAATCCATATGTAGTTCATTAGCCAAATGCTAAATACAGGGAACATCCATGCGTCAATTCTCATGATGCGACAACTCACGGGCGCACGTTTGGCACGTATCCACGTCCTCCAGTGGCGTACATCGACTGCATCGGCACGACGCCCTCAAGGTACCGTTCTGCATAAGGTAATGATACAAATATCAGCATCATCTGAATGTGCAGGGCTGTAAATGTAGCTTTGTTATTTTGTTAACATGGTAGATCGTGTATTGTGAACCGCAAATGATTTCAGTTACAATAAACCCCCCGTACAATTTGCATTTGCGATGCGTGACATTTCGGTGCAAAGCAAATCTTCGCACAAACCTACCGCGAGTTATTTTGGGATTACTAAACATGAAGCTTGCATTCTAAAAATGCTCTGGAAGTAGAGTAGTTGGTGAATCCTTGGGAGCTCCGCTTGTGAACTGATCACGAGACTACCCAGTGAAGCTCAATGATTTTTTTTATCGTAGCCAAAACTTGTTTTCTCCGGCAGCCATTTACACAATTGTATTGATCTACCGTGGATGCCATTATTTTTCTGCTCTTCAAAATTGAATGTCCCAAAGTAAAAAAACGGGTTGAGAGAACATCCAGAGTGCAAAATTAAGGGGCAGGGAAGAAGCAGGTCGTCAAACTTGGCGGCTTCTCCTCCAGCAGACATTGATTCTTAAGATCGTTAATTCGTTAATTTAGGCACCCACTTCTCCCCTTCACCCCCCCCGTCACCCCCACCCCTCCCCTTCACCCCCCCCGTCACCCCCACCCCTCCCCTTCACTCTCACCCCTCCCCTTCACCCCCCCGTCACCCCCACCCCTCCTCTTCACTACCCCCCACCCCTCCCCTTCATCCTCACCCCTCCCCTTCACCACCCCCACCCCTCCCCTTCACCCCCCCCCCTTCACCCCCCCCCACTCCTCCCCTTCACCACCCCCACCCCTCCCCTTCACCCCCCACCCCTCCCCTTCACCACCCCCACCCCTCCCCTTCACCCCCCCCTTCACCCCCTCCCCTTCACCCCCCCCCCCCTTCAGCCCCCCTCCCCTTCACCACCCCCTTCACCCCCCCCCCACACCTCCCCTTTATCACCCCCACCCCTCCCCTTCACCCCCCCCCCCTTCACCCCCCCCCCCCACACCTCCCCTTTATCACCCCCACCCCTCCCCTTCACCCCCCCCCTTCACCCCCTCCCCTTCACCCCCCCCCCTTCACCCCCCCCTCCCCTTCACCACCCCCTTCACCCCCCCCCCCACACCTCCCCTTTATCACCCCCACCCCTCCCCTTCACCCCCCCCTTCACCCTCTCCCCTTCACCCCCCCCTTCACCCCCCCCTCCCCTTCACCCCCCCCCTTCACCCCCCCCTCCCCTTCACCCCCCCCTTCACCCCCCCCTCCCCTTCACCACCCCCTTCACCCCCCCACACCTCCCCTTTATCACCCCCACCCCTTCTAAATGACACTTAACCTGCAAAGTGATTTGACAAGGTTATTCAGGAACGGTTAAAAAGCGTACAATATTGTTTAATTGCAACCAGCATATTAAAAAGCTATTTAATAAAAATGTCGTTACATTTGAAAATAAATTGTTTATATCCGTATTCATGAACTAAGGAGCACAATAAATGTTGCACTGATATTCACAAAAAACTTTTATATCGAGGTCTATTACTTTTTCACAACATATTTGGGGGAAATGTGTGTGTGTGTGTAAAATACAAAATATATTTCAAAGTCATTCTGGCAAAGTTGGCATCTTGCCCCAAGACTGAGCCAAAGAAAATGACATCGACCGGCTTACCGACTTCATCGTCGGTATCGTAATAGCTGCAGGTGCAGACACGGCGAGCACAACGCCGCTCATCTCAGCAAACGTGGCCCGTGTCTTGTCAAGGTGGCTACGCGGCACCTTCCCCGGATCGGCAATATAAAACAAGCACCTTCAGTTTCAGTTTCATTTCAGTTGCATTTATTTGGTATAGCCCTGTGAGCCATTCGGCTCTTGAATCGGGTGCAACCGCAACAAACAAAAAACAAAAACATGAACAAGAAAACACCTAGTAGCCCTTGCATTGAGTTGCATGGAATTTCATAATTTACATCAAGGGTGAACAGTTGTGAAGTGGTTCGCACACTATTGGTAAACTTTGCAGTATCTTTTTTGTTATTCACAATTGTGTCCGATTGTGTCAGGTCAATGAGACGAAGCATCCAGTGAGGTCTCCGAGCAGTGCGCCCCATCATGCTAGAGAACAGCCCACGCAAGTGGATGTGACAGAGCTACCATCGAGATTGTTTCGTTTGGCCTGTCCCGCGCCGTGGGGGGCAGCCATTTCCCATCCACTTTGCCAAACAGACGAATGCTCATCATATTGCAGTCAAATCGATCATTTTCATTCTCATCTCCTTGGTGGACGGCCTCCCGTCACCAAGGCACACCGACCAGTATGGTTAGAAAATCCCTGCTTCCCATAAAAAAAAACCCAATCAAGAAAAATCTTCAACCGAGAATACTGTCCACATGGCTGGCATCCTGTTATCGCACTGGAACGGTGTGATAAAGGAAACCCTGAAAACAATATTTTATACGTAATAAAAATACATTCAATAAATTGTATACTGCCTGATAATATCCATATCCTGTATAGCATTGCTACCTTAGCAATAATACATAGTCCCGATTAAATAAAATAGTTTAATAAGTAAATATTACTTTTATTGCTCAGAGCAAAATAAACATTTGACATTCAAGGTATGGGACTTTAAAATGCTGTACCCTTCTATATTGCAAATATGCGCACATGTAAATAAACACTTGGGCACAGGCACCAGCATTCACACAATTAATACCCGCTGGGGATGTTTGGCCAATTCAATAGTCGTAGTTTCACATGCAAGGAGGAATTCGCAGCAGAGTACTCAGGAATATGGATTCATGATCTGCGATACTCAGACGCTGGCACAGCGAGGTGTGCTACCTCCTCATAGTACTACAGATCGGAGCTGCACAGATGTAAACACAACTTTTAAATTAACATTACGACCTAAAGCCATCGGCCAATCTAATATTATTGTACAAAACATTTTACGTCTATTTTATACAATATTATTTGTACAACCCAAAGCTGAACGGTACATTTGTACAAATACTTTTTGTACAAACGATTTTAGTAAATCTATACTGTCCAGCCGTACTTAAGTAAAATGTTGTCATGTTACACAAGCGTTGTCATCAACTTCTTGGTCTAATTTATGCGGGACATAATACACCCTCATAAATGTTCTGTCACAGAGCTGCCATATCGATGACAATGTCGTTCCCAATGTTGTCAAACAAACTACCAAGACGCATGAGCACGCAGGTGCTGCAACACTGAAACGTCTTGAGAAAGATGGGCTGGGCGGGGATTGGGAGGAAAGAGTGAACATCGAATCAACAGGAGCCTGTGGGCTGAAAGCATTTCGGTTGCAATGAAGGAGACTGCCTGACAGGGCACACAGTGCGCATTCGCCGTTATCGAGTTAATTAGTCGAAATCACCGTCATTGCGGTGACATTACCCAACGTGCCAAGGATCTCTTCGGAGGGTCCAGTGGAAAGTCAATTCGATGCTTAACGGGAAACGGAGCCACTCAAAGATTTTACGAATAAAATAGAGTCTCTCCCCCCTCCCCACACAGACGCAGGCATAGAGAAGCAGTGTGCATCTCGGGAAGAGCCCCGCTGTTGTCGCAGATTATGATTCCCATCAAAAGTATTTCCTTCCCATGGAGAACACGTGCAAACGATCGCTGCCACATTAACTTGGAATGTTTGAGAATAGAGAAAAAAAGAAAGATGCACTCTGGCTTCCCTGACCCGCTCTTACAGCGTCAATTTTCAAAGGAATTCAAAGTCGCATCCAGTTTCCCAGCAAAATTATATTTCATCAATAGTCCGTGATACCAGAGCCTGTAATGAGCTACGCCTTTCTACTTGAATGGATGTTCTCCTCCCCTCATTTATATATTCTTTACGTGAAATTCCTTAAATCTATGAAGTTTGGCATCACCCTGAGCTGTCAGTAAGAGCATGTTGCATATGAGATTTGGTATTTCAGGTGGGCAACTACAATTTTCGTTGTCTACGGCAGGCGAGATGAATAGCTGAGTGTATGACGGATAGTCAGATGAAAGGCTACATGATGGATAGATGTAGAACTGATGGATGGCTGGCTGGGTGGGTAGACAGACAGGTAGATAGATAGATGTGATGGCCATGCGTGGAATGATACGACCGTAAAAAACGCAAGATGTTCTGCATTTATAATGTGTCATTTATCCCAACACCATTGCATTTGCCATGGCCGTATCCTTTTTATGCACCGTATCTCTGGGCGTGCACGGTACCATGTCAGGATGGATGGATGGTTGAACCGAGTGGCTATGTTGCAATAATCTACCAGAATTTTGATTCAGAAAAGGCATCATTGCATATTAAGTGGTTTATACGATGATTTATTGTTTAATACTAATGTTAATAGCAGATTAACATTTGCAGAAAAGTACTGTATTGGAATGATCAGCATTAACCATGCCCGACTGGCACATTTGTAACATAAAGCGGAATGTTTAAAGAGTTTACTTTCCATTTCAATTAGAAGCAAATATACGGGCTCACGGTGCTGTTTTCCTTAACACTTTATTCATTTAGACATGGATGGATAACAATACAGTGATTCTAATGAGCTAGGATGCCCAAAAGGATAAACTCGTACAGTTCAGTACGAAGCTCATCACTTTTACAAGAGAGTACGGCGCGTTTACAATTTTGGAAATCAAGGCCCCAGCGGTGCTTCTCTTCCGAGAAATGCCAATGTGATGTTTCCACCGCCAATCCCCATTGGACAACAGCAGCGTTAATAGAATACTTTATCCACAGTTTAAAAGTGCATCCCCAAAAGCGGTGGTCATGAGCAATTCAATTATTCAATACTAGAAGAGCTTCATCTGAACGACTGCTGCAGAGTCCATATTCTTAGATTGATCGACGGGAGGAGGCCCCTTTGGAGCCGATGCAAAGATGCGGTGACGAGGTAAAAGCGCAGCCCTGCAACTGCTGCTTGCTCACGTCACTGCTGGTGGAAGAGCTCCTAACAGAGAGAGCTCGAGAGAGCCCCTTCTGGAGGGTATTTTGCCTACTCTTCCACGCCACCCAGACGCCTTGAATCAGGTGGGTGTAGACCACACTTTATCCCACTAAACGCGACCTGCCGATCGACTGTGGTGTCACACTTACAATCGTTAAACACTATGGGAACCTCATTTGCCAGTAAAAATATGACAATTGGTTCTTTACCCTTCTATCTGGCAACAAAACTGACACCTTTTTACAAGGAGGCATGTTTGCATAGACCGCAATACCTGCAGTCATAATACAAACAAAAGAACATAACTCTGATAATGTGCACTGTCCTTAAAGCTGTCTCGGGTGTGGATCAATCAACTTTAAGGACAGTGCACATTATCAGAGTTATGTTCTTTTGTTTGTATTATGACTGCAGGTATTGCGGTCTATGCAAACATGACTCCTTGTAAAAAAAGGTGTCAGTTTTGTTGCCAGATAGAAGGGTAAAGAACCAATTATCAATCGTTAAACACTTAAATTATTATTGTTTCAACTCACCGGAAATCTGAACAATAATTCTCACAAGCGAATGTAACACTTTATTGATTAAGACATGAATGGATATACGGAGTGGTGGAAGGACATAACCCCCCAAAAAATAAATTATGAATGATAATATTTGCTGGTTATACCTAAGTTGATGGTAGTGATGTAGCCATGGTGATGATGTAGCCATGGTGATGATGTAACCATGGTGATGATGTAGCCATGGTGTTGATGTAGCCATTTATTCTGCTGGGTGGTCAGAGGCAAGAGGGGGGATAAAGAAAATTTGCCCAAAACTTCGACTGCCGTGCCGGAAGAGTGACTTGTGGATTGAAAGGCCATTCCAATACCCATTACACCACGACAGCATGCACGATGTGGTCGCGGGCCTATACAATTAGACTTTGCACTGCTAAAGAATCCTTGGGATAAGGAAAAACATTCCATTTACTCGACTTTCATCTCAAGTGGTCAACAAGTCCAGACATGTTGAATGGACATCTATCCTACAATTCCATTACAATCATTATCCAATCATTATGTTCGAGGCTGTACCCATGTCGGGTCATTCCATCTCTCAAAGTTGGACGTCCCCAGAGGGATGTTCTCTCCCCATGGTCATCATCTTGTCACAGGTTGTGTTAGTCAGTCAGTGTTCCTTCCAGCAATGATTGCTACCTCGTTCTGGCAGTATTTTGTTCATACCATAGGGCACACCATAGACCATATAGAGATTTCACCAAACAGACAACAGCAGAAATTTATTTTTATAATTTGTTGAACAATTTCTGCCGATGTTGTATATAGAGGGTACACTGTCATAGAACGACATGTCACACCTTTAAGCACTTTACTGGCACACTCGTTTACTCTTCCGAATATTGCTTTGATTACACTCGTGATGGGATAACACAAAGATCTGTGAAAAAAGTATCACCCTTTGTCGTGTGTGTCACTGTCCAGGTGATGAGCGGGGCTTGACGCCATCAGTCCACAACGCGTCACGCTGTGCGTGGCTTAGTGGGTTTTTCCTCACTCAGGAAGCAGAATGTTTGAGTCAAAGCGTCTCCCTCCTCACATGAACATTGGAGCAGCCACTCGTCTTTTTCCCGGGCCGACGGTGAACATTCCACTTCCTCTGAACAGGAGCCAGTCTCCTCCTTGGATAACCAATGCTAACTCCCCTCCAGGTGATTCTGATTTGAATGGCCGTGGGGAGATGATGGGCCGAATTGACCACCACACCGAGATTTGAATGAACTCGCAACGTTCCGATTGGGAGTCGAGCGCGTGGGCCACAGCAGAGGGCCGACCGAGGTCAACGAACTCAACTCCCATGAAATAAACACTCGCTACTTAGCAATGGCGTGGAGTGCAGCGTGCACGACCGAGCGTGCAAGCTGTGACCGCTTGCATGGTGCCGCTTGGCTCAGCACAAGGAAGGGCATTGCATCACTTTGTGAATTATTGGGGCAGAGATTCCAGTGTTGCCAAGAAGCAAAGTAAGTTTTACTGTGCCAGAGGAGAACTCGACTCCAGTGGAGACTCGGGCCACTGGCACCCAAACTTGGCGGCAGCTTGGCCAAAGTCGATGACAACTTGTTCCACTCCAAGTAGCCGCCTAACCAATCACTGTTTTCAAACAACTGCCAATGGCGACCTTTTTTCACTTCTCAGCGCCAATTTTTTTTCATCCTTGACACGTGCAAGGCACACAGTGACAGCCAACCTGCCCGCCAGGGCGGCCGTGCTCTATACACGTTCCTCACGTTCACGAGCTGCGGTTAGTTCATGGGAAATAAGAAAATCCACTCAAGGCTTTGCGCGAAATAAAATTTACGGCGTTGCACTTCTTTAATTATTTGCCTGTTCACATTAAAAAAGAAAGCTCCTGATGCTCAACACCGATTGCACAAGTCAGGCGTATGCACAGACTCTTCTGCAGATGTGTGTCTGTCTGCAGGTGTAGACACGGGTGTGCGCGTGTATGAGCACACACACACACATGCCCGTGCCTAAAATCTTTGCACTCCAATTCCATTCCAGAAAATACTAAAAAGTACATTGTACCAAAACTATCAAATTTGGACAATCCTATGAGTTGACAGAAATGTATTATGGTATTGTGTAGTAATTTTTTTATAAATGCCTCGGACAAACCTGTAAAGTGTGCAACGAAGCGTGGCGAGAGAGAGAGAGGTGCGTGCTTTGCATTACATTGCGAGGCAGTATGGGGACACATCGATTAGAGGTTATACGGAAGATAATGACAACATGCAAACGATTAAGAGAGAGAGAGGCGTGCGATTGGGCTAGACACGTCGCTAGAAGGGGCGATGGCCGATGGTTCCATTCCCTGTAAGCCGAGGAAATTTAAAATGGAGCAATGAAATCAGCTCGTGTGCAGGTGTGAGGTGCATTGCTGCATCATGCGATCGCGAGAAATAGTGGGGACTTGGTGAGACCAGCAGTTAATTGTAAAAGTAAACAAATACCGTACCTATGCTGAACTTTCTTCGCACCGTACATAGCCAACCGTGCAGCATTCAAGTTTCACGAGCAATGTGTTTGGCACCGAAGCGACACCTGCTGAAGGATATCGCTAAAGAAGAGACGGACAAGATTAGAGGTGTGAGTGCAAGAGAGACTCGCCATTGCCGCTTGCTACGTAATGTCAGTTTGGCTAAACCTCATGTCGGATGAGCCTCTTAAACAGACTTCCCTAGAAGCAGAGCCAATGCGTTGTGCCCAACCGCAATGAAAATAAATACCTGGCACAATCGGTGATGAGCCAGAGAGGTTTCCACTGCCATGTCAATTTGCGCAGTAGGGAAACCAAAATGTTCCGCGTTGTGCTTGTGCTAAAAATGGAAAAAGTCAACTTTAAATTCACATTATTAATCAAAGCAAGTAGCAGTCAAACTTAAATAATTTCATATTTGTAAAAGCTTTGAAATAAAGTACGGCGGATCTAAATACTGTATGGTGAGTAATTGTGTGCAGATGTTGTATATCTTTACTGGTAAACTCATCATTCTCCATCTGCTACCATCCTGAAATTAAAAAAACGTCTTGACGCTCGCACATGAACGGATTTCATAGCTCCATCTCTGCAGTGGTTGTTCTTTTGAGCCACCTCTGGCTGCCATTCCATGACCACGTATCCTCCACTAGCCATAACCCCTCGTTATACAACACAATTACACAATATAGTTACACAATATAATATGTATTTACGTAGCGTTTAAATGCAACCACATGAAGATGGTGTAGGGAACGGGTGTCCTGTCCAAACCCACTGACGTCTCTGGTTTGGTGTTCGTTCCTAATGCATATGACAATGCCTGCTTCTGTGCACACTTTGCAACTCACAATCTATGTTCTCTGTCAGTGTCCAAGCTTTTCGTCCATGTCGTAAAATGGTAAATATGTTAATTATATACCCATTGTCTATCTGTGTATTTGTGCAAGTAATACTCGAGTCCCAGTTAGACTTGGACCTCACGTGCCCTGTACCTGTGAAAAACAGTTTCCACTGTGCATACCCCACTTGAACACACCGGTGATACAAACCCTAATCACTTCAGAAAAACTCATTATGTGACTACAGACCTGTTCAATTACTTAATTGTGCATAGAAAAATATGTTGTTTGCATGCTGTGGTTTAAGACACTATAAAAATCAGTGTAATTTGGTAATTAAATGTCCCCCCAAGACTGCTATGTTGTTTCATCACCAAAGCAAACATGTTTAATTTTATTTAATGATTTAATTAAGTCTTTAGTTGCCAATACAATTTTTATTTTCCTTTGCAACTTATGAAGTTCAGGCTTTGAATACAAATTTTGGATGGACAATTCTAAACGGCATTCAACTTGGCATTATAATTGTGTCCTTGATATCCTTGATATCCTAAAGTAACAATAATCACGTGACTAAAATGTTAGATGGTTGTGTGTCTCAGGAGTCAAAACGCAGAGATGTCACTGCACAGATCCGGGGTTTGAATCCTGCGAGACGCCAGTGATTCTCAAGGGCAGCGAGATGATGGTCTCGACCCCAGCCACGAATGACTGCACACATAAACACCACGTTCAATTAGTTCATTCTTCTGCTTAAGTTGGCAAAATGTCACCTCTGAGAATAAAAAGAAGTTCTGCCTGTCAACGAAAATGTGTCTGCAACAGGACCCTTGGGAAAGTGCCGTGCCTCCCCGAGTTTGGATAAGACGTCACTTGAATGGGTCTCAGAAGAGGTTTTGTCAGATCTTCTTCCGTGGGCCATTTCCTAACACGGGCTGAAGCTCTCCTCCTCCGAGGTCTGAAAGAAAAATTCATCTCAAAGACACTCATCGTGCAATGGCAATAAAAATGGGGAAAACATTTTAAAGATACATAACTTTAATAATAAACAAATGTAGTATTTCTGGTTTCATTTAACACAATGAAGCAAAGCTGTTCTTGCGCATATAAATGGCAAATCACCATATTTTAAATGGGACTTTTTTTACAGTATCAAAGTATGAAAATGAGAATATATTTTACCCTTTCTGGCAATAAAAAATAGGTGTTAAGATGTTAAAACACCAAATAGATACGTTTTGCAAATAATCAAGTCTGCATTAACCAAACGCAGTTCTTGTGGCTATGGTGTACGAGTACACATTGTGACTATGAGACAACAGTGGATTTGTAAAGTGTAAATGGACACATTTGTAAACAATTCCCTCTGGCCGACTTTTAAACTTTTCTGGATTTGTTCTTATTTATCACATCCGAGGAAGCATTTCAACATTAGCACCAATGTACCATCATACTGACACATCTAACACACACACACACACAGGGCGACTTGCAGTATAAACGGGTGTTAAATAGAGCAACGCTTTACAATTATGCCCGAGAATCATGACATTTCATAAAGTCAATATTTGAGTACAATGCTAACATTTAATTACAAGTATGAGAACGCTCGCAAATTCAGCCAGTTGCAGAGATGTTGTCTGTACAATACCCCGCTGTTTCAAATCATCTTAAAACAACCTTCCCCATTCCTTTATTGAGAAGTAATGCAATGCTTCGTCGAGTGCCTTGTTTTAATCAGGACTTATATGCTCTTTGACGTACAGCTGTAACGTCCCAATTCTTGCATAGGCTTGCGGTGCACCTTCTGACAAAATTCTACAAAGTGCTCCGATCTCAGAATAATTCAGCCACTCCAAATGTAAGTGGAGCAGTCGTCAAGCTTAGTGGTGGAACAGACGATCAGATGTTGCACGCTCGCCCATGAGCCAGATTGTATGAAGTTGGCAGTTTGATTCTTGTGGTCACATGACAATAGAGCTCTGGATTTCATGCACTGCACACTGAAGCGCACGTGACACCAGTATTCGTGAGCAAGCCATGTCATCGTTGCACAAAAAAAATCAAAATATAAAGTTACGATCACAAATTGTAAACATTAATACCTTTAGGCACGCAATATATGTTATCTGGCAAAGTCCCCTCATAAAGTACATTATCACATGATTTACACTGGAATCTGGCTAAACAAAACAAGATACCGACGTGACTTTACCGAAAGAACCAAAGAGTATGGATCCCTGCAGTCACGAAAGCTTCCAATCAAGATCGAACCAAGATATGAACAATATTCCACACCTAATGTTCCGATACAGTAACGGTTAACTTTAATTCTGTGTTTAAAATTTCATCAAAAATATAATTGCCCAAGCCAAGATAAGCAGCCAAATGAGGGTAATTATAACTTGAAGGTGAGTTGTTCACATCTTCACTGCTCTGCTTATACGTTGTGAATTAATTGAGGGACACAATTTGGATAATGTTTAAGCCGTGATAAGAGTGTCTAAAGTAGTTTTTTATCCTGCTGCGAATGCTAATGATAGGCTATCCCATCAAGACACACTGGCTGAGGTCCAATGGCTTAGCAGGGCTTATTAAACATGAGGTTTTAGGGGAAGATCCACGCTCATAATTGACTTAAATCGGTGGATTTAACAACCAGCTGGGCACTGTTTATCAATTTGCTTAATATTTAATAACATCGTAAAGGACATATATTCACAACTGATAATTAATACGCATTTCATCCTTCACAGATGGGATCAGATCACGAATTTGATGTCTTGTGTTAAATCGAACCTGGATCTTGTGTTTGCTCATGATTTTGGAAATCTTTTTGGTGACCCCTGCTATGTATGGCAAGGTGATGGTTTTTATTGGGTCCTCAGATGGTTCTTTCCCAACGGTTGGGGTGATAGTTTTACAGATTGTGTAGTCTGAATATCCATTCGTCTTGAGAGTTAATCTAGATTTGAAACTTCCGTGACTGCAGGAATCCATTCTCTTTGGTTCTTTCGGTAAAGCAAGTAGGTGGATAAATATGTATTTATGTTTATTTCTACCGACGTGACTTTACCGAAAGACCCAAAGAGTATCTTGAGAGCTCGGTGTACGTGTTCCAGTTCACTGGCAGGTGAACTGGAACACGTACCCTTTTCATACCAACTCAGGTGATCGATTAATTAGAAGATATATTTCTAAATTTCTGATGATCATTCTACTCTCCCGTCTTCAAAAGGTAGCTACGAGGATTTAAACATCGTTTTTTTTTTACTAAAACTAGGGACAAGATTCATTTCTGAAATTGACACTTGCCGTTATTAATGGATGACAATTATAAGCGTTTAAATCAATACCTAGAAATTATGAGATTTTGGATTTAAATGCGTTTTGTTAAATGGAGCAAAATAAATAAAACAAATTTGCAGACGAATTATTTTTTAAGAGTAAAAGGAGCCTTCCACAAACAATAAGGCAAAGCGATGCTCCATATGCTTGCTCGTCATCTGTCTCTTATTTTATAAACTTTTTTCTGAGGTACGATATAAGGTACGGAAATGACGGTACGCAATTTTACCGTAATGGTACAGTAATAATAAAAAAATCAAAGCCACGGTTTAAAAAAAATTCGAATACGAACAAAAAATATCGTACCATACTGCCACCCTTGCCTTGTGGTTGCCTCCAGCCCTGATGAAGGCCATCAATGATCACGCGCAGAGCTCTGGCGTGTTCTGCCAATGTGTCAACACAGAAAATGTGTCAGCACAGAAAATGTGTCCGAAGAGTCGAAGCCTCCTGCTCCGTTTCATACACTGGCTGATGTGCCGTTTGATTACAGACTTCAGCACGTGATATGATCACTGGTCAAAAAAGGCATCCAGTTTTGTTCATGGATGCAGACATTGACCCCCGTCTCTCAACCAGAGGTGGGGGTCGTCGCTTTCGTGATGCCGGTGTGCCAGATGCTTCTGTTTATCAGCGTCGTGCACTCAAGTGCGATCGAAATTCGTAATTTAACTTCAGCTTCGCTACTTCCAGTAGGATGGAGGTTGCAATTGGAGGTGGGTGAAATATATCACGAACTCAACAAGTCCAGTGAGATAACCATTACAGCAGCAACTCCCCCATGTATCACACCATGGGATAATAACGTATCTTTCCCCATGAGATTTGGAGGGACCAAAATGTTTGCTTGTAAAATACTGCCGTATGCGAATTTAGAATTCCAAATGTTGCCCGTGCACTCTGTCTTTGCAATCACTCAGCTCCAAACCACAGCATCCATTCTTGGTCCATGTGTCTTGAGTCGACGGCATAAACTGATTGAAGACAAAATTACACTCCATGACAAAATTCCATTTTCCTTTGGGTTTTTTTCAGTCTGAAACGAGGTCTTGAGTACTGAACGCAGAAACAAAATATCCACTTGCAGAATCTTCCCTTACAATATTTTGGGACAATGCAAATGGATGAACAGCAGCAGCAGCAAGACACTAGGCCCTCTGGCTCTGCGTCTTCTGTAAGAAGGCACAAGGGTTCAGCCTATTTGAGACTAAGTGGACCTCCTAAGATGCTAACGCCAAGCTTTAATGCCGGCAAAACGCTGCTCATCATCCTTTCGCGGGACCGACGTATGGCTCGCTCCACACGCCGTCGCAACACGATGATGATTTATTGCAGATGGGCACATGCTGCCCGTTAGGCTCAAACCGGCCTTGATTGATTGTGAGTGCAATTCCAGCCGTATTGCTCCAATTGACCAAGCGATGCCATCAACTCGGGTGGCGCCAGCAGCAGACCTGTATCGACTGGATGCATCCCCTTGGGCTTCTCCTTAAGGAATATTGGATTTTGATCCCTGGAGCTACGGGACCCAGATAAAAGCACTGTCGCCGAGTAGCAAGGGACCTTTTATACAACCCCTGGGCGAGAGCGAGCGGTGGAGAATTCCTCTCAGACAGCAAGTGCTGGGTGTAGCAGCTGCTCGTGCCATCACGTGGCCTCTATTCGTGACCATTGATTTGAAAGGATATACTCTTTGTATGAATGTGTAGTATATGTAATAGTACAATGGAATGATCGTAAGAATCTAGCGTGTACACTTTGTTTATGCAACACAAACGTGGCACTCAGCACTTGTGTAAAATGAAGGCTACATGGTTTGCCACTGTAGCAACGTTGAGCTGAATTGAGAGAAAGCTGTGCAATGTTATTAAATAAAACACAATAGTGTGTATGCAAAGTGAATGTACTAAAACATTTCCCAATTTACCACCGTGGTTATTACCCATTAAAAGGAACTGACACACTGTAACATTGCAGATCAGCAGTGTCTCATATTTAATGGAGCACCACAATTAATTTAAAATCAGAATATTTATACAAGACGATGATTTTGAACAAAATTGGCTTCATTGCGCTCTACAATCGCTGTAGGCAGTTGTACCCTTTGATTGTTCATTAATAATTTGACACGCGAGTTGACCTTCTGTTCCATCCATAGCAGCCTGCACGCCTCAAGTCTTCGCTGTCTGCATTCACACTGCGAGCACGGTGTGAACTCCCAGGCGTTCTATTCACGGCGTGAAATACAGCTGCAGTGCATTGGCAGCTTGTGACTGCGGCGCGACGTCTCAGACGGTGCAACGTGTCGTGGACGACCTCCAATCAGATCATTCAAAGGCGATCTGAAACAAATCCCCGCTGCTGCTACTCCTGAAGCTGTCGAATGGATATCAAATGTCGACATCAACTTGCAATCTGTTGCAATCCCCAAACATGCCATGCGAAAGAAGAAGAAGGTTGATGCGGTCCAGCAGTTCAAGGTTGGATTCGAGCAGACTGCCCTGATCAACACCGACGAGGTTTATTAGGGTCGTTATCGTGGACCTTCAATGTCCTGTGACGTCATTTCAGATGAGTAGGCCATTGTGTGCGAGTGTCACGCAGAATGACTCAACTGGTTTTATCGAGAGCAACCATCGTCCCATACTGTCAGACTAGTGTCCACTTGTAGGCCAGGACTGCGTCTTCTTGTGGCGCACAGGGACACCTGCCACTGGCGGTGCACTTCAAATGTTTGCGCTGAGTTGCCGAGGCATGAAAGCATTGCCATATACATGCTGAAGCGACTATAGTAATGGATTGCTGCAACAACGTGTGTACGTTGAACTTCTTTCGCACCGTGCGTAGCCTAACCGTGCTAATCGGAGGTGCGGGGAAGGACAATCCGTCACGCAAAAACAACACAAACTCTTCCAAAACCATGATGATCCTTGGCTGATATCAAACCCCTCTTACATTTTATCGGCAGCACCCATTTTAGACACCTGTGTCCTTTGCTGGAATGGATAAACATTCCCCGCCCACGATCTCACGGGACGCCCGGCAATCTGTCTTCTCAGCACCGAGCCGCATTCCCCCCCCCCCCCGTGGCTCCGTTGGGAGTCGCCACAATTTGCGCCGTCGTCACGGCCCCGTGGCCAGGCCGTGCCGATGGTGGCGTCCTCACGATGTCGCCTCGCGCGAAGCTCTTAGGCCGTGCTGCCCTTGCCTGCTTCACATTACACACAAACATCCCGTTACCAGCGCCGTGCTCACCCCTTTCATCGTGCGCGATTCAAAAATAAAACGACGACCCACCCCCCTTCCCCCACTAAAAATAAATAAAGCTTTTGTCAAAATTCAAAGGGTGCCACATCTGAAAGCTGTGTGTTGTGATTGAAGCTATCCAAACACAAAAGTGGATTATTTTAACACGAGCCGTTATTACAGTTGATGGCAGAGCCGATACAAGTAGCTGTTAATTGCTTTTCGTACGTACATTATTTCAATGGTAATATTTCTTCTTAAAATATAACACTACAAACTTCACAAAAGTGCCGAGATATGTGTTTGATAGTCGCATGAACATTTGTTGCGTGTAAACAGATATTAATTAATGGAAATTCTTTGAAGATGTTTTTTATATTAAACAGCAAAGCTTTCATCACTGATATGTTAAACCCCACTCTTGTTCACCATCACGAGCCCTTGTGCTGAATGCAAAGCAGCGATAACTAAGGCCGTACTCTTCGTGTTAATGGCAGCTTGTTATGGAGTTCAGCAAAGCACCATTATAGAGGAGCTCGTGTTTTCTGATGGTGAACGTGATCCAGAGTCGAGCCTGCCACTGCAGAGATGAGTATTAATGAAGAGGAGGCTTGCCTTGATTGCTCCACAAAGACGCGATTCCAACGTTCACGGACCTGAGCCAAGACGCAGCAACAACAACAACAAACAACAACAACAACAACATTCTTCAGTTTGCACGAGGGCGCTCTGCAAATTGGGTCCCTTGCCATCATTTTTAGGTACATGCCTCTTTTGCCCCAATTTGTTTCTAATGCAGGTATACAGTTGCTTGTGTGCAAGCCCCCCCCCCCCCCCCGTATAGAGGACTACAGTACTTGCTTGCACTTCTGTCGCTGCAGCGAGCGGGCAAAATCTAAAATACCCAGTCCCCAGCACAATGGCCCATGTTGGCACAACGCCCGCATTGCTGCTGAAGGGGATGCGATGGGTGGGTTGGTGAAGCTAATTAGGAGAGAGCGATAATAGCTCGCCGTGATGAATGGACCCAAAAATAGCACTTAGTCTCGCTATGGCAACAATGGGCACAGGTGATGGAGGACCAACTATACTTTATTAAATGCACCCAGATAAATTAAGCAAAGTATATGGTAACATTCATCTACATGCTATACATGACTAAATACCTTTTGCTTGTGTGTACGTCAATGATTCTGCATTCCACATGCATTACATTATACATGTATTCTATATATATTTCAAACTGCATAGAAATGTACTGTGGTATATTATTTATTGAAGAACATTATGAATTATTGATATTATACGCTGTGCATATACAGTATGGATACTGGTAGAATGGAATCAATATGCAAAGTCGTAGTTTTGTTGATCTTAAACTAGCTCATATATATACATTTTGCATGGAAATTTTTAAGCTAAGAAAATATGTCGCATTCTTAAAAAAACTTTAATTATTAACATTACCTCCAGTGAAGATGATAATGGCGTACACAAGGACATTCCATTCACCATTCTGACCTTACACCAGCTTGTAGCAATATGTTAACACATTTGAGGACGGCTGTCCATGCCGCTCCGCTTGAGGGAGGGATTGAGACGCAGGAAGGAAGCGGTGGCACGGCGTGGTGGCATCTGAGGCAGGGGCTGAGATTACATTTTGACCTTTACCTTGGTCTGGTCAGAAGTGGTGTTTGTGACCTGATATTCAGGTCTGCAAGGCACACAAGGGGTGGTATGGCCAGCAGATGCGGACACGTGACATTAGTAATATATTTAAGTCTAAGTCTATCGAAAGGTAGCCCAAGTAAACATAGCATACATATTTTATTTACAACGGCACGCATGGCCAGAAATTGAAACGAGCTAACTGGTATTACAACTCGGTACAGGCAAGCCAAACCTACCGCTCTCGGCTAATGGCCTACACCGCACACGTAAGCAGGCATCAATATTACATGCGCGTATAATATGTACATGTATACACAGATGTCTCGCTATGTTTGGATGGGTTTTCAGTATGAATATCCCATCTTCCCAACTACCCATTCCGCCTTTCCACGTCCTTCACATTCCCTCTGGATGTCCTCAGGGACGGACGTTTGCACGCTGCTCGCGCAGTAGGCACCTATGCGTCAACTGCCGTGTGCACATCTGTTCCAATCCATTTGTCTGCATCATTGGCAATTAAAGAAACGCATAATCGTCGATGCAGCCTGGAAGTTAAAATCTAATGTAACGAACGATCGTTAACCATGGGTGGGGGAGGGCGGAAAAATATATTGTAATACATTATATATAGATTTTGAAAAATATGTTCCTGTAAAAAAAAAACCTTTAAATGACGTTATTTCATGAGACTCAATAAAACGTACAGTGCAAGATGCTTGAGTCTATGTGAAATAACATGTCTTCTTGGTAGGCTTTGTTATTTTCGCGATGTGGGTGATATTAATAGTCAATTATAAAGGCGCATTTGATGAATGCAAATCGTACCTATGTGCGATTAGTTAAATAGCACACATTAAAGACGTCTTAGTGAATCTGGCAACTTGAGATACACTGCAGTGCCAAAATGAAGCCTCTGGCTGGCAACAAAGTTAACATGGATCCACCCGAGATAAGCAGTGGGAAGTGCATGAAACGAACATCAATTCCTTAAAATGAAGCAACAGCACCAGGTGCCGTATAAAAACATGCTTCACTCGTTAAGGACACGCGACGTGTACACAAGTCGACCTCCTCCTGATACCAAGATCCAGGATGGTCATGTCTATGCGCCGCTTCTCGGTGGCAGCCCCAACAGTCTGGAACGATATCCCTCTGCACATTCGCAGCATCACCTCAATCGCCTCCTTCAAGAGAGACTTAAAAACTCACCTCTACAATCACGTACTTTTGAGCGACTCTGAGCTTGGCTCCGCGCCTCTGAGTTGCGGCCACTACGTCTGCAAATTTGCGCGCGTTACAAATTGAACTATTATTATTATTATAATAAGTCCAACACTCGTGTAATAAGACTTTACAACTTGTACTGGCAGTTTTAGGTTTATAGAACTCAGACGTGGGCAGGTGATTCCCTGGCTCAGATCACTGAGTTTAAAGTCAGGTCGCCACCGGTGGTAAAACCATGTTCTGAAGGTGCAGGGAAGTGATATTTTCAGCCCGGTTACCAATTCATATTAATTATACATTTGGAATAAAATCGGTAAAAATGCAATATATACATACACAAATAAAAAAAACATTTCAAATAATACATCCGCTCGTTAACGTTAAATTATGAGTGGATAGACCATTGGAACCTCATTTGCCAGTAAAAATATGATAATTTTCGATTTAAAGCTTTCGTGACTGCAGGGATTCATCTTCTTGGTTCTTTCGGTAAAGTCACGTAGAAGGGAAGTAATAAAATAATAAAAATAAAACATAATAAAACAATTCTCACGACGTTTCGGCCACAACGCAAGCAGCCATCCTCAGGCGAAGAATGAAACACCCCAAGCTTGGAGCGTATATTTAAGCTGGGTTAGAGGGGGGGGAGGTGGGAAGAAGAGCGCCTAAACAAAATAATTTGCATATCAAGAGGAATTCAGCATATGGAAAATGCGTAGGAGGTGGGCGGGGGGGGTTCCAAATCAATACTATGCCCGTGCATTATGCAGGATTAGCAGCATCAAAGGGGGGGGGGGAAGGGGGGGAGCATTAACAAAGGAAAGGAATGTTAATAGTATGTAGCTGTAGTTACTAAACAACCACGTAAAAAACTACAGTATAAACTGCATGACAAACTAAAGTATAAACTACATAGCATCATCAGTAAACTTACTATACTCTACAATAAGCTGAGTTACTAACAGTAAGTAATACATGAAAAATTCTACGTTGTAAAAAATTATATAATATGCTTCCATCTAAACTGTATTCTCTTACATCACACGCGTCTATACCGTACTATATACTTCCATAGGCAAAACCAACATTAAATTACCTACTGTATTGCTATAAACCACCCTATACCTTATACATTTTTAATATAACACTATGTATTATTCTACCCACCCTAATGTGTATCAAAATGGTTTATTACGTCCTTCCAGTGATTGCTAAGCCAGAATCCATCTTCTCGGTTAAAATTGTCTCTGTGTTTGTAAATGTGGATCGCCTCATGTACGAATCTCTCATGATAGCCAGATGGCTTGCAGAGAACCTCTGTCTTGGAGAAGTCAATGTCATGTGAGCCCACTGAGTTGTAACAGTGATCTGCCACGGCTGAGGTGTTTGTCCTACAGTGTTTCAGGTCAGCTTTATGTTCACGGATGCGGTCCGAGACATGTCGTTTGGTTTCCCCAATGTAACTGCTACCACAGAGGCAACTTAGTTTGTAGACACCAGGGTACTGTATGTCTGGAACCACATCTTTTACAGACGGTACCAGATCACGGATTTTATGTACTGTGTTGAATCGGACCTGGATCTTGTGTTTAATCAGGATTTTGGAGATCTTTTTTGTGACCCCAGCAATGTAGGGTAAGGTGATGGTCTTGAAAGGCTCCTCAACAGGATCCTTCTTGGTGGTTGGAGTGATGGCTTTGCGGATTGTGTAGTCGGAGTAACCATTAGCCTTAAGAGCTTGGCGTACGTGTTTGAGTTCACTGGAAATGTGTTCATGGTCGGAGATGCATTGGGCTCTATGATATAGAGTCTTGATGAGGGAATTCTTCTGGGATGGATGGTGGTGGGAATCCGGTTTTAGATAAGCATCCGTGTGGGTGGCTTTCCTGTAGACAGAGTGGCTCATTGAACCATCAGGTCTCCTTTTGATTAGGACATCCAAAAAGGGTAGCTTGCCATCATTTTCGACTTCCATGGTGAATCTGATGGCTGGGTGTATGGAATTGATATGGTCGAGAAATTGGTCTAGAGCAGGCCGGCCATGTGGCCAGATGACAAAAGTGTCGTCTACGTACCTCTTCCATAAGGTCGGGCGTAGAGTGGCAGTCTGGATGGCGTCCGTCTCAAATTTCTCCATGAAGATGTTGGCTACAACCGGAGATAAGGGGGAGCCCATTGGGGTGCCCTCAATTTGCTTGTAGAAGGTTCCATTCCAGGTGAAGTATGTATTGGTTAAGCAGTGTCTCACCAGGGGGGGTACCCCAGCATTCAGTCCTTGATGAACCAAGTCTTCAATGATTGCGATGGTGTCAGGCACAGGCACCTTGGTGAACAAGGAAACCACATCAAAACTGACAAGCAGGTCGTCTGGGGACAGGGCAATCCCCTTGATTGTTGATACCAGGTCAGTAGAGTTTAGTACTGCAGAGGTGGTTTTTCCAGTGAAAGGCCGTAGGATTTCGGACAAAAAACGAGCCAGTTTGTAAGTCGGGGAGTTGATAGTAGAGACAATGGGACGAAGAGGTGTATCTTCTTTATGTATCTTTGGCAAGCCGTACAATCTTGGTGGCCTGGCTGCAGAAGGTTTCAACGAGAACTGTTTGGTCTGATCAATTAATGCGGTTGAAGCAGAAATTATGTTGTTGGTTTTGGAGACGAGGCTGTTGGTGGGGTCTCTTTTTATTTTTGTATAGCTGCCATCGGTGAGTAGTTCTTGAATTTTGTTGTTGTATTCTATTTTGTCCATGATGACAGTGGCATTGCCTTTGTCGGCTGAGAGGATGACAATGTCATCCCTCTTTTAATTGAGCTAATTCAAAACGCTCATCTTTGCTGATGTTGCTAGCTGGCATCTTAGCGTTTTTGAGGGTTACAGAGATTTCCGATCTTGCTACGTCTGCAGCGATGTGACTCAAGCCCTTGAGAGCTACATCTACTCGAGCAATTATATCATTAACTGGTATGTGTCTAGGTGTGACTGCAAAGTTTAGTCCTTTAGCTAAAACGGATTTCAAACCTTCAGAAATAGGACTGTTACTGCGATTAATTACGACTTTGTTAACATCTAGCTTTTCAATGTGTGGGTCCGGTTTCTTGTTTGAGAGGCGGTTGAATTTGGAAATCAAGTTGTCCTTACATTTAGTCGACATAGCGGCAGCTGAAGAGGCAGTCATTTTTTCCACATGTTCCCAATCCGATGTGGACATTGTTGCACTCAAGGATAAGTGTGATTTGTAGAGTGTCTTGTCTAACTGATCTAGTTCGGTGCGCGTAAGTCTGATTTTCTCTGAGATAAGAGCTAAGCTAGTTCTAGACAGAATTCGTTTCGCATTAGAAGAAGTTACAGCAGCAGATGTTAGTGTAAATGCGTTCGGTATTACCTTAGAGTCGCGGCATCTCTTCAGAAAGGTGAGAGACTCGATTAGCTGAGCCTTCTTGTCCCGGAGCTTGTTGAAGGATCTCAAAGTTATGTGGAAACCCTCCCCGTAGAGGCGGTTAAATTTCGATTTAAAGCTTTCGTGACTGCAGGGATTCATCTTCTTGGTTCTTTCGGTAAAGTCACGTAGAAGGGAAGTAATAAAATAATAAAAATAAAACATAATAAAACAATTCTCACGACGTTTCGGCCACAACGCAAGCAGCCATCCTCAGGCGAAGAATGAAACACCCCAAGCTTGGAGCGTATATTTAAGCTGGGTTAGAGGGGGGGGAGGTGGGAAGAAGAGCGCCTAAACAAAATAATTTGCATATCAAGAGGAATTCAGCATATGGAAAATGCGTAGGAGGTGGGCGGGGGGGGTTCCAAATCAATACTATGCCCGTGCATTATGCAGGATTAGCAGCATCAAAGGGGGGGGGGGGAAGTGGGGGAGCATTAACAAAGGAAAGGAATGTTAATAGTATGTAGCTGTAGTTACTAAACAACCACGTAAAAAACTACAGTATAAACTGCATGACAAACTAAAGTATAAACTACATAGCATCATCAGTAAACTTACTATACTCTACAATAAGCTGAGTTACTAACAGTAAGTAATACATGAAAAATTCTACGTTGTAAAAAATTATTGTTTTTTTACCCTTCTATCTGGCAACCCTTCTATCTGGCAACAAAACTGACACCTTTTTTTACAAGGAGTCATGTTTACATAAACCACAATACCTGCAGTCATAATGCAAACAAAAAACATAACTCTGATAATGTGCACTGTGCTTGAAGTTGATTGGTCCACACCCGAGACAGCTTTCCTTAGAGCCTAGTCTCACATGGGTTGGACCAGATGACGCCAAAAAGCGCATGAGTGGATAGTGTCTTGCGGATAGCCCGTCTATCAGCCAGGGTGAAGAATCCCTCACCAGTTCATACAACAGTGGGAAGGCCACCGAGATGTTAACTACCTTGCCTGGTACGCAGGAGGTCGTGGGTTTGATCCTGACCCCTGTATATTTGGAGTGTGCATGTTCTCCCCGTGGTCAAGTGGATTGTTCTATGGGTCCTCCAGTGTTTCCCTCCACATTTTCAGTATTTGGCTGCTATAAGTTTCCACATGATAAGCCACTTCGTTGGGCTATCATTTGTGATAGCTACACAGCCCAGTGGATCTTAGCTGGTAAAAATAGTTTAGTTGAGATTAAATGCCCCCCCCTCCCCCAGGCTCACACCTATACATCTATCTATTGTATGATTTTGAAATGTGGATACAAGGCTCCCATCGCAAATGGTTGAGTGGATTAAGCAGTACCAGGGCTGATAAGCCGAATTATCGGTTAACTGTATTTTGTTTTCTCTCGGAATGTTGACCGTGTTCTCGTAAACCACATCGTGAGCTTCAAAATTACTCCTTAATCGTTGAAATTGATGGCGCAATCTAGTACAGGTTGTCCAGAGAAAAGATACATCCATACATAGACACACATCATAATTAGCCACTACTTATACAGATGGGCCTGACATCATATGCGTGAGTGTATTGAATGTTTAAATAATAAAATGTGCTAGGTGCTTTGATCATTTGCACAGTGCTTGTGGCTCATCTTATGACGGCTGCCTTTTAGGACTTATAAAGTGGTCTTTTTCTTGTAAACATGAATTTTCAATTGCATGAAGTGGAGTCACGTGGTTTAGTTGAACCACTTCTACCGGCCCCGCTTGCCACAACGACAATCGATCACTTATCCATCGTGGGGCTCCCAGCTGGCCTAGCTCACATTATTTACGAGGGGTGTAAAGATGCATTGACTAATTGATTAATACAGTATCGATTCCATAAGCTCACAATCCATACAATCATAAAACCTGCATGTAGAAGAATCAATGATTTTAATTTTGTTTGGGGAGGAGTGGAAGTGTAATGATTATGGCACTGTGCTATAAACCCAGGGACATGGGTTCGATTCCTGGCCAGAGCTAACATCAGGGGCACGTGAGCAAGTATTCCCCCCCCCACCTAACCATCACTTATCAGGGCAAAGTATGGACAAACAACCCTCATGACCACCTCCATCCAGCAGTGGATTGCCAGAGCTGTAAATTGTTAATTTACGATGTTGTATGTCACGGGTTCATGTGACCCCTCCAGCCACTACAATCAGGACACGACTAAATCGCGACACCGAATCGTGACAGTTCATTGAATAAATGGGAGGACGACCACTGCTGACTTTGCCACAGTGGTACTCACTTTAACAACCCCAGGGAGGGATGATGGGCCGAGTTATCCCATAATTCAAGATCTCAATTCGTATGCATGCTGCTGAAGTATGAACTCTTTACCCACCGTCGCTATCCACGATCACGTGCAACAGCGGGTTCTCTCTACCTGGTACATGATATCAAATCCGCACTACAGGCCTAATCTGTGCCAGCATGATGATAGCACAATGACAATAAAAGTGATGGAACGTAGTGTGACAATGAAGCTTAAACATACACGATTACACATACAATATGTTCATACCACCAGTATAAGCAGTGGTCTCAGTGGAAATGTATAAGGCCCGCGTACAAAACCTATTTTTCCTGTAGCCCATGTATAACTGACGTTTGCAGAAATATTGTAGCGTAGGAATAGGAACCGATGTGAAAGTGCCGGTTATGTGTCTTGATGTTCTAAGAAGGGCCGGTAAGGCTTATCGTCACATCCTGGCCCATTTTGAGCACTGGGTCGATGTACCAGTACTGTACAGTACAGTATTACATTTGCTGATGAATTTTGGGATCTGGAAAAAAATGCTTCTAAATGCTACACTGTGAACAACATCAAAGTGTAGTGTATTATAATTATCCTTTGTTCTTTTAAACTGATCATTAAAAGTAAACAAATCAGCCACATGCAAGAAAATATCCCCAAGCATAGAGATGTACTTGAATACCTGTGCATGGTGCCCCGCTTTCTTAAAGCGGTCTGCAAAAATCCCCATGGTCAAATCAATGTTTCCCTGTGGCATTCCAGACACAACACTGCAGGATTAACTCACAAATTCCACACCCGCCCCTCCTGGCACTCGATACGCCTCTCAGAGAGCTGAGAGTGCCGAAGTAAGCGCGAACGTGCCCAGTCCCAGGGACTGAGTTGTGCCACGATTCTGTAGCCATGGGCTTAAAACTTGCACTGGTGAGATCATTAGAAACGCCTAACTCGGAAATAGATTATATCATGCTTCCCCACCTGATGATAGACGCTTGTGTTGTGCCAGAAACATCGTGATTTATTTCATTTTATACCTACGTGGCATTACCGAAAGAACCAAAGAGTATGGATTCCTGCAGTCACGAAAGCTTCAAATGAAGATAGATTATATCCATTCCTCCTTAACCCCGGATTCAATTCTGAACCTCGGCAGGTGTGAAGGAGTTCTCAATAGCAGCAGGTGATCACACACCATCTGAGCGCGACATGCACCATGCACTCGAACATCCACCTTAGCAGGTGCGACTTGGATTGTTGCATCGCAAGATGGCGTGAGCTGGCGACAGCATGGAGAGAGCCTTCATTCAGCAGTGGATCGATCGTGGCTGACGATGGTGAATCATTAAAATGGCATCGATGTTGTTTGAGCTGCGCTGTTCATAATGACGTCCCACTGTGTGCGTGTGGGTGTGTGTGCAATACTGTATCTACACACACACACAATGATTGCCAATTACACGCCTTGATTTAAAGCGTTGAGCCAAACAAACAGGGCCAAGATTTAACTTTTGTACTTTGGCAGCAGACTTTGGCAGTTGGCTGCTATTATATATAATCTCATACAATCATCTACCAGCAAAAACGGGCAATATAAGATTCGCACTGTACACATACATATGCACGTTTGCCAAAACAAAATCAGACGCACAAATGCGCAGGGATGTTTGATGATGGACGTGTTGTGGTGTTCCCATTATGGCGCGCTTCCCCGCTTAATCCTCCCATCTGCCGCTGCAGGGTCCCCGGCTTGTGTAAGCATGCCCGCGAGAAGCCACGGGGCAATGAGATGAAAAGGCTTCTATATCTGCTTCCTTGCATTATTAAAGCAGCCCCACGTGACCAGAAGTCCCGGTTGCACCACTCCTGGCTCACGCAATGGAATGAGAGACGAGCCCAAGGTTTATGAAAATGACATTTTTTTTTACAGCCCATCTCCTCCCATACCGGCACTCCCACAGACCTCGCCAACCTTTATCTGCGTGTCTACCCTCGGGCGGTACACTTGCTAATGCAGAAGGAGACTCTCTCAGAATCCATTACCCTAATTCCATTACGCGAAGCAGCCACTCAGCCAGACAATGGTCATGTTTAATTTAGGTTGCTGCAAAATAATTTAACACATCCAGTTTAGGAGGTTCTCGCTGAAATTGTTGAGAAACAGTCTCGGAAGCTGTTGTGAGTTCACTTCGTTTGAGCTTAAAGAATTGGGAGAATGCACACTTTGGTGGCGATTCTGATTGGGGGAAAAGCTACGTAATTAAAATGTGAACGAAACTGGATGGTAAAGCATCTTTGATATTTTAGCAACTGTTGTACATAAAAAAACCCTGTTGTGTGCCCATCATGCCAGGCTACTTGCCTTTAGGCAGCATTTAAACATCAGAGAGCATGTGTTCTATATTTCACTTGGTCGGAGCATGACAAGTCAATTCAGTTTGGTATTTCACCACAAATGGTGGTAAACTGACAAACAAAACCTTTGCCTTATTAACAACGCAAATTATGCAAACGTACACTCTTAGCCACATGGCTGCAAAGTTGATCATTTATATCCCGCATCTATAGACATTCGTTGGCAGGGTTCCTGCATTTATACAGCTACCACTGCGTGTCTACCACAAACAGGACACGTGGCGAGGTGACAGCTCCCTGCCAGCCCCGCCCAATTTTACATGACCACGCCCACTGAACCGCTAGCTCTGCCCGGACCCTGCCTACTCGTCTGCCAAACTCGTACACTACTCAGGTTGCCCTGCCCTTTCACTATATCACGAAACAAAAACTAAACTGTAAACAATTTTTATTTTACCATGAAAGACTTACCCAGCTATATAGATCTTTTTCAGAATCGTTCTCGCCGCAATTGATAACTCAACTAAGTGGCTTATCATCTTGAAATGTAAGCAGCCAAATACTCTAAAACGCGTGGAGGGAAAAACCGGAGGACATGGAGAAAAATCCACGCAACCACGTGGAAAACATACAAACTCCAAATACACAGGTGTCAGGGTTTGGATCAAACCCACACCCTCCTGTATATCAGGCGAGGCAGTTGACACATCTCACCACCTTAGCACCCCAATGAGTTGAGCATGAGACCAGAAAATGTAAAACCGGACCAATATCCAGATTTTAGCAAATGCAATTAAATGTTCACCGAATTCATGGGCCATACATATCAGATTTGTAATACAAGTGTAGTGACATAGAAGGGGTCACTACGGAACGTAGCGCTGGTTACTGGCAGAGAGGGGAATTGTGGGTGTAGCAGCCGACCTGCCGGCAGAGCCATGCAGTGCCCTGGAATGGGTCACGAGGGTGCATAGCGCTGGTTGCTGGCAGAGAGAGGGCATCTGAGGACGTAGCAGCCTGGTCGGCTAACAGGGCACGTGACTGGCCGGGGTAAGGGATGTAGGGCAAAGGTGACAGAGGGGACACGTGACGTATAGCCCAGAACCTTCTGGTAGGTTCCAGAAGGGGGCGTGGCCGAGGGCGGAGCCAGGCCACGCTGGGGGCATCAAAGGGAGGTCCCGAGGCTGGATTGGGGCTGTCGTTTGGAATGGAACCCGTCGTGCTGCGCATTCGTCTCCTCAGCGTCGTGGGTCAGGCAGCGTGCCGGCTGTCCTGACCCGTCTGTAGTCATCCCGTGTGTGAGCAGAAGCGTTTAAGTGTAGAATAAACGTATGTGCCTCCTACTATTAGTGTATGCGAAGTGACTCACTACACAACGATAGTGTAATCCATTAACATTCCAATCTTTAATGACCGTTTAGTTCATTTTTAGAGGAAACTTCTGAAGAATCTAGCACACACACACACTTCTTACATTATAGGCATATGGCAGACTAACACTTTGATCTGCAAATCTTGGCAATGACGCTAATTTATGAGACCCTCAAACAGACTTACTGGTGCCTCATTAAATGCATGAGCATGCATATATTTACTATTATTTATTTGTTTTATGCAGGCAGGTCTCACTTTATCTCAACATCTTCACGAGAGTCTTCTCTTTGAAGCCAACGTTGCTGGAGAAAACTAAAACACCCGAGAGAGAGAGAGTACTTAACACAGATGAGGCAGCCTGCTTGATGTGCTGTACCTCACACGTGCCATCTCGTTACGAAGCGTTGCCGTTACATTGTTTCATATAATGCTCAAACCGTATTATCATTTGGCAGGCTAAAAACACAGGATTCCAAGGAGAAAATGTAAAACTAAAATCTTGACCACACATAAGTAGAACAGAGATAACAAACAAAGCACGCCGTTTTGAATGACTAAATTGCAGTTGGCAATCTCAACTCGTCCATCCAGCCAAACGTCACGTGCATACACAAGAGGAGTTCCTTGAAATCTTGCACCTTCTGTGGAAGCATCTCACTTGGTATTATAGTCTGCTCTGGTCCAAAGAAAATCAAGAGTGAGATTATAATTTAAGTAAAATTTCACACTTCATAAACAATGATTAATCCAATGTGAAAGTAGATGTTCCGTTAAAACCAGCACCTATTAAATAATTCATATAATCGTCCCAATTCATAATTGTACGCACAGTGGGACCCATAAATTCAACATAATTGGAGAAAAAGAGATAAATTGCTTGAATATTCTCATAATCGCTTTACCATTCAATCATATAACCAGATATTACTCTGTTTTACTCCAGACTGCTCACAAATCCCGATAAGAGCCTGGTTACGTGGATCTGCACATGCTTGTAAATTTGAGTTATAAAAATTGCATGTGAAATATTGAGCTAGCTTTTTGCAGCGTTGTTGACTGCAGCAATTGTGTTTTTGACATTTGCTTGGCTTACATTGTACCTTTTAACAACCCCATTACTATGACTTTAACCATGTTAAATAGCTCCTCTCCTTGAATATTTTATTGCTATGAAATCTTAATTATGAAGATATACAAAATAACCAATAAACATTTCCAGCATCTTACGTTTTATTTTAAAATTCGCCTCAACCCCTCTTTTGAAACAGAAAATACAAATGTCCTTTGGCAATACTGGAGAGAGATTCATGAATTGAACACAATTAAGAACCTAGTCTCAAATAACCAACATTTATTTCCAGGAACTAAGTAACTCTTATGAGTTAGGAGTGGTATAAATGCATCTCAATTTAAAATTTACAAGCACCATAGACCAAGACATCTGGCTTACTAGAGATGCTCCGTTGATCGACAACAATGTTCATTTTTGACAAGGTACAACCATTCTATGGAGGAACACAACTGTACATAACAGATCATTTCATACAGTTTTATACATTTCATACATTTCCCAGAACATTTCAGACAAACACTCGGAGCCATGGCATTCTGTGTATTTTGGGCCGACAGTTTGTATACCCTCCACTGAAAATGATTGGATGGCGTACTAATGAACATAGGCCAAGTAAATTCCCCCGACCTGCCCTAACCATGTCATTCAGATTGCTGGAGACGCCTTCAGGCCAGTGTCAATATGCAGGATGTGTTTCTCTCTCACAATTATTGAACATCGTTTCAATAAAGAATGTTCCATTACCGCCACAACTATTGCCATGTCTACTCGGCTTAATCCACCAAAGCCCCCCTCGTCATCAAGGTATAATTTGCACACATATTTCATTACAACTCAGCTTGCCTTATGAAACTGGTAACATAATGAACATCTATTGACCACGAGACATGGGGCAGAAAGAGGTTGAATGCAGGAGCATTAGAACGCCTCATCGGCTACACAATTGAGAAGGAGACTTCATTGCGCTGCAAAGTCAAGTTATCTCGGCACCCTCCGTCTTTTGACACCGATTTGCATGACGCTGCACTCACGTGCGCAGCTGCCACTGCATACATCAGCTCTTTTAAAATATACATTTTCTCTCCAACTTCCTTCCAACCATTTCATCTTCTCTCAGATAATGTTTTATTTTGATGCAGAGTAATTGTTTATTTGATATGCTTTTTGTAGGGTTTCCTCGGAACGCAATCACAGGGGCGAGGGTAATGTACCAGACTTCTTGCGCAATTTTATGAGATTAATTTATAATGGTACTTCAGAAGTATTAGAACTTATTTCGCACCATACGGAGCCAACCGTGGTAATCGGGGGGTACAGGGGAAGGGCAACAACACCAAACACAAAACACGATGATGTAACAACGCATTCATTCCCAACGATGGTTTGCCGAGTTTAATTTTACAGTATGCCCACACTGATCTATGTCGGTGCCCGTTCATGCACCACCGTATTCAGTTTGAGTTACATTTATTAGGTATAACCATGTGAGCCATGCGGCTCTTGACTCGGGTGCAACCGCAACAAACAAAAACATGAACAAGAAACATCCTAAAGTGACTACACGCAACAGAAAAATCCAGGAAAAACCAGCAACGTCTTCCAGAAAAACACCGTATTTCAACGCTGAGTGCAAAAATCCCAGTGGGATGTAAGTCAAACAATAACAACCACAAGACAATTGTGCTATGCCGAGTGCACGAGTCGCTCGTTCAATTTCAACTTCTGCAATGGCAGTTGAGACAATGGTGCACTCCGCGAGGTGGTTCTCGTTGAGGAGTGGATTGACACATTGAACTACTCAACAATATGTTCATTTCACCTGGAGAGTCCATGCACTGAGCTATCTATATAGCTATTTTTCAGAAGCGAGCTGACCACAACTGGCTAATCGTGTGGGAATGTGTTACAGCCACTTAGGAAACGCGTGTTTCCTAAATGTGGAGGAGAAAAATCCACATGAACACAGGGAAAACCTGCAAACTCCAAATATACAGCCACCAGGTTCGGGATCGAACCCACGACCTCCTGTATACCAGGCAAGGTAGTTAACATATCGCCCTGTGGCCCCCCCTTGTTTGAAATTATCAACACTAATTAGCCCCTTGAATTCACAAATACAAGTCACATTCGCAAGTGTTGTGTATGCTGCTTTCTCACAACAATGTGTGTGCCTTTAGGAAAGAACGTTTAGATTTGACTCAGTTTAGTGGAAAAATGTAGTTTTCACAAACACAGAATACTTTATAACAATCAGCGATTGTGTAAATGGCGTTCAGTGGCAAATGAGAGCCGTGAAACACCAACTGTGTGGGCATGCGAGCACGTGCTCAGACACGTGTAAATGATCACGTGAGATCAATGCTGTTGATCATCTGGACAGTTGGTTTATGTCCCCCACCCACCTGAAATGAGAGAACAACAAATTGCTTCCTTCACAGCAAGACACTTGCACTGTGAGGTGGCTTTGACAAGTATTTGTGATGTAGCTTTCAAAGATAAGGCGATGCGTTCAAGATACGAAGTCTGATAGTGCATATGGGGCTGTCGAAGAGACGTTTAAAAATGAAACCCCAATCTGAGACGGAGCAGCGGAGCAGTGATCGTGGCCCCACGCTACGAACCTCGTGACCCGACAAAGATTGCCGGTCCGGCCACAGCTGATCGTGGGCCCACTCAACATTAGCGACCCACGCTCACCAGCGTGGCGATGTATGATCACACGAATCACCGTGAAGTAAACAGCATTGAGAATCCTTCATCCAGTCGTGGATAAAACCGCCACTCACCGAATGAGCTCATTTTGAAAAAAAGGGTACATTCTGTTACCACGTGCTTTGCCAAGCTCGGAGATAGTTTAGAGCAGTGGGGAAATTCCATATTATTATGATAGGAACCAGTATATCCATATATAAAACCTCCTGATAGTTCGCTTTTGCTCTATAAAATACAAAGCTTTAAGTTTAGGTATATAATAGACATTTCTCAAAAAGGGTACAGTAAATATATATGAACGGAGCTCAGTCTACATTTGTACGTGTGAAAATACGAGCAGGCAAGCTCATTCTGCCACAGACGCCTGTGTGTGTTTATCTTTTTTGCGTAAAGCAAAGCGAGAAGAGTTCAGGATTAATCATATCCTATTGATTTTGTCCTCTGTTTTCCCCATTTTTTGGTGAAAAAGTGGTACATTTATTTTGTGGGAACACATGCATTGGCTTCCATTGACGAATGGAACAATGATCAGTTATGGCAGGCCATCCGACTGCGATAAGCGCTAATATGATTGTCATAGGTTTCAGGCATAGGGTCATATATCTGTTTACTTATGAGCTGCACTTTAACAGTGTATTTTGACTCTGTGACTCCAGTAAAAGTAGCTTTGGGCACCAGATAGAATCCATATACCAAACAGTTTTCTTTGTCATTTTATTGGAATGTGCGTAGACAGGAAACACACACGCGGGTAGTGAGAGAGTGTGGTTGTAGGGGTTCGAGCACAGAACTGCAACCGTGCAGACCCCAAGTGGATTCGTGGCGCAGACTCCCCGGTGGCAACTGGGATGTGAGCCTCAGTCGCGTGGGAAGTAGCGGATCACCTGGCTAAAGATAGATGTTGATGACCACATTCGGGTTATTTCAAAGTATTTTACGCAAGTGACATTGCCGTTGGTTTTTGTTGAAAATGTGGCAAATAAAAATATAATTATTGTGTTTAAATACAGAGTGATACGACTGCGTCATAATGACTGCTGCCATTGAGGAGTCATTTTAAGATTTTGAATGGCGATAGTGCACATTGCCAACGGTGAGTTTATAAGGAGGAAGACTGTGACCATAGGACACCATGATGGGAGGCAATTTGAGGACTTTCATAAAGATGTCAGCAAAATGAATTCGCTTCATCTTGTAGATGCCACAATGCATTACTCAATGACACGAATGCAGTTCTAACATTTTAAATATACAGTATTAAACCGTATCGCATATATAAGCAGGTCTGCCAAACCAGCCATGCCTGGTTTGACTAGGCAACAACAAAAAACATACACAATTGGAAACCATTAAGCCTCCATTGTGTTTGGGGGATTAAACTGTGGAAAGGGATGTGCGCAATATCAACAAATGCACGAATAAATTGGTCGCGTGCGTGAGACACGCGTGGTGCACGCAAACACGTGCACCGACAGACACGTGCAAGATCGTACTCTCACACATATGCGCTAATAACGCTGGGACACAGCACAATCCTGAACACGTACATTTATCCTTCGCGCCATTTGTAGAGCGCATGGCTATCACGAAGGTGCTTGTACTTCATCGCAGAGTATATTTACTCCAACTATTTTTTTTGACCAGGTAAGGCCCACTGAGCTGGCCACAAATGATAGCTCAAGGAAGTAGCTCATTACGTGGAAATGTATAGCAGCCAAATACTCTAAACGCGTGACGTTTCTAAAATGTGGAGGGGAAAACCGGAAGACCCTGGGGAAAATCCACGTTCAAACTCCAAATATACAGCAGGCGTCAGGGTTGGGATCGAACCCACGACCCCTGTATATCAGGCGAGGTAGTTACAATCTCACCACAGTGGCACTCATACATAGCCTGCCAGTATTTCTTGCTCCCATGCCTATGGTCCACATTTCCCCACCCATACTAACCAGTATGCTAAAGCATGGCCAAACAACCCCCACAACCCACACGCACGGTGCGGGTCCTCATCCAGCAGTGGGTTGTAACTTGAACGCACATTCTACACCTGCGCGTGCCCGTTAAGGCAATGATGAACCGGTGCAACTTTACAAGATGCCATAATTGCTAAATCACGCCAATGAACATAAACGCTACACGGCTAATTGACACCACATGCAGCCCGGCTAGCTACGACTGCTGCTGCTGCTGATGCCGGCACAAAGCCGGGGGAAGCGAGTCGGGAGCGATCGCAAGGCATATCGACCGTGGCTGAGTTAATGGGCAGCACTCAGAGCGCGCTTGCAGTGTCTTGCGGAAGACTTGCGTACGGCTGTAGCGTGGCTGGGTAACGTGTAACCCCCCCCCCCCCCCTCCAAGTCCGAACTCATCTCTTGTGGACACTCTGCGTATCTGCCGTGACCAAATCATGCCAAGGGTGCTTCGGGTGCTTTTTATTGCCACATTCTTGGGAAGACAGTGACGCCGTTTTGCCACCAAAGCAAATATATGGCCATGTTAAAACACACGTGAGAATAACAAATTATCCAATAAGCATGGAGAGATGCATTCTTGGAATTGCATTGAGATGCATTAAAAGAGGAGCACGTGGATTAATGCAAATACGCAGGTACATTGCACCGTTACAACCGTGAATAAAAGTCGGCTTGGACAGGATATGACGTCGATGGAAGGGACAATGATCAATAATAATCCTACTACTACTGTAATGGAGTGGCAGCCAAGGGCTGGAACGTGTCCGTAAGTACATCCACTGAGCAGATGGAGCGATGAATTCGGTTCATGTGCAGGTGCTTCGTGGATCATTACCTACAGGGTCGTGAGAGGTGGCAGTGGCTTGCGAAGGGCTTCAACCAGCAGCGAATTTATTATTTTAAAATTGTACGGTTATCATTCCCTTAAAATTCACAGCGAACATTAATTGGCTTCATGCATTTTCGTCGCAACTGCCCTGTGTGGAAATAAACTGATTTTGTTTCAGTTTCAGATGATATTTGTCAACTTGTCTCGTCGCTATTTTGAACATATGTTTCCCAGCTGCATACTAAGGTCATCAACTAACAGAGGGAAAACATATTTTCATTTATAGTTCATTTATAGTTCATTTATAGTTGAAATGTATTTTATAGTGTAATGATGATGATATGGTCATATTCATTTTCTGTCATCACAAAAGAAATTCGACACTTCTCAGTAAACATTCCAAATGTGTGTAGCATAAAGGCTAGGATGCGAGTGGTTGAGATGTTCTTGCACTGACATGCACACAATTTCGTCACACACGCACATGGGCTGGAATAAAAACTCGCCATCAGTGAATAGAGAAATACAATATTGCTGTTAACGCTACTATATAGAGACCTGGCTTACATGGTCTACTCTCTTTAGTGGTTAGTACACATTAATAATTACAGCATTGGCAATACACCTCGTCTCCCACACTCTTTTCAGAATGGCCTACGGCCGTATTATCCAATAGGCCATAGAATGCACCATGCCTAGGGCCTACGAAAACTAAATGGCCTATCTTTTTTTTATATGAGAAAATTTTTTAACCAAGATATCTTCTTGAATAAATATATTTTTATATATAGCAAGGATAGTTACAGTGTATATGCAAAGAGGTAGTCATGTCAATCGACTTTTTCACAAGGTGAGAGAAATTAACACCGGAGATGAACTTTTCGAGATGTTTCATTGCAAAATTCGTAATAACTTCTTTAAATTGTAGTTATCACAGAATCTCATTCTCAATAGAGAGTAGTGCAAGGGAAGACAAGCGTTGATGTCCTATTTAGCGAGTGATAGCTGTGGTAGTGACATGGACAGCAGCAGCAGCAGCAGTACCAACAACTGTACAGAACCTTAATCCGGCCCTGCCTTAGCCTGGTTCGTAATTCAGATGGGAGATCACCAGGGTATACAAAGCATCATAGGATTGAGTTGAAAGTGCCAAGTGCAACAACCGTTTCATTTTTGTGTAGCTTTAAGAGTCGTTACTTCCTCAAAATGCATGTATTTTTCCTGATTTCATGTCAAAAGTAATCGATGGATTTGGTCAAACATCCCAATGCAGGACCCTCCTGAAAAGGTAGTCTTGAGAATAAGCGAGGCTTATTTGGGGAATATGGAACAATACAGTATTACAATTACAATACAGCATTATATTTAATACTACGAAGTAGCATCAAATTCTAGTATCGATGTGCAAATGGTACTGAACATCACCACATCTTAACTATAAATAACACTTACTGCTCAGGAACAAACATTGTGTTACATCGTGTTATCAAAGCCTTACTTCCTGCATGTCATTTTCTCGAGCTGAACGCCCACACGTGGTGGCGAGCAGGGTGAACATTTCCTGGCCAGAACTGCCACGAGGTAAACACATTCCTGCGGAGGGAGCTGGTAGGAACGTTGGGTTGCTCGGTCAATGGCCAGGGTCAACGGCGGCGTGGTGTTTTCCGCAAATATGCCCGACTGCGAGGGCGGGCACAAGCCGGCGTGAGTAGGTTAAACGTTGAGTTTTATAAGGGCACCACGGGGTGACCAGTTCCTCCCCACCCCCCCCCCATCCAGCCCCACCCTCCCCTCTCCACCCAGCCCCACCCCTCCCATTTTTGGATGCACGACGGACGGACACAATAATCCCCTGTGGGCTGGTGTAACCAGGAGGTTCCTACCAGTACAAGTGACATGCAGGTTGTCACTCGCTGAATGATGCCCAGGAAGTTGTCAGCGTTCCACGTGGCCTCTGGCGGTTGTTGTTGGTAATGCCAAGTAACGGGGCTGGGGGGGGCATGCGTGGGGTCTGTGCGGAAACATGCCAACTCAAAGCAAGCATCTTGGGTCAAGTCTCGCCAAGGGTGTTCCATGAGAAGCACAAGGCGCGCTGTGAGTGATGGCCTTTAAAACTTACACCCACACTGGCGTGCCGTCTCAAACAATAGTGGGTGTTGTTCGGACCGTTAACCCTTTACATTGCCGGTCTCCCGACTCCTATCTTAAAAGATATAACTTAAGGCGTATATGGCCCAACAGAGATAATTTGATGAATGGGAAGCACTTAAAAGGCATGTAAATGATGCTATGTAAAAAGATGAAAGTGATCATTTTTTATGCGGTTTCGGAATTGTGAGCATGTTGGAAGATCAAAGGGATAACTTTATTCCAGGAGACTTTCATGGAAATCTCACATCCACATCAATACAAGTCTACAATATACGGACCGCGAGTTACACAATTACAAGTGAAACAGTGACATCGTACGCTTGCATTTTTTTTGTTCAGTCCAGTCAACATTCACTCTCAAAATAAAATTTGTTTAAACGGATATTAAAATGTTTCTTATTATTTTCAAATGATAATTGCAGATTTATTTTAAGTACATTGTGAGGGATTTTACTTGCATAACAACATATATCGATGTATACGTCCTGCATATACAATATTCACAATCTGTCTTGAGGACAATATATATGTGTAGAGTAATACGTGAATTAATGTCTATATTAAACATTACCAAACACTTGCATGTACACAGAACAACAAAAAAACCCACGTGCACCCATGTCCTCATTTCACTCTGTAAGGGCCGGAAGCTCTCAGATTGTAATGAGAGCGGATGCCGGCAAACACCTCGCAGCGAGTCCCAGGTCGTGTGGCCACAGCGCGACTCCCACCTCCCCACCCCCCGTCGCCGCACGACGCAGCGCGCCTGCATCAACACCTGCCCCGTGCGAGCCTCCTCGGCAGCTGCTCGCCGCATAATGAGAATTTACTCGGGATCGCTCCTCTTTACTCCAGCCATGCGAGTGCCACACAAATTATGTCAGATTACAGAGGCCGTCAGCATTAACGGAGGGTAATATTGAGAGGTGTATCAAAATGATTGTGTGTGTGTGCAGGGGGTGGGGGGAGGGGACAATGTAAACCTGTGTCGGGTGCACGTGTTTGGTGAGCAGTGGCGCAGTGGCTCGCGATCTGCATTCGTTTCAAACGCGTCGATCCGAGTTCGATTCCCAATGACGGCTGACAGAGGCGAGTGGTATATCTGAACCGGTTCTGGGTGCCTTCTGCTGCCCATTCACCAATCCACTCTCGCCATCGTGGTGAAGTATGGTCAAACGGTCCCCAAGACATGCGAAGTGTTCCATTCAGTCGTGGCTTGACAATAAATGATGATAATGACAAGTTTGCAGTGACATATATAGTATGCCGCGTACTCTATGCCTACAGATTAAACAAAAAACTGGTGGGAAAATATGGGCACACCCACACATTATATCAGCAGAGATAGCTCATCAACATACTTGCTGTACTGCTTCTTGCATGCACGCCGTTAACCTGCAGGTTGACGTCACGTACATGCCAGCTCTATCTTCCTTTGATCCACCAGCTCTGCGTCCGTGCAACCGGAGTAAAGATCGCGAGGTGTGCCTGACAGTTCAGCCACCAGATTCACATCCACGCTCAAAAGTCTCTCCGCGACTCTTTGCCTCGTCATTGGCGAGAGACACGATGGAGTGTGTTTGCCAAAAAGGAACATTTGGCAACATGTTAACGGAGCCCGATATGCAATTCCACTTTTATAAAGAGTAATGTTTTTGGATATCTGACTAAATTTCAAACTTGCTGAGTAGCATTTCTGTACTTTACAAGATTACATTATTTATTAACACTGAATGAAAATCATTATTGGTGATATTGTTACGGTTATAATTGGTATTGATTTAGTTTTAATACACAGAAGCCTCCGGTTGGATGCAGCCATTTCATTCGGTAGAAGCAGCAGCACGGTTTCAGAGAAGCACTGTAATCGATGGTTTATTACGAATGGTTAATTTGCCTGTAACAGGAGCTTGGGTTTAAAGGCCCTTTGTCTATGTGCAAGGTGTTGCGTGATGTTCACTCTGCACAGTCGGCAAAGACAGCGCTAAATGACGTGCACAGATTTATTATTATTTGGTTATTTCGGTTAAGTCACGTCTAAAGATAAAATAATAAATTAAATTAAATAATAGAATACGACGTTTCGATTGCAACACAAGCAATCATCATCAGGTATAATGAAATAGCGACATAAAATCTAACCAGAAAACTATAGACAGACATATTAGCAGACAGATATCACCAAGATACATAGCGGGAGCAACACAGGTAACAGAGAGGGGTGATCGTCTCTGTGGGGTGGCCTTAAATAGACAGGGGGGGGCGGAGGCAGAGAGAAGGAAGGGGGGTTAGAGAAAAAAAAATTGCATATCAATGAGTGGTCAACAGACGTGGTGCTGCACGGCAAGTAAGCCTGAAAATCAGGAGGACACACTAAAATTAAATAACCTAGTAAAATATCGAAATGTAATGTAATACAACACAGAGGGTCGGTCAACACACAATTAACGCATAGCCTGGTTGATTACGTATTTCAAAGATTGCTAATTTAGAATTTAAGTGTGAACATTCTAAAGAGGACACAGGCAGAGAAAACAAGTCGCCAGTCTCTGTTACCTGTGTTGCTCTCGCTATGTATCTTGGTGATATCTGTCTGCTAATATGTCTGTCTATAGTTTTCTGGTTAGATTTTATGTCGCTATTTCATTATACCTGATGATGATTGCTTGTGTTGCAATCGAAACGTCGTATTCTATTATTTAATTTAATTTCTTATTTTATCTTTAGACGTGACTTAACCGAAAGAAACAAATAATAATTCCTGCAGTCACGAAAGTTCTAAAATTAACACAGATTTATTGTCCCTTATTTTAATAAACCAAAAATAACAACGCTGTGTTTTACGCTACTTCTGTAACGCCTTGTCAAACTCGAACGTGACATTCTCGCTCATTACGTGGGCACAATTCCCACTTTTGGGAATAACTGTGCCACGTTTGGAAGACTTAATAAATAAATAAACAACTCTATGCCTAAAATACAATTCGTTTTTTTATTATCATAACATGCATATATTCCAATTCATAACACCTCGTATTTAATTAAATGCTTCGAGTCAGTTTTAGACGTCATTCCATTTTACGGTCTTAAACAGAACCGCTAAAAAGCATTTTCGTCTGTAGGGATCAGTTAGCAAGGTGTGGTTATTCCCCAGGTGGAAGTTCGGCTTCCAGAACACAGCAATTAAATGTTCTCTGTTCCACAGAGGATCTGTGCAATAGATTTTTTTTGCACAAAGACAGTGCACTCAATAACAAAGCAATACCAGTAACAGTGCATTGCATGGATAGGAATTTTGTACATTGTCAAAATGTCCATTTCATTTCCTATACAGCGATGTATCTTAAGCCTTGCCTTTAATAGAATCGCCAATTCCAAAGTGAAATAAAAGGACGATGCAGGTGAAATTGCTCGTTTATATACTACACCAATCTGCTACACACACATTTTAGAATGTATAAAAGGCCAGATGATGCTCATGTTACATTTAGCCATCATCAGGTTCTGTATCCCAGGCCGCATTTCTGTCACCGTGGAATTGACCCCCGACATCCGTGGCAGGCAGTTAAGAGTTCAGAATGAAATCCTGAACCGACCTAAACAATCGCCACGAAGCACCGTAATTTAGAAACCATGTCTACGACATTTTCATAAATTACATGAGCTTAAAATTTAATACATTGAAAAATATAAGACGTGTAATTATGCTTTCTTATAATATCACAGCTGTAAAAAAGAAATCTGAATTATCTTCACACAATATAACATAGACAAAGATTCCTCATATAGCCTTCACGTACTATTGGGGCAAGTGCTGTTAGCGAGCACATACGAAGGCTGGCACACGAGGGGGTAGATGGCCAGCACCATGCCGCCTGACTGTCTCTTCATTGGCGATGTGTACACGTTGCGCCAGGTACTCAATTCACACAGTGACATATGCAGAAACGATCCCCTGTTTAACTGCATAAACTGTCAGACCAAATGCTGCGAGGGGGGATAAACTAAGGCCAGGATGGCAAAGCAACACTCGGCCCAGCCACTTTCGTCTCCCCAATGCTGATGCCGGCACCGCAACAAATTCTCATTTCGAGGCCAATTCAACCTTGGGAGAGGTACTACGCACCAGGGCGAAACAGCAATTCTCACGCCTCTACATGACCAGGAATTGAACGTGAATTACTTTTACATAACTGTACACCACGACTCACATGTGGCATAGAAACCACACACACAAATACCCAAACAGCCATGGAGACTTGCAGCAAGTGATATTCATAGATGTTCCACCACCGAAGTATGAAAAACAAAACCTGAATATATCATCGCAATCATCTCACACATCCGGAAAAGGTGAGAACAACATATACATGAATCGCCTTTGAGTGATATACAACTACAGGACTTTTAAACATCCAAAGGAAGACTTACAGCACTTTAGAGACGGCGACCTCAAAACGAGCAGTGGCAACCAGAGCTGTGAGTGAGCACCTGGCCAGCCAGGACGGCACACGAAGCGGTGGCTATGACGAGCACGCTGATTCTCACACACCACGCCAAGTCCTCATTGAACGCAGAGTTGACTTTAGGGAGTTTCACGACTGCTACTGAAGCCGCTTGGATTCGAACCCAGCTCGACGGTGTAGTGCAATAGCACTTCTTCCCGCACTATATCCTACAAGAAGTCTCCATACGGCTACACAGACTGTTGGGGCAAGTGATGCTAAGGAACACCTATTAAAGGTTGGCGCGTGCAATACACGGGGTGACGTGGCGACCACCGCTCGATGCCTGACTGATATTTGCACTCCAACCCGGGGACTCGATTTGAACTCCGCTCGCTGGGCTTGCAGTCGCGAGCGAACCACGGCATCGCCGCTACCCCCTACAGGACAACATGCACACAATGTACATACATTGCACAAAGACAAAGAACCCCTGTATAGCCTACACATGGTATTGGGGCAAGTGATGTCACTGAACACCCAAACATGTCGGCACAACACACGAGACGGTCGTGTGGCCAACAACGCTCCAAACCACCTTTGTCTCCCCGGCGGTGATGTTACACACCGCACCAGGTACTCATTTCAGGCTCAGTCAACCTAGGGGAGGCAGAGGACCGGTTCAAAAATTAACCTTTGATGTTTGCAGTGGCTGGGTTCGTCGTAGTTTAGTGGAACGCGTACTACGCCACCGCTTCCCAGTGTACACACAACACAATACTGTACGGGGTACACACAACACACACACAACACATAATACAGGGTACACACACACAACACAGGGTACACACACACACAACACAGAGTACAGGGCACACACACAACACAGAGTACACACACACAACACACAACACAGGGTACAGACACAGACATTGGCCTCACAGCAGTGAGTAGGCAACTCAAAAACGCAGCGCTATGTTCAGATTGATCCCGCTGGCGATGCCTTGTGCAGCTCAATTTGAAAGAGGCGGCGTTACAAATAAAAACGTCTGAAAAGTGTTTCCAGTTTTTTCACCGAACATAGCCAAACATGCTTATCGGAGGTGCGGGATAAGGGCAATCTAAACACGAAAAGCAGTTCGAAAGCAACGAGTTCGTCAATCTACAATGATGAAAAGTGCGAAGCTCCACTTGCTTCCTCATATCGGCAGGAAGAGCGTTCCAGACGGCCGCAGAAGCGCATCTGAAAGCGCATCGCGACGCGGTGACCGCCGTCTTTGTTCGACGGCGAGGATGAGCGGAGTTGGTGCGATGGTCCATGCGCCTTGACGAGATCAGCAGCGCGTCGTGGTCCATTCGTGACAAGCACCTTGTGTGTTAGAGAGATTTAGTCCGAGCATTACAAACAAAGTGAGACTATGGCACCACTTAGTCACGCAGCATTGCGGTGTTTTCAATTCCTATGATCCTGACGTTGCCTCACGCGCGTACAATGGTATCAGTGTGAAAGCCAACTCGGGCGAGCACTGGCAGAGTGATTTGTTAAAACCCTCCGACCCTGAACCTGTCAACACGAGTTCGATTCCCAGCTACGACTAACGTGAGTGGCAAAGTATATCCTAATCAGTGCAGGGTCTTCGACTACATCAACCCGCACCGTCGAGCAAAGTGAAGCATGGTCAACAAAGTGAAGCATGGTCAACAAAGTGAAGCATGGTCAACAAAGTGAAGTAGGGTCAACAAAGTGAAGTAGGGTCAACAAAGTGAAGCATGGTCAACAAAGTGAAGTAGGGGCAACACGCCCGTGACTGACACTGCATGGGGAGGCCTTTAAACGGCAATTGATGGACAAAGCTCTGCAAATAATAATGATTGTGTTATTGAAAGCAAAATCGGAAAATTCCCTTCAAACTTGGAAAGGCATCCTTGTAGCCGGTGCCAAACCTCAGCCTTTCAAATGTAAATACAAATCCTCATCTTCACACCGAGTAAACATCCTCAGTCAGCACAGTGTGAAACACAACCCAGACGACCAGAATGACGGCATAGGGGCATCAGGCACACGCAGACCTCCCAAGCATAAGCCACGCCTGGATAATGTTTGAGGGGAAAGGTCACGGAGCTTTTCAGGTTTCACTCATCCATCTGATGCCGACCGGCGTAACATGGTTGCGTTACCCACAGCAATGGGGGGAAACGCGTCCACTAAACACCGCGTCCCCTAAACACCGCGTCCCCTAAACACCGCGTACCTTAAACACCTTCTCAGGAAAGCATCCCGTAATAGACAAATGAAAGAGACATGTTATTTCACAAAGTATCCTCAAAACAAATAGGTTTGCCTTTGCATACACGTTATACAGGGTGTCCATAAAGGTTTCACATTATTAAACTTGTAGAATTAGACTGCAGTTTGAGGAACGTGGTTGAATGCTGAGCCTGCGATAGATGAATGATAGTCAAAAACAGACAAGCTGGAGTTATTTTCAACAGCACATAACAGGAACATTCACAACAATTGCGACCAAGATGTTGACGGATGCATGGGATGCTGTCTAATCAGGATACGATGCATCACCAATATCGTGGCAAACACGCTTGGCGGTTTAGACGGATTAAACTCGTACGATTCAAACACATCGTCACACTTCCGAGTGTGTGCGCATAGTTTTATCGACCTTGCCAGGAATACCCCGAGACTGTGGATGGGCCACTGCCCCCCTGAGACTGGCCCGGGACGCGTTGGTCATGGGCAGTGCCACGTTGCTACCCTCTCTCCCCCTCCCGTGTGTCCCTACCCTCACATCCGATTAGCACGGTTGCCTATGTACGGTGTGGAAGAAGTTCAACATACACACACCCTCTCCCCATTCACATTATTCCCCGATGTCCCTCATTTAAGTAAAGGGTACTGAGATGAGGTTACATTGCGACAGTGTAAACGCATGAATGTGTGTTTTGCAGGAAATAAATACGTGGGTGGCAAAACAGAACATAAACCAATCATCCAGCATTTGCCAGCACTGGTTCAAGTAAGTCTGACTTTAATGAGACACTATGTCAAAACCAGTCTATAGTTTGCTTGAGTTGAATCATTGTTGATACAATTATGCACTCCCAGAAGGCTGTCTGCTATGGTATGTGCAAATAATTCTGCATGTGTTGTCTCGAGGGACAGATGTGGAAAGGAGGCATCTTGTCCGTTTATTTATTTCCTTGCATCTAGGAACAGGCATCTTCACATTTTCAATATCATGGTGTGTGCCCTTAAGTTGAGAACCATTCAAATTCTCTCAAACCTTCACTTTGCTGATAACATTTTGAATTCCAATTGGGTTTCACGTAAAAATCTGATTTTAAAAATGTATATTGTGCATGCTTGTGTTGACGGTTTTGATTTAAATGACTATGCTGCAAGTTTCAACGTGGTACAATTTTATCTCTGACCTTTTATAACAGATGTAATACACACATTATTTAAAATATGTTTTTTTTATGTTTACTCCAATTTAATCTTCATGAAATGTAAAACCTATTCTAGTAAATGTTTTATTATTTGCCATTTAATCCTTTCCATGTTGAGATTATATTAACTGCCGTATAAAATGTATTTATTACCTCACTTGTTATCGAAAAGGCCAAATGTGAATCATTTCTATCAGAGCTGAGAGTAAACATCTATGGATTTGGCATCATAAAACAAATGGGCAAACCTGTAGAAAGAAAGAAAAAAATGTGGATTTCAGAACATTGGGATTAATTTCGAAAGTAAATAACTAAAGATCTGCCCCACTTGTCATATACAGTGCAGGCACATAGACCAGGAAGCCATTTCGCACACATTTTTCAGCCTCACCAATTTGCAAGTCTGTCAGCCCATAAACACATTACAAATTGGTAGTGCAGCCCTTTCAGCAGTCATGAAGTAATGATGTAGAACCGTTCCTTTAAAAGAGCGGCAATCCAAGGCCCTGTATCACACAGACCATATCGTAAGCAAATATGATACCTTTCCAAATGCAAGGAGAGGCATTTTCGGCCATTTTTGTGACATCATCCAGAGCTGTTTTTTTATTGGCCTTTATAAATTCCCACCTTAAATTATATTTTGAAGGTTTTTTGAACCTCGCAAATATATTGCTTAAAATTAAACGTTCACATTGCTCTAGTTGACAGGCATGGTGGCACACCTGAGACCCAGCGCCGAGGTGACATCTTTGGCTAATGACCCAAAAATTGAGCCATTTTGGGTGCGACGTGCCTATAAAGAAGCAGTACATCATGTAGGCTTCCAATCAGACTCTTTTACATATATAGTAGAGTTCTCTTGTAGGACATGTGGAGTTTTCATTCAGTTTTGTCTCGCATAAAAAAGTTATTTAAAAAATATAAAGAATACTGCCCTCCACAAAAGTCTTGAAACTCAGAAGGGTTGTTCCTCGGAGAACAAATTACTTATTCAATTTCGTGTCCCACTTTTACAATGTTTGCAGTTCAACAGCAACGGTCCGTCGATCTATACCACAATCCCAGCTTTCTAAATGTCAACTTCCTTCAGCGAATGTGCACCAGATAGTTTCCTGGCATGCCAAGGTCACGAACCCAAGTCACTGCTTGCTTCGCTCACCGACTGTGGCCCTTCATCTGACCTTGCCATCCGGTCTGTCTATGGTGAATGCAGAGAGCCAGGAGGTTTGAAGCCAGATACAATTACACCCCATTATATCCATGCAATTCTTTTTCTCCTCCGTTTTCTCCCTTCCCGCAGTAAATCCACAGAGACAGGCTCGTAGAAAAAGCTGTCTGTTTGACTCAGGCCTTCAATGCTGCAAAGTCAAAAGAGGTATTCCCCAAACGGATGCAGATGTTTAAACTGTCATGCACCGAACAACTAAACGCACTGCTGCTACCACTGTATCACGCTCCACGTTGACCCAAGTGAAAGTGACATTGTGGCAGATGAGACGTAGCACGGTTATCGTCCGGTCAAAGTGTTTACAAAAAATCCGAAAAGGGCGTAAGTAGGTGGCTGGGTCAGTAGCCTTTCATTATCAAGTTACTGGAGAAAAAAACATATAGCTCACACCCTATGATAACCAATGATTGAGTTGAAAAACATGGTAGGATGCAAAGAGGGTTCAATTTGGGGGCCTTCAGCAGTGAATTGACCGTGGCTCCTGATAAATTCCACTTTGCAGTTTTGCCCGTATTTGCTGCGGAACACTCCAAGTTGAATCCTGCCCAGCGGCGTTGCTCAACTTGGTCCAAGGTGCGTACTTTTGCATGTGGAGGGTTGAGGTACGACGGGGCATGAGACACCCTTGGGGTACAATAATCTTGTGCAGGGACCGTTAACTCCAGCCCTGCGTGAATGAGAAGATAATAGTTCAGTGGGCTTTACTTGGTAAAATAAAAAAGAGTAGTATAGTTTAAGATGTAATGTTTTTTGTGATTTATTTACTTTTCATATACTTTGATACTCCCGTACGTGTTGTTGTACTGATGGTTGTCGTGACGTTCTGATCCACCCTACTGGACATCTGTGAAAAGAGCTTCATAGCTCTTCGGATTCCTCCAGTATAAATACATTCTGATTCTGAGTGTATCGGGGCGAGTGAGTGGAAGGCCACACTTGGTACTGTAAAACATCTGAGAATGAGCCGCCTCGAGACGGATTGTGCTGCGCTGACCTCTTCAGCTTGAAAAACTGCAAATTAGCATCCAGGCGACTACCCACGAGGCAGCCCTGCGGCAGAAGAAGAATCGTCTTGTCTCGTAAGTATCGGCCCACAAAGAGCTCAATACATTACACACAGAGCTGACGCTTGCCCCTCAACAAGATTCACTCTCCCAACGTGGGAGCGGTGCAGTGCTCATATTTATTTTTTATATTCCAGAATCCATTTGCTTTAAATTGCCAATTAAATTATTCTGCAGTATGACTGATTGAGGCAATCCCTTTGAAATGAGATCAATTTTGAATAGAACATGAAGGGAAGCGTTTCATACAAGAGCACTTCAAAAGCCCACTAATCAAATATGAGTAACTAATGTTGGATTATACAAACTGTCTATGTAGTAACTCGAACAGGTGAGGAATTATTATTTTTTAAACTGCATTATTGTAAGTTGTCAACCTTAGACAACACCGCAAAGTGTTGTTGAATCGAGTACAGCACCATGTAGTAAATAAGTGTTTATACACCCACACATATATACAAAATTAATTGTAAAACTTTAATGAAAAAAAATTTTGCTTTCAAATATCGCACGAAATTTTTTTACGTGACAAATGCAACATTATAATTTGTGGCAACCTTGTTAACCACATTTTTTATTTACTTATTATAGAGTGCTATGCAATTAATTTAGGGTATTTTTGTTCAATAACTTACTGTGTATGAGAAATACAATCAATTATTTTTCAAAACATGGTCCAACAGTAAAGTTACCCAGTTACCGAACAACAACTAAAATGTAAAAGCCCGGTATGAAAACCATGAGGGTGTGGAATATAAGTCGTGAACCGTGCCTAGAGAAAAAGCGCGGCAATTTTACTTTACCACTTCACGTTGCCCATGAGAACCACTGCAAAAATGTGCGCTGTGTGTATAGAGGCTCAATATGCGGTTTCTGTCGGCACCATGTACTCACAAAAACGCTCCCACTAAATCAAACTCACGGCAATGGCTCATTTCCTGCCCTGCCTGGGAGACGTGCCAACCCGCGCTCAAAACAACAGTCGCATGCCATCCGTCAGTTACCAGCTCTGTTGTGTAACTGCTATTAATCAGCATTCAACTTCTCACTCAAGTACAATACATCACGGCTAGTAAGCCAGTTATAGATTCCAGCTTGACGCGCCTACAGAAATATGTTTATTTTACAATGCAATGGAACTCTTCTCACGAGTCCCTCTCTTATCAGTGACTGCTTTAATCTGCAGGCCTAGGGCTGATCTGCTACTCTTCCTGTTAACACATTCACGTTGCCGCTTGTTGCAGATGTGCGAGGTTCGAGCCGGTGTCCGTCCTGGTATTCTTCTGTCGTGCGGCTGATGGACAAGCAGACCAACAACAACAATTCCACGTTCAGGTGGCCAAGCCAGACAGCATCACGAGGAGCAGCGGAGTGTGGCGATGTGAATTCTGTTTCGTTTTTGTGGATCGGAGGATCGCGTCGTTGTACGTCGGTATGGTCCCTTCTGGATGACCACGGTCGCACACTGCTGGCGAGTTCTTCCATTTTCCACTTGTGCCTCATCAGGGTATCCGCCTCTGCTGCTGCCGTCGTGTGTGCAGTGGATGCGGTTGAGGGTGGGGCGTGAGCTTCCTATAGGATCAAACCCAGGGATTATCTGCGTTAGGTGCGGGTTACAGCCGAGTAAGAATCCATCGAATGATTAGTGGCCTCCGCTGCTTCACGATGGTCGTTAAAAGCCTCCAGAGTAATTAGAAAGAGCAGGCGATGTGTGTCTACATTTGGCAAAACTAAAAATTACCTCATTGGGTAAAGGCATATCGCAACATTACCCTTGTAACTACTACAGACTCTAATCTGTGAAACATTGCACCTTCCGCTTTAGCTTTGTGCTTTTAGAAAGGCACAAATAACAAATGTGCATAGGATTTGATGTCATCTACAGCCCAATTCGCACATTTAAATTGAGAATTTACATTGATGAGAGAAATCAACAATTGATCTCCACACGCATCAAATAAATACTATTAGCAACTGGGTTCACTGATAAAGGGGAGTTCAATCTATCAGCAGGGGGCTGAGACACAGCCCTGAAGCTACAATGCATCTATGGTGCTGCAGGCAATGCAACATTAGGGACCCTAACGAGTGAGATAAGAGGTTGGCAATGAATTAACCCGATTACCAACAATTTCTTACAGATAAGTAGATGACTGCATTGAAACTTATAGCCAACACTAGAAGTTCCAATGCATGAGGACATCAGTGATCTCCATGATCATGCCACTGCCGAGTTTGAGGAGGATGGTAATGCGGTTACTGCGGCCGCACCTGAAGTTGCGGAGGAATGACTCACGGGGTCTAAGGGCCTCATTCACGAAGCTCTTCGAGGCAGAATAATGGCAAGTTATGCAGAAAAAGACCCATTCCACAATTTGCAATTCATGTACTGTATGGCGATTCCATACAAGCAAGGCACCCGCTTCCTCTACTAATCCTCCTGCCACAGTTGCGGAAACATCCAAAGCTGACAGGGTTCGGTTAGAGTTAAGGTGGAGTCAACAATGGCACAGCGTCTCCATAATTACGTGGAAATGTTACACCACTGCGTGGAATTACAGAAAACAAACTGCGGGGGCCTCTACTGGGTTCACCAAGAGGGCGCGGTCGCCCAGTCTGTGCACATTCTGTGTTCACGTTCGTTGCCCCCATTCTGCGACACCCAGGCCCAAGCATGGTGCACCATCCCCCTGCTCGTGCTTAGCCCACTCCTTCCAGCATCCTGCTACGCTCCCTGCCGATGGACTCCGCACCTCCAATGAGCACGGTTGGCTACGTACGGTGCAAACGAAGTTCAACACACATACTCCACACATCACCGCCCCCTTCACTTTAACCCCCCCCCCCCCATCTCCGACTCTGCTCTGAACTGCTCCATCCCTCTGGGGTATCAATTCCCTTACGCTCTCCATGCCCACTGCATTGCACTCACTTTTTCATCATCCAAATTATTCAAATCCCTTCAAACCCGATCTCTCTTCCACCTGGCCCTTCCCATAGCAGCCTCGCTTTAATTCCCGCACCCGCGAGGCCGACCTCTCCCTCCCGCCGAGTTGAGGTTTGCTCCCGTCTCCTCTCCACAACCCCGATTTGCGTGCACATCGTTTGGGGCAGGGAGCCAGTTCACCCCGCCTACCTGCTTGGCTGTCTTCATCTATTTACATTGTTAAACACATTTCAAATTGCCGCATGAAGTGCTGTGTTTTAGGTCGTGTAGAACAGGCTCGTACCCAGTAACACAGGAATATACAGAATACAACTAAAATTATAATTTGTATATACTTAAGCCATTAAGGTTGCTCATTTAGAAATGAATTGAGGTCCCGCGTTTATTCACATCGTTTTCCCACAAAATACATAGCGAGATGACATGCAACAGGTATCAATGCCCTACATGTAACAATAGTTTACAGACTGATATGTAACATCGATGTAACAGGTAGGCGGGGGCACTTAGAACTATCAACTACGGTCATTGAAAAGCTTGGCTCTGCATTTACCATGCCCCTTTCAATGGAAAAGCAATAAAGTAATTTCACCACAATCAGTTCTATACGCACACACAACCAACTTTCACAATAATTGTATTAAAAAGGTTTTCAAAAAATATTTATTGTATCGATAGATTTTCACTGTTCATCATCAGCGCAGCAAATACAATGATTGATCTTAGTAATTGCGCGCTGCCTCGCACTTGTGTAGCAGTCGAGGCGATGCCGAGGCAAACACTGGCGCAAGCGCGCGTGGGATCACGCTCCAGCGGCCTCTGTGCGCAGTCGCGATTCGTAACCAGCAGAGGGGAAACAACCCGACAAGTGCAGAGACGAAGTGTGGCTGGAGAACAGCGATAGATCAGGGAGAAAGCGGCAAGGACTTAATGGAGTGTGGCGGCTAACAATTACACGTTTCCGGAGCAACTTCTGCTATGCGGAGTGGACATTTGCTCACTGCGGCAACGCTCCCACAGCGTAGGCGCGCTGCCAAGCAGCGAGCGCTGCGGCACCACGCACACAGCGCCAGCAGCGCTGCTGCTGCTCGTTGGAGACAGGAGGGTGCCCTGCGAGTACTCGTGCCATGGCATTCAGGGGGAAACAATGGCACCCCACTCGTGTGGGTGGTCTGTGTGGGTTTTAATCACGATGGTGCAAATCCTGGCACCGGTCCAAGCTCGCAAATATACAGAGATTGGCGTCGATTCCACACCAACTCGGATTTTCCCACCACTAAACCTGATGGTTTAAAAGATGGTGAAATCTACATTCCACTTGAAAATTACATTCTGCGGTCAAGCCTTATTTGCCAACTAAAATCAATTTACAAGATGCCGAAATTAGACTCCTGATAGATATATAATGAAAGGTGTGTTGCAGCCCTGGCTGCATACCACAAACTGCATTTGCCAAAGAGGCAAAGATCCATCATGTATAATTACAGTCGCTTTTTCAAATAGAAGCAGAAATCACACTCCATACATGTTGCCAATCAACGATGGAATTCTAACATTTTAAAATAACTGTAGTTCAACAGAGTATATTCATATACAATTTGACAAAGATGTCCAAAAGCAAAATGCAGTGTGACATCGTACAGCGGACTCGCTGGGGGCAGAGGTATAGGCGGATAAGTGACGTGGTCAGATAAGTGAACTTCTATAGACAATGACAGACGATGAAGACACTAATAGATTACTGGACACAAGCAAGTGGCAAACTGCTCGACACAATGGGTACATGCTGCACGTTGCTTTACAAATGAGTGAATGTACGCGAGACTAAGAAGACATTACTGTGCGTGAATAGATCTGATTCGTGAACATCTAAGCATAGTCACATTTACAATGTGCACTAAATGTGAGGGCAGTCAATCGGTCACGGTGGCTATGTGACAGCTGGATAGGTCACCTTGTTCTGCAGCTGGTCTTGAAGAGTAATGTACAAACATCATTGTCCGTGTTCTGCCATTCCTGTGATGCATAATAAAAAGGAGGCAGACTCCCAGAAGGGAGGTCCCATCTGGTGGCTTGTTAATATCCCAGGGACAGTTACATTGTGTGCCTGCGTAGTTGAGGATATTGACAAATACAGTACAGCCATGGCATTATTAAATTAGGAGTGGTTTCATTTATATTGAGTCCATGGCAGCGGATCAAGCTCGTATCGATGTAAATTATCACAATATTTAGAAACGCGTTGGAACTATTTTAAATGATAATTGCTTCAGATTATTTGTGATGATTACAAATGCTGCATTCCGTCAATATATGGTAATAATTTGAATACGAGGTAAATTAATTATCTGGAAAGAACATGTGATAATCTATATGATTAGCGGTGTCGCATCGTGAAAGCCCAAAGCTAAACTTTGAAAATATATTTTTTTCTCTAACTGTATATTTCCAGATACAGAAATAGATTAATATTCATCCAGCAACTTGGACAAAAGTATTCCTTTTTAACTAGGCAGCTTAATCATCAAGATCTGTGTAAAAAGAAAGATATGACTTTAGTAGATCAAGTACTGTAAATTGACTTGAAAATTGAGGCGTCTGTGAAAGTTTAAAAAGCTTACCGCGAGCCAACTTTCATGGGTAGGGAGGACCAGTGGCGCTGTGGTTAGCACACTACGCTATGAAACCCACAACCCTGAATGTCATCACTGGCCACAGCTTACATCAATGGCGAGAGATACCTTGATCAACCGCACTGACCAGTGTGGTGTTATTTCGACAAGAAAAATCACCACAACCAAAGTTTCGTGGGGAGGCCTTAACCCTTTTGTTAACTTATCTTTTTCCATCAATCTAATTTATTAGCAAAACACTGTATTGTACATAATAAATAACGACAATAATAATACTCTGAGAAAAATGCAGTACCATATCTCGTATTAATACATCAATGTGTTGCACCTGACCCCCTGGTAGAGGATTGACATTTAGGCAAATTAATTGAAATGCCTAAGCAAGTAATAGATTTGTGTATGCATTATTTAAGTTCCAGACCAATGTTGAGACCAAGCACTACATGGCAGCAAATACATCAAAGCGCTTTCTCGATTGCCATAGGTCCCAGTCGGTTTAGTTGACTTGCACAGACACGCACGCAAAAAATATGATTTCTAGATTATTTCAAGCCTAACTTTACGTGTAACCATGAAACCAATTCAATAAATAAAAAACAAAAATGTCTGCATATGTAATATTGGGAATGTGTAAAGTTTGGATGAAAGCATAATGCAGAAAGGGCATTGCTTCTGAAAAAGGAGCTGTCAGTTATGTGAGCTGCAATTAGACATGAACAGCAGGCATTACTCTGCCTGACATGAAGCCCTCTAACCAAGCCACATATGTGGCCATAACAAAAGAGATAATAATAATAAACAGGGGCTCAGAGATCCAGTGGTGCTTCCAGCAATTATCATTCTTTGGCAGACTTGTGACATTTCATTCCAGTCAACGGAAATAACTTGAGATTTATTTTCTGATTTTTCTGGGACATATTTGACGTCGTGTTTGAGCAGGTTGCACAAGTATGCAGCAAGTTGGTTTCAGGTGGCTGTTGCACTCTGTCGCATCACGCCCAATTTATCTGGACCAGCTGCAGTCAATGGCTGAAGAGCAAACATGCTCCACCACCTCACTGCAAATGTCATTTCCTCTTGCGTCACTGCTATGATGGGGTGCAGGGCGACAGGGCGGCGTAGCAACCTGCGGGTTTGATTCCTGACTCAGGCGCCTGTCTGTGTCAGGTTTTAGGTTCTCCCCTTGTTCTACTTCGGTTTCCTAACATAGATAAACAAAGCCCCCACATAATTTAACTGTTTCAAATCTGTAAATGAAGAGAAAGCCCACCAACAACACTGATGCCTGTCAATTGGTCAAATTTTCTCAAATGTATTGGCGACTTAAGACAAGATAACTATATTGCAGTTCTTCAGTAACTGGTGGTTTTGCACAATGCTGAGAGCATTTTGTGCACACGGTGCACGTTTAGCGCATTGTTAAAACTTACGGTACTGGAACTGGAATTGGCTGCACATCCCAATGTTGAAAACCGGCAGGACTCTCCTAAAAAGAGTTGAACTTTTCCTTGGTAAACAAGAGTCATGATAAATATCCAGATACCCCTGTGCTATGTATTGCTGCTAAATGAAGGGATGTTTGCATTTCCGTTGGCAGGGTCTGAAAGACAGCAGAATTAAGGAAAATTCCTCCCAATATAAAGTAAAAAAAACACATCATTGACTCCGCACAGACTCAAGTGTCATCTGCCATAGGCAATTATCTTTAACATTCTGCAACCCTAGCTTGGAAAGTTGGCACATAGCTGTAGCATATTGGATTTCAACTGCATACACTATTGACCTTGTGGGCACAATGGATATGTAGTGAACGGTAGTAAAAAAATAATGACATCATAATAAACTGAAATTCATGAACTATATACCAGCTACATTTTGCAAACCATCAACTCAAGGTTACCACGAAGAATATTCCTATTTATACACATCGAGCCCGATTCGTGTCGTTTGTTTTCCACAACTACAATATCACGAAGTAGTTGTTGGTCCGATGCGACATGTGGAATGGGTGTAGCCCGATTCCGCAACAAACCTCACGGCCAATCAGTAGCCAAGGGAGCACAGAGAAAAACGCGAGTCACGTTCACGTCTGCACGCGGACTGCCGGAGAGCCCAGCTGACCAATCAGGCCACATCCAACGAAAGATCACCAGTTTCGTTTTTATCAGACTGATGGGGCAAGCGCTGTTGGTACCAATTGAAAGAAACAATGGTGAAAGTTGATTAAAATCCCCATGCCTCTGTCCACCCAGCAATATAAATACGTGCACCAAAGTCAGTTGATCAGTAGGTCATGTCTAGTCGGTGTGGAAGAGTGGGACACATACCTGCTCGAGGCTCGAGAGCGTCGCACTCATCGGAGGCAGTTTGTGTGAGCAAGCAATTGCAGGAATTCACCTTTCCTAGTTCAACCGTGTTGCATAAAAATGTTGAAACAAACAATACTTCAAATACGTGGAGTTAAATAAATACATTGTGAAATATGTCAAAATATGATGATTGATGGTGAAGTAAGTTTGCATTACGGATATTGTACAATGCTTAATTATATGCTTCCCAGTGGCATGACCATTACAGTTTATGTGATATCATGTGTCACTATGTTTAGATATAATTGTCACCTTCAATATATTGTACTTAAATAGAAGATAAAACATGTTATTCTCTGCCTTGGATGTCGTCGCAATGGGCTCAATGGTCCCACATTTATAAAATCTGGGTTTTACTCATTTTGATAATGTTGCCTAATGTATGTACATTGCAAACAATATTCAGCTTCAAATTAAGGGAGATGTCACCGACTACTCTCACAACACCTTTCACAACTCACATTTCTACATCTTTTTTTTAAATGATGGTCACGCTGCCAAGTAGTAACCTAACTTTGTAAGCATGAGTGAGTATGTCTAAGCTGTGTGCCGTTATATTAAATCATACATTAATATTTTAATCATTAGTATTATAACGAAACTACGTTTCTCATTTTACCAGACAAGGCCTACTGAGCGGTGCAGCTCTTTTTCAGAAGTGACTTGGCCATTTATCACTTGGAAATGTATAGCAACCATACTGATTATGTTTAAAGCAGGGGAGGATGATCTATATGCATATTCCTAATTCACCAATTCGTGGGTAATGTTTAAAATGTTGGACCATGACGCCTCTGGCAAACGATGGTTACTCTTGTTATGTTTCGCTGTTTGGGTGTAATTGTCCGCGGTCCCTAACGTTACGTCAAGCTTCACTAGGAGCTATAAAGGACCACGGTCCCTGGAGTTTGGGGGCACTTCCTGGAGTCGTTCAGTAACGCACTCGTTCATGTTGAAGCTTCTCTTCCTCCGTCTGATTAAGGAGTGAGTCCGGGGTTGCTATGGGGGGTCAAGACACAACTCTTGTGAATTATGTCACGGGATAATTTACGTTCACTGTGAAACAGACGGCGCCTAGTGTATTTATGGCTAATACTTCCCGCAATATTAATCAGGGCGGCTGCTAGATTGGAACCGTAAACCTCTGCAAAAAGCGGCGACAACGCACTGCCTTTAAACCAGGTCACCCAATAACTGGCACTGAGGTGCCTCCTTCCAAAAAGTTAAATGTTCCCACAAAGGTTTGGTATTTTGAGCTAAAATAGTGGACGTTAAAATGTTTGATATTGAATGATAAACAAAGTTAAGTGGGCTTGGGTAGGACCCATCGCTGGATGGGATGATAATGGCCAATGGTCAAAACTATCGAAGGCGTGGCAGCCAAAGGAAGCAACATGCCTGAGAGAACGGCCACTGCAGATTGATCAATACTTTAAAAGAAACTCATGCAGCCTAAAGATTTCGAAGCTCCACGAGTACGGGTGGGGGAAGGGGGTGTGGGAACCAGCGGTCTTGACTCGGGGGGCATTCCAAAAAGGTTGACAGCCACTGCTTAAAATCGATGGTGGTGTGCCCCCACCGCCTATTTTCCAACATTCTTCCTTTTCTGGGCCAGTTCCTCGATTTGGTTGGAAAACTGTGGTGTTCTGTGGCACGATAGGACTTGGAATTTACGGAGGTATTTTTTCCCATGATGATGCTTTGTTATTTTCAAAGGCCTAACATGGAAATACGCGATGCCAGCCATCGTTTTCACAACCATCTACAAATGAGGAATGAGATGGTCCTCTCCACACTTATTAAGTACCATTTCCACAGAAAATAATAGGGTCTCTGGGATATAGTCACTGTATCTAGACCAGGGGTGCCCTTAGACCTGGAACGACATCAAATCCTACATGGTGGATTCCAAGATCAAGATTGGCCTCGATCATAAATCCTCTTTTCTTCATATGAAGATCAATGCTTCTGAGACTTCACAATTTCAAATTTCAGGTCCTGCGACCCAAATCACACAGGATGCACCTGTCATCAAGGTCTCAGAGGCTAAGCAGGTTTGGGTCTGGAAAGTGCCTGGATGAGCAACTACCACGCATAGCGTGTGTTATAGGCTGTTGAAATACGGTGGTGGGAAGCAGAGGGCAAGGCAGCAACATACATTGCTGTGCTGTACTTGTACCAGAGGTGTGGACTCGAGTCATGTGACTTGGACTCGAGTCAGACTCGAGTCATGAATTTGATGACTTGCGACTCGACTTGGACTTGCATAACAATGACTTTGTCCCACCTATGAGATGTGGACTCGAGTCATGTGACTTGGACTCGAGTCAGACTCGAGTCATGAATTTGATGACTTGCGACTCGACTTGGACTTGCATAACAATGACTTTGTCCCACCTCTGACTTGTACACTGCCACATACATGCCCTCCGCATTCACCAACCCACACCGACCAACGTGGTGGAGTACAACCCAATAACCCAGTTAAGTCACACTGGTGGGGGGCTCATCCAGCAGTGGATTGATACATTGATGTTGCCAAGATCTCCAGAATATATATTCAGTTATTTCAGTACTTTCATAACAGGTGATCTGTATCAGTTACGGCTATCATGGAAGTGTAATCCTAGTATCGCTGAGTAAATACCAGAGATTTGTCTTTCAGATTTGTTCCATCAGGATTAGGCTTACCAATTCATCAAGAACAGAAGGAACGTAACAGACCAATGTTTAACGTTTTGCCTAAGAAATTTTATAAATTGCAGCTATGCAACATCTGGGCACTTAATCCGAGGGGAAATGAGCGTTTATAAATTGTACCTGGAGACACTTTCTCGATGCCAATTAATTTCCCCCAGATTAACACAACAGGAAACCAGCATAGTGTAATGTGGTTAGAATACTGAACTTGCAATCCAGAAATCTCTGGCTCCATCCCCCATTGTGGCAGGTGAAACAATGGCAAGTGAAACAATGGGGAATTTTATTCAACCTCCCCATGTCGGTCCTCCAAGCAGTACAAACGGAGAAGCCACAATTCGTCGATTGGACGTCCATGTGTGGTGGGTTACAGGGTGGGTACTCCCACCTCTTTCAAGACATCTGGCAAGTATTCAAGAGTAGGCCAAACACCATCTAAAAATGGAGTCTATTGCATCAGATTGTGAAGGCCCTTCCTCCATTTATGGCACAATGAAGACGTTTCATGGCTGCACCTTTACCTTTTACCCATTTAATACAGATAGTTTTCATTCCCCTAACTAAACTAAAAACGAAATATTTTTATATTTGACCAGGTAAGTTCTACTGAGCTATATAGCTCTTTCTAAGAGACCTGGCCACATTTCATAACTCCACGAAGTGGCAAAGCATATGGAAATGTATAGCAGCCAAATGGTCTAAATGCACCTTGATTCTAAATGTGGAGAAAAAACCGGAGGACCCAGAGAAAAATCCACGCAACCACGGGGAGAGAGACGTGCAAACTAAAAATATATCGGTGTCATGGTCGGGATTGAACCCCACGACCTTCAGTATCCCAGGCGAGGTAGTTAACATCTCGCCACATTTGCGCCCTCTGGTGTTGGGACGGTATCTTCAGAACGAGTTTTCGGTCCATCGCTGCTTGTACACATCCTGCCATTTAAAAGTCAGACGGCACAGGTTATTTTGTATTCAGAACGTGCAGCCCTTTCCATACGTGCGAGTGCAAGATTGTGGCATGCATTGTCACTTCTCCCTCGCATGTTCATGTGTTTGGCTGACCTTTTGGGGTTTCTCCATTTGTTCAATCTTGCGTGAAGGTTGCTCGATATTGATTAGCCGGCGGCGCACAGCTGTAATTCGGCATTGTGGAGGCAAGGGATGGTGGATCACGCACTCACGTTGTGAAACCCCCTTCCTGTGGGTGTTGAGGAGGTGCCGTTCCCTGGCTCGCCAGGAGTATGTGGTACAGCGAATGTTGACTTCATCTGTTCCATCTGTATGGGACATTGTTGTGTCCCCTCACATGCATCTGTTTACTCCAGGTGCTCTGGTTTTCTCCTACATGTCAACTCACGAATTGTTCAATAATACCTTCATATATCAAGGGCCGCAGAGCTTGGAGGGAAATTTTGCATCGTTTCACTGCCAGGCTGCGGCCTTTCCCGCTTCTATGGTTCATCCTCACGCCTCCGAGTCGAGAGCGAGCGACTACTGTGCGGCAAATAAAGTGGAAATTATTATTTTGAAAGAAAGCATGTCTCAGATATTGTTAATTGTCTACATCTGGCATTTGTCAATTTAATAAGAGTGTTGCATCAAGGCGATGCATCGAGTCCTGACGCGTTCTTTTTGGGGACATTTTGGTTTCTTCATGTTGCTCAATGTGCCGCTGTCACCTTCACTTGCTACGAATGCCAGAAACCCCTGAATTAAACTGCAAGCAAAATAACAAACAGAAAATACTGCACAATACATTTATTTCACACATGCTTTGTAATGCTAAATACATTTTGCATATTGTTACATCAGTACAGTTTATGCAACTCCACAAAATGGGCTTGCATAAGTGGCCAATTTGCATTTATATTTTAGTTCATAAGCAGCATCGGGTGTGAGAGTCAACGATGATTTATGTATCATATAAAACATCTGTGAATGCTCGTGGGGAACGCGAAAATGATTGAATGTTTTATACGCAGCATCTGTTTGTGGTTGGCCGATTGGTCTGCAGGTAGGAAGAGGGAGTGGTGGAACAGCGGTTCGGGTTAGATTCCCGGCAATGGTTAACGTCAGTGGCATTCCATTTCTGCATCCTGTCCCTCGCCGTTTCACCAACGTGCGCCGAGCAGCATGGCGAAGTATGGTTAAACACCCCCCTCTCCTCCTCCCCTGACCTGGCATGGCAAGGCCTTTAACAAGCAGCGGATTCACAAAGGGCTGCACATTATTATTTACTATTGTAAAGGTAGAGCAGTAGAACGTGGTCAGCAGAGAAGAGGGGAAGGCCACCTCCTCCCACTGTCATGGACATGGGTTCGACTCCCCAGCTTAGGTTACAATTACATATACTTTTTGTACAGTAAACATTTTTGATTCATAATTTATATTCGTTAATTTGGATAGCTAACTTCACCGAGGCTTCCCTGGGTACATAAATAACATTATAATTTTAGAGTATTATTCTGACTTTGTGTTTAAAAACTCGTAAAATGTAAGTGTGAATTAAACCACATCTTCTCATTGCCATGATATAATTATCATATCTGTGCAACAAGGTGGCTCTGCTAAGGTCTATAGAAAAGCATTTCATATTCTCTGTACCAGATGAAAAACACTGCGACATTCTGTTAGTGATGGTCACCTCCACAAGAGTGACTCGTCAGCCATTCGTGATCACAGTGACACCGCAGCACTGCCAGGAGAAGCATTCAGCTTACGGTGTGCACGTGGAAAGCTTCTCACAAGAGCTTTCCCCATGCGGAGTGATGGATCTAACAAGCCTCCTAATCCTGTGCATTATGGGGATTGTACGCATTGGAGCTGAATAATTATTAGAGGCTATAACAAAAATGAGACCAGATGTTTATGTTTATGCATATTTCAGTACGTTTGTGTGTTTGTGCACCTTGTCATTTGCAGTTAGGGGTGAATGATGATTACCATTAGCCATGTTTGCGTCTTGTTTACCGCGGTTATTTTGGCAATCGTGAATGAATGAAAAAAAGCAACATTTGCAGTGAAATATATGAATACACATTTTACACCATTCCTTATGAAGCATACTAAAAAGGTAAATAAGTGAAGCTTAAAACACAACCTTGGCTGCTTGCTACCAAATGTTTGTAACATGTTAACAGGTAAAAAAAAATAACTTTGGGAACAATCAAGGTGATAATTGCAGAAATTAAACTAAATTATCCTCCCGCGAGTCAAAGGCAAATGGCTGCAGGTATTAGAATTATTCCGACAATTAATACAGCACAGCAGCGCCGATGTGACCCCGTGGGGACAAAGGCAATGGTGGATTTGCGTAAAGGTCAGATATCTGAGAATTGCGTACTCGCTGTGAATGAAACAACGCACCTTGACAGACAGCGCAGCAACAACACAGAAACCGGTGTGCGATCAGGCACAGCAGCAATAACCTGCAGCGCGGGATCTGCCAGGAGGAATGAGCCACGACACTTTGGCGATCTCGTCAAGGAACAAAAACCACCACCACCACCACCACCATCACCACCACCATCACCACCACCACCATCACCACCACCATCACCATCACCACCACCACCACCATCACCACCACCACCACCATCACCACCACCACCATCACCACCACCACCATCACCACCACCATCACCACCACCATCACGCCAACTCCGGTGGTCATCCTCGCAGCAGCAGCAGCGGCTGTTGTCTCGCCATCAAACAAAGACGGCGGTCACCGCATCGCGATGCGCTTTCAGATGCGCTTCTGCAGCCGTCTGGAACGCTCTTCCTTCCAATATTAGGAAGCCACTGGAGCTATGCACTTTTAAAACGAGATTTAAAACTAATTTCTTTAGAACTGCTTTTCATGTTTAGTTTGTTGTCCTTCCTCTAAGCCTACGATTAGCACGGTTGGCTAAGTACGGTGCAAAAGAAGTCCAACATACATCTCACATGATGCAGCCCACCAGGAAGTGGTGCAGATGGAAGAATGTCATCTGGCACGTGTGGGAGTTCAACGGATTACTGCAATGGCAGATTGTTAGCAGTGACATAAGCACACAGAGCTGTTCCTACAAAGTCGAGTGTTGAAATAAGCGTGGGACGTTGCTCACGACTCTTGCTGGTCACGATTCAGCTGTGACGATCCCATGGTCTTATAACAGGGACTAGTATTAGCATAGTATGAACAGCTGTTGCCTCCAAATAAATTACACGAGAAACGATGCTTGTATATCTCATCTTGTAGAGATTGGTGGTGATGGGGCAGTGCATCATTGCAGCTGGAAAAGTCCGGAAACGTTTTTCCGGGAATTATTTTGTTATGCCACATTCATCTCTCACCTGATGTTGTCCTCGTGATACTGTGGTGGTGATGTGAAAAAAACAAGTGCAAACTGTTTTTTTAGATTAGCAGATGTCCTTGAGGGCAGTCACAAATATTAAAACAAGAATAAACCTTTTTTATTATTACGATGCACGGACGTAAGTTGCACTCTCGTGGCAGTGCATGACGCCGAGAATCCAGACCACATCACAACCAAGCAGCAATCCAGAGAATATCGATAAATTATGCAATGGCGATGGATGGCGATTGTTGATCGTGAGTGATGATGATGCAGTGTTGCACGCAAGAATTAGTTTTTTTCCGAATTCGTATTAAAGTGTCGCTCATCACACTGGGTAATCTGTCCTTTTATACCACTCTAATCTGAAGCAGATGCATCTTCCGTGTTATCTTTCCAGGCGGAAAAAATTAAACACAATAGCTTGGAAGCAATGCCAGAAAGCGAGGTAGGACATCGTTTAAATAATTAATTGGAGGCACAGTACAATTCTCACTCAACAATGCGGCTGGCGAGGTTGATTTATAAAGCATCAACCGTTCCTGAGCCAGACACACCGCACGCCTTGATGCATTTCTGCAACTTTAGATTTGATATATAATTACCTGACAACACCACTACAGTAGTGCTTCCGATTTAATATTTCAAATACTTCCCAACAGCAAAGGTATTGTTAAAAAGATGCACGAGCATTTCATCCCTCTCTTGCTTTCAAGTCAAAGAACACCACGAGTCCCTCTGTTAGCCACTGGGAAGTTGACACTGCACTTACGAGATACCGATACAAATTATGAATGTGCCAGAGTCAATAGGTTATCTGAAATCATTACAAATGTACACAGCTTGTACAAAACATGAAATGCAATAAGTATAATCCCATTAAGTTCAGTGTCAGATTATTAGATTGATGAATGAAGTAGACTGTTTTACTGTTAAACTCTGTTCATCCAATTAAATTATTTTGAATTCATAAAATAAGTTCCGTCATAACAAGTACCAACCAAAAATGTATTTTCTATTTGTCTTTGTATCTTTTTACATCACTTAAAATGTATTTGCTACAGAGTTCAGAGCACACAAACATGCGAGGCTTTACAGAAACATCAGAATGCAGCTCGTTTTCAACTTTGCTGCACGCTACTATACCATGAATAGAACTTGCAGTATTACAAATAACTTCGAACACATATGCATGTCTTTCGTAATAGTATCTAAAGCAGCGGTTAGGAACCCAGAGCCTCTGGCTTACGATCAGTGGTCATGTGAGGTCGGTGACATTTCAAACTGTCCACAAACATTCGTCCATCTCCCAAAGCATCCGAGCCACACTGAATCGGCACTGTTGTTCAACCTGGCCACGCGGTCTGGCCATATCCACCTCGGTGTGTGTCGATGTGTGGCCCGCCAAAGGTAAATTAACATTGTTTGAACTTCAGAAAGGAAAATATTCCCACCCCCGATTTAAAAGGAAGTGATTACACAAGTACAATTACTCACACTGTACCTTCTTCAAAAACACTCGAGAAAAGTGGAGTAACACTCGTCATAAAGCAAGTGAATGCTTAGCCGTGTGAGGTCTTGCTCATGCCACTGCTGGCGGAATTTACTACAATAGAAACATAGTTCTTTATTATTCCCTCTTTAGGTTATTTGCCCTGCACTCTGTCCACACCTCTTGTAAGATCGACCCACAACTTACCCGACTATTGTACCCGTTTATACGACTTGATGGACAGAGGCGGGAGGATTAGACGCTGGCTCCATTGTTTAAGCGGCTCTGTGCTTGTACAACGACCCAGTGGCCTCTGGGTTGTAAGTGCATTGCGCCGACCATCACACCACGGCAACATACCAAAGTCCATACTTCATTATTTAGATACAAAGGTATAGGGGCCGTGCTGCCAATGTCGCTGCTTACAGCATTCAGCCCCGTGGCTCTCCCTGGCCCGCACCTCTCTCCACTGCTAGCTGGATGTTGTCCAGAACTGCCCGTGCTTGGGTCCTGTCACCGCGGTCTTTTCCCCGCAGCTCCATTGTGTTGGGCGCGGGGTTCTCGAACACGTCACATTGGGGCTGGGTTTGGCACGTCCCATTGGGTAATTCCCTGATGAATCAGCACTGCACCTGTTGTTCTGAAGACAGCAGTGCACGAGGTCTCTCCGCTCATTAATTAAGACAAAGCGCATGTTGCACCGCTGATGAACAACCGCATTTTACCACTAAGTGGTGTTGACGTCACTACGGCGCTTGTGCCATGCTAGGTGCACTTTGAGGCCAAGTTGAAGTGTTGAAGGCCCGCTGGCAGGAGGTGACGAAACAGACCCAGGTGGTGCCATGAGTTGACTGACTTGAGATGACTGGCAGATGTATCAGCTGTGCTCCCCACTGTGCAAGCTTTCAGTGTTTTATCCGCTCGCTGCTCTACTCGTTGTTGTGAGCGTCGCTCATCTGCCCTCAGTTGTTGTTGGAGGACGACTGCCTCCAACTGCCCAGCAGCGTCCTTCACGAACCTCGGACACAGAGGCCGATCTTGACGCTGCTGGAACCGGTCAATTATCGGCAAGACCAATCAACTCCACATACTTCTGTACCACATCAGTCTATCTCTTCTCTCGGCCGTGCCGTGCCTGTTTAGCACCATCTATCCCGCCAAACAGTAGCTGCTTGTGCATGCGGTGGTTGGGCATGCGAGCTCACTGATGGGATTGTATCCAGATCGTTCAAGGACCTGTGATATCCTCACATACTCCGGTCAGGTTAAACCCAGGATGGATCGTAGATAGGTTCGCCTGAATTGTTCAAATCTGCGCAAATGTTCCTTTAGAGGGCTCTACATCTCGAAAGTATAGAGAAGTGATGGTATAACTGTGGCAGAGAAAACCCAGAGCTTTGTATAAAGCGACAGGGCCTGTAGCTTCCACAAGTGTAACGCAGCTGATGAAAAATATACTGCTGCTTGACTGATAAGGAGTGAGACCTCTGCTGCCAAACCGGCGTTGGACATAAGCACACTGCCCAAGTACGGTAACATCACTCTTTCCACAACTGCCTCATCACTCATGGGGAGTTGAGGGAGGGGAGCATTTGATGACATAAAATACCCAGGCAGGCACTTTATTTTGCGGGGCTGATGATAAGGCCCACTTTCTTCGTAGCATGTTCCAGGTTCAGCAGTCGCATCTCCGACTGCTTTGACAGAGTAGGCAGCAATCATCAGATCATTTGCAAACGCAATATGATTGACTAATAGGGAACCATCCCTTGACTGCACTCGGGCATACATCAGCCTATATTAAACAGATGGAAATTCTATATCCATGGAAAGCTTCTCGAACTACGTGGTCAAAGAAGAAGAGTAGGGCCAGAAGGCATCCCTGTCGCACCCCAAGGTTGAACAGAAAATGGCTCCGATAACTGGCCACAACTTTACCCAGGCCTGCCCACCATCGTGGCAGTACTTAATGATTGTGATTAGATGGCCTGGGACTCTGAAAGCACGAAGAATAAGCCAGAGCCGTTGCCTAATGATGGTATCATAGGCCTTGACCAGGTCAATAAAGCAGAGGTGTTAGGTCCTGTTAACATGTTTACACACTCTGCTGTAACATATAAACATATTAAATGGCGTCCATGCAGGACCGCCCCGGTCTGAAACCACAATGGGGCTCCGCAAGCTTCTCGTCAGCGTGTCCGGTAAGGCGATGTTAAATCATTCTTGCCAGGACCTTTCCCGGCACACCCCCTCATTCAAACACATGGCCCACCCCATACACATTGAACCCCCCGCCACGTGTCGTGCTCCACTCTCACCTGTAAGGAACTTTACAACAACACCTTTAGGCGTTAATTGTACCACGGGACAGACTTTCAGCTTGCCAACTGTTTGCTCTCATTGCAAATGTGCGACTTTTGTACACTTGTTAGCTCTGGACTTACATTCCAGCTGCCATACAAATTGAGGGACATTCCCCTCAAGTGTCTTTCGGCTCAGCCAGACTGAAGACGGAGCACCTGGCACCGAACGAGGCGGAGAGCAGCAGGTGAGCGAGCAGGTGTGCTTCAATTAGCGTGGCCGGACACAGAAGACAGATGGGAGTGTTCAGATGTCGTGACTGATGTGGCCTTATGCTAACCAAAATAACAAGGATCAAGTTTGAAAGCCTACATCAACAGTAGATAGTTTCCTTGATGGAAAGTCTCAAAGTGGTTTTTGTTTGGGCCCTCTTTGTTATCGATACGTACAGCATCACGATGATTATTACCCATCATCTATCCACTGCTGGATGAAGGCATCCCAAAGCCGTTGCCATCTCTCACGCTCTCGAATTGGAAATATCTATGTAGTTCCTGCACATCAGGTCATTATAATTTTAAAAACCCCAAAAGTAAATTAGCATGACAATGTTGCCAGTATTGGCCCTAATACATCATCAATGTTGTATTGAAATATAAAAACTTTTTCAATTGTTTTACGTGCATATTAATCAAATAAGATTAGTTATTTCTCCTGCTTGTTATTATAAACCTAGCAACTGTAAATATCCACATGCCTGGGCGAAAGACATTACCCAGAAATCAAAGTTGTCCTTCGATACATTCTCTATGGTTGTTGTATGCACGACAACTCCGCACATCTGCGACGATGTGTGGGCCTAACTTCGCGGATCCTATTTTTCATGGGATTATCTGAAAACTTTACTTATCTGTGAAAAAAATTCAGATAACTATTGTCCAAATCACTCCACTGATCGGCACACAATCGTAGATAATAGAACGAGAATGTAAGTGTGCTGCGAGCATGATTGCACGTACCCCATAGGGCAGTTGAACAGCATCACTCGCAATGCAGCAGTTTCAGTCAATCTGCAAGTCCATGCGATTATCAAAAAATGTTCTCGTAGATATGCGGCTTTAAATTGTGCAAAGTGGAAAGAGCAGAGGCCCCGATGAGGCGTGGACAATTTTGGTCCCAAGGATAATAAGAGTTGTGGTTAATACAACCGCGAATGCGTGGAATTCTACTGAATTACACTGTTCAAACGCCGCAGAGAGCAGTCAGACATTCTTTAAATTTTAAGTCTCAGCTGTAAGTGCTTTTCCCACTCAGGAGGGATGAACAGGCAAATGCCTCGTACCTGTTCGTGTGCCTTAATGAACCTAAACCCATAAATTAACTCTTCTTCCAACTTGTCACCTTTGTTGGCATATTCAAAGGAAAATGGCTGCAAATCAACCACAGCAAAAACACATTCCAGCATTGGAACCATTTTTTTTTACCATTCAGGTTTCCATTTGCACAGTAAATTGTAGCGAGGCTACAAATGGATAGTGGTGAACTTAAGTGAACTGCGGCCACCGGGCATCTATAAACACCGCCAGGTTTCTCACGCGCAGCGCCGAGTCTGGATTCAGAGGAGGCATGCGCGTCTAACAAGTGACTGGCGACCCTTCCCAATGTTCTTCTAAACTATTTCCTCGTCCAGCATTCAAACTCTGCAAGTGTCTTTCAGCAGTGAACACACGATTAGCACAATTGGCTACGTACGGTGCGAAAGAAGTGCAACGTGCATACGCACAGCAGTGAGGTACACGAAACGTGACAATGTAACACGAGCCTGCGTTCCGCACCTTCGGGTTGGCCATCAACAACAATTTGTTGGTTCTGCAAAGTATGTGTGCATTACAAATTGTTGTTTTATTATCCCTGTTCTGTTTGTTGTTGTGGTGGTGTTGTCTATTTCGGGAACCGAGTGAGGCTGACGGAAGCACAAACAACATTTCTGTGATCGGCCTCTTTGTAACGAATTGTGACCGGCCCTAAAAAAAATCAGCCTCTGTTTCTAAGAACCCTTCTGTGCAGTGAAGACAAGACTATCTGTCACCATCCACCACTGCGCATGAAATCAGGATTAGAGAGATGCAGGGTGGTCTACACCCATCAGCGAAATCCATGGTTGTAGCGGGCCCTGTGACTAAAATAATGCCCCAAGTGATATATAAAGATGGATTAATCAACGGCATGCATGTACTCATTTGAAAGTATGCCAAAACACCCCGTCATGGCAGGAATACTTAGCAAACAATAATGAAATCGTAACGACCCGACCAGCATTACGCCGGGCCACCTTGATCTTCCTCCTACTGATGTCGACTGCACGACATCCTAATTCTCGGCTCAGTTAACCTAAGAGGGGTCCAAACTAGGTTACGATGCTTGTTGTCGATGGTGCTGTGCGTGGCTTAAGTGTTGAACAAAGGTCACGGGGATTAGACAAGTGTGCTTACATCACCGCTTACCATTTATCAGAAAGTCTCAAAAGCGACAATGAAAGCCATCTTGCCTGCACGTGCCATGCGGCTCTCAATAGGTGCTCGCTAACAGCACTTGGGGGTGACGCAATAGCTCAGTGTTGAGCACAGAGAACACAGTGACCTGGGATCAATTCCCAGCCATGCATCACATCATTGGCGAGCGATATCCGCACTGGTCCTGGGACTCTTCCTTCACCAATCAACCTGCGCTCATCAGCATAGTGAGGTTTGGTCAAATAACTCCAATGACCGACAAGTCGTAGGGAGGCCTTCATTCAGCAGTGCATGACCCAAGTGATGTACATGACAGTATTGTATTTTGCATGCACTTGTGTGTATCACAGATGACAACAGAGGACGGTACTTACTACGTTTATTTGCTGACGGAGAAGTACCCACAGCTCACTTGTAGGGAACAAGATTGTACTGAGTGGATGTTGAAGCACAGCAGTGGCCATCTGAGAGCTCAGTTCTGCAGCGTGCAGCAGCTGGTGCGAGTGGGACGCTGAACATCGGAAATGGCCACAAGTCTCGCAAGTCATCTGGTTCCAGGCAAATGGGTGACTTGAGGCAATAGGCGTGCACACACAGTATGCTTTTATCCAACCATTACCTTACAAGGTTCCTTTTATTGACCTGCCAAGGCAAATGGACGTATGATTAATGGCCTTCTAACACATCACAGCTTCACGGTAACGCGCGCGTGAACTAAACGTTGAATTCAAAATGATAAGACACCTGCATGATAATATACTTGTTTTTTTATTACATATTGTGTCTTCATTCATGATGCTCATTTTTTTCATTAAATATCAAAATTTAATTGCGTGACTGCAGAACCTTAACAAATATTCAGCTTTGAAAATCAGCCGAAGCTGGTTTTGATGTTATATATTTGATGAGCGAAACATTCGGACCTTAACGTTCACCAGGAACAGTCGTAAAAGATGTATGATTATCAGGCGCGGTCGGATAAAGAGTGCGCATTTTGTGAAAGCCAAGGCACTCATGGCCAGAGGCAAAGGGGCTGCTGCTGCTGAATGTTACTTGTGGACACTTGGGAAGGAAATGGGCCCGGAAGAGCAATGCCTCAAGGCCAACTTCAGGGTGTAAATCCCAACGCCGCTGAACTTGGTGCTCGATGACAGGCATGGCATTGTAAATCATATGCTTTGTTTAAAAACAAGAAATAGCCGTTAAACCTTCCCTTCCATACTCTCTTGGGCACAAAGGAATCAATGTTGCATCTGTCAAAAGAAGTCCCTTTCAAGTCAATGTCATGGGTAAATTGGCCACCCATGGCTGATGTTACTTAAAAGTAGAACTTTCAAATGAGTCCTTTGTTGCAGGAATGGGCAGTCCTTTGTCAAGCTCCTCAAAGTGCCTTTCTCACTTCTACACAAGTGCTCAGTTAGCCCCAAGTTTCCCCCGCAGATGTCCGTGAGTTTCAAACACACTCTTTAATCACTTCCCATCATTGTAACCTGCTATGACAGTACTTTTTACATTGGGGGCCGGTTTTAGACTTTTCGATTTCCCAGCCACAATTGTTTAATAATCTACACGATGCTAATGAGACTCAGTCAAAACCAGTTCAGAATTTGCTGCTAGACCAAAGGCTGAGGACTGAAATTCATTTAGTTTTTTGTTGTTGTTGTTGTTGTTAGATCTGTTTATGCTTGTTTGTTATTACCCACAGTCAGCCTATGACCAAATCACTCAGAATGTACCAACTCCCATCAGACCTTAAAAGGTAAGCAGGTTTGAGTCTGGAAAGCGCTTGACTGAGTGATCACCGTACCCAAGGCACAGGCGCAATAGACACTGTAGGCAATGGAGAGTAGTCTCGTAAACATCCATTGTTCGTTTGTACTCCCCCCACTTACACCAAGCCATTGACCAGCGTGGTGAAGTAAAGTCGAATAACTCACTGCCTGCATGACATGGGGAGTCCCTCATCCAGCAGTGCATTGACAAACTGGTCGCAAAACGGACGTACACATGTACCCACAATCTACGGAGAGGGCGAAATGAATGCAGTACAAAATAACGCACTGCACATGGGGGATTATTTGCTGCGTAGTTTGTCTCTGATGAACAAATGTTCCCGAAAGCAGTTGTGTTAAAACGTGGGTGAATGACCTTCTTAAGAGTGGCTTGAGTCTCTTGTCAAGGCTCGTGCCAGATGGCCTATCGTCAATCTGTTTTCACAGCTTCACAAATTATACACAGTAATTGAATTAAGCCTCTCTCTTCTGTGAACTAGACGCCACATGTACTGCAACACATCAACTACAGCTTCATAGTGAAAGGCAAGTGAGGTGGGGAAAGGAATTATTTGCAGATGTTGGAAAGCACGAAGAAGCTATGTAATTGAAGTAAAACGTGGACAGTTTTACACCTCAACTCTAACCTTCACAAAAATAAACAATCTTCCTCACCTTGCAAATCACCAGATGCCACTTTCAACGTGACAGTCCTACTCCACACACCTCTACTAATCATCAATAGTAGCTTATTTGTACACTTGAGCAGAGTGACTGCAGACATAATTAAATGAGCACGAACATATTTTCACCTGAATTATTTTCGTGGCTATATTCATCATAAGGAAACCTCCCTCAAACAATATCATCAAACAATATTACCAAACAATATTACCAAAAAAGGCAGGCACATTTGTCATTTTAAAAACTAACCTTCTTAAAGGACAGAAAAATAGTGACAATTTGTAACAGCAACTAAATCATAATTTAAGAATAGGGTTTTCCCCTTTTTTCTGGCAACAAAACTGAAACCTTTTTACGAGGATTCATGTAACTGCATTAATCACAATACTTGTGGTCAGAATGCACGCAAAAAACATACTCTGATATTTGTTGCCAGAAAAAAGGGGAAAACCCTATTCTTATATTTTGGAACTGGCAAAGGAGGTCCCATGATGTAAGATGCTCGCCCCGAGCTCTCATTCCATGATAGCGCTTTGTCTTTGAGCTGTACGCCTTTTGGCGCCCTCTGGTTTAACACCGTTTGAGACGAGGCTCAAAAAAAAGCTGTCTCTGGTGTAGAACAATCAGTTTCAAGGACAATGCATATATTATCAGAGTATGTTTTTTGTTTGCATTCTGACCACAAGTATTGTGGTTAATGCAGACATGGTTCCTTGTAAAAAGGTTTCAGTTTTGATGCCAGAAAAAAGGGGAAAACCCTATTCTTATATTTTGGTACTGGAAAAGGAGGTCCCATGATGTGAATCATAATTTATGTAGATAATAAAAAACAAATTAATAGACAACTATAAAACTAAATTATATTGAGGTTCTTCAGCCAATGAGCCATCTGCAGCAACAGAAGCATCTTTGCTGACGTAGCAAATCCCTCGAAATGAAGCAAATTAAGTAGTGATACTGCACTGGCAGTAGCGCACATCGGCACAGAGACATCGACAACACTGCCCACCAAAGGTATACTGGTATACTGGGCGACGCTTCGGGCAACGGCCCTTCTTCATAGCTTCGAGATGAAATCTCGTAGGCCCATTATCAGCTATGGACTTTATATGCTATTTTATTTATTTATTTCCAATGAAACAGACCCTCTCTTTATTATTCTATTACACAATGATTTTAGTGCGTCAAACATACATAATGAGCAAACAGTCAAATTCAATCGAATGGTAATCCATTTGTTAAAAGGAAAGACGTTGCTATCATCACGTTATATTATCATCAATTCAATTCTACCTACGTTCATTGTAAAACCAAGCAAGTACAGATGCTGCACACATTACAACAAGAGTTCATGTCTTTTTTTAATAAGTATCATGTGGGGGTGGGGAGATTGGGACTTCAAACCTAAGAAGGGGAAAAAATACACCACCCCTCAAAAGCCCCAAATGGTGGTATTTACGGGATTTCATTTACTGAAGCGTGCAATTTCCACTGTAAAAACTCAGCGTGACAGGCACAGGGGTAGCCCAATATGTGACGTGCTGATAAAGTACTTACTGCAGACTTTTGCAGGGATGAGCCCCAGGGGCTTCTATTCAGCACAGGCGGCAACTCGGCAAGGGCTCCGGGCGTGCATCGAAGGCTCCTCCGTGAGCGATGGGCCGGGAGATTAAGCAGCAGTCGATGTGCACCGCTGGGAGGATATTTTTTCGAAAGCCGTTACTTTTGTCAAGAAACACAACGGCACAATGATCATCCCAACCACCGGAGCCGTGGAGCACCCTCGGCAAATGGACACGTTCCGTGCAGCGCGTGCCGGTGGTCGCGCCTTCAAAATCCACGGTCGCCATCGGTTTTGAGAACAACAGGCACGTGTCAACAGTGGCTGTCTTTGGTTTGCATTTCGGGAGGCAGACATTGGTAGGATGTCAAGAATATTAAATAAAAGTAGCAGATTGGAGTTCAAAGCTTCCAAAGGTTTTTTTACATCCTGTGGTAGCTAAAAATAGCATTATGGTAAACATATAATATACTAATTGGTGCTCATCAACAACATTTGTAGCATGCGTCTTATTCATTTGTGTATATATAAATATGTAAAGGTTATTATGGAAATAAAAAAAATATTCTTAAATGAAGAAGTAAAATTGTTTAGGAGAAAAGAGCTGACACTATTCGATGTGAACGAGTTGATGGCTTGCTGCCTCGTGAAACCAGGAGAGGTGATTACAGCTTGGGGAGGCATCATCCCACAGTCCATAGATCATGGCTGATGGTGGTTACATGAAATCTAAAATATCTTGTCAAAACAGGGTGGGACAGTAACATCGTGATCAGCACATTTCACGACGAACCTGGCGACCTGAGTTTGATTCCTGGCCACAGCTGCCATCAGGGGCGAGATATAATTAATCATCTCAGAGATAATTAATCATCTCAGAGATAATAATTTCTCGCCCCTCATGGTAGCTGTGATTATAATCTGAACTGGTCCAGCCTCCCAAATCCGGCACTGACCAGCGTGGTGATGTCTGGTCAAACAAACCCCATGAGAAACATACATGGAGAGGCATTCATCCAGAAGTCGATTAACAAAGGACTACAAATAATTATTTCATATTAAAAGCATTGTGTAAAACATAATCTGAAAACATAATGCTATAGCGAGTCTCAAAATCTAAAGGTTGTCCAAATATTATGTAGGAGATGATACAATGGCCTGCATGTTAACTCGATATGATTTGCTAATTAATGATAATGTCTACCCTCGTCTACACACTGCTGAATGTTGGCCTCCCCACGATATTTTGTTCGTGAGGGTTGTTCCAGTGAATCGACGAAGGACCATTTGAGAGATCATTCCCCACTGGTGTTAGCCGTGGCTGGGAATTGAACTCAAGCCACCGAGTTCATAGTCCCCACCTTGCCACCGAGGGAGATTATTACACGAGGTGACTTGATCATCGTACTTGATAAGTCATGGCGAGCTGACGACAAAACGACCTCCTGGCTGTTGGCCAGCATGGCAGGTTTATTTTCGATGCTCCAGCCTTCATGTGATTCAAGGGGGTTCCCTGTATCCATTCTGGGTGGCGCTCGCCTCTGATCTGCCTCAGAGACTGCTTAGGCAATCACTGGAGGATCTGAGAAGAGCACTTCAACACTTCGTGCCAAGTGCTAAGCCCTGTACAAATGTGCTGGCAGTCACTCGCCACATGACAGCGCGTCCCGCGCGCGTGTGTGTGTCACGTGTGTGTGTCACGAGGTGGGGAGCGGTGGTGCAGCGGTTAGCGCTACGAGGCGCTACGAACCCGATGACCCGAGTTCGATTCCTGCTCACAACCAACACTAGTGACAATTATCTGAACCGGTCCTGTTTCTTCCCTAGGTCGACTCAGCCTTAAATCAGTACCTGGTGCGGTGTGTAAACATCGCCACTAGGGAGACAAATGCGGCCGGGCGTGGTGCTGGCCACCCACCCCCACGTGTGCCGTTCCGGCCTTCAATAGGTGCTCGCTAACAGCACTTACACCAACAGTCTGTTAAGGCTATATGGGGGAATCTATTTCTTTGGCGAGTACTAGATTTGAATAAAAACAGCTATGTACCAATTAAGAAAAAATAAACCAAATCCTTTGGTCATATGCCATAGTAATAGCATCAATTATGAAGGGGTACAATCAACCCATTGTCACGAAAAGTTCAATACAATGAGGATAACTTCCCCCCAATATCGGGATGTAGAATTTCCACGGCGAGCTCACAATTGTGACTCGGAGATGAGAAACTTGCTAACATTTGAGCAGGAAGCTACTGTTTGTAAGTGAGATATCGGGTGCGGGTCAAGGACTTTAAATACCTCAGGTACAAGCAGCGTTTGCAAGCCTCTCACATCCTCTGCGGTTGTCAGCCCGGCGGCATCCACGATACATCTGGCCTCAGCGTCGTCTCGGCACATCTGCCACGATCCAATGAAATGAGACCTGCGCGTGACGCCAGTCCCGCTGCATGGCACTGGAGATGTGCTCTCCTGCAGCCGCACACAGGCGGGCCACGCGGGTCGTCCTTACACACGCGGTGTGGGGGAGAGCTCCGCGGCGTCAGATGGTGCCACTTTGTTTGCGACACCGAAGCCTCGTCAACGACTAAACCTTACTGCCGTCGATGATGATGACATCATCCTCGCAGCGGCTTCTGGCGAACCGTCGAACAAAGACGGCCACTGCATCGGGCGCGTTCAGGTGCGCTTCTGTGGCCGTCTGGAACGCTCTTCTTTCTGACATGAGGAAGCCCCTACAGCTATGCACTTTTAAATCTAGATTTACAATAATTTCTTTAAAACTATTTTTTGTGTTTAGTTTGTCTTTCCCCCGCACCTCCGATTAGCAAGGTTGGCTACGTACGGTGCGAACAAAGTTCAATGTACATACATCCACTCAAGACGTGCATCTCTCTGTTTGGCCAGAGAATGGATCTCGTCCGTCTCCATGACGGCACGGTCCAGTCGGAGGAGGCCTCTTTTTTGCAACACGGGGAAACGTTGGGCCCTCTGGTTGGTGCAAAGGGCCTTCATCACCTCCGCCTGTTCTGACGATGATGGTGATGGGTGGAGCGGCGGTGCAGTTCTTAGTGCACTGCAGTTCGAACCCGGCTACCTGAGTTAGCTTCCTGGCCATCGCTAACATCAACAGTGAGTGACATTTCAATCGGTCCGCTGTGTGCCTTTCCTTCAACCCGCACCGAGCTTTAAATCGTCAAAAAGGTGTGCGCTTGGATTTTTTTGTTCATGTTATCATACAGTGTTAACATCTATGAATTGTTAGGTCCACCCAAAACCTATGAAAGTAGTGCTAAAGTCAACAAAGCCACCATGCTCCCCTGTCGGCATGAATACCGGTTTAGTTTCAGTCTTTTCATGGCTGATGCTCTAAAAAGCTTTCCATCACTTTGTGTGTTAAATTATTACTCAACATGTCAGGAGAGTGTGTGTACAGAGTTCTTAATGGCCAGAGCCTGTCATAATGTAACACGTAACACGAGCACATATCACACTACGTTAAAACTGAAAAGGAGTGGGGGGATGCAACGTTGAATTACAATTTCGTCCAATTACAGTACAGCACTCCATTAATTGCTGTTTCATTAAAACAGACAGTATTAATTAACACACGACGATTTTAGGGAATATATATCATCTTAATGTTATTGGTAAGCTGACAAAATGTTTGCAAATACAAAATATATAGGAATGCACGGTGTTAACCAACTTAAAGATTATAACAATGCACTTTCATCCGTTAGCAACGCTGTTTTGATAATACTAGATATGAACTGTTTCTTCATTAACCTAGGTTACTCTACATAATCTCCAGCATAGGTAACTTTTACCACATAGGACGTTCATGCTAAGTGTCATATGATGGCTAAAAATAAATACATCAAATGTGATCTTGCGATGGTCTGGGTCCATGGACAATTGACTCCGTCAGGACTTTAGAATTGTTTTTTGTTCCAGAAAGGAGGCAGCATTTCAAAATGCCTTCACAAACGAGAGATACTTCACTTGTTGGACTCGGTCATCCGTGATGTTTATTTGACAGCAACTTAAGGTTTGTCATCAAGCAGAGGAATCTGTGCTTCGGTAAAAGTGCAGCCCTGCAATTTCAATCTCGACCCACTGCTGGTGGAGATTCTGATTCTCTCGACAACTCTGGAGAGCCCCTGGAGGGAATTCAACCTCCTCTACCACGTTTCTCGATCTGCAGCTCCACCATGCTGGCCAGGCCTCTCTGGAGAGGTGGAAGGACCCACACTTGAATCCAACCAGACACGTTACCTGCAGATCCAGTAACTGTGGTGAACCCATTCATACTGCTGGATGGAGAGAGGTGAGGGAGGGGGGAGATTTAAAAACCTTGACTTTTTGTTTTAAATGCGGTGCCAGGAGACTGAATCTCCGGTTGACGAGTCCAGTGTACGCAGCAGTACACGGCGCTATCGTCCCCGCCATTTGGTTTACCGTCTCAACATATATTTCACCATGTTGCTATGCATTTTATTTCTCAAATGTGAACACTTTAATATCACGCGTTTTTTTTTGTATTTCAAAGGGCTCGGTAATAAATCACGTGTCGGCCGGCCGCGGCGATCTAAATCTATGCCCTAGGGCGTAGGGATACACTCTTCAACACCTGCCAGTTTGCCTTTAATAAAGATGCAAATTTCATGCAATGCTAAACATTGCATTGCCTGTTTGAACCTGTCTGGTCTGCAATCATGCCTGCAAAAGGATCTGCTTTGTTCCACGGGAACAGACAAACTTTTCTTAAAATGTGTCACCCTTAGAACTATGTTGTCTTCTTGTCTACCGCCTGTTCCAAACGTCACCACGTTGTCCCAGAAGCTCCCACTCGGTTGAACAAACAGACAGACACACTCGCTATGCATGCCCAGATGCTCAGAATATGTGCACTCTTTATCCGATACTGTAGCTGCATGTGTTCTGCACCACGTGTTCCTACTTTGGGGGTTTGTCTACTCGGCCTTCCAGTCGTCATCATCATCATCAGCCACGATATATCCACTGCTGGATGAAGGCCTCCCAATCTGCTGCACCTCTCACAATTCTGCGATGCAACAATCCATCCAGCACCGTCACATGAACTGATTTCATTGCTCCGTCTCCTCGGCGACGCCCTCTCACCACCCCCAGCACCGCTGACTAAATTCAAGAGATGTATCTTCCACATGTGTTGTATTGTGCTCAGACGTTGCATACTCTGGGAATAAACAAAGCTGAGAGCATTGTGGTGGCGAGATGACTTGTATGCAATGCATGATGGGAGTTGTATACTCCTGATATTTGTGAGCACACCGTGTGTGCCAGGGGCGGTTTCTTCATTAGGGCGATTGGGCGACGCACCACCAATGTCATTCAACCACAGAGTCACGCTAGCCGTCACTGTGCCTCTGGATATAGTCCAATCAGCGTCATGCTACGTTCTGTGGAGTACCGCCTCTTTTTGGGCGATTTCCCTCCAGCTGAGACTCGCCCCGAGTGGCCCCATAGACTTACATTCAAAGATGTTTTTTTTCGAACGGGGGCGCTGCAATGCATTCTCTATGGCTTCCGGGAGGGCTCGCCCTAACGTGCTTACGTCATCATACGTGCTTACGTCATCATACGTAAGCACGTTTCATCCAACAATATAATTTGTCGCCACCTAGTGGAATCTTTAATAAAATAAACTTGAGTGGTTTGTTTTAATAGTGAGTATAGAAACAAACAAGATGTATTGTAAGAGTCACTTTATTTTTCATTAATATTAAAGAAGTGAAGTTGCCTTTACATGCTTAAGCTGTTAATTTATCCATTGCATGGGTGGACCTTATCCTTATCAATCATCCAGACATTTGCCCCCCCTGAGAGATTTTGCAGGGGCCGCCACTGGTGTGTGCGCTCTTATTTCTCATGGAAGGAATGCAGCAGACCACAGTTTAATGTTTGACTCCAATAAATTGATACACTTGTAGCTCTAGTTCATGTGGATTGTATACACTAATCACGTGGAGGACCCTCTCACTACATTTTGAAATACTTCTCACATTAACATGTAGAGCATGCGAAACATTAAATTACATGGCTGTGCATATTTACTGTATATAAACTCTTGTAATTGCCTCACTGACAGCGGTTCTAATGCTATTGACGATAGACGACTATTCTGAAGAGCCCAATTCGATGCACGTGGTAACCTATGGAAATAATTTGAATCAATGAATCAGTACATTGTCACTCTCCTCGTGGGGGCCGCTAGAGATATACCAGCTCCTGTCGAATGCAGGTCTTGCGGAAAGCGGTTTAGATCATGAATCAATGAACATGAATTTTGCACCCACTTCAATCCTGCACGTTAACCTTTACTGCTGGGTGAGGTGTGGCCCTTTCCCAGATTAAAGAGTTTGCCCCGGGTTACAGTCGATGTTTTGGTTTTGTGCGTTTTCATTTCTCTGCCAACATCCGACCTCCGACAGCGACAGAAGCTGAGCTCAATTCTCCTCTCTGAAGCCCCCCACTGACAACAGAGCAACACTCCTGGCAGGAAACATCCCAAGATTTGAACACCACATGCCAATAAACCTCTACATCGCCCACCCTGCAGAGGGCACATTAGCTGAAACGAATGTTTGGTTTCATTATTTTGTCTTTTAAAGTGTAAGAGAAATGCATGAAACTTGCTTGAATATAAGAGTGATGCATGCAAACTAGGGTTAAAAGATGCATTCTTTCGCTCCTCGCTATTATTGCTGTTTGTTGAAAAATGTGTATTTTAGGCTTTAGTGTCAAAAGCAAGCCAATGTTTTTTGGCTTAACTTCCATGCAGCGCTTCCAGCCTCCCGCGCGTGGCGCACGTGCGTTGTTAGCACCCCCAAGTGGAGACTTGGCCAAACAGGTTGAGCTATACTCACGAATACTATTTAGGTTTTACAGCTCGACATTTTATTTTTTCAGAAGAAAATGCAATCCCTATCATTCGTTGTCAGCAATGGTGGAGGAAAATAAGTTAATTAAATACGATGTAATTTCAAATCCAATCAAAACCATTATTACTATTATTATTATCTGGAAAATCAAGCAGGGGTGTGTTGATGATTTTAAATTCCAAACACGATGGTCTATGTAAAGGCTGTTAGATATTTACGCTTGTAATTCCACGAGGAATTCCAACAGCCATTGCCATGGCAATATGAATAGAAAAGGCTTTCTCAAGCTTCAATACGACTGTCCACATTCTGTTTCAGAGTGGGAATTCCCCACTTGGAAATTCAGGTCGGCCATGTAATTGGAGCACGACGCTCATACATTCCCTGTGGAATTGTAAAGACCATCAAGAATGCCTCCTCGGACAGCTTGAGATATGAAATGAACAGAATTCCCAACAGTGCCACTCAATAGAAACCCAGTCATGTGCATCAATGTTATGCGATGAGTGTGCTTTGCATGCAGGGTGGTCCAGATGCCTTGTGACTCCCAATAAATTGACCCCTAACCATTTTAGCTGCGCAAATTCATTTCTGTTTTGAATAAACCTTCCTTTAAAAAGGTATCACGTTTTAGAGAACCAAATTGGGTCACAAGACATCTGGACCACCCTGTACATTGTGAGTGTAAAAACCCCCATTAATTATTTACCTTTTCGCCATCTGATGTTTATCCATGCATGTTTGCAAATATGAACAAGCGTCACTGGCTCACAGATACATTTGATTATTATTATCTAGACCTATCTTGTTACGTGCAAATACTTTTTTTATGTTTGTACTCTCATGGACTTTTATGATGTTTCATAGAATGGAGTTTCCACGCTGGAAATATCTGTCGTGGGCGTTACTCACGGGACAGAGGCGAAAGCATTCATCGAGTGCGTTGACCTAATTTTTATAATCCCGAGACACCGCGAGTCACGTCCCTCGCGTTAACTCCTTCAGAGACACAAACACACACGACTCGGATCCTACATTGAAATACATTTCATTATTTTGCATTACAATAAATCAACAGCAAAACAAATGCGAGTATTTAAATCTTAACACAATTAACTACATTCTAAGATGTCCGATACATCGAGTGCTATATTAAAATAAAAACACCACTGCAGCTTAAATGTTATCGCAGTTACACGCTGCTTTTCACCGCTTCCGTGTGCGTGAATGTTCAAGACGACACCACGTTTGGCCTGACACGGCGTGTGTGTGTGTTATAGTCATAATCATTGCATATATGAGCGAACCTAGTCTTGTGCAAATGGCTTGGCCTATGGATAATAAATAACGTTACTTTGTTATACAATGCCTATGCGGTGCGTACAACAAAGGTTCACTATTCTGTGAGATGTGTGTGCATGTATGTATGGGGCTTCACTCTAGCTTCTGTATTCGTGGTAAGCTTGCAAACATCGTGAGTGAGATACGATTGAGTTGCTCAAAGTGACTTTTGGTGGTTTAACCGCATGGTGTCAGAAACCACACAAAGGGATGGTTTCTGCTCACCATGCAATAATACACAATACGCAAATGGTAGCGTAACATGACTTGCCAAAGCATACACTTGGATTTAGTTTTATGAAGTGTATGATATTAAACGAATGCTTTATTTTGCAAACGGAGACAGGCGTTTCAGCTGTTGTGCAAAAGTGTGCATCTTTGTGTCTAGTTCCCAGTAATCAAATGTTAATTTGCCCTTTTATTCTGGTGAAAGGGATCATATGTAATGGTTAATAACTGGGTGGCATATGGATTGTTAACACTGGATGATACAAAGGGGGGGCTGAAGGGTCACTCTGGGCGGGACTCTGGTCACCGCTGTTTCAAACGACGGAGAAAGAGAATGGGTCCACAGCCTCACTTAAGGGGATCGTGAGCCCCAGGTGAGGACACCCAGGGGTGTATTAAGGTAAGCCGAGTCACAGCATGTGAGCAGCCAGACAGAGTGGTCTCACAGGCGGAATCATAGTGGTGTTGTGTTTCGTCGTATATACTGCAAATGAAGCAGTTTTAAAAACAGAATCTTCAAAGAAGCCAATACACTAAGAATAATAATATTTGTGTTCAATAAATGTGGTTATGGTGCTGAATCAGTTTAAAATTTGCATGGATTTAAACAGCTCAAAGCAACATTATCAATCAATTTTCTAAATTACACTTTTAGTTGGCAGAATGTCATTTAGTAAGCCAGTCTAACTGTTTATATCTGTAGAATCAAAGCAGAAATCCATGATACGTGATATAAATTTTGCAAAAAAAGTAAAATCTGTATTTCAGGAATTGAGGAAAATTGATAACTATATGCAACCCTTTGGCAATCCAATGCTGAATCATGTGATTTATTTGACCATACTTCACCGCACCAGTCAATGCGAGTAGGTGAGGGGGGTGACCCAGGGCTGGTTCACACATGAATACACACCGGTGGTAAATGTGGCCAGGAATCCAAGCCCAGGTGGCGAGGTTTCTCGCACTGTGCACTCGCGAACACACCGCTGCCCCCCTGAGGCACGGTCTCACCCTGGTAGCCCTTGCCAAACCATTGAGAGTTAATGCTACCGGTTGTGAGATTGTCTACACTGCGTTTACAAAGCGTTATTCACTCATGAATAGCAGTGCAGGGGTTTGCATGCATACACCTAAAGGTAATAATGCTATGCAACTCTATATCCCTTTATTAACCCACGAAGATTCACGATGTAGTTTACAGAAGATGCATCACAGCCACGAGTTAACATAGACGGTGCCAAATGGAGGTCAATGCTTAGCCATAATGTTAATATTCCAGCCCGTTAAATAGGAATGAGATGACATGCTGGGAATGCCAGGTCCACGAAGGGTAATGATGCTCTCTAATGCATTTGACCTTGGCTGAGATTAAAGGGCAGGGTGTGTTGAACCACGACCATCAAAGTGCCTCTACATAGGCACACGAGCCAAATGCCCCTTGTGACTTGTGCTTGCAAACCATAAGTCAGAGAAATATATTTGCAGCCATTCACACACTTATTTACAGATATGCAGTTGCTCCAATCTAATAATAATTATAGTAATGTAGATCTATAAGGTGCCCGTAAACATTGGATCTCAGACTGCTATGCAGATCGATGAGGATAATAAGCGAGAAGTAACCAGGGAGAGAAACGACTCGAGAGAGAGAGGAGGCTTTGTGAAACAGGTGGCGGGGACTTCAAAGTCTGCACCAGCGCGACGAGCTCCTGAGCCCCGAGGGCTGCAGAGGCTGGGCGCCGTGCAGACAGCAGCCCGGGGGGCACCCCAGTGTGGGAGCCTGGGGCGCGGCTACGCTGAGCAGGGCATGATCGGTAACATCTCAGAGATCTCAGTGGACGAGTGTGTGGATGAATGAGCTCCTGGATGCATCATGAAGGGAGCCCACTTAAAGCTTTGAATACGAGTAGAGGAATCTTAGACCCAATGCGAGTTTGAACTGGAAGTAAATCTGCCCAATGTAAAGGTAAAGGTGCAGCCCTGCAATAAAAAAAATTGCAGCCTTTTTAATATTTTCTCACACCACTGGTGGTGGAAGGGCCTCCATTAAAAGGAACTCGATGGCACTCCCTTTGATGGTATTTGGCCTACTCTTCCACACTTGACCCCACTGTACGTGAGCTGCCGCTCAACTGACTGCGGTGCGCCCATTTAGTCTGCTGGGTGGACAGAGGCAGAGGGATTATCAAAACATTTCCCTTTGTTTTAACTGCCACATAAGGTGATCAGAATCAGAAACTTTATTTATCCAGGAGGCGATGTGGTTCTTTGTCAAAGATGTCCAGGAGGACGGGTCAGCAAATTGAACCAAAGACCTCTGGATTATGGGACCTCTGGATTGCAAGTTCAGTCTGCTAAGCGTAACAATGCGGAGTGTGTACAGGTTATACTGCTCACATAAAAACCCTTTTGTACGATCAGGAGGTCTGAAACGTTGTAAAATTAAATAGAACATATGTTTGTTTCAAACAGATCAGTTTAATGAAAAGCGTATCTGCATAAACATGTCACCAGTGTATTCGTAGCTATTTTAAAACCCACAGTTATATGAAACTCCAAGAAAACATAAGTTATGGTAATAGATTCACTACGTAGCTATGTAGCGGCTTTTTGTTATACATCACTACTAAAATTCATCCAGGTCCCATCAGAACATTTCACTCGGTGATTCATGAGATGCACACAATTGTAATTTACATACGTTAACTGATTCTGAATGAAAACTGGCTTGCTTAACTTCAGCATTGCATTCTTATCGTATGCTTCCGTCTTGTTCTGGGCTTCTACAGAAAGCGAGATGCAGAACCCTGCGTGTGCGTGTTTGTGATTTAAGCTGCAAGAAGCAGGTGGCGCGCGCAGCGGTTGTGATGGGTGTGTGACGTGTCATGACACGTGACTTCCAAAGGCCATCGCTCAAGGGAAAAGTCAATGTTTAATCTGTCAGAATTGCTCATCTGAATTTCACAACCGCAACATAATAACAAAAACGAATCTTGCAGGAACTTCATGACGAAGGGATGTCTTATCGTACAATTTTGATGCATTTTTCAAAGCGTTCATTTTTCATCGAAACTAATGGCAAAATAAACTTTGTTGCAAAATGTACCGGTTTTTTTTGTACGTAATACATAGAATACTATTTTAACGATTTCAATAACATTGATATTACTGCAAATTCTCTGGACAATGCAAAATAACTCAGATTCTCTTGCAACATGTCTGCTACATTATTGATCTTAGTAAGGTAATCAATTCATGCTCTTGCGATGTCCTGCTGTCCAGAGCCTGAAATCAAAAAGAAACACTAAACATCCCCTAATATTTTTTTGATTTAAAGCTTTCGTGACTGCAGGGATTCATATTCTTGGTTCTTTCATAAAGTCACGTAAAAGGGAAATAATAAAATAAAAAGCTTTTTTTGTTTTTTATTGTTTTATATATATTTTTTTTTATTTCCCGTGACTTTACCGAAAGAACCAAGAATATGAATCCCCTAAGATATACGATATCATGTCACTATTACATCTATATCGTTCAAATCATCTACAAAAGCTAAGCAGATGTGAGTCTGGATAGTGCCACCATCACGCATAAAACAGGTGTCACAGGATGCTGTGGGGCTACATTGTCAACAGAGGGCAGTGCAGCAAAATCCATGTTGTACTGTATTGTGTTCCAATGTCTATGCTCCTGACTTCACCAACCCACACCGGCCAGCATGGTGAGGCATAGTCAACCCCTATGACTTGCACGGTGATAAATGAGTTGTATGCGTACATGTATATTACACAGAGCACAACACGTCATGCATGGGTATGGAGGCAATCAATCATACCAATTATTACTGTGATATTTGCCCGCAGACTATGCAGAATCATTTTTAAAAGGATGTGACACTTGGAGGCAGACAGGAACACCCACACCCAGACTAATACGCATGGCATGGAGTGTGTTGGCATTTGTTGACGTCTCTGGGTAAAACCGTGGTGCCTCTGTTGCTGCTAATGATTCACAAGGGTTTGTGAATGTACACTTCAAGATGCCTGCTGTGCTCAAACAATAACACGACGCTGTGCTCATACGGGATGTGCCTTTGCGGTGCTGAATAAGAGTGGCGATTCCAAAACCATAGCTGTTGTTACATGACACACAGCGTTTCAAACATGAACAGAGCAGCTGTATCCATCCCATGCATTTCCAACTTAAATCATGTTTCTGCATCGCTTGTCACGTGCCATAAATAATACCGTGAATCTCAGGCATACGTGTATTGCATCGTTCACATGCACGCACGTACGCATGCATGATTGCATTTCGAAATAAACAATAGAGTAACTTCACAATAATGAGCTTTATGTAAATGTGTGTTTAATTAATGTATTTCAATTTGCATGTGTAAAATGTGAATGATTGAAGGATGTTAGGGGTATGGTTTCTGTATAAATAGCCCGTGTGTGCATATGTAATTTCCACACTCATAATTTGAATTAATTCAATGAGCAAAAAAACCCCACGGTATTGAAATAGTTTTATATATAGTACGTACTGTAAATTATAATTGAAATGTAAATTAAATACATGTAATGTGCGGCTAAATAAAAGTTGCCTTTACATTGCATTGCCATAATTTTGTTTATTGAAACTCTCAATGCATAAGGTGCCACTTAAGTTAATCAGTCTAAAGAAGTAAATGCTTTAATAAACATCTCACGCCGTGGAACGACCATCGGCGGATCACTGGAGATCTATTAAGGCTGTCGTGGTTTTTGAATGTTTGCGACTACAGCTGTTGGTGTGCAGATGACACCTGCTGGTATGTTTGTGAATCACCGTAAATCATAGCGAGTTTGGCAATAAATAATGATCATAGATTGTTCAAGTAGATATTCTGCAAAGTACATGAGGTGACTAGTTGAGAGGATTATACTTGAAAAATTCAACTCAGCATGACACTGGTGTCTCTCCGTGAGAAGGGTCACACACACATTACATTACAGCATCGCTGCAGATTTAAATATCCCAAAGAGGGAAGGTATACTGTGAAATGATATGAGATATCTACTGAAAAAACTCATTTGTCTCTGGGTGCCAAGATAGGGGGCACACATTCAGGTGTGAGCAAAGAATGGGCGGAGTGATGAGGTCAAAACACAAATAAGATGATAATGGAATACAGCCGAATTGAATCATCACAGATATATATAACCTTGCATCCAGCAGTGGACTGGACATGGCTGGCAGTGATGAAAATATGCCATACAATAAGCCCTTTGCAATTGTACTGTGGAAAACGGCCACTTTCGTAATACACAATACAAGGAACAGCAAAATGCTTTAGAATAATTAGGAAACATTGCTGCCTCATTAATTACTGCACATGTGTACTGTAAAAATACACCTTAGGGTATTTCTGGTGCTATGCAAATGTTAAACCTTAAGCTTTTCTACAAAAAACAAAATTGTCTAAACAATGTTATGATAAATAAAATGAAGAAAATTATAAAAATTCTACAAAAACTAATGCGCAGTTGTTTTAACGTTAGCTATTACATGACACTTAAAAACACATTTTTAAATGTCTTGCTGACACGAAAAAATATTCTTATGAACAAAACCAACAACGAATAAAAAAAAGCTTGGACAAAAAGTATTCGTGTGCACTGGTCCACATTATAATCGGGTGCGCGGACTCGCTCATCGGACTTCCTCATCTAAGCTGCAGATGCATCTTGCATCATTGTTGTGCTCCTCACACACTAGTCGTTAGTGCGCTGGCCAAGAGCTAATGATGCCCTTTGGGCCTTTAGAAAGTAGAGATCCGAGGAGATGTGTTGGCCTCTATCCCTACAGCATCGTCATTTCCAAGTGTGTTGCTACAGCCTCGCGTCATTGCCAGCTGACCTGGCTTCATTTCGCCCATCATTCATGTCCAATTACATTTTATCAACTGTAATAGTGCGTCATAATACGTGGCAGTGTGTTCACAATTGCCATCAATTTTACATGCCAGCATTAAATACTTTACTTATGGCAGGGCATGTAAGTCATCAAGTAAGTGATGTATCACTCTTATAGCCATGTTCCCAATGTGGTGCTGCCTTTTAATATGTGCTCTGGGGGCATTGTGGATGAGCTCATGTCAAATAAATACATTAAGGCCCTCCTGCACTCTAGATTAAAATGATGGCCATGTACTTTTTGTGTCCTGCAACTCTGGGTGTATTTGTGTTTGCTTTAGAATACAAGAGTAATGTTCACCTGTCAAGGGTAGCTTGAAGGTGAACTCGGTATCTTCAGTCACTGAAAGTAGCCGGAACTGCTGCTGCTGGCTTCAAAGTTGTAACTCATGGGTTCACGTACAAGTCATCTTGACAGCTGCAGGGTAATCACGTTTATCATGACATCTGTGTGCAAGAGCGTCCTACGTTAGACTGCTGTGTGTACGGGGGCCAGAAGTGACAATGAAGCTAATAGACATCCACATTTTATTGTGTATGCATGATGAACTTCTTTCGCACCATACGTAGTCAACCACACGAGACGGAGGTGCGGGGGAAGGACAAGCAACTAAACCCAAAAAGCAGTTGTAAAGAAAAATAATTTTCATTTTTTATTGTCCATGATGAACATTGGGTGCAGTTTTATTTCACAGTTCATTATTACAATATAGTTTAGTTCATATAAGGAATACATCACTAAATTGCATTGACAAGGAAAATGTACGGAAACAAATAAATTGTTAAACATACCTCATGAGTGAAGCACTTTATGGTTGCGAGATTGTAAAAAAATGTATTCTTATATTTGAGACAGTGTTGAAAAAATCTGCATAATTGTTTTAGATGAGAATACTAATTGTAATTAAGATAAGGCAATACAGGAGTACGTCCTATGCGAGTAAAACATGTACAGAATGCAGCAGACAGCAATTCCTTGCAAGGCAGGGAAATGCCCCACAAACCGCACGAGTACATGGAGGGACAGGGAAATGAAGTGAGTGCGTTAAATTGAAATGCGTTTTATTGATGACAATGTTCCCTTGGAACATGCCCCTGGAACATTGTCATCAAGCAGCAAACGTTTTTGAAGAACGTAGTTATCAAGAAAATGCCAAAAATGAGTTGGAAACCTCCCATAACATGCCCTCAATGTCAACAATGAAATCGTTTTCTTTATCAGGAAAAAGTCCAATCAAATATAGACATTTATTTAGCAAATATCGTACCAACAACGATGGGTGGAGCGGTGGCGCAGTGGTGCGCGCACAATGCCATACTCTACATCCAGTGACTGGAGTTCAATTCCTGATGACAGTTTACATCAGTGGCAAGCAATGTCTGTACTAGTCCCGAGTCTTCCCCAATCATCAACCCATTCCGACCAGCAATGTGAGGTATGGCTTTACAAACAACCTCCATGACCAACATGGTGAGGGCAGGCATTGGTCCAGCAGTGGCTATACACTAACTTCACACCATAACATTCACCTTCACGCAACCCCCTACTACCAGCCTCATCCACTGTCATGCTCCACCCATTCCTCCTTCATGCCCTGCAACATCGCCTCCTTGTCCTGCTCCCACATCTAATTCCTATCCCAAACCCGATCACCAACCCCTCCCATCCTTCCCTTATTTTTCCATTTGGTACCGTAGTCGGTAAGCATTGTCAAGTGCCTTGGTGAAAGACGCTTTAAAAATCCAAAATAGAATACAAATGTGAGTATTATTCATTCATTTGTATGACTAACAACGGTAATAGTACTCTGAATGCATTTGTACATTTCGCTTCATCAGATGCCTCTATATTGTCTAAGAGCAAAACTGGGTTCTTTATTCTACATACATTTTTTTTTTGTAAATGAATGATTGTTCGTCGGTTTGATTGTTTAATAACATATCTAGGTCCTTGTTTCTCCCTGAAACTTGTAAAACAACAGGGGTAATTAAAGTTGCCACAATAACTGGCAGATGCAAAACTGGGGCATCTAATTCAAATGCTGCGTTGCCCTTTCGTGCACTTACTTTGAATATAATTCTCTATGGAACTAAATATAAAATAATGGTTCCATGTAACAAGGAACCTATTTAATATTTCAAACAGCTTAAGTTGGCGTGGAGTGCGTAGTCACCTACTCTCTTAGGAGTAGATGATGGTATATTGCACTCTTAAAATATTTAGTTCATTAAAAAGCATCGTTTTATTTTCCCATTTCATTGCAAAATTATTTTTTAAATTGTGCTATGCCAAAATTAGTCCCACATGAAATATGTAATTTATTAAATGGCACATATAAATCTTGTATTTTTCGCATGCCAACTTCTTATGAAATCAGACAATAAGTGCCTTCCACATATGAAGGTAGATGAAATGAGAACAGGGCAGAGAATGCGACAATTGACATGGATACTTTCTGCCTTCTTTGTGTGAATTAATTTATAAACCTGCAAATAGATATTACAGTTTCTACAATAAAAGAAGTCAATGCAATATATTTCTCTCCAGAATACTTGAGATTATATTTCTTGAAATGTTATCAACATTTGATTGACAATTTCAAGGAGCAATATGTATGATGTGATTTTTTTTTACATTTCAATTATCAACCAGCCACTATGCCTCTCCTTTTCCAAAAAGTACATCTTGAGAATAATCCATTCATTTGTGTTTATTATTTTCCAGCATAAAACAGCAAACCAAGATTCAAGACTAATGTTATATTCTAAAGTGTACATGGATTTATAACGTGTACAATTTTGGCAAATGAGGGATTGCATTCCAGATAGGATGAATACATGTATATGTATATATGTGCTGCATATCTTTGAAATAAATCAACAACTTAAAAAGAGATAGAAGCTCGTCAATAAACAAAGCGACGCAGTCATGGCGCGGTGGCGCGTGCACTGCGCTCTGGACATGGCGACCTGAGTTCGACTCTCAGCCACGAGCCACTTTCTTTGGTTCAGGGTCCCTGCTGTGCTTCCCCCTTTTAATAAACCTGCACCGTGCCCTGACCGTGGTGGTGAAGTATGGTCAAACAACCCTCATGATCGGCATGGCACTGGAGGTCTTCATCCAGAATTGGATTGACAAAGGACTGTAAATTATTCATTTTAGTAATAGAAAAAAAAAACTAATATTCCTTGAAACATTACATACATTTACTGTCATCATGCCTCTCCTGTAAAGCACATTTTCTACTGTTATGCTATTGTCTTATCGTATATCGAGGATGAAAAGTGCAGACCAACATCCATAATTTCACCAATGACCAATAACCCAATAGGAAGTCGAACTAATAAGCTTAGTCAAATAAAATGACGGCCACTACTGACAGCATGTGATGATCATTTGTACATTTTTATTCAGTATGTTCCCGATTATAATTGTGATTTGATGGATGTTGTTACGTGCACATTTTTGGAATTAAAAAATATTTACGACTGTACTTCCAAAAAGCATTTGTTCCAAAAAAATGTAACGAACATACACAATGAATCTTGACTTAAAGCTTTCGTGACTGCATTAATTAATATTCTTTGGGTCTTTCGGTAAAGTCACGTAAATAGGTAAAAAAAATAACAAATTACAACGTTTCGATCGTAACACAAGCGATCGTAAGGATGTGTACATTTGTATTCGTTCAATCTCTTGAAATAACTTTTATTGTAATTCCGGCAAATGAAAAAACAAATCGGCTCACTTAAATGGCACTTATTGTTCAACAACTAAAGAAAGTACTTTTATTATAAGTGTTGTGCGCCATACATTTTTTTTTATCTCAAACTTGCCATTACCCATAAACCCTTGAGATGCTAAAGGATGTCTTAGCTTCAAATGCTTTTTTCCATTGGATTGTCAAAGTGACCTGTTAAAAGAATTGCGCAGCAAATGATTGCACTTCTGTGTCATACCACGTTGTGTTGTTGCCTCCCGATGTTATCGGCGTTACAATTGTACAAAGTGAAGGCCGGAACACCATGCACACACGGCACAATTTTTGTTGTACTTCGTTGATGCATTCCACAGCTCCAGGCTTAGGTTAAAATAGCGAAAGCAGTGAATTCTGTGTTGCGAGGTAAACTAAACTAACTTCACGTGAATTGTACAGTATTCATATCTTAACAATTCGCATTGACCACGGCTTCAGTAATTCCCAGCAGAATATTGTTTTGAATCTGGCCACAAGAAACTCTGGGCCACAGAGTTTATTCGATTAAAAATTAAGTCCATGTTGCCCAAAACATTAATGCGCCACATTTATCCAAAATGAATCCACGCCTTTGTATCTTCAAAATGTTTATCCATGACCAAGAGTATCGACGATTGAAGTTGCCATGGGGATGGTGAGGCAATGACGATTAGGAAGCCTACATAAGGTGTGTGAGCAGGGGGGGCCCGGGCAGTGCCGGTCGTCATCACGCGGCACGGCTTCCCGACAGAGCCACTGCCCCACTGCTGCCATTTGGACATCAAAGGGGGCTTCACCACTTGGGCAGCAGCACTTCGGAGTAAACTTCTGAGTCAACTATCAATACCAGAGTGTTTGCAGTGTTTGCCAACTGCTAGTATTAAATAAGGCAGCTGTTGGGCTCAGACACATTTAAGTCCATCAAAGTCTTTGGCGTCAGAGTGAAGAGTGAGTACAGCTCTTTACCTTGGAGGTTTTGTGTGTTTTAATCTCGAGTGCGTCGTGCCCGTGTCCCGAGTTGGCGTGACGCTGCTGTGTACGCCGTGCAGGGACATTGCTGTGTACGCCGTGCAGGGACATTGCTGTGTACGCCGTGCAGAGACATTGCTGTGTACGCCGTGCAGAGACATTGCTGTGTACGCCGTGCAGGGACATTGCTGTGTACGCCGTGCAGAGACATTGCTGTGTACGCCGTGCAGAGACATTGCTGTGTACGCCGTGCAGAGACATTGCTGTGTACGCCGTGCAGGGACATTGCTGTGTACGCCGTGCAGGGACATTGCTGTGTACGCCGTGCAGAGACATTGCTGTGTACGCCGTGCAGGGACATTGCTGTGTACGCCGTGCAGGGACATTGCTGTGTACGCCGTGCAGAGACATTGCTGTGTACGCCGTGCAGAGACATTGCTGTGTACGCCGTGCAGAGACATTGCTGTGTACGCCGTGCAGGGACATTGCTGTGTACGCCGTGCAGAGACATTGCTGTGTACGCCGTGCAGAGACATTGCTGTGTACGCCGTGCAGGGACATTGCTGTGTACGCCGTGCAGAGACATTGCTGTGTACGCCGTGCAGAGACATTGCTGTGTACGCCGTGCAGGGACATTGCTGTGTACGCCGTGCAGAGACATTGCTGTGTACGCCGTGCAGGGACATTGCTGTGTACGCCGTGCAGAGACATTGCTGTGTACGCCGTGCAGAGACATTGCTGTGTACGCCGTGCAGGGACATTGCTGTGTACGCCGTGCAGAGACATTGCTGTGTACGCCGTGCAGAGACATTGCTGTGTACGCCGTGCAGAGACATTGCTGTGTACGCCGTGCAGGGACATTGCTGTGTACGCCGTGCAGGGACATTGCTGTGTACGCCGTGCAGAGACATTGCTGTGTACGCCGTGCAGGGACATTGCTGTGTACGCCGTGCAGGGACATTGCTGTGTACGCCGTGCAGAGACATTGCTGTGTACGCCGTGCAGAGACATTGCTGTGTACGCCGTGCAGGGACATTGCTGTGTACGCCGTGCAGAGACATTGCTGTGTACGCCGTGCAGGGACATTGCTGTGTACGCCGTGCAGAGACATTGCTGTGTACGCCGTGCAGAGACATTGCTGTGTACGCCGTGCAGGGACATTGCTGTGTACGCCGTGCAGAGACATTGCTGTGTACGCCGTGCAGAGACATTGCTGTGTACGCCGTGCAGGGACATTGCTGTGTACGCCGTGCAGAGACATTGCTGTGTACGCCGTGCAGGGACATTGCTGTGTACGCCGTGCAGAGACATTGCTGTGTACGCCGTGCAGAGACATTGCTGTGTACGCCGTGCAGGGACATTGCTGTGTACGCCGTGCAGAGACATTGCTGTGTACACCGTGCAGAGACATTGCTGTGTACGCCGTGCAGGGACATTGCTGTGTACGCCGTGCAGAGACATTGCTGTGTACGCCGTGCAGGGACATTGCTGTGTACGCCGTGCAGGGACATTGCTGTGTACGCCGTGCAGGGACATTGCTGTGTACGCCGTGCAGGGACATTGCTGTGTTCGCCGTGCAGGGACATTACTGTGTACGCCGTGCAGAGACATTGCTGTGTACGCCGTGCAGAGACATTGCTGTGTACGCCGTGCAGGGACATTGCTGACTCCACCATGAGGCACCACCAGCAGCTGATTCTCCTCCTCTCGCTGCTGCTGCTGATGATGATGTGTCCAGTCTCACTGCTTCAGGGTCAAGGTGAGAATGTTTTGAAAACTGCAGCCCACGAGTGTCCATGGATTCCTCAGAACAGTTCAATTGGCTTCAGTAAAAAAATATAACGATTTAATTCGTTTTCATTGTGATTCGTTGTACGGTTGTTGTTTTTTGTTTAATGCAGAAACTATTTTACGTTGTTTTATTTTAATATTATGTAGAAGTATATTGTTATATATATATCAATGCTAGACATTGTGCTTTTGGAAACTGAACTTAATCATGTATCTAAAGTACACAGTTTTAAATCAGTAAAGTATTTACCTCGAATGACAAAGATCAAAGACTTGGGAAACCCGCATGTGGTGAAAGTGGAATAAGAGGCTTGAGGAGGTCCATGCTCGGAATGACACTGAGAGACAGGAAAAGTGAGATCAGAGCGTCTACGCAGAGTTAAATACACAACACACACCGTGCGCTTGGCCAGATGCCGTCCCTACAACACCGGAATGACGAGCACCAGATTAACCACGGACTGGTAGCCCGCAAAGGGAACATGGCCAAGAGGACATCCACCATAGACATGCAGAAATAGAATCGCCTCACGTGCAGGCAACTCGATGGGTTGTTTTTGCATCGCAAGACCACAGCGATGGCTTGAAGAGGCCTCAATGCAGCAGTGGCTAGATCATGGATGATGACACTGATTTACAATGTGATGAGCAATACAACTTATCTCTTTAATTCCCGCTCGTGGTGAGGTTTGCGCTTTGTGCTTTTGTCGCATCCCTTGCTGCTGAAACAAACCAACACATCATCAACTGGACAACACCCAACTCCGTGTCATATATTTTACAAAACCAGAAATTAAAATAGTTAACCTCGCCATTAGAATTGCCTACGTGTGATCATTACATCTCACAAGGAACTTCACTTGCATGCTCACCATTACAATGTATCTACAAAATATTAATATGGTTCATTAAATAAGCCTGGATTCATTAGGTTGCCAATAGGAGATACTGGTGTTGAGCAAATCTGCATTTGTGTGTTAACATACGATAACTAAGCAATGCAAACTCTGGTTATTTCGGTAAAGTCACGTAGGTATAAAATAAATCACGACGTTTCGGGCGCAACTCCAGCGTCCATCATCAGGTGGGAAAGCATGGTCTGCTGCTGAGGTTGGACGCTTGTGTTGTGTCCGAAACGTCGTGATTTATTCAATTTTATATCATACCTACGTGACTTTATCGAAATAATTAAAGAGTATGGATTCCTGCAGTCACGAAAGCTTCAAATCAAGATTAAGCAATGCAACTTTTACTCGTCACCTATGCGTTATGGCATTTGGAATAGAGGATTGTGAAATGATTGCACCTCCGATCAGCACGGTTGGCTAAAGAGGTTCAACACACACGTACCATTAATTGTATTATGCATTAATTAGCTTACTTACATGAACCCGAGTACCTGTCACAGTACCTGCTTTCACCCCATGTTAACAGTCGTGTCGAATGAACGCTAAAATGCACATAATGAGTAATGTGGATTGATGCAGCAAACTATGATGACTCATGTGCATTAATGCTTTACTCTTTCATTTAGTTTAGATTTAGCCAGCACGTAAGGGAATTAAGTCCCACTAAACACAGGTGCTCATGTGGAAATAATGGTACAAATTGTCTGCTAATTACACCTGCGGTTAGACAACTCAGGATACAGAGCTACTGCGTGTTATGAGCTCAAGAAAGGCTTTCATGTAAGTTGGGAAAAAATTACCCTTGAAACAATTTAGGTAATAATATAAAGACGACTTTAAGATGTTGTGCTTAATCACAGTAATGGGAGCAATGGTTCCCTCGCCAATTTTACGTTGATGCTTACCAGAGAAAATACGTTTAATACTTGTTTGTGTTATATTAAGAATGTAAAGCACTATTTAAAAAGCTTTAATTGGTGTGGCTTCACCCTCTCTCCCTTGCGATGTTTTTAGATCTGCCTCTGCTTTGTAACTTTTTACGTGAGAATACCAAATAATTTGAATGTAAAATGCCAGGCATTTTCTGCCCAGCAAACCATTTTCTACAAATCCTGGCCATTATCTGCTAAATCGTTGAGAATCAGTCGAGATTGACTCTTGGTGTCAATTTAAATTCATGGCTCCCCAAAGTAATATATTTTTCAGTCCCTAAAGCATGTTATCCAGTCGATGGATTTCCACCATATAACTCAGCTAAAGCCATTATCATATGCCATTGAGACCTAACTAAATGCCCTGCATTGGATTTTTAATAAACATGAATGTATATCGCACCGTTACCAAAAGCCTTCTCAACCGCTTCTGAAGTCTCTGAACTGCAGTTAATAGCCATCATCAATCCACTGCTGGATGAAGGCCTCCCCAAATTTCTGCCACCTCTCATGATCCCATGATGTAATAATTATAATCCACCTAGCATCTGCACACAAACATATGTATATGTGGGATATACACATACAATATACCCTACTCGCCCCATTGGGCCTGATTAGCTGATCCATGCACCTAATTGCCTTTAAATTGTTACTAAAGACGAGATGACGATGCAATATTTTGTAATATTGCAATTTATATATGTTGCCATTGACCCAAAGCGTCTGATCCCTGTTGTAAAAGCAATATCAGCAGCGATGGATTGTTGTTTAACTTCCTCGTATGACACCTGGAGATGAATTAAGGAACTTTTAGAACCTTTATCTAATCTGTCCTACAAATATCCCTAATTTATTTAACTAATGTATAAGATATTTTAACTGATGAAATAATAACTGTAACTTAAGGGAAGGGTGCTGCCTGAAATGTCTTTCTAACTGCCACTGTTGACAGAAGGGCCTCCACTCGAGGCAGCTGCAGAGACCGCGTCGATTGGGTGCTTTGGTCTACTCTTCCTTGCTGGCCAGGCATACGATTGAGAAAATAAATAATTATACTTTATTACTAAATACGATATTGAATTGCAAAAGAACAAATACATTCAGGAAAGAAATATAATACAAGTTATAGTGTTATAAGCTAAACTAATACAAATTAAAGATTTCACAAACTATTAACATAAAATGTAGAGAAATGTGAGGAAGCAATAATGCCCTTTACCTATAAAGACTCATTGTGAGAGTAAATCAGCAGACCAATAGTATGGAATAACACTCGGAACAACTCGAATGTTCAATCCATTGCTGTACTGGCAGTCTAAAAGCTTTCAATATCTGACAATATTGGGTGCATTCAGGGCGAGTTGATCATATACAAAAATGTCAAGACATATTGCTGATGCACACATATCAATCGCAGCTTTCAGCGAAAACGGGTTTACTGTGGCATGCGCATAACCTGTATTGCTATCCTAACCCACCCTTATCCATTCCATCAATGTACAGATCACCAAAAAAGGAACCTAGTTGGAAGAATGAAAAACAAGGTAAAACATTGGTTGAGCTCAGTATTATTTGTACAATGACCTATGCACTGCCATGTTCCAAACAAAGTATATTATGTCCTTGTATTATTCTTGGGTGCGAACACTGATTGTTTACCACTGTTTTAGAATCGGCCGCTTCACTGCCCGAAGCTATAGCTATTTCATCTGGATTTAAAATCTGTAAGACTGTATTTTAATAAACAATTTCACATGCTCTTGCATATTTTTTTTCTTTTTGACACAATCAGCATGGCTTTAAACATCAAACACCATAGAACCACGACACATAGCAGTAAATGTGTAGACATATGTAACAGAGTACAAGTCATTAAAGTGCTTAATTTAATTAATGTTATAGCATATTAATCCGTGCCACTATGCCCCTCATTCCGTAATAGGGCCAGCAAGTAAGTTTGAGGATTAGACATACAAATAGACTAACGGTGTGATCATTTTGTGTCTCCTCAACAAAAATCTTTGACAATTCCAGATTTAAAGCACAATTCCAGATTAAAAGCACATAAATGTCCCAGTCGGAGTTATGATCAAAAATAAGAATTGCTGAACTTTAACCTATTGTGCAGTGGTAGCCACAAGGATCAAGGAAAAATAGGGATTTCCCTGAGCTGTATAAACCCCACTCCCGATTGCTGGATCTGGTTTGCCATGAATATCTGGATTTTGACTATATTCACGTTCAAATGTCCCAAGGACATGTAAACAGCATCTTAATTCGTTCTGTCCGATCTCACAGGCCAAAGTATCTTTTTTGGGGAGATATTTGAAGCTCGATGGTTTGAAACGCCTCGGAAATTTTGCTAAATACTTGAATTTGGGCCATGTGTGTTCCTTAAATCAACACCAGTGACACTATATGCACAAAAACATGATGTATGTCTGCGTGCAAATGGATGACACCACAATATTTCAATCAGACATTATTTCCTGTATGATAATAAAGTGAGTTAAATGAACACAATTGTCAATTTTTGTTAATTGTGCTTGTGCATCGCTGCCAATGCAGCTTGCACCAAATAATTATTAAAGCCTATGAGGGAGCAGTAGGTAATTGGGAAGTACACTGCGATATATACCTGGCCACCTGCAATCTATATCTGGTCATGGCCAAGATAAGTGGCGAGTATTACCTGATCCTGTCCTGGATCTCTTCACCAACCCACAAAGACGAGCGTGGAGAAGCAGCTAACTGAAAAATGGCTAAAGGGTACGACGGAATATATTTTTTTAATCATACAAATTGCATATGCAGTCCATAATTACCAAGATTTGTAGGGTCCTTTAGGAAATACTGTATGCTCTGTCGAGACTTCGCAAACTACAAATCTTGAATATAGCTGAAATACAGTAAGGTACTGTGGTTTATTATGAAAGCGAATTTCATAAATACGCATTCAAATACAATCTATCAATACAGTTAAGAGTACTAAATTGGACTTTATTATAGGCAATCATAATCATATACCGTACATTTACAACCGCATGTCATTCCACTGTAGGATACAGGCCTCTCTACCCTGTTGGTTGACCATACTTCACCACACTGGTCAGTGCAGGTTGGTGTAGTGGGAGGCCAGGCACCAGTCCATGAATCACTTGCCACTGATATTAAACTTAGCTCACCAGGTTTCAGAGTGCAACACGCTAATCACTGTGTCACAGTTGCACCCTGTAAATAAACAGGATAAAAAAAAAGAACTATATCATTGACATCCCAAGGTTTCCTTACACCTGTACAGAAATTACAAACAACAATGTTCATTAATGTGTCACCTCTTGATACAGCGGCAGTAAAATAGTTATGTTAATGTAGCACACGTGTAATATATATGACCTTTCTCTCGTCTCACCTATTGTTGTGCTTCGATATCTAATTACCCCCCCCCCCAACTAATACTCGTGACACATTGCAGGCAAACAGGTGTCCTGCCAGAATGTAAATGACCTGGTAATAATGTAGGCCATTATTGTTGTGTTGACATACAAGTGCTTTTGTGCAGACAACAGGGCTATTCAAATAACGAGACGAACGTGTGGAACCATGTAGTACGGTCCTTGCAATACCAAACTTTGAGGCTTAATTATCTCTCGGTGTTTACTATGTAAATAGCTCTTGTGTGTGCCTTGTAAGCATTTCATATTGACGCAATTATTTGGCCAAGTAATTGTGCGGGAATTACTTGGTAATTGACTCCCAAGAAATACATTATCTTGTATCATTATTGAAATTGAAATACTAGAAAAAAAATACTGAAAACACGTGGTAAATTGTGTGAAATAAAACAATTGGAGAAACATGCGTAAATATTTAATTAAATCGATACTTACAAGATATCAATAAGCACATTTGACAGTGAAACATTTCGGACAGCATTTACAAATGGCTAAACACAGTGTTTTTGGCATCTTTAAAACTAAATTATGATCAAGAGAAACATTTGCCAACACTTACATCAGCCGATAAAATTGACATGGGATGCTGAGACCTTCTAACATATGGGATGCGCTTTGTTTTTGTGAACGCGTGTGCCGCTACAGGCAACAGTGTCGCATCCATTTATTGACACAATCAGAAGTCTAAAGGAGAGTATCTGCAAACGGTCTTCACCTCTTGTGAAGGTAATGTCATAGACGGGTTGAGTCGAGTATGTAGTCCACGTATCGTACATCATCATTGTCTCTCATTTGTGTCAAATCTCTCATTTATTTCACCCCAATCTGACCTCATTGGGCACCTTCCCAGAAACAAACAAGGGTCTCACTCCTAATAAGCCATATCTAGGATTCTGTGAATCAAGGCATGAAACCAGACACTGTACTATCTTTGGTTCTTTCGGTAAAGTCACGTAGGTAGATAAAAAAAATTGTGTGGCGATCGAAACGTCGTGGTCTATTATTTGTCTACCTCCGTGACTTTACCGAAATAACCAAAGAGATACTGTACAGTAAAAAGAATCGAATACAATAATTTTTTACATGTTTTTTATTCATGCCTTTGCAGAACTAAACTTTTTCACCGAAGATTTAGATGATTTTCAAAATTTGTATGCTAAGAAAACACCTAATACAGGCAACAGTCGTGTTGAATTTGGTGAAACATGGTGCGATTATAAGTAAATCAATATATTAACCTTCTTATGTCAACACCTAATCATTATCTGTTGTGGTCAAACTTTCCTTTGTAAAATGGGTGAAAGTTACCTTTTTGTAGTTACTCGATTGTTATGTTTATAATACAGTACAGTATTCCATAAAAACTCCCCGAATTAATTGAAAGAACTTGGGCAGCTATACAGCACACAAGCGACGCGCTTTCCGTTTCTCTGTATCGAAGAGAGTGCTGTATTATGCAGGTCATTTGGAGAATGTGTTCCACGCCCACCACACAAGCGAAGAAAATTGCGGCATCAAGGTTGCTGGGAACAGGAAGATTCCTTTACAAGGTACATGAGTGTTCTTTCATTTATATAAAGAGTCAAACATTTCCAAGGTAAAACTTGCATTCGAAAAAGCTAGCCACACATTTCCACCTTCAATATGATTTCAGACGTAAAACGTTGTCAACCTGAAACACTTACATTCTGAACTTGGGATGTCCCAAAGTGATATCTAATTGTATCAATATCGTTCTATTGAATATACAGGATATATAAAGATGAATTCATGAGAATATCGTGAACATTTGGCTTTCTTTCAACATGATCTCCATTTTTGTCTACGCATTTCCACCAACGTGAAACTATGGAATGGCTAGGAAATGTCCCGGTTGGGCAGGGAACAGTCATGTTTTAAAAAGGACTGTCCCGGCGATTGTATAATCCCCTGCTGGATGAGGGCCTCCCTTTGCTGTGCACATCAAGGACGTTATATTTTGCCATACTTCAGTACCCTGGTCAGGACTTGTTGCATATTTTAAAAACAGCTTGTTTTTAATGATCAATGAAACAAGGAACTACTTTACTCTGTATTCTAATTATGCCCATAATTATCTCTGTAGCCACGCAATGGAAGAAGAAGCATTCTCCGGTAAGAGGCCATCTATTGTAAATAAAATAGTTTCTACTTCTGCAAATCGAATAAATGCACCGATAAAGCATGTTGCTGCATGTTGACAGCAAAACAGAAACCTGGAAAAATGTATACCATGTGCAACACAAATTCCACAGAAATGAATATAAACACTCGCAGCTCTTGGTGATACAAATTGTACTCATTGAATTAATGTCAAGTATCCAATATATTAATAAAAAATGATACATTTAACAAATGTAAGGATGGCAAAAAACTGTTTTTCAATGCTATTGAGGTCATTTATTTAGGAATCGCAAGCATTGTTTTGCTTTGTTTTCTTCTCAATGCATTCAACTCGTGCTATCGTCATCATGTCATCTTACTTATATTTCTAAACTAAACTATTTACACTCGTTTTATTTTACCAGTTATATAGCTTTTTTCTGAAGCGACCTGGCCACAAATGACAGCCCAGTGAAAGTGGCTTATTATGTGGAAATGTATCGCAGCCAAATACTCGAAATGCATGTTTATTCTAAATGTGGAAGGAAAAGCCGGAAGACCCAGATAAACATTCACGTGACCACGTGGAGAACATGGAATCTCCAATTATACAGGTGTCAAGGTTGGGATCGAACCCACGACCTCCTGCATACCAGGAGAGGGAGTTAAAATCTTGCCACCATGGCGCCCCAAATTAATTTCAGAAAGTAGCGAGTCCTTTGTGTCTGAGATTTCCCCGCAGAAGGATTGCCCTTTTCTCACAAGTCGCCTCCTGACAAATCCCTTGAGTGGCCTTTTTATTCTTTCCAGTCATTGGTGCCCGGACTGAGACCATCATCAACTCACTCACTTCAGTACCTCGTTTAATCTCAGGTGGCTGCCCTCACAATCACGCACTTGGGCAAGGGACAGATTAATTGGAAAGTATTTATATTTTTTGTAAATATCTGAGCATGTCGTGTTAGTCTTAAATGTACCTCAGTATCTCGTTATACGTTTGCATTACCGAATTATTTAACCACAACTTCCAATGAATGTGATCTATGTACCGTTCTTCACACTATGCAGTGTTGTTTTACCTGCTTATGTTGTATAAAATGACTGTTAACTTTTCCTATTCACCTCACTGCAGATAAAGAAGACGAAGAGATCATGAAAAGCTTGCTGTTGTGACGGTCTTATTGGCAGGATGCTACTGTATATTCTTAGGTTTTTTCGGTAAAGTCACGTAGGTAAAACATTAAAATTAATAAAAGTAAAATAAAATAAAAATCACGACGTTTCGGAGGCAACACAAGCTTCCGTCTTCAGGTGGAACCGTCACAGCCACGACAGCTGTATCAAGTAAATGAGAGATTGCAGGAGCTACCACTCCTTCTCCAACCATTATATAAACGGAGTGGTAGCTCCTGCAATCTCTCATTTACTTGATACAGCTGTCGTGGCTGTGACGGTTCCACCTGAAGACGGAAGCTTGTGTTGCCTCCGAAACGTCGTGATTTTTATTTTATTTTACTTTTATTAATTTTAATGTTTTACCTACGTGACTTTACCGAAAAACCTAAGAATATGAATCCTTGCAGTCACGAAAGCTTCAAATCTAGAATTAATGCTACTGTATGTTAATCTCACTCTCCAGTTACACTGAAATATACTCCTAATGACTGGCATCATTATATTACCTGAAATGATTGCATGCATTTAACTTTGACATAAAATATACATTTGGCACAATAAGTCCATATGAAACATTTTATAAACAAAAATATATATTTTAGAAATGGAGTACTGTATTTTGTGACGGATTTATGCGCTCGCACATTGTTCGCTGTTGCTATATTCTGAATGCGTAAAACAAACTTCTGATTAGACATCCCCAAGACTATGAATGTCGTAATTACATGTGTTTATAAATACAAGTTTATAGATACAATGGGATGCAAGCAAATGGGTATAGAACAGTTGTTGCAAGCAGATATGCACCCACATGTATTACTAAAATATTGTATAAAACATATTACATTGATTGTGAACTTGTCATGTCTTAATATTTCTATACTTATGGACGCAGACACCACATACTGGTGGGAATCCATGTGAGAATACAGGTCAGCTACAGAGTATTTTCAGACATTTCCCAACACACAGCATGCCCTCAAATTACCAGGGCAATTCAGGATCGGTGTGCCTTCCCCATGATACCTATTTTCTTAACATAGCCTCATCATTTCCATGAAGACCAAGTTGAGTCCATATATGGTTTGTAATGTTATGTTTATGTTTTCTATTAATTAAACTATACATTACATACTTTTATTTAAAAGCAATGTCAAAAATGATTTTAAAAACACCCCTGAAACCACCGAAAATCAAAAGGCAATTCTATAATACTATAAGGTAAAAAAATATACTATACAAGTAAAAACTATTAGGCAATGGTCCTGCAATAGACCTTCTGCATAGGATATAGATCCCTATAAAGAATGGCCATCGCCAAATACATCACCCATTGTATATACTAGTTCCTTTTCGGGCAGTGTTATTTCCGAATGTGTTGATTGTTATAATGACATATGCTTGGGCACCACAGACAATGCAGTGTCACAAATTTCACAAGTCAGCATTGTTTTGCATGCAGTAACACGTTTCAGTTTGGGGAGTGTTGTTTTTCTCAATTTAGGGGTCCCAAGAAACCCAAGTTATACGCAGGACACGGTATATCCCCTCATATTATATCAAGGATACGCTGTATAAGTGGGCACTACATAATATTCCTTAAATGGTAAATGGACTTGTGGCATACAGTGTAGTCACTTGCGTATTGTTCATATACCGGCAGATGAGTATAGAATTTGAATGCACGCGCTGTATTTACGTATTGTGACTTAGAATGTACGCACCACCGTGATGTTTTTATATGAATGTTTTAATCAACCCAGTAAATATGTATGAAATTTCATGCACTTAACATGTATTGTTTAATAGATGGAATTGTGTATTTTAAAATAAACATTGTAAAATGAACATTTGTATCTGAACATTGTTTCCATTGCAAATTTAATACAGGTATGTATTTTTTTGGCTTTATAATTAGTGTACAGAAAATTTTTATGCAGAATTTTGTTTATCATGAAGAGGTTAAACAATGAATTGAATGGCCATTCTTGATTAATACACATTGTACAACTCACATTCGATTTTACATATATTATATTTAAATATACTGTCGTAATCCCTAAAAAGATGTAATCATTTCAGACAGGGCTTCATGAATTACAAAATAATTTTAAAATGTCACGGGTGGAATATTTTTCATAACCAACCATGATCTATCTGCATCTCTCACCATGAATGGGAGTAATTGCCCCTTCCCGCCCAAAGGTTGGTAAACTAATACTTAGCGGAGAAAACACATTGAATGTGTTTTATTTATTTATAGTATGAGGCCCTATTTAAAAATCTAGAAATGTCGGGAGGTAGCCATGTTTAATCTTGACAGGTATTTAAAAATATTTCGTTTTAACACAAAACCGCAGTTTTCTTCAAGTTACCAAATGCACTTATTTGATAAAGTCCTGGTTTGATAACGTCTGGAATCTAGAAGGTAGATATTCACGTGTCTGGTTTATCCTAATCAGGCACGGTGGTGTACATGCGGTCAACTAAAGTGTTTGGTTTGGGTGAGATCGCGTAAACTACTCGGCGCGTTCGTCAATAAACGTCCTAAATTACAAAGAGACCTCTCTAGTGATGTGCTATGATGGAGGCCCATTGCCCGAAACATCGCTTATTATACACGTTCCCTTTTAAGGACAATATTTTTGACCAACGCGTTGGTTGAGGGCACGGCTGAGTAGCGGGCACGAGTTGCTGTCACTCAGTCCCCAACAAGGAGATTATTCGCCGCGATCCCTATCCGTGGAGCTGCGTTGGTGAGGGCTGTGGGGGGAGGCGTCAAGTCTGCACGCGCCGTTCGCCGCGGTCCCTAACCCCCAGCTGCCCTCCCGCCACTCCCACGGCAGCGAGCGAGGCGCCATGCAGGTGACGAAGCGGCAGCGGCAGCAGCGGCAGCTTCTCCCCTCTCTCTCTCTGTCGCTGTCACACCGCAACACGCCGCAACACACCGGCCTGTGAACGCCACTCTCATGATTACTATGATTGCGCCGGACATCCCCCGGATGTATCTCGAGTCGGCGTCGTGTTCGTGTAGACGAGGTGACGGGTTGGGGCGCGCCGCTCGTGCTGCTCCATCGTCGCCAGTCGAGCTCAGTGGCTTCGCTCTTCTTACTCCTGAAGCGAGACTCGCCTTGGTCGCCCGCCTAGCTAGTTAGTGTGTGGTGCTTTGGGCTGCCTGCCTTGTTGATGGCCGTGCTGCTGTAAGCGAGCCTGTGGCCAGGCCCGGTACGCGCCCCTCTCGCCACACGCTGCTCCCCCCCCATGCCCCCCATGTCCTTGTAAGGCGACGTTCGCGAAGCGGCCTCGCTACCCTCACCCTGGGCCCTCGCTGCCCTTCGTTACCCTCCTCCTCTTGTGTGTGTTGCCTCACCTACATGTAGATAAACTCCTCTTGTGTGTGTTGCCTCGCCTACATGCAGATAAAGTATTCGGGCGTTAAGTGACCCAGACTGATTCAACCGCAACACTCGTCGATCTCTGCTTGTGCTCACATCTAAAATACTATTTCGCTTACAAGTTGAATACCTCATTGATTATCAGTCTCTTTGAGTTTGTTATACTCATTCGTTGTGCGGTTTTATGCGTAAAAAATAAGCTGAACTCCGCTTAATACTTAGGCGTTCGCGACCAATATCCATAATATAGTAGTTTTTTTGTTTATATCTTAGCAGTGCGGCTTGTTAAACATGCCACCACCGAGTTACCAGATGTTCTTGGCAAACGATTACGCCCCGTTTCACTCAAAATCTTTGCGTGCATCTCGTGTGTCTGTGGAACATGAGAACGTTACATTGGAGACGCAGTGGCATAAGGGAAGCCTGTGTAAAAAAAAAACAGGGCTAAAGGCAAAAAACAGTACAAAACACTCAACATAGTACACAAACACTCGGAGTTGAAGAATAGAAGCATAATTTGACAAAATCGTGGGATTATTTTAACAAGCAATCCTGGGTGATGGCATATTGGTGTTATGTAAGGCAAGAAGCAGATGCATGCAATATTACGAGCTTAGTTCGTCAGAAACAATATCCGTTTCATAACGAAGGGGAGTTGGCCAAGTTTGTAGTGGCAACTTTATTTAAGACGTCTAGTTTGTTATTTTTACATTCTGGACAGGTCTGTAACATCTCATATATTCTGCAAAAAGATTAATTTAACATTGCATAAATTGCTGTTATTTATTGTAGGACCCAAACGAAGATACGGAATGGAATTCCATTCTGCGCAAACATGGAATCATCCCTCAAAAGGAAGAACCCAAGGAGGAGGACGAGGAGACGGCTGCACAGCAACAGTCAGTCGGTATGACGCATGCATTGTGGGATATTCTGTGTCATGTGTCACCAAGGAGAGCATTGAAGGCCAGTCTTAGAAGAGAATCATTTATAAGGAAATACATTTACTGTGAATGCATATTAAGTGTGGTTCACACACATCAAATTGACCTCGAATATATTAAATGTGAGTTGATTTTTTTGTAAATTGTTTTGATCATTGTTTTCAAATAAAAGTTTACACTTAGTTAAACACACTGTCTTCAGGTGATGAAGCCCATATGTAATAGCTGAAAAATATTACATATGTATACATATATTTGTTTAATGTTTAGACCTGCATTTTCCAAAGATTTAAGACTGAAATGAGTTGATATTTTATGTCAGTAAACTTATTCTAAGCAAAATTAATGTCGTATATAAAACACTGAATCTAAACATGACTTAGATATACTTGTAACTGTACACTTGCCTCATATTTACTCTAACTTTTTAAAACCCCATAATTATGTTTTGTATGGTTTAGTGAAGAACTACGATGACATGACCATAGATGAATTTGATGAGCTTGAAGATGAACTAAATGAAGAGGATGAGCGTGTCATAGAAATGTATCGGTAAGGAACTTTATTTTTTCTGTTGTGTTTTTGCATATTTGTTTTATTAATATAAGTAAATAAGTTACCTGGTATATTGTTTGATTACAAAACACTTAATTTCCATATTTTAAATGTAATTATAATTATGTCCCTATAATGTATCGTAAACATATGTAATGTTGATTACGCAGTGGGGGAATTGATGTGTTCATTCCAGAAGTAAATATAAATTGTGCAGTTTAAAATAAATAGAGCAGTCAGTGTTAGTAATACAACTTTAATTAATTTCCACCAATAAATGTTTACCTTTGACTTGATTTTTTTATTTGAACCATAAAAAAGTCCAATTATGGACAAAAGCATGAACATTACTAATGATGTGTTTGCTTGTTTTGTTGGCAGACAAAAGAGGCTGGCGGAGTGGAAGGCACAGCAAATTAAAAACAAGTTTGGAGATGTTTTGGAGATCTCGGGTCAAGATTACGTCCACGAGGTCACCAAAGCCGACCCTGACATCTTTGTGGTGCTTCACTTATATAAACAGGGGTATGCATTCATCTTCATTTCTGATGGTTAATTGAGCAATTTCACATAGTAAAGCACTTGGCCATCTGTATCTAATACTGTGCCTGTATACCAAATTAACAATTCTATATTTTCTCATACTATTCTCACAATACATATTTTGACCCAACCAGATGCCTTTGGTTTTCTGCTTGCAATAATAATGTCACAACAATCACAACTTTTGAAAGGAAATTAACTCGTGCCTCGTTTATTTTCGAACACTAAATTTTCTTCTTTCTCTTCCACAGCATCCCGTTATGTGCCTTAATAAACCAGCACTTGACAGCCTTAGCCAGGAAGTTCCCGGACACCAAGTTCCTGAAGTCCATCTCCACTACCTGCATCCCCAATTACCCCGACAAGAACCTCCCTACCATCTTCGTTTACAAGGACGGTGACATTCGTGCTCAGTTCATTGGCCCACTGGTCTTTGGAGGCATGAACCTTAAACAAGACGGTAAGTACTGGAGGTTGCTGGGTGGTTCAGAGCTCAGGTTACTGAGCTGACACAACTTAGGTCCTGGCAGCTGCTTGAGATTAAATTGGTTTCTCAAGCACGAAAAACTTAATTTTGTCTGATAATTGAAAATATCGGTTTATCGTGCGATGATCATACAGACTGTTTTCTAACACAAACATGTGCACTGCTTTGCGAGAGTTCTAAAGGGATGCTTTTTCTCAAACTGCACAGAAAAATTGTAGAAAGACTAAAAATGTAGTGTTAGCTTCATGTATTTTTTAAAAGCCACTTAAATTTTTACTTAACTTTCGTGACTGAAGGAATTCATATTCTTTGGTTCTTTCGGTAAAGTCACGTAGATAAAAAAAAATTAAGTGAATGAAAATAATAAAAAACAAAAAACCACGGATGTCGACTGTAGCCTGGTTCTTAATCGGAGTGTGCTGGCAGTCTATAATGTAGACTAGTAATGGTTATTAAGCTGGGTGAGTGTAAATTAAAATATAAATAATGACGACCGCTTGTGTTGCTATTGAAACGTCGCGTTTTTTTTATTTATAAATAATTTATTATAATTAAATTAGTGAAAGAACCAAGAATAAGTCTACATTATAGACTGCCAATACACTCACCAGCTTAAAAACCAGGCTACAGTCTACATTATAGACTGCCAATACACTCCGATTAAGAACCAGGCTACAGTCAACATTAGTGTTTTTTATTATTTTTATTCACTTTATTTCTTATAATTGTTCTATCTACATGACATTACCGAAAGAACTAGAGAATATGAGCCACTGTTAACTTCCTTTAAACAGGCATAGTTAGCTGATGCTAAAATAATACTAATGTTTTCATTGCTTGCGTGTGTTCTTGCACATGTGTAGAGTTGGAGTGGAGGCTCTCGGAGTCAGGAGCTATAAAGACGGACCTGGAGGAAAATCCTCGCAAGCCAGTGGAGGACATGATGATGTCATCAATTCGAAGCTCAAGAGCGGTCACCAAGGATGGCAGTGACTATGAAGACTAGCACTCGAGCAGTGCCAAATATGTTTTCATATCCAAACTCCAGCAGTGTTCTACAGTATTTCTGTATAAACTCCAGTTAGCCACACTGATGTGTAAATTGTATGTGATTATGCAGGAATTAATTATAACCATTCTGATGGTCAGCATTTCTTAGAAACATGTTTTATACGTTGTAATGTTCTTTAAAATAAACTTAAATTATAACATCGTTGCCTTTTTATAATGGTAACTATTTATCACCAACCGTTGCCATGCATAATCCCGAATATATTTTTAGCTGTTCTAAGAATGTGCATACTGATTAATTCACATTTGAGTTGCTATATGAACATACATTGTGGGGGTTTAAAAATGCTTTAACATACTTTGATTTATGCAAGTTACATGCTACAAATAAAATCACTCAAATTGATAAATGAGGCAAACAATGTCAGCAGTATATTGTTTTACCACCGGGGTGAATTGTTAACCGATTTGAGATTTAAGCAAAAAATGCCATTAATTTGTAATAATGCCTGATGAGATTTGGGAAAATACTGTATGCATATTCTGATGAAATAACATTTTTGGTTAAGTATCAATTTGGTATGCTTCATTGTGTTCAAGTATTGTTAAAATGTAACAGTGCCCTTATTTAGTTTAGTGGATCACACGCATTGTTAAACTTTTTCCCGTGGGCGTCGAGGTGTCATACCCTGGCTTTCCAATAGGCGGAAGAGCTAGTGTGGAATGAAAACGGTTCCATTTGCTTTGGTTCCATTTTGCTATGCACTGTTTTGCATGTGCCGTATTAAAATCCGTTTTGATTTAACTTACGCATTTGTCTCCAAGTGTATTCTGAAAGAATAGTTGACAGCTTTCAAAGTCAATGCTACTCGGATAACTTGAACTGTTATCGGCATCCCTCTTACCAGGAACTAATTATTACTCGCACGATATTTTGTGCAGATGTTTGTACTTGTACACTAAATGTTCAGGTATACATTTCATCCCAGGTCTCGTTTTAAATAAACGAATTTGTCATAATTCGAATTAAAGGTTATGACAACCGTTTAACATCCCTTACTCGATGTAAGGGCCTCTTTCATCACCAAACATTTATATTCTTTAGCTAATCGTTTAATGTACCAAATTTTTCAACAGCATTTGTTCAAGTATACATTGATCTGGCTTTGACTTTCGAGTCTCATGAACAATATTGTTTAACAATTACTGTAGTATGGTGTCATTGGCATATTGTCTTTTACCCATAATGTATCAGACTCCACAATTCTTAGATCATTAAAATCATTATTTGGCCCTTGCAAACGTTAAATTATTAATGTTTCGATGTTCAGTGCGTTTGTGTAAAAGATATACACTGCGTAGGTTCTGCACCGTTATTGATCTTTGACAGTGCCCATATATAGTACTAACTATGGTTGCACGGCCATTGAGCCCAAACCGGTCCTCTGCCGTTTCAGCCACCTTCCACCTTATTTGTTCGCTAGTAATTGTCAACATCACCTTTGGCATGACTCCTAATACTTGTCCTGTGATCAATACACTGATCGGCCTTGTTTTCCAGTGGTGTAATGACTGCCTTATTCATCTCTGGGATGTGTCGTGTGTTACAAATGTACGCAACATGCACCAGATACCAAGTTTCCTTTGATACCAACATTACACCAATGCGTTCCCACCTGGCTTAAAGTCTATGCCTGATAACACTTCATGTCGCATGTGCACATTAATTGACAACCCCTTGTAAATCCATTGCTGGATGAAGGCCCCTTCCACCACACATGCGCTCAGTCCTGAGGAGTGTCTATACTTCGCTACACTGGTCAGTGCGAGTCGGGAATGGAACTCGAGTCGTTGAGTTTCTAGCGCAGTGCGTGCACTACTGCCACTAATTCACATTTAAACAGCATTAATGTATACTTTATATATAATACTATCTCACCATTCATTGGTCTGTTACCTGGCTTAAAGGGCAGACAGAGCAACACGTGTGATCTACCTTTTTGTGGTCAATTCCTCGAGTCTTTCTCAATTCGCAGCCACCCAACCTCGCCGCCTGAAGGAAAATTGCGCACGTGTGACCGAGGAAGTTGTGAGGGCCGGGGGTGGGGGCTGACGGCTGTCTCTGCTGTCGTACTTGCGCATCCTCGGCCAATGGGAGAGGAAGGCGGGAGCTGTGATCGGCAACTGAACGGCACGGAGGAGCGTTCGTCCTGACTTTCAAACAATGAGGTTCTATCCAAGAACTGAAAATGCCGGGGCACGCGTGGGAATGTGCCGCGACACTGGCTGAGAAGCACCGCAGTGGAGGGAGTGAGCTGGGTGGTGGCTATGTATGCCTCATGTATGCGCAGCATGTTGAACTTATCTCGCACAGTACGTAGCCAACCGTGCCAATTGCAGGTAATCCAGCACTGCGGAGGCGAGGAGATGTCATACCATGGCTCGCCAGGAGAAGGCAGTACAGCAAGTGGACTCGTCACCATCAATTTCCATCTGTAAGAGGATAGAGTGTTTCCCCCTCGCGCAAAGTGTGGGGTTTTCTCTGGGTGTTCCGGGGATATCCTCCCCACTTGCATGCTGAACACAACTCATCCTTAAATCTCTGAAAACGTTTACAAATTAAAATCGCAATGTAGCATGGTGGCGAGATTTTGACGACCTCGCCTGCTCTACATTTGGAGTTTGCGTGTCTCTCTCCGTGGTCTTGTGACATCTTCTCCGGATCCTCCGGTTTTTCCCTCCACGTTTAGAATCAACATCACGCGTTTGCATTATTCGGCTGCTTTAAATTGCAACATGATAAGCCACTTTAACTATTATTTGTAGCCAGGCCGCTCCTGAAAAATAAGCTAATAGCCCAGTGTGCTTTAGAGGCCATCCATCCAGGACGCATGGAGGGGGGAGGAGGGGGGGTTACCCCAGACACCTCCGCTTGAGTAGGGGGGGGGCCTCGATAATAATTTGTCTTCATTGGCCTTCAAATGAGTTAGATAGTTCGGCGGTGGACTATCTGTTTGCTTGAACACGTTAATATTCAAATCAAGATTCACGTTAATATTATTAATCCTTGATCGTTTCTGCGTGGATTAAATATCGGCCGTTCTATAGGATTGGGGGGGGGGTGTAAAGAGTCCGCGTGTGTCCAGGGAGGGGTGGAGGGGTCACGTTTTGACAAGTTTTTGCTACCTACTCAATGGATGGCCCCTCACCTGGTAAAATAAAATAAATTAAAAGTGTGGTTTTATTTATTTGTTGTAATTTGCTTACCTTCCCTGTACTTTGCACACCCATCGTGTTTTTCTATTGTGAGTTGTTGTCACGCTCTGGCCCCGTGCCCCAGGTGAACATCTGTGGTGAAGAGCTTCACAGCTCATCGGATTCCTGCGGCACGGATAAATAAATAATCCCGTAGTTGTATTTGGTAGTGCGGATGAGCGCTGGCGGTGCCCCAAGGGCTGCGGATGAGCGCTGGGAAATCTACCGGCGTCGTGTTCCGCACTTTCGCGATGGCGGCAGCGGAGGCCGCGGGGCTGGAGGAGGTCAGAGCGAGTTTATTATGTCGCCTTCGCCGTCCTCGCACTTGCTAACATCACCACCGCGGTCGTGACGACGAGCGACTAACGTGCACTGTGTGTGTGTAGTTGTGCCTTGTTAAGGGTTGGTTCACGTCGCTGGTTCAAGTCGCTGGCTAACGCTGCGAGCGCTCTGCTTGTTTATAGGCCGCATGTGCTGTGGTTCGCCACGTTCGACGAAACCACCACCACCACCACCTTTGTGGCGTATTCGTTGTCCTGTCAGTTGAGGCCTTCGTCTACATTATTAGTGGGGCGTCTACATTAGCGATGGTAATGTTTGTCTTGTGGGTTTTCTTACAATTGTGTGTTTAAAAAACATCTGTTTCGCCATTGCGTTATGTCACTTTTTGCCAGTGGGCGGGTGACACGTCCCGAGTGGTGGGTGACACGTCCCGAGTGGTGGTGGACAGTGGAGATGTCACCACAAAGACAAAGATCCCCCCCATAGCCTTCACCAGACTGTAGGGGCAAGTGCTGTTGTTAGCAAGCAGAAAGCCGCCACTGGCACACGAGGGGGCGGTGGTCAGCACCACGCCCGGCCGCTTTTGTCTCCCCAGTGGCGATGTTTACACATCGCACCGGGTTACTTATTTGGGACTGAGTCGACCTAGGGGAGGCCCAGGACCCTTGTTTAGTTAATCGCCGCTGGTGTTGGTGGCCGGGTTCGTAGCGTAGCGCTCCCCACCTCACTGGGGGACCCCGCGGTGTTCACGCGGCCAAACTCGCACTTACCGCTTCATAAACAAAGTCGTTCTTGTCGTGACATGTGGACGTCGCGACACGGGGACGTCGTTACTTACCATCCATGGGTGTCCCACGCAGTTTGCGACTCTCACCAACGTGTCGGTGGCAGCCGACGAGCCGGTGGAGGGGGACATCAACGTGCCCGTGTCCCACAACCGGGAGGACGACTTCTCCACGCTGGACGAGCCAGTCAAGGACACGATCGTGAGTGGCACGCTCGTCCCATACCCGAGAACCCATTCCACGGGGTTAAATAACATTTCGGGATCATACGAATTACAACAAAGGGTGTAGCTGTGGTGTGGTGGTTCGTAGAAATTGGACTTGAAATTCCCAGTTCAGTTGAATCTGCTGGTGCAGCTGTTGACATCATGGTGCAAGTTTCTTAAATTACCGCCTGGCACCTCGTTAATCGAGCAGCATACGTACAGCATTGCCTCGTTATTCACAAACTTGCTATCCGCGGTTTTGGCTATCCGTGAATCACATCTGGAACTATTTCCGACTGCATCGAGAGAGGGTGGGGGGAAGAAAGTGATGAGATAAAGTGCACTTAATAAAACGTTGAGTTAATATACTTTGTTCTTTTCTATACATGTGAATTATAGCCCTTTGTCGTCAATCCACTGCTGGATAAAGGCTTCCCACACTCATGGTGTTTGAGGTGGTTTGATCATATTTTACCCTGCTGGTAAGTGTTGGTTAGTGAAGAGTGGGGTCCAGGCCAGGTTCAAATACTACTCGCTGCTTATGTTAGCGGTGACCAGAACATGATCTCAGATGGCAGGGTTCACAGCAGTACGCTAAGTGCCACACTGCTCTACCCCACTTTGCTAATTGGCCGTATTTTGTGTGTCGCACCATTACAGAAAATGCTGTCTTTCATTTTCCAATCTCCACAAAGGGGCATGCTGATTGTTCCTTTCCGAAGGCCTTTTGAAGTTTCCTTTCATGAGATCTGTTGAAGACCTTAGGCTGTGTTTCTGTGTTACAGATGAGAGACATGAAAGCCGTAGGGAAGAAGTTCATTCACGTGCTCTACCCCAAGAAGAGTTCTGAACTCTTAAGAGACTGTAAGCATATCGCATAAAGTAAATACAATTGTACTTGTTTGAATAAGACATTGGTTCTTTACACCTACATCCGTGTAGGTCTGAAGCTAATGCAAACTATGCTATTCATACACTATGACATCACATTTTTGTTCAACACAGTATTAACATTTTTGTATTCAGAAATGTATTAACAGTTGTTTTAAAGCTGTCAATATATAATGTAATGTTTTTATTTGCAGGGGATCTGTGGGGTCCGCTAATACTCTGTGTATTACTAGCAGCGTGAGTATCACCCTCATTAATTCAGTTTCACTTTCCTTCCTGCAAAGTGTCACTTCAATACATGGCATTAGAGATGATGCTTATAGCAGTGAAATATAATTTTCAACAATGAAATTGGTGTTGCTTTTGTTTGGATGAAAACTGAATAAAATGTGTTAAAATTAGTTATGAAGCACACTTTTCATTTTAACAGCCTAAATAGTATAGCGTTATACGTTTTCATGCAGAATGTGTCTACTGAAAACACTGCATTCAGTCCGCATGGTTGTGTGGAGATTATTGATATAATAAAATACAGCACATTTAATTTCAGCAAGATAATACCATTGATTTATCAATGTTTCCAGTTATCGCAGCTTATTCACTTCTTACGGTGCTTTAAATCAATGGTTAAACATTAGCATATTGATTCAAAGCATGTAAACTGGTTCAAACATGTTCATAAGTTCAGCAGGCTTCAGGACACGCATTTAGTTTAATACAATACAAGATATCTCTTTTCACCAATGTGTAAAACTGGTTGCTTTGGCGCTGCAGTAATTGTAAATGAGGCGATTGTTGCCTTTCAGGATGCTGCAGGCGAAGACCCCCACTGACAGAGCGAGTCAAGGCCCACAGTTTGCAGAGGTTTTTGTGTTGGTCTGGGTCGGTGCCATCGTCGTCACGCTGAATTCCCAGCTCCTTGGGGGTAACATGTGAGTCTTTCGTGTTCCACAAGAATTAGACAAAGGATAGGTTATGTGCAAATACAATTTTCATCCTCCAATTGTTTAACATAACATTTATCTATACCCACCACCAAGTTAATGACATTGATATGTTTTTTCAGTCCTAAATGGGTCTCAATTTTCAGTCGTTAACCTATCTTCATGTCTCAATTGCATGGTACACATTCTTTTTTTACATCTCTGCATCATAACCATGCTGATGATCAAATCACTCGATGTATGGTTGAACCTTGATGGTGCGTGGTTGGGTAACCACAATGCATAATGTGTTACAGGTTGGTGGGTGGGTAGCATGCATTGTGAAAATCTGTTTAATGTCTGTTTTTCAGATCCTTTTTCCAGAGCCTGTGTGTGCTTGGATACTGTGTTATGCCACTGACAGTGTCCATGATCGTGTGTCTCATCACCACCTTGGCCACAAAAACTCTCGTCCTCACCATAATTAATTTTATTGTGGTCTTCCTTTCCTTCGGCTGGTCTGTATTTGGTAAGTCAATTTCACATGTTGTAAAATAGATTGACACTCTTAAAATCATTACAGCGTTGACAAAATGTTAATGCGGCGGCAGTTTGAAAAAGTACTCACTTATCAGCGTCTTCATAATGTTCTGTGAAATAACAGAACAGACATTATCTACAACATGCTAAGAGAATATGTACAGCATTGCCATAACACTTTGACTTTTTTTTTGCATTTAAACAGCTTTTTCTTATTCCATGAATTTTAAATTAAGGTTATTGTTACAGGTTTTTATGAGTGAGCTGTGCTAAAGGATATATATTTTCATCGCGTGGTATTTTCCACGCAAAGAAATAACTGAATTGACATTTACAGCCCTTTCCACGTTAATTTATGCTTTGATTTGTTTTCACAGCATCGACAGCCTTTTTGGCCGACAGTCAGCCGCCCAATAGGAAAGCCCTTGCCGTGTATCCAATATTCCTTTTCTACTTTGTCATTAGTTGGATTATACTCTCAGGCGTCCACTCGTAAGCCCAGACGCTGCTGCAATATTTTCAGCTTTGTGTACATAAACGTGCTGTAAAATATTGTAATTATTGTATACAAGTGTTAGATGTTCTAGATTAGTTTGACATTTTGTTGATGGACACAGATTAAAGCTTTTAGATTTAAACTGTCTTAAAGTTTGGGATCATCTGGACGCACAGTTTAAACCTGTATGCACCAAAGTAATTCGAAAGGCAATGGAAATACCATGATGATAAAGAGCTACAGACTGCATTTCACCGATATGGGGGGTGTTTTTAGTTTAGAAATACACATTGAGATGTTCATTTAATGCATGGTTGCATTTAAATTGTAAAATTCTAATTGTTATAATGCTATGTGTGTTTTTGTGTTATTGGTGTGGTTTGTCACAGCTGAGTATACGTTTTGCATTTTTGGGTGATGGTAAAATGCAGTTCATGTATTGGTGGAAAGGCATTTTCCTCCTATAGTGGAAAAGTGACATAGTTCGTGTTATTTGCTCAATTTGGCCATTATACCACCAACATTCAGAAGAAATGTCTCCACAAACATGAGTAAGGCCCTTGGATAAAAATGTAGATTTGCACCACACAATACTGCAATCAATTAAAACCTTATTTTGATGTGTATGGTTATGTTGTTTTTTTATGTACTGGATATGATTCATACTTCATATAATTGTCATAAAACCTAGGGTAGCTCCATAGTTTAAGGGAGTTGTCTCCTGTCTTGTCAATGCATTGGTTAACACATTTAATTTGTAAAAACGAACGGGATATTACCGCCATAATATATTTCATATGTTTATTCAAATATCCAGAAATATTTGTTTGCCAATAAAAAGTAGTTTAATACAGGCTCCGTGACTAAAAATATCTCCAGTTATGTTAAACTCCATTATACAGTATTTGAAGGCTTGTTATTTTAATGTCTTCCAATGTAGCTTGTTTATGATGATAATTTAACTTAGTTTAGTGACACCTGAATGCTAATTCCCTAAAATACTGCAACCACAGACCTTTTAAATATAACCTTTGCATGGTGTTCAAATTCCATTTGTATTTCTGAAAAAGCATATGCTTATAGCATACATCGACAGAGAAATGTATGAGCGATTCCGCCATTTAAATGCGAAATTTACTTGTAAGCTCATCAATGTTCCACGAGTCCCCTCACTTTCTTGGATGTGTTCAAAGATTCGTAACGATCCATGACATATGAGAATCAGCTTTTTACTGTCTTGTGGAATGGAAAGGAATGGGACATTGTTATTGCCAAGCATATATACTCTCGTGTCTCCTCGCTAAGGCGTCACTGGTTGGGTTGGGCACTGGTTTTATGAAGTGTGAAAAATATTGAGTTAAAATTGCATTAATACGAGTGCCAATAAAATTCCACTAAAAATTTTAGTTGTGACGTTATAGTTTGCACTTGACGCAGCCGTTGATGCTAAAGTAACATTAAATGCTACAAACGGTTTTCCTTTGTAGGTAATTCATATCACAATAACCGTGACAGGAAACTACGAGTTTTATTTAAATGACCGTAGTTTGTTAACAGTTTAGCGATGTGCAATGTTATGTAAATCTGGTTACAAGTTAAGATATACCAATGACATACAACTCGCTTTATAGTACAACATCAAAATTAAGTGAATATGCATAGCAAAGAGATTTTTACGTAAAAAACAACCCAACAACAAAGCGACCTTAATTTTGTTCACATCAATGCTGCATGCAGAGTGATGCGCATGTCTGACAGGCGAAGAAGGGCCGTGAAACATCCGACTGTACTGGCAAGGGGAATATCGCCGCCTAGTGGTGCATGTCTTGGGCTAGTGTGCTCTTCAGATTTGCCATCACATTGGCCACAATATTTTTTGAAGGCCTGTCAGCTCTTATGGTAGCAAATAACAGTATTAATCTTTCGCCTTAATGTTGGAACAGTACACTTTTATCAGCTAGATTTGTCACCACATGAATATCGAGTATTGATTGACAATGTTAACATTGTTTTACTGAATGATCCAGGGGCAGTTTCTTCATAGTTGGTGCATTAACGAAGAGCTTTCAGAAATATACGAAAACATGTTAATGATGCAGCCTTTAAAATAGGATTACCATTTCAGAACCTCTTGATATGTAATTTTATTCAGAGATTATCTCCAATGGTCTGGTTTGTACTCCGAAGGTGTGCAATATAAGTACACCAGTTTCATCCATATCGACAGTATCCTGTGAACGAGCGTAAATTAACATAAAAATACCGCAATTCCCGGAAGTGTGAAGCCATCATCAAAACACTCCAATGATGGTGTTTATGGGAAAAGGCAGTTTTGTGACAACGGCATTTTTTCTCACTTTTATGCCAGTTTTTGATAAAAGATATATTGAGAGGGAAGGTAGTTTAATTCAAGGTTGACCAAGCTTTGCATGATTAAACACTGCACATATGGATTTAAAAAATTCCCAAATGAATGTAAATGTTGAATGCCCAACATGTTCCTGAGTTTTCCCTTTTAAATAGCCATTTGGAGTGGTGATGTATTATACCAAAAAGCTCTTCTAAATGTCTACACTTTTATGTCCGTGTGCTTTCTGGTGATGCAATACTATGTACTACAGTATATCTTGCAGAGGCAAAATAAAAGTACAGCACAAGTTATTTTAAAACATTCCTTCCAGAGTTGTGGACGTGTACTTAGATATTTCTGTTTTTTTTAAGCACCAATGTACCTTGTAGTCCAGTACTTTGCTATTCGGCACACTTTTTCATAGAGGTTAACAGCAGTTTGTCATCTGCACGTCTTAATCATCTCAATTTGTTTGGGCAAATGTATTTGGATATGACAATCTGGACATAGTGTTTAATAAATGCCATTTGAAATTTTAAACCATGGTTGGCCAAACGTTTATTGGAGGGCCTGATTGAGTGGCGATGCGGATCGCAACAGGCTACGGGCTCTTTAACCTTTGCTGTACACTTGCATCTGATTTTTAGCAGGCACGCACTCAACTGAGATGTGAGACAATGTGTCAGAACGAGGTAAGATAATGCATAGAGATGCATTGGCAAAATATGTATTCATAATGGGAATGATATGACATGCATTTGGATGAAAGCTATATTAAACGGAAATGTGAGATATTTACAGGAGAAATGTCAAGAACGAGGAGGTAATCATATGAGAGAACAGTGACAGTCATAACTGTAGAGGAGATACATGTATTCATTAGGAGATGTATTGAGATAGATTTAGGAGCGGTGAACTCGACTGACATGGGACAGCGACAGCACGAAAGACAAGAGCGAGGATAGCGAAGGCACTGAGTAATGCAAGTGGAGTGGAGAGCGAGACCTCTCGAGAGGCAACACGTGTATTGCAACAGGAGTAAGCTGAACACGAAGGGGTAACGGCGCCTTCCACCCGACACTCTACGGAGGGATGTCCTCGGGGCTAACGCGCCTAACCCTGGAGAGGCTGACGTCGACACGACCCTGGCTGGGGTCCGGGTCTCGTCTTCAGGGTGACGGCTTCGGGTCTCCAGTATACAACAGCAGCTTCATGGTTATATAGTCAGTCCCGGCTCTCTCTCTGCCCCTAGCCACGCCTCCTTCTCGAACCTTCGAGAAGGATCTGTGTTCTGGGCACGTCATCCCCCCAGCCCCCTTTTGGGGGTCCTGGGGTCCATCCCTCCGGTCAGGAGCCCCTCTGGGTTCAACCCGAGTGCCACGGCCCAGCTCGAGCCGGGCACTCTTCCGCCCCCTATCGTCCAGGGGCTGGCACTACAACCGGGGAGCAGTGGCATCACCCAGCAATGCTACTACACAAGGATTCGAAACATCTGGAGAAGCAAGCAAATCGGCTACAAGACCAAACTGAACATGTTAAGAACATGCTTGTTAAATAAAGCGTTGTATGCCTGCGAGAATGAAACAAAAAACATAAGATATTGATACTCGAAATGTATTGCTACAGAAGGATATACTGCATCTCAGCTGGACCAAATAGTGACCAACATTGAACTAATAAAATGGTTGCACATAAAAGAAAGCAACCTGATGATGCAGGCAGTGATGAACAGGAAACTGGCAAATTCGCCATGGAGGTGGAAAAGGATGGCAAGCTACCATTTTTTGATGTTCTAATCAAAAATAGACCAGATGGCTCAATGGGACACTGTCTCCAGGAAAGCAACTCATACTGATGCCTACCTAAAACCTGACTCCCACCACCATCCATCCCAGAATAATTCTCTCGTCAAAACTGTACACTATAGAGCTCGATCTATCTCCGACCATGACCTAGCAAGCGAACTGAAACACGTGCACCAAGTTCTCAAGATAAATTGATATTCGGACCACACAATCCGTAAAGCTATCACCCCAACCGTTGAGAACGAGCCATCTGAGGACCCAATCAAAACCATCACCTTGCTATACATAGCAGAGGTCACCAAACAAAATTCCAAAATCATGAGCAAACACAACATCCAGGTTCGATTTAACACAGGACATAAAATTCGTGATCTGATCCCATCTGTGAAGGATAGGATCCCTAACATGCAATACCCCGGCGTCTACAAACTAAGCTGTGTCTGTGGCAGTAGTTACATTGGGGACACTAAGCGACATGTCTCGGACCGTGTTCGTGAACATAAGGCAGATCTGAAACACGGGAGGACCAATACCTCGGCCGTGGCTGATCATTGTTTTAATGCGGTGGGCTCACACGAAATTGATTTCTCTAAGACAAAGGTACTTTGCAAGCCCACTGGCTATCAACAAAGATTGGTTCATGAAGCCATCCATATATACAGACAGACAATTTCAACCGAGAGGATGGTCCAAACTGAGCAATCATTGGAAGGACGTCAACCAGTTTAAGTCATAACTGGCTGTGATGTTCCCATCCTGCCACCTTCCGATGTGAGTTTTTATTTATTTTCCCCGTGGCTTCGGCTTTCCGATTTGCCATTAACATGCTAATCACTCACACCAACACAGCCACCTCCGCGCGCTCGCCGTGGAGGCCGCTCTGCGATGTTACATTAACATGCCAATCTCGCACATTAACATCACTAGCTCTGCCCACGTCGTTTATGACCATTGTGCTCCACGCATTTTAAACCTTTAAACACATCCTGCCTTCAGCGGCTTCCCCCCTCTTCTTCACTCCTGATGACCAGGGTTGGATCAAGGCACGTGGGGGCTTTCGGGGCTGCAGCCCAGGGGCCTCCGTCAGCTGGAGGACCTCCAGAGATGAAGTGAAAAGTTGTTTAATTTGTGAATGCTGAATTTATTTGTTGTTAGCCTTGTGAAAATAAATTAGATGTTTCTTTAACTTTGTTTTCCTTTTGAAAATATTACTGGGGGCCTCACAGTACTTGTAGCCCAGGGGCCTACACAATCTTAATCCGGCCCTGCTGATGACGATGGCTTGTGTTGTGATCGAAACGTCGTAGTTTTTGGTTTATATTTTTCTATCTACGTGACTTTACCGAAAGAGCTAAAGAGTATGAATTCCTGCAGTCACAAAAGCTTTAAGTCAAGGCATAAGAGATTGGTGCCAGCAAAATGCACACTACTTAATCATAATGGCACAAGATAGAAAAAAATGACAAAATGTGCAGTGGACACATACGGGACATCTGCCAATGGATCGTGATGATGACGATGACTCAAAATAGATATCCGGAAAAGAAGAGATACACATTTTCATGAGCGAGGTAGAAGAGGGATGCAATCATGAGGGTTATTTAACAGGAGATGCATTAATAAGAGATCTATAGACTTTATTCAGGAGACAATATATGCTCCAAAAGCTATATATGCTCGATATGAGAGGGATTTTATTCAGAAAACGGGATAGAATAAAGAGGAGTGATGTATATTCAAAAAGTTACGAGAAAGAAGACGGATTCATGTTATTTGGGTCTTTCGGTAAAGTCACGTAGATAGGTTCAAAGAAAATAACAAAAATAACAAAAAACTACGACGTTGATGACGATTGCTTGCGTTGCGATCGACACGTCGTAGCTTTTTGGTTATTTTCTTTGAACCTATCTACGTGGCTTTACCGAAAGAGCCAAAGAATATGAATTCCTGCAGTCACGAAGGCTTTAAGTCAAGATCTAAGACGTATTCAGTCGGAATATAACAGGAGAGAAAGAGAGGCAGGATGATGACACCAGCCGGGTAGTGAGCTTTGCCCTCCGGGCGGAGTGTTGATGATCGCTCTGTTGTTGACCGCTGCACTGAAACAAAACGCTGCTTGCACCACACACAGGAGGCGTGTAAGTGAACACAAGTTACACACAGCGGGAACAAACACATTTAAACAGCATGTGCTTTAAAGGAGGTTGTGTGGCAACAGCAATTACAGCAGCAGGAGGTGACGAGGTGAGACGCTCCGCCGTGCCACGTCAGATGCTCGTCCCCCTGCCAGGCTCGAGACGGTGAGGAGGCTTCTATGTGGATTCTGTTTGGCATTTCAAGGTAATTGTAAAACAACAACAACTATTATTTCAGTTTATTGTAGTTTTTTTGGACAGGATGGGATAAAATACTTCAGCGTGATATCGATACAATTGCGATAATATAGTACTATACCGTCATCAAAATGTAAACAATTGACATGCGCAAGGAATGATGAAGTATTACAGAATCTTGACTTGAAGCTTTCGTGTCTGCATGAAGTAATTTCCTTGTTATTATTTTGATTATTTTAGTCTATCTACGTGGCTTTACAGAAAGACCCAAAGAATAATACAGAATCGCTGACACAGGATGCCTATGGAGTACTGTTTATGCTAAGTGTAACATCTTTTATTTTTCATTGCTCATGCATATATATGGAGATTAATTTTGATCTGGTTATATTAAATGTGTCTCCCTTGTCTGCGGAATATCATCATGAAGATCCATCCAGCCATCCTACGTCTTTATTTACAACTCGACCCTGACAACACAGACTACCCAACTGCACTGGTCACAGCAAGTACGAGCGATGCCGTGAGTCTATTCAGTCCTGTTGCCCTCACACACAACACACACACAGACTGCCATTCGTAGTGAGCCCTCTGGCACGGTGCATTCAGCTGCCAGTTTGTGACTTACCAAGTCGCGACTTTACACTCCCTGGCCTGGCCTCGTCCCCTCCCACTGCCCACTCATGAAGGTGAGACGGCGGTGTGTGTAGTGTGAGCTGTGTGTGTGGTGGTGTGTGTGTAGTGTGAGCTGTGTGTGTGTAGTGTGAGTTGGTGCTGTCTGGTGGTGTTTCATCTGAGTCGGTGGAGACACTGCCTTGCAGGCACTTACATTTTTCATGATGATATCTTACTTATTGTCGACTTGCACAACGTGTGCTTCCAGGATACTATAATAATCATGTTGCATATACCAAATGTGATTCGTTTTCATAGATGATGATGAAGTTTGAAATCTTGAAAAATCTGTAATAGAGGTTTGAAAAGAGTAACGTGCTTTTTTGTAAATCAATCCAGGTGGCACAATGGTTAGAGTGTGTGACTCAAATCAGATGGTTGCAGGATAAAATTGTTGTTAGGGATCAATGTATCTGTCACGATGACATGGGAACCACTTTGTGGTTCGTCAACGGTGATTCAGCTATCTATTACTTGACTCCTGCCATGAGAATGCGGAATTTCAAGCGATAGCTCAGAGCTACGAACATTACACTCATTCACGAGAGAAAAACACTTTAACGTTTGACTTTGACCTGTATGTTAACACAATGAGGTGCATTAATTTTCCCTATGTACATTTTAATTGGCAGAAGAGGAACGTTTTATTATTTGACTTCGTCATTTGAAGAGCTTTCGTTCGGTGTAATGGCCCCATTGCCCCACAATGGAACATGGGAATATTGGGATGACAAATATTGGCTACACCTGATCGTATACCTTCATATCTCGTAGGCATTTTTATTGTGCACATACATGAACATCCCTTTATCGATCAACTAGTGGATGAAGGTCTCGTGCTGGACTTCACCACGGCAGTTCACTTGGGTTGGTGAAGGAGGAGATCCCAGACTGGTCCATACATCGCTTGCCACTCACGTTTGCTGTGGCCAGAATAGTAAATTTCTGTTTTGTATATACTGTAAAGTAATACATATACACTTTACATTGCAGATCATGAAGACTGCACACATATATATAGTTGTGATCTTAATGTCTAATGCATTGCAAGAACTTCATTCTGGTAAGATATAATTTGAGCCATCTTCATTTCCATTTTATTTTACAGTGGAAAATAAATCCAGGTCGAGTAGCTTGTATATCGATAAATATTGTGAATACGGAGCAAGTTTATTATGATACCATTACTCTAATTAGTGGCAGGTCTCTGCACTGGCAGTCAAAGCACACTTGCCCAAAATTCCAGATTTAGCTGCCTAAAGCTTCCATCTGAATCCTATGGTAATTGTTTTTAGCATTCACCATCACGAAATTAGCATACCTTAATGCTGATTAAAGTTCATTTCCATTTTTTTTCCAGGACATTTATAAATTAGAGGATGCTAACAACAATAGACTGCGGGTTGCCATTGCTTATTGGACATTATATAACAATTACAATAAGTAACAATGCCAACTGAGTGAAGAATTAAAGTGGTCTAATAGAGTAGCACGGTGCAATAATATATGATGTTACTTCAATGGGTTTGTGCAACACAAATGTAGTGTCGTGAAATAACTCGCACTGACACGAAGTAACAGGTCACCTGCTCACACTTTATTAATTCTACTCTCGCGCCCCTTGTAGGCACTGCCACCACACACTCTGCTTCTCCAACTACCCACTCTCATCCCCTCTGCTTCTCCTGCTATACCCACTCTCACCGACTTTGCACCTCACCACTCTGTACCTCACCACTCTCTCCTATCTCGCCGCTGCCCTCTCCTACGCTGCCCCGTGCCCATCCGCCCGTCTGTCCCTGGCGGGGGGGGGGGCGGGTCCCGTTGACGTCTCGAGCGCCAGCGGCTCGAGACGTCTCCACTCTTGGTCCCCGGACAGCTCCCAGCACTCCACTCGCCGCTTCGATACCGCTCCTCATGGCGAGCCCTCACGCGCTCCCCACTTGAGCTGTCGCCTGCACGGCGCCTCTCGCACCAACCCCTGCCCCAACCTGCACACAGCCCCTGCCCCAACCTGCACACAGCCCCAACCTGCATACAGCCCCTGCCCCAACCTGCACACAGCCCCTGCCCCAACCTGCACACAGCCCCTGCCCCAACCTGCACACAGCCCCTGCCCCAACCTGCATACAGCCCCAACCTGCACACAGCCCCAACCTGCACACAGCCCCTGCTCGCCCTCGACTGCACCCGCTCAACTGCGCGCACTGCGTTCATCTCTGCTCTACACAAAGACAAAGATCCCCCGTATAGCCTAAACAGACTGTTGGGGCAAGTGCTGTTAGCGGGCACCCATGAAGGCTGGCACGGTAGACGAGGGGGTGGGTGGCCAGCGTGTTAACCGCTGCACCACCGCTCCCCACAACAACACAGGCACCCACCGCACATAGAGCGTCGTCGCCTTGGCTCGAGGCTTTCATCAAAGCAGTTGGTGAGGTTAACGTGTGCCTCGTGTTCTTGTTACAGAGAGAGTCACCTGTGGAGGCACGCTGAGGGAGCCGCGAGGCTCTTTCACCAGCCCCAACTACCCACGGCATTACGCGAACAGCGCCTTCTGTGTCTGGGTCATCGAAGCACTGCCATTTTCTGTCATCGTGTTAGAAATTGTCGACATGGAGTGAGTAATGTTAACAATGTACAGTATATTTTTAATATATATCACACCAATATGGCAAAGTATATTTATGAAGTTCATAGTATGACTATGAGTGTTGGCTATGTGGGTAAACACAATCACATGCTTCAGAGTACAGAATTGTCTGCAACATTCGGTCACTATTATGATCAATCACAATTGTAAGGTACTGCGAATGAGATGTGTAGTGTGGAGTTTTCAGACGATGTCAATGCTCTCTTGTCCATGTGTATATATGGCTATGAATGTAAGTGTTTCAGACTCAATGTTAAACTGAGACATACACGAATGTACACCTCTGGACCACCCAGCCACTGAATACATCACTTTGATCACGTGGTAACTTTAAAACTCGAAGGTTAGCCGATGTGCAGAAAAAAGCCAAGCCAGTTCCTATTGATCGATGTACTGTGCGTTGGAAATGTCTCCGTCCCGTACATAGCCAACCGTGCTCATCGAAAGTGTGAATGTGTTGTTCGTTCAAATTCCTTCCATAACGATTCCTTGCGTCCTCCTCTCTTCTGTGTCTCTGTGTTTGTTTCTTTACAGACTTGAATTATTCTTCGATTCAGTTACTCTTTCAGAAAACCAGATGGCTACAGATGCTGAGTTCAATGGCTACTCGTACAAGTCTTTTAGCAATACGCTGATAGTAAAATTCAAGTCTGACTTGAGTGTGACATATAGAGGGTTCAATGCTTCCTACAACATAATCACGTACGCTGATGGTGAGATGGCAACGAAATAATGGTTGGAAATTACATTTTGAACACATTCAGGATGAAAAATTCCTGTTTCCAGTTGCTCAGCCCATAACGCAGAAATGGTAGTGTGAGTTGTTTATTGTCAAACGTAGTCAGAGCACCATGGGATACTACTGTACGTTGTATATTTGTCAGTGTGTAAACAAACCGAAAATAATCCAGTGTATTATGATTACAGATTGAAACAACACGTATTATTTATTAGAAGTACACATGGGGTTTCATTACATTCCCAGCTAAACTGTCGTGTAAGTTTACTGGCTCTGGTCATAGGCAAGCGTTAAGGTTGCTAAAACCCCTTTTGAAGCTGCGCTTCAACAGGGATTTTAGCCACAAATGCCTGAACAAAGTTGTAAACCATAAATATCGGCAACGCCAGCAGTCATTAAAGTTCAGTATTAGCCAATAAATGTACAGGAATAAATCCATGAGTACATCCCTTCCCTGTTGTTCGCAGATTACCGAAGGCCGCTTGGGATGGAGTCTGGCCTCATCCCTGATGACATAATAACGGCGTCGTCTGAATCTGGCGATCCTTTCTTGGCAAGGAACGCACGAATCAACAGCCCACTGGGCTACTGGAGACCTCGCCAGTCCCGCAGTTCCGAGTTCCTGCAGATCGATTTTCGTTCCGCGGTTAATCTGACGGGGATGATCTTGCAGGGATCTTCCTCGGAGCTGGGTCTGCGCTACGGCGTGAGACCCGGCTGGGTGACTGCGCTCTTAGTCACTTGCATTGATGCGGTCGTCTCTACCGGATGCCGTGATGCTATAGCGGTGGGTGTACGTTTTTTCTCTTCGTGGGAATGTCATTAACACAGTAAAAGGTAAATGTGCAACTCTGCAATGTCTTGCTCAAGCCACTGCTGGAGGAAGAGCTTACACGAGAGAGAGCCTCTCTATGTGTATTGAAGATAGCAGGCTCATTTTAAAAAAATGCGTCTTGTGCTTCGTTTGTTGTCCTTCCCGGCATCTCCGATTATCACGGTTGGCTATGTACGGTGCAAAAGAAGTTCAACATGCATACATTGATCTGCTCTTCCACAATGGCGAGACGTCTTGCAAGAGATAGCAGGATCACTCACACTCTACACTGCCACAAGAGTTGAAGAACGTTTAAGCAATCTTTAGTTGTACTGGAAGTACAGCTAAGCACAAAACCGATCAAATGAAATAGTGAAATACAATAACAGTACAGAATTTTGTGAAACTGATATTGGAACAATCCTCATGTTGTGATCATTTATATTACATGATGAACAATTTATCGTGCAACCTAACTACTGTGAAATAATTTGAAGAATTAAATTATATTTAACCATTGCCTTTCGTATTCAATGTGAGTTTGGTCTAAAAAAAATGTATTAATATCCATGTATACAATGTAAATGTATATAATATTGAGCATCTATTTTAATTCCTCTTGGGTAGTTTCTTTGTAATTGAACCTAGGAAAGTCAAAGTGATTTCCTTATCCAATGAGCATTGAGGTGGTTCTCATCTCAAATTTACAGACCTCATCCAGTAGAGAAAATTCCACATGTCTATGGCGGGGATTGAGTCTATTCATAGGACAACTGCTGTAGACTTCCCCACAAAGTGGTACACGTATATCGACCCTGGTGGGATGATGGGTTGAGTCAACCCCCAACCAGAATTTGAACTTGCAACGTTCCGATTGCAAGCTTTACCGCCGGGCTCCCTGGCCGGATGATCACAACAGCGTGGTGGTGGTGGTGGTGGTGGTTTTGTTCTCTTGCAGTTCTACACGGGGCTTGTGGATGCCATCTCGCCAAAAATCACGCTTTTTAGAAGCCCCATTTTTGTCCACGGAATACGATTGACTCCGTTGTCCTGGGAGAACGAGATAGCTCTACGTATCGAATTATTGTCTCCCTACTCGAAACAAGGCTCCACGGAGATTACCTACGAGCCCCTCAAGCCCGATGGAACCGTGAATATAACAATAAGGAGGGCGTTCTCGGGTGCCGCGTGCTACGTTTGCACCCCTGAGCATGGCCACACCTTTCTCTACGGCCCCTTCTTTTGCAAGAACCTTTTCCCGTCGTCTCACGCGGTAAGCGGGCACCACGAAGGCACCTTCTCCTTCTCTCATTCCTTCTCGGCATACGGCACCCACCAGGTACGAGTTCAGGAAATTACCGCTTTTGACACCAGAACGTACGACAAGACCATCTATGTCAATGACCACGGCTGTATCAGTTACAGTGTGACTCTGGAAGATGAGTTACGGAGCAAGGGTAAGACAAGACTTTTGGAAATATCAGACAGCATGGATGTGGTGGCAAACCTGAAGGTGTTCTGCGTTCAAACATATACCGATGTAGAATACACCTGGACCATCACACACCGAGCAAACGGGAATGTGACTTCCATTCCGTGGCATAATTCTAAACGTGTGCATTTCCCACCGAGGTATTTCGCTGAAGGGGAGCACGTGCTGGCAGTCAGGGCGAGTCTCCGCACGGTGACCACCGAGGAGCAAACAGACTTTCTCAACGTCGCCGTTGGGCCAGAGCGTCTGGCCGCAGCCATTGTGGGTGGCGCCAGCAGAAGAGTAGGCGTAGGGCACGATCTTGTTGTCCATGCGTCCGCGGGGCCTTATGATCTCGACGAGTCACGCGATGGCACAGAGACGAACTTCGACTGGGAGTGCACTAAAGCGTCTGCAGGTGGTGTGCTGGCAGCGTGTGAAGTCGGCTTCTTGGAGACTGGCGTTGTGAAGATATCGAAGTCTTGGCTAGAGGCTGACTGTCGCTTGACGGTGGCGGTCACGGTCACCAAAGGGACGCTTAGCGCCACTGCCGCCCAGACCTTTAATGTTGTCCGAGGCAACGTTCTGGACATTTATATAAGGTATGTGTGTGTGTTTTTTTTATTTTGTTAATTATATTATTTGATTGAATCAGCTACGCCACATTGAGTCTCAAAGCAAGTGTCTCGCTTAGGATGTTCAATTGTAAAGTTACCTGTTTAGCATGGAGACACAAACTGGAGTGTCGAGAGAAAGCCTGGACATACAAATCGCTCACACTCCTTGCACAGAAGGTGGCCGTCACTACCCAGGCGGTGGTGGCGCTCGCCTGTGGAGGTGAAGGATGGTGGATCACAAACATGTTCTGAAACTCCCTTCCCATGGGCGTCTAGGTGCCATGCCCTGCCTTTCCAGGAGAATACAGTAGAGCAAACGTGAACCCCATATGTTGCATCTGTATGGGAGAGATGTTTGCCCTCTCACAAGTGTAAGCTTTTCTCAGGGTGCTCCAGTTTCCTCCCACATGTAAATGCGCATTAATTGGCTGAAAACATCCTGATACAGTGAGGATTGCGGAGCTTGGATAATTTCTGGTGCTGGCTCGCTGCCTTCCAGCTTCTCGGTGGTTCCTGACGCCTGCATTGTTTCTTTCTCTCCGCATTACAAGTTGAAATTATCATAACAGCAAGGAATGCGTGTGCCGCCTCTGTGGGAACAATTGTATTTGTCTTGTAATCTATACAAAAGTTGCGTGTTAGATGTGGAGAAGCTGTGAAAGCAGAGACGAGTCTCGATACGTATTATGGAGTATCTCATTGTAAGATATGTTTGCCATTGAAAAATGAGTGACGTACTTTGACGTGCTCACGAAAACGTCTGTGTACAGGGTGAGCTCATTGGGAGTGTTTGCTTGGCAGGTGCGATGACAACTGCAAAGATCGGGTGGTCACTTCAGAATCACTCTCACTATCAGTGGTGTGCATGAACTGCGGGGGCGCTAAAGATGTGGCCTTTTCTTGGACACTGAAGGCTCAACAGATAATTAGCAACTTGGAGGAAATTGCTTCTACAGGTGATTGTATTAATTCTCCAACAACGCAACCACTTGAATGTTTTTTTACAGATTGTAAGCCATTTCTATAATGCGGAATTGTGGCTTTTACCGCATCTGTTCTTTACTATACGTTTAAACAGCAAGGAACTTCATCATGGGACCTCCTTTTCCAGTACCAAAATATGATCATATATTTTCCCCTTTTTTATGGCAACAAAACAGGTGTTAAGATGTTAAAACACCAAACTGAAACCTTTTACAAGGAATCATGTTTGCATTAACCTCAATACTTGTGGTCAGAATGCAAACAAAAAACATACTCTGATAAGGCCTTTTGGCGTCCTCTGGTCTAACACCGTTTGAGACGAGGCTCGAAAGAAAGCTGTCTCTGGTGTGGACCAATCAGTTTAAAAAACAATGCACATACTATCAGAGTACTATGATTGACAATTCTGGAGATTGAACACCACTAATAGTTTACTTATTTAATTTTTTGTTGTCACAACTGCCTATCACATACAGATTCTAGTTTACAACTTCTCACATCACGCAACATCACTCACTGATTGTTTTCTGCTTCATCTTTCTACGCAGCAAAGTAATGCGCGTCTTCCTTTTGCAGGCGTTCATGAGCAAGGGTTGGCACTCATTCCCGATGCCCTCGAGACGAGAACGCACTACACATCCACAGTGTCTGTCTCTGCCCAGGGAGCAGTCACCACGGAGGCGAGCTATGGATTCGTGACCAGTGTCTCTCCGTACAACGGCTCTTGCTCCAGCGAGCCCACCGCAGGTGAGGCCTGTGCTGTGTACACTCGCAGCACAGGCTGGGAGCGGTGGCACAGTGGTTAGCACACTGCACCACGAACCCGGCCAACCGAGTTCGATGCCTGCTCACGGTTACAGACGGTGACGAATATCTGTCTTAATCTTTGTTTGCACAAGGCTTGGCGGGCATCACAGGTTTCCAGCTCCGGTGCGAGGGCTGGCTTAGCGCCAGCAGCGGCAGGGCGAGCGACTTGGCGTACGAGTGGTGGTGGCTCAAGGGGGCCCGGCACGAGCAGCTGCTCAGCAGCTCCCGCCTGAGCGTCACCCCGCAGCTGCTGCTCCCTCGGGGCGACGCCGGCGGGCGGCTCACGCTGCTGGCCGCAGTGTGCGACGCCGTCGGGCAGTGCACGAAGGTTGCTGTCTATGTTCAGGTACAAGACATTTTGATTTTCACACTGGGATTTGGGCACATTTAAGGACAATTTTTAGTCTTTCACTTGGATATGTTGATGTTTGCCCCATGAAGGTTAACGCGTTTTCGTGCAAACAGAAATGGCAATTCCCAAGTTTTAGATCAATCTGCACCCTGTCCCATTAGACTTCAGAAGCTCAGTAGGTTTGAGCCTGGCTAGTGCTTGGTTCCTAAGCATTGTGAGCTCGTGCAGAAACTCTCATTGTGACTCTGTACTCCCCACAACTTCACCAACCCCGACTGCCCAGAGCGGTGAAGTATGGTCACATGGCCCTCACTGCCTGGAAGCGATGTACACTCTAATTCCTATCAGGGTAGTTTTGCAGAACTTGATTTCATAATAAAGGTTTTTAGGTTAGATCGCATAAATATGACCGTGTCCTTAACCCACCACCACCACCCCCCGACACAGCCAACTAGTAAGGCTTGTCACGTCAACAAAACGTGTCAATTACTCGCTCAGCACACCACTGTGTTGCAGAGTAAATTGTTTGGCTGTGTCGGGTGGTCGTGGGTTAACGACACGTTTATATTTACGCGATCTAACCCCCAAAAAACACCTTTACTATGAATAATGCTGTTCGCAATAGCCTACGACTACTACGTGTTAGAAATTTGTTTTTTTTTTCCACAGGTTCGTAACCCTCCTATGCAAGAGCTGATCAACAACACGAGGGGCTTGCTCGCTCTGGGCGGCTTCATCGAGAGCATGGTGCAGAGGAGCGACAGCTTGCTGCCAGCTACTGTGACCGTGCTCACGTCCACTCTGCTGCACACAGTAGCGGACGGGAACGCGGCCAAGGAGGTGCAAGCTTGCAAATCTAAAAACATGTTAGCTAAGGGGCCATCCATTTAGCACGTACGCAAAAATATGACCCCTCCGGCCGGTATTTAATCCACGCAGAAACAATCAAGGATTCATAATATTAACGTGTTTAAGTAAACAGATAGTCCACCGCCGGCTGCATTAGAGAATTAAGTTGCGTACCCTGAAAAAGTTTGTCTCGTGTCCGCTCGGTTCAAACTCCCGACTGAACGCAGTTGGACAGGTCACGTGTTGTCGGGATTCCGTCAACAGGCTGAGGCTGTGTCAGGCTGAAGCAGTGTCAGGCTGAAGCAGTGTCAGGTCAGGCTGAGGCAGTGTCAGGCTGAGGCAGTGTCAGGCTGAGGCAGTGTCAGGCTGAGGCAGTGTCAGGCTGAGGCAGTGTCAGGCAGAGGCAGTGTCAGGCTGAGGCAGTGTCAGGCTGAAGCAGTGTCAGGCAGAGGCAGTGTCAGGCTGAAGCAGTGTCAGGTCAGGCTGAGGCAGTGTCAGGCTGAGGCAGTGTCTGGCTGAGGCAGTGTCAGGCTGAAGCAGTGTCAGGTCAGGCTGAGGCAGTGTCAGGCTGAGGCAGTGTCAGGCTGAAGCAGTGTCAGGCAGAGGCAGTGTCAGGCTGAAGCAGTGTCAGGTCAGGCTGAGGCAGTGTCAGGCTGAAGCAGTGTCAGGCAGAGGCAGTGTCAGGCTGAAGCAGTGTCAGGTCAGGCTGAGGCAGTGTCAGGCTGAGGCAGTGTCAGGCTGAGGCACAGCAGCGATAGCTGCAGCGTCGCTGGCCTCCTCCTCCTCATCATCATGCAGCACTTGGTTGTTCTCACTGCCAGAAGAGTCAGCAGCAGTGTGGATGCGCTGGTGTCAATTCGCACTGGCCTGGGACGAGTGGCACACACCACACACGGGGCATGCGCGCCTGATCATTTCAGGTTGTGCAAGTGACGGATAGTTCATTTCAAAAGTCAGAGCAGCAGCAGCAGCACGAGCACCGCGGCAGCTAACATCCTGAGCCAGCGGCAGTGTGCAGTGAGGCGAGATTGAGGACGTGTGATCACCCATGGGGCAGGCCGCCAGACGATGTCAGACTCACCGCTGAGCTGCGTGACAGCTGCAGACAGGGGCACAGTGGCATGCAAGTGACACCTCTCCCACAGTCCCACTTCTCCCGCTGGTGCCTGTCTGACAGCTGGAGACACTGAACTGTGGCTCATTTGAACCCGATGTAGACACATTATTATTATCGAGGCTTCACCCCCCGCCCCCCCCCCCCATACGCAAGCGAACGCATTTGGGTTAACCCCCCTCCCCCCTCCATGCGTACGTACCCAATGGATGGCCCCTAATCTGTCGCATTCAATATTTAATGACGTTCTGTAGTGGTGTCTGGATGAGACGAATAGGTTGCGTGATTTTAAGTTGAGCTAAATGTGGTTTAGTGTCGAATATATACGATTCAAATATTTAGTATTGTACTGTACAGATAATGTTCGGAACATAATAGTAATGATATATAATATGAGACTGAGCTCGCTGTTATATTTACACAGTGCAGTTTCAAGAGCTCCGTTTGAAATGATTTTAAAACGAGGACATTTCCACTGTTTCTTCACGAGTGGCATTATCACGCTGCCCTCCGCTTCTATAATTAGATCTTGCTTTGAAAAACGTGCTTTGTATATTTCTTCGATTTTTTTCCATCTTTAAAAGGTGACAGCAAAGCTTATAGAATCGCTGATGACGTCAACTGTTCCAATGAATAATGTGAATGAGGTTCTGCAATACACGAACTCGCTCGGAGCCCTGGCAATGTCCCCGTCTGCATTCACATTCGACAGCATGGTAAGCAACGCTCACAGGCCGTCTGATTTATAACCCTCGTAAATTAACACCACGTTTAAAACTGTAAAACTCTTTATTCTTACTTTTAATAGCGTGCTATATTCATCTGAATATGTATTTACATGAAACTTTGTCAGTGGATGTTTCTGCATTTCCTTTGTGACTTTTAAGAATGCCATTGTTCAAGGAGCGAAGACTGCCGTGGAACAAATGGAGAGGCTCGTGCACGTGGGGAAAGCCAGCCTGCTGAAAGTGTCTGATGGTAATAGGAAGCACTCTGCATTGCTTCACATTCCCACGTTACGAGTTCACGAGGCGCGCTTGTTTAAAATCTCTCTCTGATGGATCATTGTAGGGTTAGACAATTATTTACGCTGTGAGCTCATGGGAGGTGTTTTGACAGACGTGCTGCGTGTGGTTGGAGGTGCTCTGGAAATATCCCTCTCCTCGACGCAGCATTCCAACAGAAGCCCAGCGAATGGCTCTCAAGCGGAACCTGCAGGGGGCGTGCACGTGGTGCGTGCTGGATACACCTTCTACGACACCTCGACATGTCTTAGGATGAGTGTTCCCCTGCTCCTCCTCCTTCCTCTTCTTCCAATCGAGTCCCTTGGCACAGGCCACTGGGTCCACCACAAGCAAAAGTCCACCCCTGTGGGCGATCACCCCCCGCCTGCTCCCACGGCATTCCTCTTCACCCCACTGCCTCCTCCTCCACTCCGCCAATCCGTCTCTTTCCTGTCGTCCTCTGCATCTCTTATCTTCCACTCGCGTCGCCACTTTTTTTTCTGGATTCCTGTTTGGTGGAATTCTTCTGGAATGACGACAGCATGGCGTGGCGTGAGTTCCACAATTGTCTATGATTGGTCAATCGATGTTTAAGTTTCTTCTAATCTCTTCATTTCTTATTCTATCCAACATTACTACTCTGAGCTGGTGCAAGTGGATGCTATCTACAGCCGAAGGCACCAACTGCATTAGCGTCACATACAGTCGCCGTTAGCTCTCACTACACAGCATCGCGGAGGTAGCTTAGCTTGCAGATGTAGCTTGCAGGTGTAGCTTGCAGGCGTAGCTTGCAGGCGTAGCTTGCAGGCGTAGCTTGCAGGTGTAGCTTGCAGGCGTAGCTTGCAGGTGTAGCTTGCAGGTAAAGCTTGCAGGTGTAGCTTGCAGGTGTAGCTTGCAGGTGTAGCTTGCAGGCGTAGCTTGCAGGTGTAGCTTGCAGGCGTAGCTTGCAGGTAAAGCTTGCAGGTGTAGCTTGCAGGTGTAGCTTGCAGGTGTAGCTTGCAGGTGTAGCTTGCAGGTAAAGCTTGCAGGCGTAGCTTGCAGGTGTAGCTTGCAGGTGTAGCTTGCATGCGTAGCTTGCAGGTGTAGCTTGCAGGTAAAGCTTGCAGGTGTAGCTTGCAGGTAAAGCTTGCAGGTAAAGCTTGCAGGTGAAGCGAGAGCAACACTGCCCCCCCCCCCCCATGGTTAACTCGTTCACCTTTGCTGCATTGCATTTACACATTGTGGAAAATTTGAATACAGTAATTTAGTTCCAACATGCAAAGCGTGAAACTTCTGTTATGCGATGCCAGCCGTGATTCTCGAACACAGGACACACGTGAGCATTGAGGATGGCACCACCTATAATTGGGGGCACTCACATTCACACATCCAATGTCAAACTGCACGAGTGGTCTCACACCAGAGCTTGGAGGTCAGATTTCAACCTTGACTTGAAGCTTTTGTGACTGCAGGCATTTATATTCTTTGAGTCTTTCGGTAAAGTCACGTGGATAGGTTCAAAGAAAATAACAAAACAACAACGACGTTTCGATCGCGACACAAGCGGTCGTGTTGCGATCGAAACGTCGTAGCTGACTTTACCGAAAGGCCCAAAGAATATGGTCAGATTTCAGCTGTGGAATTTCCGGTGACATCTGGCACGACGAACGAGGCGATGGCGAGAACAACAAGGGCGCCACAACGAGAAGGGACATCGGAGAGCTTCACAGCACGGCCGTAAATATCTACGCAGCGGTGATGATGTTTTGTTGTCCACAGAACGCTGGCTTTGACGACCTGTTCAACACCTTGCTGCAGGTGGGGAAGCTGCACACTAGAAAGGCTGTGCCAGGAGAAAAGCCAGTTTCCTTAAGTGCAGGCCCCGTCTCAGCGGAGATACAGACGATCGCCGGTTCTAAATTGTTTGATGCATCTTGGGAGACGGTGGAGGCGAAGGCCTCCCTGGAGCCCAACGTGAATGCAACTGGCACGGTGCAGCCCACAGACAAGGTCAACGTTCAGGTATAGAGAAGTGAGAAACACCGTCGTGTTTCGGTTTCAAGTGTCACCTCTGGGCAGCGTTGGATGAGCATCGTTGATCCCACCAATGATGTCGGACGGGCTTCCGCTAGAGGGAGCTCTAGAGAGCCCTTCTGGAGTGTATTTGGCCTACTCTTCTACGCTGGCCAGATGTTTTGCAAAGGTGGAAGTACCCACACTTCACACCACCAGACGAGGCCTGCCACTTAGCTGACTATGGTGTTCCAATTTATACTGTTGGATGGACAGAGGTGGTGCGATTTAAGAAACCCACCTTCAGAGCAATGATGTATTGTACTTATAGAAGGCAGTACAGCAAAATAATATCTGACCTTCCTTCAAGTGTTTTCCCATACAGATTGTATCCAAAAATACATGTTTTCTCTCAAACACTGAAAATCCAGATTGGTAAAATATCCCAAAGTTGGACCCTCCATGAAATGAGTTTCTAAACCCTAAATAGGTTTCCCGTGTAAACAGAAAAATCGTTTATATATATAACTCCAGTCTACCAAATGTACTCCGTGATGCAATTGAATATCAATGTTAGAGCATAGCTGAGAGCAGGGCCAATAGTATGGGAAGCTAGGGTGAGCCACGCACCACCAGATGTCGCTTTCGGCCACCCGAGTCACTGTCACGGTGCCCCACACGACGGCCCCCCAGCCCCCCAGCCCCCCATCCAAGAGCAGCTGGAGCCAGCTCTGGCTCAGAGTGCTCACGCAGCCGAAACTAAGCACCACAGAATGTACAGATACCAGGATATATAATACACAACGGTGACATCACAATACTTGATGAAATAGGCAAGTAATGTTGTTATAAGTCACATTCTGTGACTATGACGGTAGAATTTTTAAGGAAGAGTAATTATTTCAAAGTACTATCGTCTGCTTTGCATCCACATCTGTAACCATATGTATTAAAATCACAATAAATAGGGAGTTTTTTAAGTGAAGTCTAAAAGCCACACACACAGCAGCATAACGTAATATAAGATAAGTTTCACTTGTAAATGCAGTTCAAAAGAGATTATTCAACTACTGCACATAAAACGGGTGAAGTAATTGCATTTATATTAATTTTATGTTTTTGTTTCCTGAAGATTTGGTCTTTCAAATCAGATCCACTGACGACCAACAATGGCGCTGCTCCAAACAGTGCGGTGGCCAGCTTACACGTATCCGCCGCAAATAAGGACTTAAACATAACCTCTGCCACAATCACCGTGGCAAATAATGGAGATGCAGCAGGACAGGAGATCGACTTTTTCCTCAAGCACAACGAGACGGTTTGCGTTAAGAAGCTTACTGTGCACAAGCCTGGGACGGCAGTGATAATGGAAGTGCTTTCCAGTGACAGCCTAGTGGAAGGGCTTGAGATTTTAGTATGGCAAGGCAGGTTGCCTGGACTGGACCCTATAACATATGACCACCACTTCATGATTCAGCTAAATGCAGTGGCTACTGATGAAGATTTGTCCTCAAGGAACAAAGCGAGTGACGTTCAGGACCACAGACCAAATCACTTTTTTATCCCCAGCAGCGATACGAAAGCTGGCGAGTATTACATTGGCCTTCGGCACAACGGTGAGCATTGTGCGGGAAATGCGTAATAACTCCGTGTTATCTACAAAGGCTACACGTGAAGATAGCGTTGTCATCTGTCACAAAAGTTCACGATGTTTTTTTCTAATTTTTGCACAGTAAAGTAAGTGTATTTGTATATCTGTTCCACATTAAATATGAGACTATGTTATCGTTTGTGATTGCACATTACAGGCTTTGTTTTGTTGGCTTAGTGCCATTCATAGTAAGGAGAGGCTCTCTTACACATTGTGGCATTGCCAATATGTGTAGTGCTAACTTTAGTTTTTGTGCAGGTGTTATTGCGTTTTCTTTCATTCTGCACACGAATACCCAACGAGGACTCTGGCAAACATCCCAAACAAACCCCTTGTGAAAAAGTATTGAGATTCAGAGGCATTTATTTCTAAACTAAAGTGATTTTAGTATTATCTAAGCCTTAAAAACATGCATATACATTTTAACTTTATTTATGTGCATATTGCTTGTCCACAAATGGTCCCTAGACGAGGTTGGTGGTAATACTGGGTAACATTGTGTTCCTTTGTGCACTGTGGGTGGTAAATTTGACCCAGATACCGGACTTAACTTAAAGATAGCTTTGTGACCTCTAGCATCTTCACCTTTAGTACCCAGCCTGCACAGCCTGCTGTCATGTTTACATGTTCATGGCATGGTGAATTAATGGTCACATTCCTTTGCCAGTAATTTAGCCCCACAAATTCCTGGGGAACTACTGTGTGCATGAACGTGGCCACACCGGTTGTGGTGCCTTGGATTTCTTGACAGCCAGGTTCATGCCCCAAGAAGCACTTTCACTCTTTATTCACAGTATCAATCTGGCTAGGTGGTTCAGGAGCAGAGCAAGTGGCTTGCAATCAGAAGCTTATGAGTTCAAATCCTGGTTATGGGTTGACTCGGCCCATCATCCCTCTGGGGTTCATAATATGATTACCAGGTTGTGGGGAAGTCAACGGTGGTTGTCCTATGGATAGACTCAACCCTGCCATAGTGATGTGTAATTTCCACCAATGGCTCAGGGCGGTGAAGAGGATGTGAGCACCGCCTCAATGTTTACTTGAGCAGGAAATTTACTTTTTAAGGAACATTACTTCTAAGGCATAAGCCTCCAAACAACTGTAGGGACGGGATGTCGTGATATCTCTCCAAATGCGATGTGTTTTGTTTCTGTTTTGATATATAACCTCGATACTGTGCCGTTTTATGTTGTGTTGCATCCTGGTTATGTAGGAAGTAGTGGGTCTGTCAAGTTGAATGTATGGACAGCTGCCTGCAAAATATGGGACAGTGACCATAACCAATGGAGCTATGCCTTGGCACGTGTGAGTCGTAATTCATAAACAATGATTGTACAACATCGTATGTATTATGTGTGTTAGCAATTCAAGAGAAGTAGTGAACACATTGCTATGTCAGTTTAACACGTAGACTTTCGCGACCAATATCATCCATAATACAGTGTTTTTGGGTTAGATCGAGTAAATATATAAATGTGTCGTTAAACCGCCACCACCCGACACAGCCAATTAGTAAGGTTTGTCACGTAAACAGAACGTGCCAATTCGTTACATAAAGGAGTACTGTACATTGTTACGCACTGTACTCCTTTATGTAATCATTTATTTTTCAGAACAGATCTGCATTGCGTCGGTTCACGTGTCTGGTTGTAAATAAAGGATATGGAGAGCGATGACAATGTAAAAGTGATGCATGTTTATACTGCAGCGACGAATTGGAACCAAAACTCAAGTTGTACTATAGAATGTTTTTTAATTACCGGACTAGGTAATGCTGCAAACATCAACATATAAAGTTAAGCACAACAACCTCTCACGGTAGAATACGAATCGTCCAAAAACCAGTGTGAAAATGTCTTAAGATTTCAATGCATGAATAAGAACATTTACAAATTTCGTCACTACTGTGCTAGGTTTGATTACATTTGAAATGGTGTTACCAGTTCTACGCCTGCTATTACAAACACGTTGTTGTTATTATTGCTGTGATAAATATTGTTGTAAATAATGCTTATTCTGCATTCAGTTGTGTTTGCTTTAAAAAGAAATTGCATTCGTCCATGAGAATGCTGCAATGTTAACCAGTCATCGTGGCAGTGATACATCCACACGAATGCATTGTGTTGCAGGTCCATCCTAGCACAACAGTGCACAGAACTGTGTGTGAGTTCAAACCTGACAGTCGTGTCAACTTTGGCAAAGAAAAGGTCTTTGTGGGGGCGGAATTCCTGACTCCAAACGCCATCGATTTCTCCACCGTCTTCTCAAAATTTGACCTGGTGTCAAATGGTGCCGTGTTTTCCACTGTCATAATGATCGTTCTGCTCTACTTGTTGGTTTTATTGTGGGCAAGGAAGGCGGATGAGAAAGATAATGAAAAGGTACAAACTCCACGGCTTGTTTAATGTGCTTGATAACTATCAGAACAGTTTCGATGTCTGTATTTGCCTGTGACCAAGTAACCTGGAATGCACGCAACCTCGTCTCATCTCGGAAACGAAGCAGAATCGAGGCGGCTGCATGTTGCTTGGATTGGTGACCACAGCTCTCCACGTAGCCCCACAAGCCCCACGGCGATGTGGCACCACATTGCCGTGGGGCTTGTGGGGCTACGTGGAGAGCAGAAAGCTTCTCGACTGGCACATCTCCACTTCCATCATCCACCAGGCCACAATAACCGTCACGACACACACTGGGGTGTGGGGAGGCCCTTAATCTGCAGTGGATTAACTCAAAGCCTGGACATGTTACACGCACTTATAGCTGAGATATCCAATGATTTAAGTACCATACATCCATTAATCTATCGGTTATCTGTGCGAATACTTGACTAATGGATAAAGTTAATATAGTTATCAAAAAAAAGTGTCACCGCTAGCCCTGGAGCTGTGGTGAACTAGAGTGACATTGAAATCCATGTTGCCTCGTCACATAAGTTTGATATGCATTACTTTCACCAATTTTTACCCAGTGTGGCCAAATATACCATTCTCAGAATCAGAATATTTATATATCCTGGAGCAATCCGATGTGCTATAAAGCACTTTTTCAAAGATGTCCACAGATTCTTAGTATGAGACCCACGAAGTCAGATAATAAAACTAGGTTAAATTCAGGTTAGTTGGGGTTAAATATATCATCCAATGACCTCAAATAAAAAAAAATGTTACACTGGCGCAGTAAACTTTTTTTTAAAAGGCCATCTACTTTATATTGCAAACAGATGGCACAAGCTAAAAATGTTGGAATTGTGAAATGTTGAATATTAGAATATCACACATTTTAAACTTCCATTGTACTTCATGAGTCAGTTTTAAATTCCACAGGGCAAATATTTTAACACACAATGCAGCACATTGTTAATTGTCTTGCCAAATAATATGGAATTCTAGGGCTTAGAAGTAATAATATTGCTACAAGAAGGGGTTATAAAGCAGTGATGTTAGGACAGCATTTGACTCAACGCAGTTTCTCCTAACAAAAACTATGCACGCCCAACACGTTCAACATCTCTGCCCATGGTGCATGATCTGTCTCTAGATGTGTATACACTGTAATGTAATGATTGATTCCGTAGCTTAGTTGAGATATGACTCCACGTGTGACCAAGATAACCGTTGCACCTGAGCCTTTTAATCACCTGTGCCTGTAACACATTTATAACATACAATCACAAAGCTAGTGCAATTCCGACAGCATTCTACAGGACGTGACTTGATGTGCGACAATGTAATAATTATCATCAGCTCTAGTTAGTCCCTTGCAAGATGAATGCTTCCCCAAGCCACCACGATCCTTCACGGTCCTGCGATTCAACACACCACGCAGCAGCTGTACTCCCTTCCTGTGCCTGCCACGCGGGGTTTATTCTCGACCGCCAGTCGTCCTGTCCAAGCGGAGTTCTTTTCTTCAACAGTCAAAATTACGTCTCTAACCTGCATGTGTTCTCCAATCCATGTGTTCCTCATTATGTCACTCAATTTAATCCCAAGAATGCCATCTCTGCATGCTTCTTTGCACACGTTTGACCTTTAGTCCCATCTTTTTCATCAGTGTCCATGTATCTGTTTCGTATGTGATAGCAGGAATGTGTCCAGGTAATGTTTGAAAGACATTGCCAGTCGGTGCTCATTGTCGAGTTGAGCTTCACGAGAGCACTCCATCCACTCTCATCCACCACCTCTTTACTTCATCACATTCATATCCGTCCACTTTAAATAAGTGCCCAGGGTATTCATATCCTGGCGTGTTTCAAGCCGCGTCTCTCTGATGTATCTCTCGCAGTGTTTATATAATGTGTTGCACGTGATGTTTTGCTCGGCTCTGATATTTAACGTACAAAACAACTTCCTCCTCGCAGAATACGATTTTGTGCCTTTTTGATGAAACGGACAAGTGCTCGTGTAAACTGCTCCTCAGAATCTCGACAAGCAACAAAGCAAGCGGTCGTACAACGTCGCCTGTTTCTTTCATCCTTTATTATGCAAAGTTTGATTCTGGAGTTTGTGAGCTGTCCCACCCATTGCTAAAGGTAACCACGTTGCTCATTACAAATGTATACAGTGAATATGACTACAGTACTTTTGTATCACTTAACAATGTCAAAACAATGTGGTTCATATTTTGATTACGCTTTTAGGTACACCGTTATGTAAAACAAAAAATAACCTCTCTACATCATTTGGATTTTGTAAAAAAAAATAGTGGAAAACCTGGGGTCATTTATACCATCAATACTTTGCATGCTTTTACCGAGTGTGAAACTGTTGTGCTATCACCAGGAATTCAAGAGGAAGCAAGTGTACAACTTCATATTCTCAATGCCACGCTGCAGCGGCAAGCCCACGTGCATGAGAATCTGGCTGGGCTGTGACGGCCACACCGTCCCCTGGAATGTCAGCGAAGTTTCTGTTTTGGATTTGCAAAAAAGAAATGTGTGAGATACATTGTTTGGCCTTTTATATCACCAAGTGCTGTTTTAATTGTGTACAGTATAACAATCATTCTTTATGCTTGTATTATAATTTATTGACAACTTTCTCTTCGTGAAAGGCATGTGATTATCTACTGCAGTATGCATTTAGTCTGCAAACACTCAGTGTTGTCACTTGCGGCTTTGTTGACCACACAAGAAGAAGGGTCACGATACGGCTGTCAGCGTTAATGATTTTGCCTGAAAATTTGTCCAGTAACAGACTCATAGAAGCTTGTGTTGGAAATGTTTTGTTGAATAGCTGCACTTAACCATTTCATTATTTACTTACATCCCTTTGCCAATCCACTGCTGGATGAAGGCCTCCCCATGCCATGTAGGGTTTGTTTGACCATACTTCACCCTTCTGGTCCGTGCTGGTTTGTGAAAGGGGTGAAGTGATGGTGACAGCATAACCGGGATATAGGTTGGGGCGGGGGGGGGAATAGAATGATATCTTCTGCATATCATATCCATCCTGTATAATAATTTACATTTATTTGTAAGGCGCCTTCCACTAATGTCCACCACAGTGGGAAATAGAATTGTTGAATCAAATCACAAATCCAAATCATGATAATTACTTGAATTGTGGAAGTGAATCATTATTCCTTATATGGTGCATTTTAGCAAGTAGCTCTTAACATATACAACTGTATATTAGTACTACATGAGGAGCCTCAAAGTGTTGTGTGAGTGATGAATATCGGTATACTTGCACCAGCAAATGTGAAGAAAGCATCACGGCCTCTGCAAATACAAAACATCTCAGCCAGCTACCCAGTGGAAGTTGCCACTCAAATGTCTAGAGGTGTAAAGATTGTTTGACATGAAGAGATGGGCTGCGTCAATCAAAAATATGTGATATTGACTGTGCCTGATGCAAGCGATTGCGCTCAACAACAATGTATGACCACCAGTAAGTGTGCCAGAATTGCGGGAATATCTAGCATAGTTCAAAATGATCATCTTTTCTGCGTGGTATAATAAATGCATTGTTTAAAAAAAAGATATTGACATTTGAAAGTCGGATGTTGCACGCTGTTTTTGCCAGGGACAGGTAATTATCGCCATGTATTACTTCGTACAATGTTTTTATTTCAGGTATACCTTCCGTGACAAGATGTCCACGAAGACAGACATCACCATTGGACTGAGCGGCAAAACGCTCGAGGTGGCAGACGACTCCACGCATTTCTCCAACCAGAAGTTGGCCTCGCACGCCGTCAAGACCAATTTCACAGAAGGGCACCTGTGGTCAGTTGAAGCCCACCACTTCTGTAGAGATATTTTAACCTATTGATTGACTGATGCGCAATATATCTAGACTCATAACACCAAAGCGTGTCCATGCAGGTATAGTCTGTTATTAAACATATATTATGGGCAGTGTGAGCTCCATCGATACAATTATGCACACACCTGAGTGTCATCCCTCTAAAGCTCCACATGTCTTCAATGGCTTCAAAGATTACTGCAGCAACAATAAATGTTACTGCCGAGGTTGTCGCGGTTGTGCTGTGCAGCTCTCCGATGTGCTCTCTGGCTGCACCACGTGCTACGCAGCACGATGTCCGACGTTTCTCTGGAGAGCTTCGTCTTGCCGAACAACACTTGGAGAAACTCTGAAACACATCTGCGAGCTAGCCAATGCCTATTGCTTAGTCACATTTGTTAACGTTCGTTGTAGGTATTCTGTCGTCCTTCGGCCATTCAAGACGAACTTCTCCCGCGTGCATCGCATCTCCTGCTGCGTCACGCTGCTCTTCCTCATGATGATCGCCAACGCCATGTGGTTCGGCAAGAAGCAAGCGGCCAGCGAGGCGGGTGGAGGGGTCGCGGTGGGGCCGCTGTCTCTCACCGACGTCCTCATCAGCCTCTTCAGCAGCCTGGTGGAGGTGCCCGTCAGCCTCGTGGTCGTGCTCATATTCCGCAACAGCCGCTCGGGGAGCGAGCGGCCCCCAGGCCAGAAGAGCTCCTGGAGGGGCCCTTGGCCGGGTGGCTGCAGGTTCGTGGGATGGGGCCTCATCGTCCTCGCTGTCCTCAGCTCGGGCTTCTTCACGATTCTCTACAGCATGGAGTGGGGCCCGGAGAAGGCCAACCGCTGGCTCGTTCGATTCCTGACGACCTTCCTCATGTCGGTTGTGTTGATCCAACCGGTGAAGGTGAAAGGACAAAGTCTGGCGTTGAGAATGGCGTGTGTTCGTTTGGTCACTCGTGAGTCATCAAGTGCGGACGATCAAAACTGATTGTGACCTTTTGTTTCTGAAAGACGTAACCGATTTTATTTGTAATATTTGTTTCCATTTTCGTCTTATTCAGGAAGTCGATATCAATGTTATCTCAGGGATAATATTATTTTCTAATTTTTAACTGAAATATTTAGGTTGCTTTGTTGCACTGCCTCTCTTTTAAAAATATGTTAAACCATGAATATAATAATTATACTCACTGTTAATTGTATTTAGAACTTCTTTTTGTGTTTAATTTGTTGTCCTTCCTCCACACCTTCGATTAGCACGGTTGGCTATGTACGGTGTGAAAGAAGTTCCACATACAGACAGACATTATAGTAACTGGTACAGTAACTAGTGCTATGTATTTTTTTGCAAACGTAATTTTAGAAATCATTTTTAAAAAAGTAGTTAAATGAACGTTCATATTTTTATTCATACAGAACGGAACATTGAAAATAGTTAATTGCCAATCTTGCAACAACAAAATAGAGATCTGAATATTGTGATCTGCAAGCTCTATGGGAAGTTTCAGAGCGTTAGGTTTTTGTATATTCCGTGTAAACATGGTAATTGTGCTCAGATGGACAATTTCCCAGGCGTAATTAAATTTGGTCCTGCACTTAATTTGGAAAAAAAAACAGGTTTGAGAATTAACTATCGGTGTGGCTGTCATGCAACAAACATGATTCTCATTAGCAGAGAGTGAAGGAATGGTCTCTGTAGATATGAGGTCACATAAATGAATCTCAGAGGTATCTCTCTGGTATCCACTTCTGTGGGCTGTTCTCTAACACCGAGGGTTGCACTCTTCCGCGAGAGATCCGAATCCATTCCGTATCTGCTTGCCTGATGCCGCCAGCACAATTGGAGGCACAACATTGCAAAATAATATTTCAAAAATCTCAGGCATGGCAATAATTGGCCTATTGGTCCCCTTAAAGTTACATGAGTAGTTTTTTTTCTTTCCTGCTGCCAACAGATTATTGTCTTTGCAATCATCAAGTTTATAATGTGGAAATGGAAGAAGGGTACACTCAAAGAGGAGATGTTAAGGCCCTTCTCTGAGCATATTGAAATCATCTACAACTCTGGTCTCAAGGAACCAAACACCGGACAAAAGCAGTGTAAGTAAACAGTCGAACTAATTCGAGCGTGTGCGCGTGTGTTTGCTTGTGCAAGGATAGAGACGTTGCTAACTGCACAATGAATCTTTATTTCTGCAACTACGGCGAGTGATATATACGTAACGAATCAAATAATTTCACTTGCAAAATTAATCAATGTCAACATCGCTGTCTTATACAAAACAGAGAAATATAGCAACGCCGCTTAATTATTTAACTTTCTCACCCACTCTTACTGGACATGTGTAAAAAAAAAGAGCTTTATGACTCATCAGATTCCTCCAGTATAAATAAAGATTCTGATTCTGTTTCATGTCCGTCTACAAGCGACAAGCTTGGCAATATCACTGAGGGACATCAATGAAGATGGCGTGCAGGTCATGGGAGACGTGGGGCCCGCGCCGGGAGACACGGCCGGGCTGCTGAGCGCACGCGACATCCATCGCTCGCTGGGGGGGCAGCCGCAGTGGTCACGCAGCGACCTGGAGGCAGTGGGCTCCTGTGCCTGAGGCCATTCGGAGCATCAAGTCTCAAAGACCTAGAGAGCATGGTGAGAGGTGACCACTTTGCCTTAAACGTGACAAAGTGATGCTTATTTCTCGGCAAAGTATACCATTTCTAATGCTATCGTAACGATTCCGCTCGTTTAACCAGCAAAGCCTGAGTCTCCATTCATACTTTCAAAAGGGTCCTTGCCCAGTTTTCAAAGCAGATGGTGATGTGTCGATCCGTGTCATCTCAATTGAGTAATGTCCAGGTACATTTCAGCATTGGGATGTTAGGCCAATACCAGTTACATTGCACGCATTTGTTTTGCCATGCAGAACAGGGAGAGAAGATTCCAACCCCACACAGAGTCAGGAGCTGAACCCAGCCCTTCTTGCAACCCAAATTATAGAGATAATAAAGTCTACACAGTGCTCATTTATTTTCAGCATAATTAAATTAGACTGCATTTGACCTCTCTGGTACTGTTTTCGGGTTACCCTGTCTGGTGTTGTTGTGTGTTGTTGTGTTGTTGTGTGGTATGATGTCTGACGTTTCGCTCTCAATGCTTCCTGAAGAAGTATCCCAACACCTGGCACAACCTGAAACCACATCAGAGAGCTACGCAGGAAATACAAAGATCCCCCGTATAGCCTGAATAGACTGTTGGGACAAGTGCTGTGAGCGAGCACCTATGACGGCCGGCACGGCACACGAGAAGGGAGGGTGGCCAGCACCACGCCCGACCGCCTTTGTCTCCCCAGTGGCGATGATTACGCACCGCACCAGGTACTAATTTGAGGCTGAATCGACCTAGGGGAGGCCCAGGACCGGTTCAGATAATCGTCACTGGTGTTGGCCGTGATCGGGAATCGAACTCGGGTCGCCGAGTTCGTAGCGCACCGCACTAACCACTACACTACCGCTCCCCACAGTTGTGCAGCACAAGCATGACGCCCTATAAAGAGTGACTGAGTCAGAGTACATCACAAACAAGAGAGCAGCAGGTTGATGGTTGTGCATCCATGTGTTTAATCCCTGGCCAGGGTCCACAGAGCCCATTATCCCTCTCGGGTTGGATGTTTGTGGCTGGGTGGATGTCTGAGAATTCTGCACTGAACATGATTTAGTGTTTAATGTATGCATATTTTAGTTCCATTGAAATTTATACCCAGGACATCAATATAAAACAGTATATTTGTTCAGCACATGCACACTTCACAGTTGAATATCCATGCACTTTTATTTAATTTCAGCATGCTTGTGTTTTTAAAAAGGCTTATCACCCACAAATATAAATATATTTACTACGTCAAATTATAAAAAAAACACAGATTATGTGAAGGTGACTACGTATATATTGGCATAAAGTACTGCATTATAATAACTTGTGTTATGTGTACTCTTCTCTAAAATGCTGTACTTAGATCGCAATAAGACATAGCCATTGCTGATGTTCTCATTGAAATGTTTCATATGATGGTCAATCTTTTGCCATGTTAACTGGTTTCAATTATTTGGCCCTGATGAAAATGCAGAATGCTGTCTCAACTGTTGTTGTAGGACCAGGGGAGGCTCCAGGAAATCATTGAAGAAGTGGCACATCAAGGCACCATCAAACAGCATTGACAAAATAAATAAAACTGCGCTGAATTTTGATGCATTCCAGAATGTTTTGCCAATGATCCCCAGTGGAGGAGAAAAATAAAAAACATCTAGTTCCCAAAAGTTCCCAAGACATGAAAAAATATCTGCAGCTGGTAAAGACGTATTTAGCATTTGCCCACATACTGGTGGACTTTAAAGTATTTGAAATAAAAACAATACAGGGTCCATCCTTTTCCCACCATCCCTTTACAAGCAGTAGGAATGAAAGTTGGCACACATATTGACTGTTAAGAAAAGTTAAGAAATCTAAATGGGCTTGGGCTTGGCGCTACGCAGGAACGGACGCAGGCTGGTGACGCAGGCTAACGATGGAGTGGATTAGATCCATGGGCACGCACAACCGCAGAGATGGAGCGATGAAATCCTCCCGTGTGTGGCCACTCGATGGATTGTTGCAACGCAAGATCGTGAGAGATGGTTACAATATGAGGAGGTCTTCGTCCAGCAGTGGATCGATCACGACGGATGACGACAATGCTTTGTTTAACGGTATATTGTTTAATCTGTGGAATGTTGCAATATAATTAAAGTGTCCCCATCACTGCGTATAGATAGCTGTATCACAACTCTGATCATGTGATATTAGGAGATCAAATACAGGGAGAAAAAAACCATCAGCAATACTATATGTATGTTAAAGTTGTTACATATTATTCATAAAGACATACAATTTGTAGAAACACCATTGCCAAAATGTAACATTAGTTTACCAAAATCTACAGTACCAAGTTTTGCCGAATTTCCAGGATCTCTGTGAGCTGGGAACTACCCCGTCTCTCCGATGCGTGGCTTGTGCCTCGTGGTGTTCAGCATGATGCCTTGCATCTCGATCCACGTCCTGGGAGCTTCATCAGCAACTGGATTCCTAGCACGTGAAGCAAAATGTAATTCATATAGCACAATCACAAAGACTCACCCGGTAGTCAATACATGAGCTAGGTTAAGACTTAGATTCAGAACATTGCAGACTGGGTGGACTTGATCCACAAGTACCAGCTGATCTGTGATGTTGGGTCCCAGGCACGATAGAGGGATATCATTGGGACTGCCTGGCACCATATTGCCCCTGCGACATCACCGTTAAACCAGTTATGGCAGATACAGAGCTTTATAAACTTGAGTATTGACAACATTATCATAATGTGCATGTCCTGTATTCAATGCATAGTTGATTTTGTCCTGTACTGCTGAATGAAGGCCTTCCCGTGCCGTGTCAGTGATAGGAGTTGTTTTCCCATACTTCACCACAATGTTGAGTCCAGGTAGCGAAGGAGGAGCCCAGGACTGGTCCAGGTAACACTCGTTACTGATGTTAGGTTATATAGCAGCTCAGTGGGATTCTATCGCCGTGCAAGCGTCTGGCCCTTCTCGTGAGTCAGTGTCCACACACTCCTCGCTGGGCCATTTTTAATCTCGTCCGTCTCTAGTTGTGCGCGGGAGGCATCCAGACGCTTCTCACTTCCTCCTCTCCGTCCCTCCCTGCCTCTGGCATCTCCATCTCTGTGTTGCGTCTCTCCTCGTTATTACCTCCCCCATGGTTTGAAAACTAAACTATTTTTTATTTGACCAGTTAAAGCCCACTCAACTGAAAAGCTCTTTTTCAGAAGCGACCTGGCCACAAATGATAGCTCAACGAAGTAGTCAAATACTCTTAAACATATGCTCCTAAATGTGGTGGGGGAAACCGAAGGACCCGGAGAAAAATCCATGCGACCACGGGGAGACACGCAAACTCCAAATAGACAGCAGGAGGCGTCGGGGTCACCATCGAACGCACGACCTCCTGCGTAGCAGGCGAAGGAGTTCACATGGCGGGACCCCCATGAGCACACCTCTGAGTTCCCTGTAGTCACGTCTCTTCACCAGTTTGCCTTTCCTGATCGTCTTCATGGACAACACGTCACACAGAGAGCCGCGTTGTGTCTGTGTGCTACAGCTGCGTTGTGTCTGTGTGTGACAGCCGCGTTGTGTCTGTGTGTGTCAGCCTCGTTGTGTCTGTGTGTGACAGCCGCGTTGTGTATGTGTGTGACAGCCGCGTTGTGTATGTGTGTGTCAGCCTCGTTGTGTCTGTGTGTGTCAGCCTCGTTGTGTCTGTGTGTGACAGCCGCGTTGTGTATGTGTGTGACAGCTGCGTTGTGTCTGTGTGTGACAGCCGCGTTGTGTCTGTGTGTGTGAGCCTCGTTGTGTCTGTGTGTGACAGCTGCGTTGTGTCTGTGTGTGACAGCCGCGTTGTGTCTGTGTGTTACAGTCTCGTTGTGTCTGTGTGTGTCAGCCTCGTTGTGTCTGTGTGTGACAGCTGCGTTGTGTCTGTGTGTGACAGCTGCGTTGTGTCTGTGTGTTACAGTCTCGTTGTGTCTGTGTGTGACAGCTGCGTTGTGTCTGTGTGTTACAGCCTCGTTGTGTCTGTGTGTGTCAGCCTCGTTGTGTCTGTGTGTGACAGCTGCGTTGTGTCTGTGTGTTACAGTCTCGTTGTGTCTGTGTGTGACAGCTGCGTTGTGTCTGTGTGTTACAGTCTCGTTGTGTCTGTGTCTGTCAGCCTCGTTGTGTCTGTGTGGGTCAGCCTCGTTGTGTCTGTGTGTTACAGTCTCGTTGTGTCTGTGTCTGTCAGCCTCGTTGTGTCTGTGTGGGTCAGCCTCGTTGTGTCTGTGTGGGTCAGCCTCGTTGTGTCTGTGTGTTACAGTCTCGTTGTGTCTGTGTGGGACAGCCTCGTTGTGTCTGTGTGTGACAGCTGCATTGTGTCTGTGTGTTACAATCTCGTTGTGTCTGTGTGTGTCAGCCTCGTTGTGTCTGTGTGTGACAGCTGCGTTGTGTCTGTGTGGGTCAGCCTCGTTGTGTCTGTGTGTTGCAGCCGAAGGCGGTGGTGCAAAGCTGTAGAGCACGACACATTTCCAACATGACACACTTGCCAGAATTTAATTGCATGCCTTCAGGTTAGAGTTTATCATAAACATTCTTGCGTATTTTTTTCTAATAATCATATAATTAGGCAATTATGTTTTGCTTGAAAATGTATACCAAATGGTTGCTTTCATTGGAGTTTAAGTCAGCCTTGATTACATTAATTACAGTTTTTAAATATGAAGCCAGAGCCTGGCTTTAATTTACATCACATGTTATAACTGTACTCCATATAGGCAGCATATTTCATTTTGTATACATGCTAAACGCTTCTATCATATAAATTCGTTATTTAATAATTGTGTGGACTTGAAAATGATATTGTTTAAAGCAGTAGTTAGCAAAATACTAATAAATGTTACATTTTGAAGTTTGTATGAAATATGGTTTAAGTGTAATTTCTCCAAAGTTTTTTCGTGATTGTGATATCCACGTCATGTCATGAGATAAAGAATCCATGCAGCACTCACAAAGCAATCCACATTCCTTCGCATCAGAATACAGCCCACAAAGCAGATATCAGAGAGCGACCTCTAATCCACACAGTCGAGGGCAGCTCTGGATGTTGGAGTAATGTTCTTTACATGATGATCAATCCAATATTTTAATTCTCAAAGATGCAATTATCCAGATTAAGTGCGGAACCAAATTTAATGTGATGGTTTTTTTGTGCAGTCATCAGTGACCAGATTGAGCCCATCAGTTCACTTCACTTGAAAACCCTCAACGTAATCACAGGCAGAGCTCACTGTATCTGAACGCAGCGTTGCCAGTTCAGCGCTCCGACCTCCAAGCCACCTGGTCACCTCAAGCATGGCAATTAGTTTAACTGCTGCATTCACCATCATCATTACTACAACAAAAGCAAGCTTGCTATCATTTCAACACTGTCCAATGCAATATTCAGGCTTTTGAATGGAATTCCAAACTCCAACCCGCGTCTTTGTGGTGCTGTTGGCTCATGCGTCGTGATGGTGCCGCACGGACCTCGCCGCCAAGTGGCCGTGTGTGCAGACACCTGCCTCGGCACACCTGAGCTGGCCAACGTGCACGCCAACAGGTGCACGCTGACTCATTGTGAGCTATTTCAAAAGGTGGCAATCAGCGGCATACCTCGAGAGGCATTACGCGACGCTTGAATGTGTTCACTGAGGTGCATTTAACTCGTGAAAAGTATCGCGGAATGCACATGTCCCTTCCCATAATTTTGCTTTTGTTATTGGCAAATCCATGACATAGTTGAATGAAACTCATCAAAACATCAACAGGCCGATGCACACATCTACTTCATGAATGTTAAATTACAAACCAGCCACAGTACGACTATGGCCTTGCAACCGAAACTATGGACCATTTAGTAAACCACTGTAATCTCCACTCCTTCAACGTAGGAATAGCAGTCACAGAACATGGACTATCTCCTGAAGTCCTTTCGTGGCTAGCAGACCTCAACATTGTCATTGAGCCCCTAAACAGCTTGCCACCAGCAAGTATATACAGTAATACTGTAATGTCATTATACATCCGTCTCACTTGTAGCGTATTCATGTCGTGGCTGCTTTCTACTCATTACACGTTTAGCATCCTGATATCCTCACTACGTGTGCGTATGTCGAACTTATTTCGCACCGTACAGAGCCAACCATGCTCATCTAAACACAAAAACGACTTCTAAAAAATTTTGTTTTCAATGTAGATTTAAAAGTGCATAGCTCAAGTGGACTCCGAATATCAGAAGGAAGAATCCACTTTCCACCCCCACAGTTTTGCTTTAGAGTTTATACAGTTCAGTAGTGTGTGAGTGGGAATCCCAAAGCACATTGCTTAAATATGGTCCACTAATCTGCATTGATATATCATGAAACAAGGCACACACACACACCTCTAATTGACACTAAAATGAGTAATAGTTTATGAAAATGCCTAATTCAAATCTATATTGATAGGTCAAGTGGTAAATGGTTCTGTAATTCGTTGTGAATCTGTTAAACTATTTTTAGACTTCCAAAGCATGCAAAGCACACCTTTGTTGAGCTGGATTAGACTTGCCGCTAATAAAATCTATAAATACATTTTTCCTCCCTTGTGAGTTCAAAACCATCAGAAACGGTTTGCGTTATTCTCGGCTCAGGAATGGAAAGTCTTTGACTGATGATGCCTCATTAAAGGCAGAAAATTTTGACAGGAAATGGCCTTCTCAGTCACAACGGTTTCCACCAATAGCCAAAAGTAGCGCCTATAACCCTTACCCGAGACAGAATGTCTCAGGGCACAGTTGGTCAACCCATTATCGTGACATTTACGTCAAATGGTATTTAACCATGTACCGGCGTGTAAGCGACATAAATTAATTGAAGTGCAAGACACGGAGTCATTATGAAGTAATATTGGCAATAGGTGGTGTTGAGACTATAAGAAGCTGGCTAAACATTATAACAGAAGCCTAAAAAGTGGAATTTATGTTTATTTATGTTAAAATTGTAGAGTGTATTTGTTAACTTGTAAAGTAGAGAGTGAGTTTGTCAATGTTCAAAATAACAGATCATTTATTTCCCTTAAGGTAGACATACATCTGACGACAGCTGGCAATTTCACAATCGTACCCACTTCCATTGCATAAATACACGCCTTCTTCAGGGTTGCTTCCCCTGCTTTGTGACAGGAAAAACAAATAAGAGGCAGAGCACGGGAAATTACAGAGGAAGTTGTTAAGCAAGCTCAACGGTCAAGGTTACCTCAGTGAAACGTGCCCTTTGTCCGGAAAGAGAAAAAAACAGGGCATGTTGTACTCGAAGGCTTCGGCCTGCTCGGGGTCTCGGGTCGTGAGAGGCCCCCATCAACATGTTGGCCGCTTTATCATGGCTGGAACGAAATACTGTGTAGCACCATGATAAAACCCTATCGTGGAATTTGATCATTAAAGACACTGCATCACTATATTACTACCAATTATAATGATGTGCCCAAATTACGTTAATTTTGTTCTTTTGGACTTTGATTTATCTTTACTATTTATTTATCAAAATTTGTTTTTATCTAAAACTGAAATCACCAAAGTAAATAACGATTAAGTGTTTGTCATTGGACATGGATTGTGGTGAAAGAGAAAAGAGAAAGAACTGAATGTACAGAGATGGGACCCCAGCATCTATAACAGCCCCAGGTCCCACGAAACAGAACACGCCCTTCCTGAACAGGTGAGGAGAGGTTCATCCATGCCACCCTGGGAAAGAGTTACAAAGCCCGGATGTTTCTACCAAAGCAATCTCAAGTTAAGGAGGCTTTTCCAATGAAGATTCATGAGCTTGGATGCTGAAGCTGTACTTTGATGAAAGCAAATAACTTGTGTAAAGCTTAGTGCAGCTTCACGGCAAAGGCAGGGCAAAATAAAGATCAGGCATGGGTGGAGAGAGGTCCTAACCTCAAGCCCTGAATAAGCCAATACTTTATAGAATTGCGGTCCCCAGTTATGATATCACCCGGACTATATAGTGGCCTCGTGGTTTCTTTATGTTGATGTTGTGGCCCTGTTTGTGGTGGGTTTCATGGGCCACCCATTACTTCATTGGCCCCTATGGTCGTTTCTCGAGGCAAACTGTTGTCTCAAAAGCATTGTCTTTCCTGGTGCACTACTCTTTGCTGGACATTTTTCATGTTGCATTCGTTTTCTTTTCAAGTCTAAAATAACCGTTTGGCAACAATTTTATATTCATTCATCACATTTATTGATAATAAAAAAAATAGTTTCTGGACATGGACAACATTTACTTGCTTATGGGTCAGGAAATGCTTTATCCGTCATGCAACATATTACATTTAAAATATAGGAGTTTCCGTTCCTGAAAAAGCTCCCTAGCACGTGGAGCGAAACGTCGGACATCGTCCCGAACAACACGTGGCACAACCCGAGCACAAACCAGAGAACCGCACAGCACAACCACGAAAGCCGAATCTAATCGTTTGATATTGATATAAGCGCAAAGTTGCATCCAACATGTTACAATGGACCAGACTTTTGGTTCTTAAAATACAACTTTTGGATGGTTATCCACTATTTGCAGACTCGTGTGACATGGGATCTGTGTTCATAGGCGGATATAATAAGTAGCCCTGTGTCACACACACATAAGCAAAACAACTCCGATTTGGCAGCAGAAAGGAAATACGCTTACAAGTTGTGCCTTCACTATATATCGCATGCTACTGAGCTTCCAGATAATTGCATTGTTCACACACCGGCAAAAACGAAAAGACTGTTGACATACAATTCCTATTTTTCATGAAGAATTTGTAAAGCTGCCATCATGTAAGGGTTAGCAAACTAGACTTGCAGTTCAGAGGCCGCCGGTTCGATGTAATCTCTCTGCGCGGCAGTTGAAACAATCACCAGGTTGTTACATCCCCAGGCCTCTGTCTGCCCAGCAGTGCGTTGTTAATGCAAGGTCACGTGTCGTGGGGTAAAGTGTGAGTACTCTCACCTATTCTAAGACGTCTGGACAGTGTGGAAGAGTAGGCCAAGTACCCTCTATAGAGCTCCCTCTCATGGAGGCGCTTCCTCCAGCAGCAGTGTGAGCAAGCGATCTCAGTACTGCATGTTTAACTTCACTTTTCATACAAGAAAATATGCAAAAGTTATCTCGTTGCTTAACATTAATAGATTGTACAGGGCAACATAAATGTACAGTATGTTTTTATAACGCTGAGCCCTCGGAGTATTGTTCTGTATTTATGCTAACCCTTGATGCAAAGAATATACGTTGTGGCTTTTCTCCATCTGCCATGTTTCGGGGTCTACTTGTGTGGGAGTATGGACACTGCAGGCCATGTGGAATGCATTAGTTTAATATTTACTCGCAGAACTCTGCATTTTGGCTCATTTATCTCCCCAGAGCTATTCCACATCCCCTGCAAGAGCCATTGAGAAGCTTCTGACACGTGTGCATCCATGGCGACCTCGCAGAGTTTTTACAAAACACTTTGATAGCTCATGGAGGACGCTCAGAGTGTGCGCTCGTCCCTTCCCCATCGAGACGCACACCATTCCCAGCGATAAGGCGCACAGCTGCCGCCGTGCATGGCCCCACTCGTGCACAATCACGCGGCCGTGGCGTGCGCATCCTCGCTGCTGCTGCTGCTGCCTGTGTGTCTGTGTGTGTCTGTGTGTGCCTGTGTGTGTGCCTGTGTGTGTCTGTGTGCCCGCGTGGGTGCTTCTTCTGACTGACTGCCTTGTGGGCACTTCTACGGACTTCTTGAGCAGCCAGAGTTTTACGACATTTCGCGTCATTAAACGGGAAGGATGTGTTACATTTTCCAGCCACGTTATATATACACACTATGGTGTAATTAAGTTGGACTTTGTTTTAACTGAGAAATGCGCAATTGTGTGTAATACGTGTTTCTTTGATCCGTGTTGCATTTTACCAACAAACGCTGTTCCGGATTTTACTTGTGCTTCGCATTCATTACAGGTGTCTCTTGTAAGATATTTCCATTTCCATGGGATCTTATCTGGTTGGATAGCTATCAAGCTAGTTTAGCATTTACAACATTCTTTTACATTTCTGTAAGACGCAGTGAATTTACAAAGTTTAATTCTTTTAAATACCGTATCCAAATGAGTTTTCACATTCCTTTTGTTTACATTTTTGACAGTTCAGGCTTTCTTGTTGTTGTCGCGTCATGCCGAAATGATTGTGCTGCACAATTGACAGCTCAGAAGCAGAGTCAGAGACGTGCCTCTGCTCGTAGAGCAGGGCGCTGTGACGTCAACTCCTGGTTCGTGGTTGACTCAGCCAATCATCCCTCCAGGGGGTCATTAAAGTGAGTACCATTTTATGGAGAAGTCAGAAGCAGTTATACTCTTTGGTTCTTTCGGTAAAGTTACATAGGTATAAAATAAAATAAATCACGACGTTTCGGGCGCAACACAAGCGTCCATCATCAGGTGGGAAAGCAGTTGCCCTATGAATGGACTCTACCCCGCCATATGAATGCGGAATGTCCGCTGCTGGCTCAGTGCTGTAAACAGGAGATAAGCACTCGAGCACTGTACTTCCACAATGCTCATTTTCAGTAGGACATCCCTTTGACTCGTTTTACAAACGCTCATGTGCAGCTCACTCAAGCGGTATGATCGGTGTCAACCCAGCACCAAGCCTAATCACGCTTGGGAAGCGGAGGGGTGGGCGGCGTCTTGTTGACAAAGGCCAGCCGTTGTAAACGTTTGATTCTTGTTTTCCTCCATCACTGTCTGTTTTAGCTCTCGCAGCCTCGACACCAGAACCCCTGATAGGAGTGGAATGTGTCTTAAGACCACTGTAGCTATTAGTTATGGAGGAGTGTGTCATTCCACGCTGACCTGATGTGGTGGGGTTTGGAGATTTTTATAGACGCATCGTAGTTTTACGTCGTACGGAATGTAACCATTTTACTTTCAGAAACCGGTCTTTCAATTATTTCCCATCATAAAAAATGTGCTAGAAAAATTAAGAGCCAGCGCTTGCATCCTCCCAAAACCTCCCTGGGATATGGAATATGTAAGTGTTCACTTTTCAAACATTCTTGATTTGAAGCTTTCGTGACTGCAGGAAAAAAGACATTATTGATACAAACGGTTCATGATTAGCAAACTCTAAACAGACTTGCAACAATAGACCACAAGCAATGGCAGATATGTTGGCATTGCGGCTATTATCGTTCCTTGTGATCTTAGATTGTTGGTTCCACCTTGACGTGGCAAGTTGGCTCTACTCTCTCTCTGTAACCCTCAACAAATAAACAAATTCGCAGGGATACAACTACACCCAGCTCTTTCCGTTGTTTGTGAAAGTTGGCCTCCCAAAGCCTGGGGTTTGGTTATGTATGTACTTATTTCGCACCGTAAGTAGCCAACCGTGGCTTCCTAATATTGGAAGGAAGAGCGTTCCAGACGGCTGCAGAAGCGCATCTGAAAGCGCATCGCGATGCAGTGACCGTCTTTGTTTGATGGTTATCCAGAAGCCACGGCAAGGATGCCCGGAGTTCACGTGATGCTTTATGTTCCTTGACAAGGTCAGCAAGGTGTTGTGATTAATTTTTGGCACAAAATAGTGCCACAAAATGTTGCCTATTCATAACCATATGCTAAATGTTAACTATGGAAAGCCACCAGAATGGAGTTGGAGCGATGAGATCAGTGTGTGTGTGGGAGTTATATGGATTGTGGCATAGCGGGACCGTGTGGGATGGTGACAACTTGGGGAGGCCTTCATCCAGCAGCGGATATATCATAGCTTATGGTGATGATAAATCATGATGCCATACATGTCTAATGAATTGTATTAATCTGTGTAGATACTTCCTTTAACTGCAATTTACAGTCCGTAACATAGTGCAGATTTATGGTGAAAGCAAAACAATTATAAAATCTTGCCACTATTTTGTCATGTCAAATGTTAACATTTTCTGGTGCATGTATATTATTTCCTGTGTGAAAAATGAATAGTTTGAATGATACTTTACTGATTCTTGTTTTAATTACAGGAGATATTGTTACGTTTTAACATGGGTTTAAATAAGCATTTGGAAAGACTCTATCAATTATTAAAAAAAGATTATTTTTTTTGCCAAGGATCCCCCTGCCAGATTAGGTGCCTAAATCTCAAACTTATAAAAAATATATAGTTTGTATAGCTTAGCAGCTTTTTTATCCACCTTCTCACCAATATTTCAAGTGCGCGTACGAGCCGAGATCAGTGTGACTCTGAGTAATATTTTCCAGCTGCATGCAGGTTTAATGGGCAGATAGGGTAAAGCGAGGACAACGTGTTCATGTTGAGACACCCCTTCCTCTCGACTAAGTTGAACCCGCCCTGACTGAGGAAATGTGGCGACATTCCCAAACCACGTGTCATCTGCACATGCACGCATTTGCTCGCAATGACCCTTCTGCACGAAGATGCTTTGAGAATGTCATGCCGACACACTTTTAGCGGTTAATGCTGAGGAGGAGCGGGAGGAAAAGGGGTGGCGGTACGGGGGGGGGGGCAGGAAAAAGACGCAAATGTGAAACAGCTGTGACATCAGGTTGTGCACTGATTGTGTGGGGTTATCCCAGGCAAAGGTGCGTCCTCGCCATGGCCACCACGCCCCTCTGGAAGCCCCATCACGGTCCGTGCCGTCGGCTGAGAAGCTCTGACCGGCATCTCATCGCGCACAGCCAACGCGCTTTCTGAATGTTCAAAAATTGCTAGCGGCAGGATATGTCGGCTAAATGCAATCGTACATTTTACTTTAATTGTTACTGCTTTAATTTGACCACTTTTTTCTATTTATATTTTACGGTAACGGATCGGTTGCATGTAAAGTCTGCAGCCGTCGCATGCTCGCGCGACTGCTGACGGAAGTGACCTCCACTAAGAGGGTAAATCGGCCTACTCTTCCTCACTGGCCAGACGTCTAAGAAGGGGTGTACCCACGCTTTACGCCACCACATTCGACCTAGACCTACCTATTAACGGTGGTGTTCCCATTTACATTGCTGGGTGGATATATATTCTAAAAACGTCCCCATTATTCCAGCTGCCACGCTGGCCGATCAAAGCGGCGACCTCTGAATGGCAGGGCCCAGTGTGCTGACCGTCCACCACGGCTCCTGGGAGAGCGGTGCGCGTGCCACGCCAGAGTCGAGGCTGTCACCTGCCAGAATTCAAGCGCACGATGGCCCCGTAGTGGGATGGGGTTTTTTCCTCTCTCTCTCTTTGGCATGCAAGCGGATGTGCGCATTTACTAAGGTGGCTGCAGTACATTATCAGAGCACGCCGTGTCCGAAAGTAAGCCAAGTGCTTTAAATATGGTGAAGGCATGCTGCCTCCCAGAGTCGAGAGACCGGCCCTCAAATCGTAGACATCATCTTTCAATAGCAGGCAGAGAAGGGCGTACACTTACAGAGGGCGCGAGGCTGTGTCGTGGAGAAGAGGGCAAAGAAAATAGTTTAATAAACGACTCAGACTGTGAGCGTTCTCTTCATATCTCGGTCAATGAGCGCGGTGGTGCGTGCAGACTGCGTCCGATGTCAGCCACATAGCAGCCACTCCACGTGCAATATAATGTGGATAGTTTGTTACACAATATTCACGTACTGCATGTTGGCCAATTTATTGCTGCTATTACTATTACTGCTATATTAACAATGGTCACCCGACGGGATAATTACGCCACACAATAGGATGATGGAATTTCCATCACTGGCTCAGGAATGTCAGTGCTGATGAGCACAGGTCCACACACTCTTTATGGCAGGAAAATTTCTTAACGATCATAATATATTAATAGTGATCATATGCCCTTATAAGGCACCTTCCACTAAAATTTACTTTGGATTACAAACAGGCAAATGAAATAAAAACGATGCATTGTTGGATGACTTATCTGCATATTTTATAATGGAAATGCAAACAGCTGTTTATAGTCTGCTCTGATTAATGGGTGCTGTTGGCAGCAGATGGTGGGAAGTGCCAAAGCTAAGAGAAAAGACTTAAAGCAGCCACGGCTTGCTGAGGGATTTCACTCTGGGAGATTTATCCTCCAATCATCTCTGAAAGGCTTTCTGGCCCATTGCACACAGGCTGGGGTGAAGCACACAGTTAAATATTCCACTCTGTTTTTCCCGGCACTGGATTGGTAAAATGTTTCCTGCAATCTAATCAAGAAGAATACACCATCCCCAATGCACACCACTTAGTCACAAGATGATTATGATGATGATCATGACGAGGTCCGTCATCTTGAAACTTTAGTGATCATTGGCACGAGTCCTTACAATAGTTTTGGCACTTTTTTTACGTGACGTTATGTAGTGACGTACATGTAAAGAACGTGTAAAAATATAGCATAGCTTCAAAATATTATTTAAAAACTGAAGTGTTTGCACAAGAAAGTATCTTCAATTTTTGTGGCACGATTATGGACTTTATTTCCAATGTGCACGCCTTATTCCGCGGCACTTGTCACACAAAATAGAGATACTTTGGAAGTTAAAAAGAAAAAACCTAAAAGTTACTCGAAACTATTTCAACCCTTTCCAAATGATTGTCTCCAAGGTTCTTCAAAGCATGTCAAGAGGTGTGTCCAGTGATAGTAACCTCAGCAACTCCTTGACGAAGTCGTCACTCACTTTTTGAAGTGAAGGTTTTCTTTCTCAAGCTTCTCAATAAAATACATTCACAGTTTCCACCTCAATTACTGCAGTGTAAAGGGTAATACGGTATACACAGAAAGCCCTATACCATTTTGCAAGATACTAGGTTACTAGGTCAGCATCGCTGTCATAACGTACTGTGTTAACCATTACAATTTCGGGGGGAGGGATTATATGAACGATGGTATTTTTTACAATTTATACCTCTCCCATGTTCGAAGTCTACGTTTAATTTTTCTCACAGATATTATGTAACTTTGGAGCAGTAAATAGATGGCAGAGTGTTTTGTCGAGAAACGTGTATAATGTAAACGCTATTTCATTTTTACCTTTCACAACGGCTCCAGCAGGCGACACGTGCAAATAATTACATGGAGAACTCAAAGAAGTGCCGTCAAGCAGGATACACAATCATGAGGAAAAGGTGGAACCCTTGCTGTGTTCCCTTGAAAATAAATAACACGACGACGATTACAGGCACACGCTGCGTTGTAAATTACTGCACGCTGAAGCAACACATTGCTTCATTTCGGACTTACGTAATTGTTTCTGTAATGGAAACCCTACACAAAGGTTGAGGAAGCTTGAAAATGGGTGAACCCCGTAATGCACCGCATATTTGATGTCACACTCACTCAGCCGGCTTGCCTTGTAAAACTTCAAACAGATATTGAGAAAAGGGGATAAAATAGTTTGCGAGTGGAAAAGCGACAATGGGCGCCGGGTGCTCCGTTCGTGTTTTCTCGCTCTCGTGACTCGGAGAGAGAGAGAGGGGGGGGGAGAGAGATTCGGTGAGAGGAGTTCGCCATAGGCGTGTGCATTCGTTGTTTTGTTTTAATTTCGGCGAGAATGAGCTGCAAGCATTCTGGCTGTTTGTGTGGGACGTGGGAATGTCAACACCCTTCTCTGCTCACAGCACTCTCCGACCTCTGGCTGCTGCTGCTGCTGCTGCCTCTTGCCTGCACTGCGCTCCACTTGCACAAACGTCTGCTGAGTGCACGCGCACTTTGTACGTTCATTGACATGGTGGCACTCCACAAATGTTCATATACTTTTTAGATTTTTGCACAAATGTAATTGCGCAAAAATAGCACCTCTGTATGCAACTCATAGTTGCCATGTCATTAGCAAAATCTGAAATGGTTAGTGTTATCACCATTAATATATAGAGTATGTTCAGAAGGCGGCTGCTCGGGTGTTAACCAGAACACCTTCAGATCACATTGCTCCCGTGATGGCCTCTCTGCATTGGCTTCCAGTTTCACATCGGATTCAGCTTCAACTCCGATTGAAAACGTACCGAGCTCTCAGAGAGACACGCTGCACCCAGCCACGTGCCCTCAAAGTCTCGTCTGGAGCAGCGGACCTCCCCAGGTCGATGTGCGGCAAAAGCCCCAGATTCTGGGACTCTCTTCCTCGACATATCGGGGTCTCTCTGAGTATGTGTCAAGTTTTAAAACACGTTTTCAAACGTATTTATACACTTCTGTTTATTCAACTGTTAGTTACTTCAGTAAATGGCTTTTAGCGTTAATTTAATTATTGTGCCGTATGTTAGCGTTTAGTTTCACGAATTATTGTTATGCTGAGTGTGGTTGCTGCTGCATACTGTACAGTGCTTGGAGATAGATTCCAGATGAAGGGCACGTCATGTCAAATCATTGTTGTTGTACGTATGTGGAACTTCCTTCGCACCGTACGTAGCCACACGTGCTAACCGAAGGTGCGGGAGAATCATTGTAATACATGCCTTTGTTTATCCATTACAAGTTTCAGAACATATATTGTCAATAATTGTGCATTGAGCACGGCTGTTGATGGCGGTGAAGAGTAGTAACGTCAATCAACAACATTTAGTCGGACTGAAGAGGGTTCACTTCTCTCACTTGGTCAAATAATGAAACCGGTTGTGGCGCTGCATTGTCGTATAAACGGGGAATTAGCGATGAGATATGATTGTGCATTGTGCCATGGAATACAATGGCTCGGGACCGTAATGAGAATGCGATGTCCGTATGGCAATATTACAACATATTCGACAGGATAGCATTACCTATCCTGCAAACAGGTTCGAACTGTAATTATAAATACAACATCAGCTTGTGTCGGTCGTGTTCACGATGAGTTTAAAACACGTTACTACCGTTCATCAAAATGGCAAATTCCACCGTGAACACAAATAAACGTTTAGCTGCACTCTGTGTGGCATAAGAGGTTGGCTTTTACTCCTAGCAGTAACAGCCCCTTCACGTGAAGACTTATCCTGAAATCATGCGACTTACAGATTGCTCGCTCGGAGCCGAAACAATTTACATTTCAACTGCTTGACTTCCTTTGCGTCATTTTTTTGCGGGGAAACGAATCAACAAGGCGAAATGAGTTGCAGATGTCCGTTCCCCCTGCGAGCGGGGCGTGTGCTGGTGGGGGTGACACGGGGCTCGCTGGAGGAGTGGCGTTCCAGATGATGCACAAGACGGGAAGAGCGGCGTCTCTCATGCCGCGCACGCACACGGCATCACGTCGCCTGCAAGTGACTCTCGCGCCTCGAGGGAAGAGCGCACTTCGTGTGCCCCGTGCCGCCTGCGACAGCAGCATCAGCAGCGCCGCCCTTCGGCACAAACAAGACGACGAATCCACGGCTTGTTTTTCAGTTCGTCTTCTTCTTCTTCGTGTTTTTAACGTCTTTCTCTCGCTCGTCTGCTACCAGCGTGGGATCTCGTTTTCGGAACCAAGTTGCAGCTTTTTTGTTTGCCAGGGGGAAATCCGAAGAACACTCACGACGGGGCTTGTGCCTGTCTAGCTGCCCCCCCCCAGACTGCAGTGGGCCCCGCACGGCTCGGCCAGCATCAGCGAGGCATGGAGGCTCGGCTGCGCAGGTCTCTGAGCGAGCACGTGAGGAGTTCCACCTGCAGGGCGCGACACCTCCTCTGGAGGAACCTGCGGGAGAAGCGGCTGGCAGGTGAGAGCCTTCCCGTCGCCATCTCCTCCACACAAACACATCAACTGTGTTCTCATTTTACCAGATAAGGCTTACTGGACTGCAATATCGCTCTTTCTCAGAAACGACCTGGCTACCACAATTGATAGCTAAACTTAGTGGCTTATCGTGTGGAAATCTAGAGCGGCCAAAGACTCTAAACGCGTGATGTTTCTAAATGCGGAGGGACCCGGAGAAAAATCCACGCGACTACGGGGAGAGAGAGAAACACCGCAAACTCCAAATATACAGCAGCATGAATGGAACCCGCGACCTCCTGTGGACCAGGCGAGGTGGTTAACATCTCCTCGCCACCGTGGCGCCCTCCTGCTTCTGTCCCAGGCCTCTTGTTGTTGATGCGGTGGTTGTCCTCGCCAATCTCTTCCGTCTTTGCCGGACATTACGACTCCAGCTTTTCGTCATTTGCAGAATAATGCGTCACTCAATGCCATACATGAACATCTGGCTCTCCACCCTCCTGGTCTCATGAGATAGTCTTCTTATTCGTCCCATGTGTTCTGGTTTGTACCTCGGAGGTGGCAGCAGCAGATGCTGCAATTGCATGAGCTGACATGCAGCGATAGATCTAACAGTGTGCGCGATTCACCAGTTCGAGCCTTTGGATATTGATTTCTTAAGTAAATAAAAACAATATGCTGACGTTATATATGAAAGGCTTACTGAGTCTCAAGACTCTTTTGCCATGGGAGGGTCAGTTCCATCCGTGAGCGTTTGGCGTGCGGGAGGGAAGCTTTAGTTTCCGGAGAAAACTCACACGTGCAATGACAGCACGCTGTTTGCTCCACACAAAAAGGTTTCACATTATCCCTTGCTGTTCTGACATCTCCTGGCCACGGGGCAGCACAAGCCGACAGCGCCTGTGGCATTCCCTAAACAGGCTCAAAGCCCGCACCCGGCAGTGCTGAGCTTCAAAGTTACAACGAGATCAAGCGTATTGATCAATGTGGTTCATCTTGTCACATCCGTACATGACCACTACGTTATGCTTCTCGTGCTGTAGGAGTGACGCTATACACTGCGTGGTGTATGTACAGCCTGTTGTGTCAGTACACTGCTGGGTTCGGGCCTCCCCACGCCGCGCGGATCGTGCGGGACCTGTGCCCATATTTCACCACGCCGGTCAGTGCGGGCTGTTGAAGGTGGCGGGTAGGAGTCTAGAATGAGGAGACGTCTGCACTGCCCCCTCGCGCCTTGCTCACGTCTACCACCCCGGCACTGGCCAGGCTCAACGCTGCTTCGCTTTCGAAGATCTCACGAGATCCTTGTAGCTCATTCCGGGTGAATTGATGGTGGACGTGGAAATCCGTAATCGTTTAATTACCTCGGGAGAGGCTCGAGAAACGCTTGAGACTCATTTGCACGAGAGACTTGCTTGGAATGTTTGGCCAATTTCGTATCAAAGAATGATTTTGCATGTGGGAGGAAACCAGGACCTATCAAAAACCTGTAGAGATGGCAACAATCTATTTGCTCCACTGACTTCACCAAGCGTATGAGTTGTCAATGGACTACTGGAAAAAGAAGCGCTCGTATGTTGCCTTGTAAATGTGAAACTCTGGATGGGTGGAGTTTACTCGCAATGGAGCCGAACAAGTGCCGATCCACGCTCTAATGTACACACATGCCTGCCTCTCACTGTCCTGAGTGTAGTGCCAGGAGAGACACTCATAGTCACAGCTTGTTAGGATACGCCACGTCACTCATTAAATGTTTCATCAATAAATTTAACTAATTCACTAATTGTCCTAGCTCTACTTGTAATACTGATCTCGTGTAGTTGTGTGTTATGGGCGTTCAATGATTACCTTGGCCACATTGCCCTTCTGATGACATGGTCAATATAAGTTCACAAAGTTCCCAATAGTAATAACACATCCCCATTATTTTATTTTCTGTGAATTAATTTACCATTGATCAGCAAATGATCCAAAGGTCGTGACGTGAAAGTCCTGCTGCAGTGAGGTGGCCAGGTTGCTTCGAGGTCAGAGTGCTGAGTTGGCACCGCCTGAGGTCCTGGTTCAAGTGCTGACAGCCTCCTGTGCTCATGCCGGGTTCTTAAGTCTGGAGAATTGATGGCCTTAGCCTGGTTAACAATGCTGCATCAATAACTCCATCACTTGAAGCTTGTTTTTGCATTTCATGTCTAAATTCCATATCTGAGAATCCAAATGTCAGTTTGCCTGTTTCAAAATTAAAAGTTTTCTGTTTTAATTTTGAAATAAACAAAAAGCCAAATTCACGCCTGCTTTGGATCCAGTTTGTCCAAAATGCCCCCACTTGGTTCAGCAAACATACAAAGTCGCGTGCTGGCGTTGCACAGATGTTCAGAACGTATGCATGTGTATGTTCAGTTGTTATCCGACAGTTTATCTTTTAGACGACCCACCTCCAGAACCACTTACTAAATATTGGAATGTATTCCTTGTGATTTGTTAAATCATGGTCACACTTCCCATACCCTGAGAATGGAAGAAAAACAGGAGATCAAAGTGTGTAGTGATTGGCTTCAGACAACAAATAAAACATCCACAGCCTGAGAACATCTGGGTGCCGCTATCTAAGGGGGAAATGAGAACCACAAAACATCCCCGGCGAATTGTTCAATGAGACATTTACGTTCCTCTGATTATTATAAAATAATGGTTTTGTCACCTCGATCTGGTGTTGGGGCTGTACCGTGTATCGAGTATGTCCTCACTTAATCTACAAGCACCAGGGCACACGTTACAGCATTTGGGTGTCACGTTTCTGAATGCCATTTGACTTCCTACCTTTCATTGATCTCCCCCCGTGAAGTGGAGTGTGTTGTGCTGTCACTCACTCCCTGTGTCTGTGTCTGTCACTCACTGTCTGTGTCTGTCACTCACTGTCTGTGTCTGTCACTCACTGTCTGTGTCTGTGTCTGTCACTCACTCCCTGTGTCTGTGCTGTCACTCACTGTCTGTGTCTGTGCTGTCACTCACTGTCTGTGTCTGTGCTGTCACTCACTGTCTGTGTCTGTCACTCACTGTCTGTGTCTGTCACTGACTGTCTGTGTCTGTGCTGTCACTCACTGTCTGTGTCTGTGTCTGTCACTGACTGTCTGTGTCTGTGCTGTCACTCACTGTCTGTGTCTGTGTCTGTCACTCACTGTCTGTGTCTGTCACTCACTGTCTGTGTCTGTGTCTGTCACTCACTGTCTGTGTCTGTCACTCACTGTCTGTGTCTGTGTCTGTCACTCACTGTCTGTGTCTGTGTCTGTCACTCACTGTCTGTGTCTGTGTCTGTCACTCACTGTCTGTGTCTGTCACTCACTGTCTGTGTCTGTGTCTGTCACTCACTGTCTGTGTCTGTGCTGTCACTCACTGTCTGTGTCTGTGCTGTCACTCACTGTCTGTGTCTGTGCTGTCACTCACTGTCTGTGTCTGTGTCTGTCACTGACTGTCTGTGTCTGTGCTGTCACTCACTGTCTGTGTCTGTGTCTGTCACTCACTGTCTGTGTCTGTCACTGACTGTCTGTGTCTGTGCTGTCACTCACTGTCTGTGTCTGTGTCTGTCACTCACTGTCTGTGTCTGTCACTCACTGTCTGTGTCTGTGTCTGTCACTCACTGTCTGTGTCTGTCACTCACTGTCTGTGTCTGTGTCTGTCACTCACTGTCTGTGTCTGTGTCTGTCACTCACTGTCTGTGTCTGTGTTGTCACTCACTGTCTGTGTCTGTCACTCACTGTCTGTGTCTGTGCTGTCACTCACTGTCTGTGTCTGTCACTCACTGTCTGTGTCTGTGCTGTCACTCACTGTCTGTGTCTGTCACTCACTGTCTGTGTCTGTGTTGTCACTCACTGTCTGTGTCTGTCACTCACTGTCTGTGGCTGTGCTGTCACTCACTGTCTGTGTCTGTGTTGTCACTCACTGTCTGTGTATGTCACTCACTGTCTGTGTCTGTGCTGTCACTCACTGTCTGTGTCTGTCACTCACTGTCTGTGTCTGTGTCTGTCACTCACTGTCTGTGTCTGTGTCTGTCACTCACTCCCTGTGTCTGTGCTGTCACTCACTGTCTGTGTCTGTGTCTGTCACTCACTGTCTGTGTCTGTCACTCACTGTCTGTGTCTGTGCTGTCACTCACTGTCTGTGGCTGTGCTGTCACTCACTGTCTGTGTCTGTCACTCACTGTCTGTGTCTGTGTCTGTCACTCACTGTCTGTGTCTGTGTCTGTCACTCACTCCCTGTGTCTGTGCTGTCACTCACTGTCTGTGGCTGTGCTGTCACTCACTGTCTGTGTCTGTCACTCACTGTCTGTGTCTGTGTCTGTCACTCACTGTCTGTGTCTGTGTCTGTCACTCACTGTCTGTGTCTGTGTCTGTCGCTCACTGTCTGTGTCTGTGTCTGTCACTCACTGTCTGTGTCTGTGTCTGTCACTGACTGTCTGTGTCTGTGCTGTCACTCACTGTCTGTGTCTGTGCTGTCACTCACTGTCTGTGTCTGTGTCTGTCACTCACTGTCTGTGTCTGTGTCTGTCACTCACTGTCTGTGTCTGTGCTGTCACTCACTGTCTGTGTCTGTGTCTGTCACTCACTGTCTGTGTCTGTGTCTGTCACTCACTCCCTGTGTCTGTGATGTCACTCACTGTCTGTGTCTGTGCTGTCACTCACTGTCTGTGTCTGTGCTGTCACTCACTGTCTGTGTCTGTGTCTGTCACTCACTGTCTGTGTCTGTGCTGTCACTCACTGTCTGTGTCTGTGCTGTCACTCACTGTCTGTATCTGTGCTGTCACTCACTGTCTGTGTCTGTCACTCACTGTCTGTGTCTGTGTCTGTCACTCACTGTCTGTGTCTGTGTCTGTCACTCACTGTCTGTGTCTGTGCTGTGACCCACTGTCTGTGTCTGTGCTGTCACTCACTGTCTGTGTCTGTCACTCACTGTCTGTGTCTGTGTCTGTCACTCACTGTCTGTGTCTGTCACTCACTGTCTGTGTCTGTGTCTGTCACTCACTGTCTGTGTCTGTGTCTGTCACTCACTGTCTGTGTCTGTGCTGTGACCCACTGTCTGTGTCTGTGCTGTCACTGTTCTCTGTCTTCTGGATATTCAATTGGAATGGTCACGATCTTCCGAAATAGTTTTTCCACAGCAGCTCTATTTTGTAATAGTTGTTAGACAATGATTAAGAAACTCTGCATCTTGAATATTGTTATTTGCCATGAGTTGGCGTGTTTGCTAATCCAACAAGAAGTACGCGTTTTGTGGCGCGTTGGGGTGTGATGTTTTATTCATGAGTCTTTTTGTTTGTATCTTTTATCTGCTGAAAATTTCCACAGCATGAAATAAATCATCAGTTTGACGGCCGTGTGACCATCTCATAGCAGAGTGTGTGGGAATGTGAAGCCCCTATTTAAACAAATCACAAATATTGTCACTGGAAAGATGTGGCAGAATTCCCGTGAAGAATCTCTTCTGCAACTATGCCCTGGCATGGGTTGCACAGCTCTGTGAGATTTACAATCGGATTACTTAGCTCACGATATCATTCCGATTGCACAGTTGGAATAATTCGGGGGGAAAGGTCAAACAAATACTGAAAGTTAAATGGTTCGTGAGTCTCGTCTTCTTCTGAATCGCATTCCTCACCTGCAATGACACATACTCTTATGTTTTTTCGGTAACATCACCTACGTGATTTTACCGAAAAAACATAAGAGTATGAATTCTTGCAATCACGAAAGCTTAAAATCTAGAATGCAATGACACATCCTATTTAATATCTTATTTTAATCTACCACAATTTTCCAGATTTTTTTTCTCGCTGAGCACCCAATATGCTATGCCATACAATTGTAGCTTTTATTTATCATGTACCGTCAATAGTCAACGTCATGTTTTGCAAAGTAATATCGCGTATAGCTTTTATCATAAACGTTATAAGATTACATGACAAACACAGTGTAAGCCATGTCATTGCACTCATGTGCATAGCACTGTGTATAAAACACACACACACACTGCCCACCACTGCCTCTCTATGTAGAGAGTGCCAACACATGCACGTAGCACATTTACAATTACTCGGGGTTTGTTTTCTCTATATAAGAGCACAAATGAGAGGCGTTTGTAACACGCTGGAGAAATGATAGTGGAGTTTTGTGAACCCCATAAAATAGTGTCCAAAAGTGTTAGGAAAACATTTCCAAAAAGGGTTCCAGGTGCAGTAAGGATTGTGGACTGGCCAATCGGGATGCCCAGCGCGTGCACCCAACAGCCAATGGTGAAATATAGACACGGTATTTATGGACGCGCTCCAACACCTCTGATCCACTTTGTAACAGTTTGCGGCTGTTGCGGCGGATGGAATTTGTGCACCGGAGAATTTTATGTTGGACCTGTCTTCCTGCTAAATAAGATGTTACATACAGCTTTTTTTTTTAAACAACTCTTTCTTGTCTGTTATAAACATTGCATAGCGGCAGGGATTTATTGTCTAACTCCCCCTGACTCCTTGGCAAAAGTTGAAGAATGCGGAGATCTGCCTGCCGTCGCTTTCTGGGACGACGCCGCCTGCATCAAGTATGTTGCGAGTTTCGTGTCCATGGAACGCGACTGATACTTCATGCGCGTTCCTTGTCCAGTTCGCATTGAGCTTCGTGAACCTAGGTTACAAGTGCTGCTGCAGCTTGCGAGATGCAGCAGATATTATAGAATTAGAAAATATTGTATAAATCACAATAACTTTCTGTAGACAAAATGTGGCCGTCCCAAATGTTTGATTGTGCTCAGGTTTTAGGGTAAATGAGTCTACCTCCGATTAGTACGCTTGGCTTCGTGCAGTGCGCAATAAGTTCTCCATACATACAAAGCGCAGGCTTCGGATTGGTGTAGCAGAGAGTTGTTTCTCCGTCCGTTGACGAGTGAGGATCATTGAATGGGCTCAGAGAGAAGTCCTCGCATCTTCGCCTTGCTTCACCTGCACCTGCTGCTCCACAGCCTCGCCAGGTGTTGCGACTGGGAGGTCCTCCTCGTGTGTGCGTGGACGTACCTCGTGGACGTACCACGTGTCCATATCTCTCTCGCAGTCCACCAACGGCGTGTTCATTGGCACTGACATTGGAAGTGGTGCAAAAATACAAAACAAAATTCTTGAGAGAGAAAAAACTTTCAAAAGGAGGAAGATTTGCGAGGAAGTAGGGAGACATAGAATGCTGATTTTGGACACTGTGTGTCTACTAGTTCAGCTACAGATGGTGTTATTGGCAGACTACATATGCATGTTGGAAAGTATGAGAACTCTGGCAGAAATGCTATAGAAATGGTGGATTAACCAATGCTAAGATGATGAAACTATCACATTTACCAACGCCCGTGCCATGGTGTGGTCCTCGTGTTGTAGCAAAAATGTGAGTTTGCGATCGTTGTCACGTTTGGCTCATTCGGTAACGAACAGGTCCGGGTGAAGATTGTGACAGTTCAATCAACACTCCGTTCTGCTGTAGCTTTAGTGGTAATGATAGCCCCTGCCAAGTAGCAAGAGATGACATTGAGAGAGTACAACAGCAGTAAAAAAAAGCAAATAAAATGCTTGGGAGCATTTCTTGAAATATTCAATCTTAGTCTGAGCACGCAATTGACAAGGCAAGTGTTGGCAAGACGCCATTTATCATGTCATTGTTTCATGTGCATCTGTTTACTACTCATCTTGATCTGTTTGGTCACTAGACAATGACAACACCAAGTGCAGGAGTAATGATGCTCATTATTTTTGTGTAACTTTTTCTGTCATTAACAATCGTGTTAAGGTGTAATTATCCACACACCGCTTGCACTTGGCACAGATAGCGTGGTAGAAATCAGAGAGAAATCCATATAGATTGAATGCAGTGTAGACATGGAGCATATTGGTCACGAAATGCTTTCAGGTGCATAAAGTAGAATGGAATTCGGTACGTAATTAACTTTGATGCCAGTGAGCCTTAAGCATCCAAACATAGACATTGATCCACAACCCATGTGATCATAGACCTTTATTTTAAAAAAATACCAGCTGCTTTAAGTGCTGTATAAAATCTCAACTGCATCTTGCAGAGCACTGAAATCTATTGCAAATATTCTTCTTAACATCAAAGACCAATTATATGAATAATTGTATTTATACAGTACAATTTCACAGATCTCATCTTCTCATATCTGCCCTAACAAATTAACCTCCCACACCCGGGGCAGTATTTGTGCACGGTGTAGCTTTTTAATTTCATATGTTCACCAATCTGACCTTTTCATATTCAGTGAAATATTCGTAATGTCGTGTATGTTCACTCACTTCTCTATGTATGTTGAACTTCTTTCACACCATACGTAGCGGAGTGAAGCATGTCCCCAGGATCACAGCAGTTTGCCTATCATTTTAGTCCAGTAACCTATTTATGCTCGATGGTGTAACGATCATTTTATACAGATGTTCATATAATCCGACCCTTTTCACATTTCCGCCTAAACAGCACCTCAATCCCCAGCAAGTCGGATATATGTGGCGTTGTACTCTTCGGCATCATTGCCATTGTCTGTCTTGTGGAACCGTCGTGATGTAGCCCCTTGGCATTTACAGAGTCGCGTCGAGCTTTGGCATTTCAATAACGGCATCTCATTGCACAATCGCTGTACGAAACGAGGCCGTGTGATGGAGCCCGCTGGTGGCCCCACGCTGAAGAGGGAACTAGCTCGCCATTGCCTCACCCCCCCCCAGCTCTGTGGAATTTTTCCGCAAAGTGTCAGATGCTTTTCATCAAGCACGATGCCGGTTTTTTTTAAATAACGGTTCATGACCACCTGTGCGCTTGCGAAGTGGAACATGAACTTATTTCAATGTTTATGAAATGTAGAATAAGTGTCTTGTTTGCCCCAGAATAATGTCAACAGAGTCCATGACCAGATCACCGGGAATTCACCGGATCTCGGAAACTAAGCCTGGGATGAGCCTTGGCCAGCGCTTCTAAAACTAAAACTATGAATACTTTCTTTTATTTCACCAGGTAAGGTCCACTGCGCTATATAGCCCTCTCTCAGGCACGACCTGGCGACAAATGATAGCTCAACGAAGTTGCTTATATTCTTAGGTTTTTTCGGTAAAGTCACGTAGGTAAAACATAAAAATTAATGAAAATAAAATAAAATGAAAACAGTTGCTTACCTTGTAGACATTACAGCATCCAAACACTCTCAACGCATGTTCCTCAATGTGGAAGGGAAACCCCGGAGGAACCGGGGAAAAATTAACGCGACCACGGGGAGAACATTTACAGGTGTCGGAGGCGAGATCGAACCCACGACCTCCTGCATATCAGGCGAAGGAGTTAACATTTCACCCCCACGGCGCAATGCACAGTGGGTGTTACCACCTGCGGGCAGCAGAGGGCACTCCAACAAGATCTATTGTTATATCGTACTGCTATGCTCCCGTGTGTATGCTCCCATCAGCCTGCAGCGACCAGCGTGGTGGAGTACGTACGGGAGCACACTCGCCATGACCCACACGGTGTGGAGAAGGCCCTGACCCCGCAGTGAACTGGCCTAGGGCCGTGCACAACATCGACACGGTGCGGCATCTGTACGAGGCATCCACCAGTTGCCTCCCTGCTGCCTCTCGGCTTGTTTTAGGAGTACTCGGAGCGGCGTGGGTGAGCTCACCAGCGGCGTGTCAGGAACAGCTCGGCCACGCTGGCGACAAGGCACTGAACACGTCGCCATCTGTTTAGGCAAGGGGCCATGTGAGCATTTAAAGAGCCCAAAGTGTAAACAAATTGTTGCGTTACATTTCTGCCTTTTGGCAAAGTGCTTCTGCTGTGTAGACAAGCAGATGGTTTTGAAGTGCTGAATATAATGAATGTATGAACTCAAGACGCTCCACTGCATACCTCGCTAATTGAACACCGAGGCTTTCGCGAGCAATCTCACCCGACACAGCCAACGAGTGAGGCGTGTCGGGTGGTGGCGGGTTTAACGACACATTTATATATTTATGCGATCTAACCCAAAAAATACCTCTATTATGGGCCTCAATAATTATCAGTCCGGTTAAAGACATTTCCTGCATTGTCATCGTCAGCCGTGCTCAATCCACTGCTGGATGAAGCCTCCCCAAACCGTCGCCCCCTCTAACGGCTCTGCCATGTAACAATCCACCCAGCTCCTGCACGCGAGTCGATGTAATCGTTCCATCTCATGATGGCTATCTTCTTTGAGGCATTCCAGTCCTTGGTTGCCACTCCATCCATCGCTCTTCTTGGCCATCGGTCATCATCCCCTCTGGTAACGTGTCCTGCCCTAACCCGCTTACTTTTATGAGCAGTTTTAACGTTGTGTGTAGGCTGCATACGCATGCTTTCTACTCCACGTGGCTCAATAGACAGTTTAGGAGATTGCAGAGACGGCAGAGTGCAGTGTTGAAGTCGTTTAATGTTGTCACACCTCATCATCATCATCATCAGGTCTCAGCAGGAGCTGAGCTGGGGGAGTAACTGGAAGGGCGATCACCGTGGGGTCCCACAACATAGTTGTGGCTTCAACATAGTTGTGGAGTCAACATAGTTGTGGAGTCAACATAGTTGTGGCTTCAACAACACAGTTGTTGGGTCAACACAGTTGTGGCTTCAACATAGTTGTGGGGTCAACATAGTTGTGGCTTCAACAACACAGTTGTTGGGTCAACACAGTTGTGGCTTCAACATAGTTGTGGGGTCAACATAGTTGTGGCTTCAACAACATAGTTGTGGGGTCAAAATAGTTGTGGGTCAACAACACAGTTGTGGCTTCAACAACATAGTTGTGGGGTCAACATAGTTGTGGGTTCAACAACACAGTTGTGGGGTCAACATAGTTGTGGGGTCAACATAGTTGTGGGTTCAACATAGTTGTGGGGTCAACATAGTTGTGGGTTCAACATAGTTGTGGGGTCAACATAGTTGTGGGTTCAACATAGTTGTGGGGTCAACATACTTGTGCTGTCGGCTGCTGCTCTGGGGCTACGTTGTCAGCAGAGGGCAGTTCAGGAAAGCAACATTGTTGGACTGTACTATGCTCCAACGTCAACGCCTTCACCAGTCCACACTGACGAGCAATGTGGAATGTGGTCAAATAACCACCACGACCTGCATGGCATGGCAAGGCCCTCGTGAGGCAGTATATTTACAAACTATATTTAAAAAAAAATTACTCGGTAAACCCCACTGCGACCACGGGTAGAGAGACACGCAAACTGCAAATAGACAGGCGTCAGGGTCGGGATCGAACACACGACCTCCTGTACACCAGGCGAGGTAGTTAACATCTCACCACCGTGGTGAGATGTTAAGGACTGCACGTGCACTATATTACCTGGTAATTATCATTGCACACGATAGTTTTGTTTTATCTGATTGATCAATGCAAAGTGGTGGGGGCAAGACAGGAATAACGTTCGATGTGGCTCTTCTCATGCGTGTCTCTCAACCTAATAACCTCCCTTCATCGTAGAGCTATGTGTCGGATCACTGTTTCAAGACAGCCGTTCGTTGAGGTGCTTTGTCATGTTAATTTATTCGGATATAAGCATGCATACATTGTGTCCTTTGACATTTAGAGAGGAGAAAAAAACCTGTGTATAAATATGTTACTGTTAATGTCGTGTTTGCTTGTTAAAGGCAGCCCTGTTTCTGAAACAGGCTATAATCTGTTCCATATGTCCCCGACTAAAGAAAAAACAGCTATTCCGATTGGCGTATTGTGTGCACTGTGTTTAGCAGAACGTTCCTTTGCCATGGTTTTTTTTATATTTGGCATATCCCGCGGGACAACCGTAAGTGAAGAATGATGAAAGCAAAATGGTGTTCAGAATTTTGATTATCTACACTTTAACTCAATTTCTAAAACATGTAGACATCCAGAATTTGTATTGGGGTGGCATGAATAAGCCAAGGCACAAATATATATTTTGTCGTCAATAGTGAGTTGCCTCCTTAAGCAGATTAATGTATTTGAAGAAGCCATACAAATGTATTATTGAATATTATTATTGAATATTATTATTGAATAGCCCCTTGTCAAGGACAAGCTTGGCTTTGACTTTAACATTTGTACCACGACCATTTAAATAATATATGTAAGTAAAAGACGTTGCTATTTTGAATAAACATTGTATAGTCATGCATTATAATGAAATCGTAAAGCAGAGACCACGTGTTTATTTTACAGTGCAATTTCAGGATTTACTACTTCTGAATTATAATAATCTGATTTGAATAACATTGCCATTTTTCACCTTCTACAATTTGTCACGTTCTTGCTGACGATCACATATAGGATTACATTGAATGTAATATAGTATTACATTGCATGTAATATGGCTACATTTATTTATAAGTATATGTGTTGTTTAGTAACTTCATTACTTTTTTCAAAATGTCAGTTATCAAAATACGTGCTTCAATTCTTAGTCCGTTTTAAACATTCTGTACAATAATAATTCTGAATTATGTGTTTGCTCATTCTTACGCAATGCAAGTTCGATTTCTAGCTCAATGGGACACATGGTGTGCTGATAGCTCCTCCTCTTTTTGTCAGCCACACCCACTTTTACATAGACACGCCCACTAAGCAGCTCGTCCTGCTCACGGCGGTGACCTCACTCTGCAGAGACCCCGACTGGCAGCCCCGCCCACTTCTCGGCTGCCCCCCCTCTTCCCCCACATCGTGAGTCGAGTGTGAGGCAAGACGACTTCAAACTGGGACAACATCCCTGGATGAGGGTCTCGTCGTGTTGCGTGGGTTGTGAAGGTTGGCCATACTTCACCATACTTGTCAGTGCGGGTTGGTGAAGGCAGGGAGCATAGACTCGGGTGCATAGAAGTGCAGTACAATGATGGTCATGGGTTTATTTTTAAACAATGATATAGAGCAACGTAGCTTTTGTTTCGTAGCGTTTTGTATATTAATATGTTGCTTATCACTGGATGGAATTTAATCTGATAGAATGAAGTGATCAAGATATCCTGTGGCCGAAATCAAATGTATTGCCTAAATGAGACCAATGTCCTCGGCTTTGATTCTTGACACTGTTGCGTCACGAGGGCTGTAGAATAATGAGAAGTCGTGCCGCCCTGGTTACACACCCTGGCAAAGATGGCCCAACGAAAACAAATGACACCGCTGCGTTTAGAAGTTAGAACTGCCTGCTTCGGCACGTAGTGATTTTACGAGCCTGGGTTCTGTGCGGGCGATGTTTTGTTTGTTCGAATACCCCGAGCAGACGATTATTTAGTTCACCAAAGACTGCCCTTAACAGATGTGGCACTGTAGCAAGTTGGAATAGTGCCTGGTGCCAATATGTCGTTTTCCTCTTGAAGATAACGGTTCTGCAGTTGCTACCCCCAGCACTGCACCGCAAGCCTTCCTGTGTGCCCCCACGTGTTTCACCATCGCCAGCTTGCAGAGATTTAGTGCGCCAGGTTAACAGGCTCCACATTGAGTCGTTAATCAATTTAATCTGCTGAACAAGATATATTGCTTTGTGAAACATGCAGCGCTCAACCATCTTAGGCGTTGCATTTATAATGGGGGCTTGTTACATAGAAAATGAGGTCGGCTCCAGCCACCGTTTGTTCCGAAGTTAGGCAGCGAACCAAGCGTCAATAATTAATAACACCTCGCAATAGAAGTGTGCGAAGCAGGCCTGGCTCCAGCTCCTCTCGGATGGGGGTATGCAATAGGAGCATCACGCGGACTCCGGACATCCTCGCAGCGCCTTCAGGCTGACCATTGAACAAAGACGGTGGCCACTGCATCGCGATGCGCTTTCAGATGCGCTTCTGCGGCCGTCTGGAACGCTCTTCCGATATTAGGAAGCCACTGGAGCTATACACTTTTAAAGCCAGATTGAAAACTCATTTCCTTCGAACTTATGTTGTGTTTAGTTTGTTGTCCTTCCCCCGCATCTCCGATGAGCACGGTTGGCTACGTACAGTCCGAATTCAGTTCAACATCGCACATACAAACACTAGAGCGGTTGTGTGGGCCACCGTAACGGTGATGTACCGCTAACGAGAGTGGGCTTGAGTGGGCCACAGGGACGTTTCGTGGTGCGCGGCCCACCTCAACAAGCGCAGCGTGTGGGGGATAACCGTTATTGAGTCAATTCGGGGATTTATAAAGACCCATTGTGACGAAGTTATTACGCGATGTCAATTACCTGTATTTGCCACAATCCTGATGAAGCTGGTTGTAATCACCAGCGAAACGTCGTACTCAAATTGTAAATGTTGTGGGTGTCCGCTCCAATACACCGGGCTTCAGAAGTAGCGACTAATTGGCGCGTTTTGGGTGGTGGGAGGTTGACGACACATTTATATTGACGCAGTCTCACCCACAAAAACCTTTATTATGCGGACTGTATATCATTGCTTTTCTGTATTCCAAATACTGCACATTGCTGTGCTGTAGTTGTAAAACTATACTTTTAAATTGAATAAAGTATACAGTATGTTTCATATTAGTGATTTAATACCTAATGTATGACTGTGATGTACTTCAAAGCTCTGTGTAATCATATATTATTAATAGTCTTGCACTTCAAATGTGTTTGCATGCCATACTTGAGGAGCTGTACGTTCAGATATACAGTACAGTATATCTACAAGTCACTTACATACCACTATTAATGGAAAACATTTCAGTTATTTTGATTAGTTTGAAACCTGTGAATGGAGCCATACAAGATTAACTTCCCATCGTGCCAAACCTCGTCGGCCATAATGGGAGCGGTGCTTAGCCAACATTGGAGAAAGGGGGCCTCAGAGGTCCTCAAACAGAGACGCGTTGTGATGCGAATATGGAAATCGTACATTCGCAAGCATTAGTTCTGCTCTTGAGCAGGGGACACAGCGCTCTGGGCATTTCTTCGTCATTGTAAGTTGGAGTTTTACGCCCCATCTGAAGCATTGGGTTAATATTCTGCACGATGCACGATACATTTAGCGTTCACACTGCCAGTTTTTGTAGTAAAGTACAAGATTATATTATTATTGGTTCATTTTGAGAAGAGTACATTTTGTCAGTGTCCATCAAGCAAAACCTCTGTTCCAGAAATAAGACAATTATTTTTATATGACGCTGTTGTGTGATTCGTTAACTCCATATAACACTGGCAAGCCTAAATTCTGAACGTGAATCTCTTCTTGGAAACGGGAATATCAATATGAGATGGAGACTGCTTCCTCGCTTCACATCCAAACAAGGAAAGTGGCTGCACATAAGATGAATGCCGACAAAGAATTCTGATAGAATTTGTGGATGCTATACCGGGGCACTACCAGACACCTCCTCGCATTTCAGGCATCGTTTAAAAAAAGGTAATGACTACACTTTTTGTTTCATTCTCATATGCTTATGATAGTTCTTACGATGATAGTTATCAACGGTTCTGTTACGTAGTTGTACATTGCAGCTGAAATAACGCATGCTTTTCTCGACCAAGTGGCTTATGTATGTCACTCATTTCAGCCGGTAAGGCTCCGTTGAGCTCAGCATCTCTGTTACAAGGATCACGACAGCCCACACCTTTGGCAGTGTCGGCAGTTACATGACATTGTAGGGAGGGGATTTGCAAACTCACAAGGGCAAAAACAAACATTCGTATGAAACATGCAATTTGTTGTAAACGTGATTCAAGAAATAAGATATATTGTCTTTTAGCTTCCTTTAGCTCACTCGCAAGGGCCGAGTGAAGTTCCTGTCCCGTTCCTCTGAGTCATGGAAGCTTTACAAAGCCCTTCGAGGGCTCGTGCATAACCTCGCTGCCGATGGCTGTGAGATAGAAAGCAGTGCCACGTCCAGGTTCCAGACATCCGTAGCAAATCGCAGCCGCCGCCTTCCTGCCATAAGCCCCTTATTCATGTAGCCCCCATTACACTACATTCTGTAACATTGCATTCTGTAAGATTACATTCTGTAAAATTGCTTCTGGCGGCTCTAGTTATCGAACATGTAATAGTGAACATATCAAAACATTTGTTTGCAATTCGATTGACAACAATGTGCAGTGCTGGAGATATCTGAAAAGGAATGCTAAATAATAATCTGTATTGGAGCATTTTGTCCGTGTGTGTGAACCTCTGCTGCACCAAGACAGTGCAGAGAGTTACGGTCATTTAAATTAGACGTCATCGTTTGCAGACTTGCCGTGTGTGCTCGAGTATGCCACAGCATGCACGCTCTGTTTAGAGGATGGTTACACATGTTGCGTTTGTGTTTTCTACTTTGTACAGCCAACAGCCTAAAGTTCATTCTTTGGTTCTTTCGGTTAAGTCACGTCTAAAAATAAAATAATAAATTAAAATAATAGCGACGTTTCGATTGCAACACAAGCAATCATCATCAGGCATAAAAGAAATAGCAATAAAAATCTAACTAGAAAACTGTAGACATACATACAAGACAGACATTATATCACATACAAGCAGACAGAGCCTAAAGTTCAGTTAAGAGTTTTGTTAAAAGTAAAACTCCTCCCATGCAGTCATATTACCCACGACTAATACTTCAATTATCCGTGGCAGTGTTCATCCTATCATCTGCAATTTGTTTCAGGCAGTTATTTGAACACATTTGTGGATAGCCCCACAGATAATTATTGGATCCACGATGTTTGTTCTCCACATTGCTGCAGATACATTTCTATATTCTACTTGAATATGTATTATTGCCTTCCCTACGATGGGCACTTGATGTTTTATCGGAATGCACAAACTAAATTTTAGAAATGCATGGAAATGCATCTTCTCAAAGTACAATAGATTATTATTAGTATGTTACATTATTAATCATGGATGAGAGAGGCACAATCGCTTACTGGCGAGCGCACTGCGCTATGAACTCCGAGACCTGAGTTTCACTCCCACTCACGGCCAACATCAGTGGCGAGGGATGTCTGAGCTCGTTCAAGCCACTTCCCACTCCTCCCAACAGCACCAATCGGCATTAGCCTAGCTTGGTGAAATATGGTCAAACGACCCCGACGAGCAACACGGCATCATGCGTTGGATTGAATGAAGGTGAAATTAATTCATGTGCATTGATTTCGTTTTTTTGCATAATACAGTACGGTAAAATAGTTGTCGTATGGTTAAACTCCTTCTCTTTGGGTCTTCGGTAAGTCACGTAGATAGAAAAATAATAGATCACGACGTTTCCATCGCAACACAGGCGATCGTCTGTGTTGATGTGGGGCAATACTATTTGGGAAGATCTTATTGATTAAAATCCGCAAAAATAACTCCTCTTATCTAGCCGTGGATGAATGCAAATACATGTATTGATATGTACCACGACTCTGGTTCTCCATAAAACAGGTGCAGTTAGGAGGATGAATTTGAACGCTCGGAGTGACGACTTCCAAGTGACTATTATCTGCCAAATATTGTGGATAACAGGAAAAATCGTCCCAGCAGGAGTTTTCACTGATAGATTCACGGCTGTAGATAATAGGTGTTGCAGATCATTTGCATCGCAGATAACTGACATTTCGCTGCGCTGTTTGACGTCGTGGGCCACTTGACCCCAGGCCATGCACACAATCACGCTTTGACATTTTTTGTTGCAATGCTTTCCTGCTGAGTTCACGTTCCAGGGCTAGCTCGCCATTTGCGGAATGCGAGTGCTCCATACTTGCTTCATGACACTGTCACACTTTAGTGAGTGTGAAAATGCTGGCATTGTTTCATGGCATTCCCATACAAGCTTATATATGACATTTTAACGAGCTAACTTCTTACACATTGCAACAAAATGTATCGTACTGCCATTTGTTTCATTTCAACTTGCATTCAGGACCTTCCTCCTCACTCTGTAAAAGTATGTGTATACATGCACATTATGCAGTATCATCCATTTGCAAGCGTTTGCACTTTCAAGAATGCTTACTCTGTTCATTATTTCCGTGGTATATACAGTCAAAGGGTTTCTTTGTTTAGGGTTGTATTTGTTAAGGATTTGATGCGTTCAGGGTTTTATTAGTTTTTTAAAGGCGTGAGTTATTCTCTGTAGAGCCTTGTGTAAATTGCAGCGTGTGTGAAATCACGTTTAGGGGTGCAGAGCAGAAACGATTTGGGGATCCATCTATCATTTGGTAAAACCCGAGTGAGATGACAGAAGATATAGAGACAAGAAATGTAGTAAGATAACAGAAGAAAGATGCAGACAAGATAGAAATTAGCGAGATTATGTGTTTTACTGTTAATTACATTGTTATGTTTATTGGTATTTCAATTGAGCCGATATTTGATGCATCCATATATCTTCATGATTCCAGCAGCCCTTTAGTTTGTTGGGGCCCTAAGCTATTACTTGGCTCGCTTGTGGCTAGCGCCACTGCTGCGCCACAGTAGTGAGATGTTAACTCCCTCGCCTGGCGTGCACGAGGCCCGAGGTTCGATCCCGACCGCGACGCCTCTTGATTTGGATTTTGCACCTTCTCCCCGTGGTCATGTGGATTTTTCTCCGGGTCCACTTTGTTGAGCTCTCATTTGTGGCCAGGTCGCATCTGAAAAAGAGCTACATAGCTCAGTGGGCCTTACCTGGTTAAGTAAAACATAGTCCTACTGCAATGTGTTTCGTGTCAATGGCTGAAATGTAAAAGCGGGAATTCCTTCGTCATGGCCTGCATTGCGGCTCATTTCCCAACTCTAGTTGGATTGCACGCGGTTGCTGCAAGAAGCAGCAGTGTAGCCTACGCAATTACATGCATTCCTGATGTGAAACGGGTTCACGTGTAACGGGTTCACGTGTAACGGGTTCACGTGTAACGGGTTCACGTGTAACACGCTTAGACGGATGGAGGGGGAGTTGCACAGGGACCCTGGGTCGGCCTGCCACGTCGGGGATTCATTGCCTGGACCCAGGTCCAGCAGTGTTTAGGATTTCTTGGGGATTCGGACAAAGAAATGCTTTTTGCAGCACAATTGGTGGCCTTTAATTATTTATTGATGCACATTTGCCGTGTTGTTTATGTTGCTTTATGGGCATGGATAAAGCTTTGTGCGGAGTATTTCATCGGAAAACCAGGAGTTGTTTGATATTTTTGTTCAATGCATCTTTAGAGAGGCCAAAGAAAACAGCGACTGAGTCATGAAAAGGGAGTTATTGTTTACAATACCAGTAAATATTTGCCAAATTGATTGTAATATCACTTTTGGTCAAAGCCTTAACGTATACAGTATGGCCTACATGTAATAGCACGAATGGTAGAACATTGACAGTTATTTGTATAAACAAACCGTGACGTGGCCCCAGTGTCTCCAGTGTAGAGCATGCACAGTTACTCTCTACATATCTACACCGCGATGTGAGGGAGTGGGGGCACACCGCGCTCTCAGCCCGGCGACCTGAGACCGAGTCCCAGCCAAGACCAACATCAGCGGTGGTTGATATCTGAATCTGTCCTCTGGGTTCACCCCATTCCACCAACTTTGCAATGAGCAGCATATGCTGAAGGGTGGTCATACAACCCCCATGACTCGGCACGGTGGGGGAAGGCATTCACTGAGCACTAGATTAGCAAAGGATTGCCAGTAAGTACTTAAACAGTACAACAATCACGTGGCCACCATTGGCAATCGACATGGAACAATTCCATTCCCATCCCCAGCAATTCTGTGAATTGGCACAATTTATGGAAACGATTCGAATCAATTAATTTTCTTTTAGATCGCCCCGATTCCATTTTGGTCTCGATTGCAAATTGTTGTTCACTTTATTATCTTAATTTTAATTGAATGATATGTGATGTGGGTATTGCATTTTATCAATCGTAAAAAATACATTCTTTACGCATGATTAGATTGCACGTGTCATGAGCACAAGCATCAAATTCGTGAATTAGTTGCTGTATCGTTATGGACTCGTGCATTCTTGTATTTAAAATGAGCGATTTTTAAGTGCTTTGAGGAGTTGCGCAAGGTCCAGACTGTAAAGTGGGATTTTAAAAAAGTGAATGGGTTAATAGCAAAAAATTGTTCCAATGTTTCAACTCGTGAGAGCTAAAATGGTGTATTCTGAATGAAGTACTTTGTCCCACAGCCTGACTCAGTTCAGAGCTGTCAGCTTTGGAATCGTCATTTATTTTTGATGAATTCACAGCGGTGATATTAAATTTCTCAGCAGTGCTGAGATTTTGCATGCCTTCTGTGGGGTCTAACTTCCGGTTATTCAGTCAACTGCAATTTGAGGTATGACAGGTGATGTACCCTTAACATGTGGACTTTCTGTTTCTCATTTGGTTGGGCCGAACTGTAACACTTCAAGCTTGTTATGAAATCATGATTGATCTGCATGATGTCACATCATCTTTTGGTCAGTGACAGGAATGCGTGTGTTCAATCATTCATTCCTTTTCTCCACGCAGCTTTGGTCATTGCTGTAAGTGACAGTGCACGGAGGCTGCATGTTGGATGGTGTGGATCGAGCACAATATCCAGCAAGTGATTAAGATGCGTGGCGTGGTCTCTTGATTTATTATATATAAAGAGGTGGGGGGGGTGAGACAAATATTTAAAATAAATCTCTTTTGTTGAAGTAACATTTGCCACCGCCACCAGCCATGGTCAATCCACGGCTGGATGAAGGTCTTCCCAAGCAACCGCCATCCATCGTGGAACAATAAAAATCCACATAATGCCACTTGCTTTACGAATCCTTCATTGATTCACTTGTAATTCCAACTGAATTATTTAATTTAAGCCTCATGAACAAAGAATACACTAAACCTTCTTGTGTATAGTCAGCTCAGGGAATTACATTCAGCCATATGCTATACTCCAGTACGGTACCCTTAAATCACTCGTGCACTCTTGTGATAAATGTGCACCAAGAATTATGTATTTAGAACGTTGTAAATAACATACGATATTTATATTCAGACTTCATTCCATAAGTTTCCATTGCTGGATCTTTTCCAAATGCTTCGCTGTTAAAATGTTTACTTTTCAGCTCTGCCTCTTGTAGCCTTGCTGCATGATGTAATACGTAAGAAGATTTATGTTGAGTGTGGTGTAATGCCTAGAATAGACAGTAAATTCTAACATGGATTTTTTTTCTCTTTAAGATGTCCAGTATTATTGCAAATGCAGGAATAATGTGCACCGTGCTGTTGAACAGAGTTAGTGCGTTATGTTTTAATGTTGAAGGAACACTTAATGTACTTAAATGCATTGCATTTTTGCTATTTACATGTTATCATGAGATGAAGGGACTTCTATTGGTAAGCATTGTATTGTCAGGAACAGCTCACACAAAGTGATATCCCTTCTGAAGTCACTCCAGCAGGAGTCTCTTCTTCCATCACGAGTGCACATGTAAGATAGCCGATGGCCAACACTAAAGACCTGCTACTATTCTAGCAGGTAAGGCCCACGAAGCTCGAGAACTATTTCAGAAGCAAACTGGCCACAAATTATAGCTCAACTCGTGGCGGCCAAGGAATGGAACACATTCACTACATTGCAGATTCGTGAGATTTCAAAGGCTTTCGAAGGCTTTCATCCAGCAGTAGATGAATCATGGCTGATGGTGATAAGTGCGGTGTACGCGTGTGGAGCGATGGCTCCATGGTTAGCGTACTGAAGTATGAATGCGATGACCAGAGTTCAATTTCCGGCCACAGCTAACATTACCGACGAGTGATATGTGACCCGCTCATTGCCCCTCAAGCCCTGAAGCAACCCACACTGAGCAGCAAGTGTGAAGCATTAGAACCCTGGCTGTGTGGAGAGCTTCATCCAGCAGTGGAACGACAAAGGGGTGTACATAATGCTTTATTATGAACAATAAACATGATCATTACACACCATTTCCAACATGACTTGCTTTAGTTCAGAATTGTACTGATTGAAGTCAAAAATACATTGAATGGGATCGTTTTGTCTGAGTAGCCATTGGTGTGACTCAGCTGAGGCCATCGCCTCACTCTGGTTGCATCTTGGATGGTAGCGACTCGATGTTTCCATGCAGACATATCACCCCCTGAGCCACACGACCCCCTTCTTAATTCAGTTCTACTTTTCTAAGTAATTTTTTTTACCGTTAGTATTTATATTGTGTGAGATTTTAAGACAATTCCTAAATAATATAGTGATGTTAATATTACCATATGGATAGCATTGGTAGTGCAACAATGCACACGTCTTGACACGTTCTGTGACAAACCATGATCACTTTATGTCATGTTATATATATCCACACAATTATGGATGGACCCGCTGACAAGCCTAGATGTGACATGAAGGGTCAACCCTTGTTTAGCGTGATTGGATTCGTAAATTATCTACGCCGTGTAATTTTGGAACAATTTAAGCCTCGACACGGCCACGGACGGGGCTGATGTTCCTGCAAACGACGTCAAAGTGCCGCTGACATGCACTTCAACATCCACGTGCTTTGGTCATGCTCTGCCACGTGACAGGGCGCAGGAGACATTAAGACTGTTGAACCCTTTTAATGTCCTCCTCGGTGGCAAATGTCGAGAATGCATTAACCACTGGGCTGTTCGGCCACATGGAGCTGATGCGTGCACGCGGCTCGCGCAAGGAGGCCGCGGCTTGTACAATAATAACGCACGTGCACAGCTCCACACATGTGGCTCTCATAAAAAGTTTGATGTTGCAACTTTTACACATTTCATGTTTCAGGCATAATATTTCAAACTGTTTAGTTATTTATTTCTTGTTTATTTAATTTTGCTATATTCGTAGCAACCCAAATAATTCTCGTTCAAGCCGACGTTTCACGTTCGGACATCACAACCATTGGTGCGTGATGGTCTCTGCCAGGTTTGGGATATTTACAATTGTTGGTTGTTATTGTCTTGTTATTTATTGGGATGAAGCTTCGTCTGTTAAAGGAGGGATGGCTGGAAAGCATTGTTTTAGACCACAGTGCGCCCGATTGATGCAGGCCTCCCCACACCCCGCGTCAGTCATGGGGATTTGTTTGACTTCACCAACTCGTCGGCGGTGGTTGTTGCGGATTTTCGGGAGGAAAGCGAAGTGCCCGCGGCTGGTTCAGATATCATTCGCCACTGATGTCAGCCGTGCCCGGGAATCGAACTCGAGCCGCCAGGCTCATAGATCAGTTCGCTAAACACTGTCGCTGGATATTTCCAGATCTGCTTTGAAAAGCTGAGTTGGGTTACTTTTTTTTTTTACAAATTGTACCACTTGAAACATTTCTGCAATTCCAGCTTAATTTGTTGGCATCCTTTGCCATTTTTTGGGACTTAAATTACAAACTGAATGTTAAAGAGCAAGCACAGATACCGTGTCCATCTATTTAAGGAGGCTTGCGATGAGGAGTGAGTGAGTGTTAGGTGTGTGTGGGAAAGGGAGTCATCCATTACAAGAAGCAAAGTGTTGGCACGAGGCTGTCGTGACGTTACTCGAGTTAGATTTATAGACGTTTCATTAAACGTGAAACATTCAACAGATCCAAATGACATTGCGGAACGATCGTAGAAGCGGTCCCTGAAGCATCTCGTGGTGACGGCTGTTCCCTAGGGGTGCCGCTGTACACGCCAACACTTTAACCTTCCACATTTGGTAACCACTGCTTGGGAACATTTTGAAAACACTGTTTGGATACTTTGCCCTTGTTTAGCCAAGTTTGCGCTTGCTATTGTTCACAACCGTTGCTATTTCCCAGCCTCGCGTAGACAGGTGAATGTTCCACGTAAAACACGCGCCACATCAAGGCGCATCAATTACTCCGGGTTGTTTGTACATGTTTATGAAACGGCCATCGTTTGTTACGTGTGGTCGTGAAGGTGGGCCAAATGGCGATTGGCCCAAGTGCGCTCGTGGCAGGGCCCCGCTCCCCGCGGTGTTTATACAGCGCCTTGAACGAGATCTGTGGGAATTCCGAGATGTTTACCCACCGCGTGTGGGGCGGGCACGTGGCTTTCTGATTTACCCTCTCGCTCTCTCTCTGACGTTGCCGTCGCTTGTTTGTGTTTTACAGAAATCGAGCTGAGGGCAGCCTGCGATTGGTTATGCGCTGCAGGATTCCCGCAGTATGCTCAGCTCTATAGAGGTGCGTTTGGGGGTATTGTGTTTGTCAAGTTCAGCTCGCTCCCGCGTCAAATCCAAGCTGCAATTCAGCTCCATAACTTTGATCCCTTCAATTGAACTTCTGCTAATTGCGATTAGTCCATGGCTCTACATGAGGGTAAAGGAAAAGGTGCAGTCACGCAAGCGAGTGCTCATGGCACTCCTGTCAGAAGGCCTGCTTTAGAGGGAGCTGTAGGGTATATATATGCCTATATTGCTATTTTTCAGAAGCGACCTGACCACAAATGATAGCTCAACAAAGTGGCTTATGACGTGGAAATTTATAGCAGCCAAATACTCTAAACATGTGATGTTGATTCTAAATGTAGAGGGAAACTCCAGAGGACCCATAGAAAAATCCACGCGGCTATAGGGAGAACATGCAAACTCCGTATATATACAACAGGCGTCAGGGTCGGGATCGAACCCACGACCTCCTACGTGCCACGTGAGGCAGTAAACATCTCCTAGCCACCGTGGCGCCCTGCAATATTCCTCCACAAAGTGCTCGGTGAAGCTTAATGCAACGTTACACTGCATAATTCTTGTGCGTGGCATTCGGACATTGCAGTCTCGTAGTCTGAGACGTCAACTACCCCCAACATAGTCAGCGACATGGTTCTCCCCCCCCCCATCTCTGCAGATCTGCGTTGTCCCATAGACATATCCGCGGTGCACAAGGACCACGCGTATCTGGACCAAGATTCGTTTGAATCTCTGTGTAGGTAAGTTTCACTTGTTAAAAGTTGAAGGCTTTTCGTGAATACATTCTTCAGCAGTACTTGATGTATTATTATTGCTTATACTTGTTGCAATTAGCCTCAATATAGTTTTGTCAAGAGAATCCTGATAAGTGTTTTCAGGAGGGGATAGCAATCGCTATGTGTTTCCCATTTAAGAAACTGTGTAGATAATTTGGGAAGTTTGGAAAAATGTGGACCATCACAATGGACGACTCTTCAAAAAATGTCACAGAAGCTCAGCACTGAGCGTGAAGCGGACGGTGCTTATTTTATGCTTAATATACCCGCAGTTTATTTGGTTCCACACTTAATTGATCTAAATTCTAGTTCTTGAGAATAATACTCTTAGGTTGTTTCGGTAAAGTCACGTAGGTAAAAAAAACAAAGTTAAAATTAATAAAAGTAAAATAATTTAAAATAAGTAAAATAAAAATTAATTTACTTTTATTTTTTTACCTACGTGGCTTTACTGAAAAAACCTAAGAGTATGAATCCTTGTAGTCACGAAAGCTTAAAATCTTGAATTCTTGAGAATTAAATATCAGTTTAGGGAATTAAATATCGGTTTGCTGTCATGTGACGAAAATTGCTGTCATACGCAGAGAAGGTGGGAAAATGCTTCCCCTTTCTGTGTGGGCGTGAGGTCACTTGAAGTGACCTCAGAGGTCGCTCTGTGATATCTGTGTCCGTGAGTCACTCTCCAACATGACTGGATGTACAGCTCTGAGAGATCCAAATGGATACGCCATCTCATAGCATGATACCAAAAGCACAATGGGGATGAAATTGGGGTAAATGGAAAATAAATAAATAAATATTTTGTGCTCTTTCAATTTTGATTTAAAGCTCTCGTGACTGCAGGGATTCATATTCTTGGTTCTTTCGGTAAAGTCACGTCTTATTTTATTATCTCCCTTCTACGTGACTTTACCGAAAGAACCAAGAATATAAGTACTCCTTCACTCGACATGGTGCTCCAGCCTGTGCTGTTACACCCCGTTTATGAGGTCTCCGATGAGTAGGACCCAATTTAAATGTCCAATTTGTGGGTAGATCCCATTTCCCAGAAATGTCTTATCTGATAGGGAAATAAACATTCCACACTGTACTTAAATACCCAGCCAGGGAGAGTTCAATGCACAAATTGTGCGTTTTCTTCTCAACCAAGCGCACAGTACGTGCATAAACGCGTATGTGCGTTGGAAGCAACGCGCATGCATTTAATAAACTCTATATACACATCTTGCATGCATTTTTTTATTTACTATTTAATGTTTTTCTATAAGTCTGCTGTATTTATTTGTGCTAAACCAGCCGGATGGCTCAACGGTACTGTAGCAGGAGTGTATCGCAAGCGGGAGGTTACGAGTTAACATCCTTGTGGGGGGTTGACTCAGCCCATCCCTCCTGTATCATTGTGAGGAAGTCAACAGCCATAGGAATGTGGAATTTACACCCCTGGCACAGGGCTGTAAAGAGGGGATTAGCAATACCTCTCCATGCCACATGAGCAGGAGTTCACTGTGACTTTGTCTAAACCAGAAATGCCCCTGACTCTTGTATTGTTTAAACCTTGTCTTACACCTCGTCTTACACCTTGTCTTACAGTCGCTTGATGATCCTTAACAAGTGTGCGTTGATGAAGGTGGATGTTGGTTCTTCTAAAAATAAGGTAAGATTTAGTTTTTTTCTCAAAAACCTCCTGTAGTATTTCTACCAAATATACCTCGAACTCTTAACTCGATGAGGGTGCAAATGTTGTCAGATCAAATTCACACTAAATGTGCCTGTTTAAAGCTAAGCAGGCTCAAACATAGTTATGTTTTGCACAGTGGCGAAATATGAACTACCTTGCCTGGTATACAAGAGGTTGTGGGTTCAATTACGATCCAGACGCCTGTATATTAGGAATGTGCATGTCTCTCTCCTTGGTAGTCGTGTGGATTTTTCTCCGAGTCCTCCGTTTTTTCCCTCCACGTTTAGAAACACGCATTTATATGATTTAGTCGCTATGAATGTCCACTTGACCACGAGCCACTTAGTTGAGTCACCACTTGTGGTCAGGTCGCTTCTGAAAAAGAGCTCTATAGCTAAGTGGGCCTTACATGGTAGAATAAAAAATTGATGTAGTGGAGCTTTGGTGAGTGAATATTTGGCATTCTAGATTTCCAATATTATGCCAATGATCGTTGTCAGGATTATTTAATGACAGTGATAGATCTATAACATTTTATTTTGACATTCGCATCCTGACTGTGGGGTACTTTTTATCAGTCACCAGTTGCTGGGATATAGCTCCATTGGTTTAACATTGAGGCTTCTAATTAGTCATAGGTTCGATTCATGTGCAAGATCAAACTCATCCTGCAATACATGTGAAATGGTATGTGCTCCGTGTACATGCATGTTTTATAAATTAAATTAATTTCATTTAACTAGGCATGAAATCAAGAGACCAGCCAAGTATAAGTTGCAGGAGTGACTTGGGGTATGAGTATGCCAGTAGGGGGCCATGATAGTCGCATTAGAGTAATTTGCGGATAATTATTACATTTTGTAAAATATTGGTTTCTGGTTCAAACCTGTCTGCAGGAATTCAACCTGATTGTATTTCACCAACTGCTGATTGAATTGCTACAGGCCAGGAATTTCATCATATTCATTGTTTTTTTATTAATATGACACAGGATACGGACATTAATCAATGTCTTTGATTGCGCCTAATTTAATTTATCTCTGCTCGTGCCAGCGAGGGCTGTGCCCGGCGCCTTTCTGTCGTCCAGATGTAATTTGGCAGCTCCCTGCGCTGCGTTGCGGCTGCCAGATTGACCACGCATGTCCCGGAACGGGGCGACTTTGGGAACCAGCGGAAGCACAAGTTGCTGCGTAGAAACAACTGTTGTAATTTAGTGCTGGAGTGAAAATGGGAGAAACAAACTGTTCTGCTTGGGGATTAAGGCCCTTTGTGTGGTCTTAAAGGGTGTGGAATTTGAACGATGGCAATAACCATTCATAGGCATCCAAAAGCTTCTTTTTTTCCTATTTTACGCATGTGCTTGCATAAAAAATAATTGTAAGAAAATATTGCCACAGGCTTCGTTAAGTTGAGGCGTTAGGGGCAGCTAACATTGCCAGCTGCGTTGAAATATCTCCCTCTGCTTCTCAGGCCTCTTAAGATTACAGAATATTTATTGGATGAGTTACACATAATATTATCTCTTTTTCACCTTAATTTCGTAAACGTTCCCCCAGCCCATTAGAAGTTCTGCAGCTCAGCAAGTAAACTACTCACTTCGCCTCCAGTCGCAAACAGTTTTGTACTGCAACTCGATAATTACAACGGCGTGATTAATAATAATCATTGCCGCCACCTTCCATGTGGAAAAATCAAATGCCCTGCGAGGAAAATGACAGCAACGCCTGAACATTTTTGTTTCCTCTGGTAGAGTAAATTTGGTTTGATCAGAGACTCTGCCGAGCGAGGGTTGCTTCCGCTGTCCGGTTCAGTTCACAAACTTCTCATATGCAGCCCGCGGCCTGTAATCATCGTATTTTGCTTTATAAAATAAGGAAGCAAAAATGGAGGGCTCTTTAGGTCTCATGCAAAGAGAACCACGTGCCGAAGTTGTTTATGTAAAAATCTCTTTCCGCAAAAATCAATGATATGACAGGTAACATTTCTAAGAAGACTCTCTTGCTTGGTCATTGCAAATACAGATGTTACATCCGGCCAGCGTCCAGAATGGCTATTTTTTTATATTGTACAGCTTCGTATTTGTTTTACACTCTTACTTATGCATGGACCTTTGAATTGATGGATTAAATTACACTAATCTCAGTGTGGCTTACTTGGCACTCAGTTGTTGCAGAATTATTCATCATTCTGGCGATTTGAAGTAAATTATTGCAAAAGAAGCCAATGATTTAAACAATTCAGAATTAATCACTCTGCACAGAGAAGACCTTGAACTCCTCTGTTGTTTTTGCAATGTTGGCATAGAATAACACTGATTTACCATAAGCTTGTCTCTTGGGCCAATAAACAAATGGTAGCCAATATAACCCACGTGTACAATTCTTAACCAGGCTGTGGTTTTTTACATTTAAATATATTATGAGCAGTTATGAAAAACTCCAATCATGAAAGTTAGAGGCCACACAAGTTGGTTTCGTAAAGATAATGATCACTGGTTCTAAATTCAACAGCATAATGGTCAGAACAATAATGTTACAATCGGAAAGAGCTGAAACTTCTAAAGAATGGCCTCATTAAGTGTATTTTTGGCACGTGACATTGTGCATGAACTTAAAACTTTTGAAACAAAATTTGCCTGGATGATTTAGTAAACACAAAATTCTACTTTTACATTCATTATATGTATCACGTGAAAAGTCACCGATGTTGAAATCACTCATCATATTTGAATATGGTGGGGGGGGGGGCGTAATGCTTGAAAATAGAAAAAAAACATTCTGTAAATATATCTGGACATGCATAAAAAACGTTCTTAAATTACCATAAACTCATTTATTACATAAACGAATTTACTACGTAAATGAGTTTATTGTTGCTCATTATGATTTTATTATGTTTGGGTTTCAGTTATTTTATATAACAATCGACATTAAAGAGCTGCTTTCGCATTTATTTAATGTGAACATGGCTGGCCGTTTTATGAGTCCGGGCACATCTGGATTACTCAATATCAGTATAGGCCCTGCGTGCATTGCAAGCGTTCAATGAGTGGATGTTTATTGGTGGAACCATCGCAGAGGTCAGGACTCTGCTAACAATTCGCTTGAGCCCTAAAGTTTACAGCGCCATCCAAGCGCAGGATTTTAATGTTCTTGTCAATAGGCGGTTGCTTGACATTGAAAACGCCGTGGCTGTTTGCCACGGTTCCTTTACAGTACTCTCGTTTCAAACAAGAATGTGGCAATACTATTAGAGTGGCTGGCGATACTATTAGAGTGGCGATACTATTAGAGTGGCTGGCGATACTATTAGAGTGTGTGGTGCTACTATTAGAGTGGCTGGCAATACTATTAGAGTGGTGAAGATACTATTAGAGTGTGTGGCGATACTATTAGAGTGTGTGGCGATACTATTAAAGTGGCTGGCGATACTATTAGAGTGGTGATACTATTAGAGTGTGTGTCCGTCACACTTTGTGCTCCATTCGACGGTGCCCGCCGCCCGGTGCGCCTCGGGCGACCACCTTGCCCGCTGCTCTCCCTTCGGCGCCAGTGCTTGCGCGTCACCCGACGTCAGCGCGACGTCACGCGACGTCAGAGCGACGTCAGCGCGACGTCAGAGCGACGTCAGCGCGACGTCAGTGTGACGTCAACGCGACGTCAGCGCGACGTCAGAGCGACGTCAGCACAACGTTAGTGCGACGTCACCCGACGTCAGGCGGCGCGGTGCGGCCCGCCGCGTAGGCGCGAGGCAGCCCGGGGGGAGCAGCGACTTCTGTGTCTGCGGCAGGAGGCTGGGGAGGGAGCGAGGCTGGGGAGGGAGCGAGGCTGGGGAGGGAGCGAGGCTGGGGAGGGAGCGCGATCTCCTGGCGCGCTGTTTGAGGTCCCAGCCGTGCCAAGCGCCTTTTGGGAGCCGGCCACTGCAGAGCTGTGGGGCCGTTGCCAGCGTTGCAAACGACTCCCTGTGCCGTGACATTTTTTTTGTATCATTCATCAACATCACGCGCATTTCCTAACAGTGTAAAAACAAAAAAAGATCATATTTAGTAAACATAAACTCTCGTTTCCATGGCGTCGGAACGTTTCTGGGAAGTACCATGATGTGAAATGGTTGAAATGGCTACAGATATGGCAATTCACAGGCGTTGTTGTCTTTTCGAATCCTCATCTGATTTCTCTCTCGAGGTAATGCACAGATGTTTTATCGTGATCTAATACTTGGCATCTCATTTGATGTGTACATTTTATCTGGTTTCATCAGGAGACGATGTTTTTTTCAACACAGGGGCTTATTGTGTTGCTACAGGATGGAGCATATTGTTTTAGTTACTTAAATCATGCAATGTGGAATGAAAGAAGATTGATCATGTTTGTTAACGAATTATGATGATGATGATGATGATTGGCTGGCACAATCTGACACATGAGACACACGGTCACAAGTCGCACATTGCACCTGCGTCTCTCTGTTACTCATACCACGTGCATCCTCCCTAGGGCGACGACTCTGACGATGACGATAAATGCGCCATCAGCGAAAAGTGGGTCTTTGACGCAACCAGCCGCAAGTGGGTGCCCGTCGAGGACTTCCAGGAGATGAGGGGACCCTGGCTCGTGAGAGGCACGAAGAGCAGCAATGGCAGCTCGGAGACGGTGTCCTCCAGCATGAGCACGCAGCAGAGCGCCGCCACGTCGGTCCTCGACGAGCTCGAGAGCGTCGAGGACGTCGAGGGGACGCGCACGCCCCGCCCGGAGACGACGACGCAGCCCCTCGTCGCCGTGGAGCACGACGAGGACGGGGCGAGGTCGTCCTGCCGGAGCTCGCCGTCAACTCTGCCCGCGGATCGGTGTGCCGGGGATCGCCAGCGTGCGAGCGGCAGGGCGTGCTCGACTGACGAGGACGGCTGTCCGTCGGTGGCCAAGGGGTTTCTGAAACGAGTGGAGAACTTGAGTTTGAAAAGACATTCAAAACGCAAAGCGGCAGCCACCAAAGAGAGGCTGCAGATCAGCGGTCCGCTTTTGCAAGCCGGTGCCAATGGCGAGCATATAAAACTCACTTCCTGTTCCTGCAAGGGCAATGGTTCATTGAAAATTACGAGCAATGGGCCCCTTGTGAATGGTACCTCAAGCGGCGATAAGGACGATCTTGTGCTGTCACCAAGCAAAATAATCACATCCACCCCCAACTGTTGCGACGCGACGGATCATTCTTGCGGCCCAGACAAAACGCATGTAAATTCACCCAAAAGCAAGGCTGACAATTGCTTTTTAATTAGAAATCAGATCTTTCAGCTTCCTCAAGATTACAAGCCTGGCACCTTCCCCCGCGTGCTGCTGTGCAAGGGCTTTCGTCCCAACAGCTGCATGGACGATGACGTCAACTGGCGCACGGGGAGCTTCCACCTGCGCGGCAAGAGCAGGGTGTCGTCGGAAGACCGAGGCGGCGGCCACGGCGACGCTCGGGGCTACAAGGGCCTCATGACGAGCGCGAGCGCCGACAGCCTGGTGGTCAACCGCCGCTTGCAGGACTGCGACCCGCTCGAGAGGCGAATCAGCCTGTACGACAACGTACCCTTCGCCCAGCTGCCACCCGTCCGGCGCAGGAGCGCAGAGCCCTCGGTTCCCGGGCAGTCGGGGGAAAAGGCGCCGGCTCGGGCCGGAGGGCCGGACCTGCCGTGCGACGTCGACTTCACGAACCTGGACGACGTGATCGAGCACGTGATCGGCGTCCAGCGGACGGTCAGCCTGTGGTCCCAGCAGATGTGGCGGGACCTGCAGGGGCCCCCCGAGGACTCGTCGGGCAAAGAGCCGTCGTCGCTCTCTGTCGAGTCGACGAGCTCGGAGAGCGCATCCTCCGCTGCGGGGAGCGAGGGGCGACCATTCGCGGTCGTGGACGGTTCTGGGGAAGCGACCGCGCGGACGGAGGCCAACGGGAGCCCGACCGCGGAGCAGGAGTCGCCCACAGAGCCCAGCAGGTGAGGGAGGTCGTCAGATTGTTGCGCAGATTTCGGAGTTGTGCCGCGTCGCTCTTTGATGTGTTTTCGGGTCGGGCCACGTGTTGTTCGGCACAATGTCTGACGTTTCATTGCTGGGGGCTTTCACGCGCTGGGAGCAAAATATCGCAGACATCGCTCTGAACGCTCAGTACAACCAGAGAATACATTAGTAATTGATGGTTTCACGTTTTCAATTTAGTTGCTTTTGTACGTGCGCAGCATACACTATTCCAAATTGCTTTTCCCACAAAAAAGTGTAAATATAAATCTTAACTCTGACAGTAAGAGCCATTTGAATATGTAAGATATCGTAGCCAACCGTGCAAATTGGAAGTGCGAGGGAAGGACAACAAACTAAATACAAAAAGCAGTTCTAAAGAAAAAAAAATATTCTTTCAGCTATAAGCCCTTCCAGCCTATAGGGTGCATCGTATACACTTGTCATCATGTTGACACTTTTTAATGATCAGCATTGATTTGCATTTATTAATTTATTGCAATTCCATGGTAGTAATCGTGGGGAACACCCCATAATGGGTGGTAACTTAACCTTGCGCTAACTGTGACCGCTGTGTTGTTTGGTAGCGTTCCTCTGACCTATGTTGTAAATTGCGTCGCTGAAATGCTGTCTTCACTTTTTAACGAGAACATCTGATCATTTACTCAGCCCTATTTTTCTTAATCACATTGAGTTCTTAGATATACTTTACTGTGATATGTACGAGTCACTGTATTATAACAATACTAATAAAACGTGTCAGTACTTTCCAATGCACGATATACTCTGTACCACATTGGCACTTGTAGAGTTGTATATATATGTTTTATACTATATGGTAAATTATGCTTGAGGCACTTTTTTGACTTATTTTACACATGTAAAGCACATATACCATATTGTTCAGATTCTAAGGCTCTCCACATAGTAAGACCACCTGCAAACGTGTGCCCGGTGTCAATAGAGTTATACAATCTCGTGGCACACACACCACAACGTTTGCTTTCATATACATGGGGGAGAAAGGGCATGTTATAATCTGGAGAATTAAGTAAATATATTTCCCAAAGATTCCAATGGCTGTTGAAGCAAGCCAATTATATTTATAGAAAATGTATGATGTCGCAAAACATGTATAACGGATACATTCATCCTTGAACAGTTTATTACGGTTTACAGACTTGTTTGAATAAAATTTCACCGATTAATATTTCTCAAATTAAAATGATTGTATATGTTAACACTTTTAAATCTAGATCGAAAACTAATTTCTTTAGAACTGCTTTGTGTGTTCAGTTTGTTGTGCTTTCCCGCACCTCCGATTAATACGGTTGGCTACGTACGGTGCGAAAGAAGTTCAACATACGTACAGGCACTGAAGGATGTACCCCGCGAGTGTTTCTTGACCGTGTTGTGATGGATGTCGTGATATCGCCTAGAGGCGTGTTCTCCTTGATAACAAGCAAAACCTGGAGGAAAACGTCCGTGTGAAAGTGTGCGTTGTGTTTTTGAAGAGTATCAATTGGGTGAACTGTGTTAACTCTGAAATTCCATTCAGCTGTCCAATCTAAACACTATCCTCCGTCCAAGAAATATTTTTATTGAATTTTAATTTTTTTTAAACATTACATAACACTTTTCTTGTTTTTTCCTCGTTTATTCCAAATAATATTTCTCAACATGATATGCAACTGTGGTTTATGAGTAAAAACATATTTGTTAATAAGCAAATGCAGGAATGTGTCTGCTACATCTACTGCAGTTGTGTACCATATATTTCTCCGTTTCATATATTTTGGGGATTTTCCCCGCGAAATGTAATTCAGTCGTTTTATTGGCGTCATGTAATGAGATTAAGATTCCATGTGGAGAATATTCAGAGAATGTTCCGCAGAAGCGATTTGACACGAAACTTCTCCCAGTAAAAACCCGCAATTTGACTTTCTATCATTTACAGTGTAGGCATGCACTTTAACACTCTGCAGAGAAATTGTCACATGCAAGTCAGACATGTTTCATTCTCGGTGCTCGATTGTAGCGAAATCAAGTGGACATCCAAGTTAAATATTTACCATTTCTATGCAGTCATTGTTGCCTGGCCTGAGTTGCCATAATTGTATTTTGATGTCTCGATCGGTGTCCTGCCTTAAGCGTATTTGCTTTACTTAGTTATCAATATGCCTCTGATGTGTCTGTTCCATAAAACATTAGTTTATACATAATTATTTACTTCATGTTAACTGCTTTAATGTTACTATGTTACTCTTATACTTGTTATCATTATTATGTTATTCTATAATGTTATTGATGTTATTATGATGATACTGTAAACATTTCTTATTCCTGGCATTTTACCGACTCATGTAGAGTCTGCCTTCCCGGTCCTCTCTACTCATTCCTGTCCTGGGTCATCTCCACGTCCACTCCGCAGTCATTCCCTGGTTCACCACTTCACACTGCCTCTTCTATTTTTCAAAAACAAGTGCCATAAAATGTTACGTTCATACGTTGTTCCAGGGAATTTCGCCAAAGTATTTTTTATGCCTTGGAATTAGCCTGCTCAGTACTCCAATACTTTTTGGCATTTCACTCTTGGCCAAAATGTCTTTGTTAATTTATGTCCCAATTCCTTCTGAAAAGTAAGCCATAGGTTTTTTTCGTTGCCCATTCTAGTTACTAACAAATAGTATGCTCACGGTGTGAGACTGGAGTTACCAGTGGTGGCGTCTGGTTCCAGTTTGGAGACAATACAAATGACAGGCCTTCCAGTTTCAGGTTACATTGATATTTAGTTGCCAGTAGAGCATCTAAATATCAATGTAAGAGGCTTTGATGACAATTTCTTCACCTGATAAGGTTCTTCATAGTCTCTTACCTGCTTACATCACATCTCATCTCAACCATCCCAATGCCCTGCTGTAGTCTATCCAAGGGAGCCCCCAGAGTCGTAAACATCGCTGTATGGCACAAGTTGTACGCAGCACCGGCAACCTGCAAGAGGACATGAGTCTGCTCGTAAGGAGTGATGTTGCCATGTGGTTTTTCCTATTTCAGTCATTTGTGAGTCATTATTCAAATTAGTCCAAGTTGGACCTTGACGCCGGTACACATGGCCTACTCTTTGTCGAATAGCGTCGTGGGTTATCTCTCGTCCATTGTGAAGTAGGCAGCACATATCTCAGGAGCCCGCAGTATTCACCAGGGCAGCCGCTGGCCTCGAAGCGCCAACCTCTCCATCAAGTGGCAAACTGGCTGTCGCTCAGCAGTACCACTGCCCGATGGGTAAATGTAGTCGGTGAAGCTTTCAAAATACAGGTAGTCCCCGAGTTACGATGGTCCGACTTACGATATTTCGATCTTACGATGGCGATAGCGATATGACAAAATTGCCATCAACAACCTAACATTGTTCAAGTATGCAGACGACGGACAGAATCTTGGTGAGTACAGTACAATATGATATGTTACGATACGTCCAATGCATGTATAATACGTAGCTTTAGCGATTTAATTTTAAGGTTACCACGATACGATACGTTCAATGCATGTTAAAAGTTTTTATAGCAGATAGGATTGTTTCCTGAAAAAACGTTCTATTAAATTGCAGTTCATATCGGTAGGCTAAGAATTTACCTTGTTTTTTTACTTTACATTTTACTCTGCAATATAGTATTGTAATTCATAAATACATACCGTATATAGTTTATACAGTACGGTACTGTAAATTGCTCTGTTTTGCTAAATTATCACCATTCTTTAAGACCCTTGGGTAGGCTAGGCCATCTTCGACTTACGATATTTTCGACTTACGATGGGGTCGTCGTAACGCATCTCCATCGTAAGTAGAGGACTACCTGTAATGGTTCTGCCAGGTGCCAACACTGGTACAGTACCACATGTTGCTGATGTATCTCAATTATCACTTAATCCAGCTGCACGCGTCGCCCAAGTCCTGGGATCCTGAGATAGAGTTTGTAGCTTTTTCAAACTTGAACGACGAGACACCACTAGCAGGTATGTTTGCTTTTCATGGTGAGGCACTTGGTGTGCCACGTCATTTTTTTGCAATGGAGGTCTTGGAATCTTAAAAAACTGGAAATATGTTTTATTCATATCCAATTTTGATGTAGATTTAAGGACACATCAGAACAAATGCTTTTACATAACCATAGAATAAGAATTCATACTTAACAAAAAACAACTATTACCAATATATCGTGCGAGGGCTGTGTGTCTGTAGTATATTACGGGGTTTATTAGATTGCAGGGTTTAGCAGATTACAGGGTTTAGTAGATTATAGGGCCTAGTAGATTACAGGGCCTAGTAGATTACAGGGTTTAGTAGATTACAGGGTTTAGTATATTATAGGGTTTAGTAGATTACAGGGTTTAGTAGATTACAGGGTTTAAATCTTAACAGGTAATCGTTGATTGAGCTATTTGGTGGATTTTGGAGCTTGTTGAGAGCCACCAACATGGATGACAGTGCTTGGAGTATTGGCCACCACTGATTAAACCAGCTGCTGATTACCACTAATAACTTGTAATAAGAAGTAATTACACATAATTGATCCTCAAATGTAACAAGTGTATAATTAGGTTAGCGCCCTGCCAATAAATGTATTTTTTGCCGTGCATTTTACATGTGCTTCCACTTGAGATGTTACAGATGCAGCCACTTGAGATGTGGCCTTCACAGGGGGGGCTCCGACACGCCTGCACTGTGCTTCGCAAGCAAATTGCTTTGCTGAGGGGATTGGCCCTTGGAGCGAGGAAATTGCCTCTGCTGTGACAAGTCACTCGTTACAAACTCACCCCCAGTGTTTATCATTACCAATGCAAGCGTGTTTTTGCTCACACAAAAGTCCATATTGTTGTATTGTTGCGTGGCATTTCAAATATAAAATAAAGAACGGCACAATTACTTAGCAAGTCACAAATAGATCAGATTTACTCAGAGTATAGTGTTTACATGACAAACCTTACTAATAAGCTGTGTCGGGTGGTGGCGGGTTTATATACACATTTATATTTACACGATCTAACCAAAAAACCCTCTTATTATGGATATCGGCCGCGAAAACCTACTACGTGATAAACTCATTTAGCTCGCCTAACGCGACAATCATTCACGAATCACCTCCCAGCCCCACGGCTTTGTGAGACCCACAAGGCGCACACCACGGCGTGTCAGCACTCGCCCCTCAGTGCCAGACGACAGGCGTGATGCGGTGCCACCGCTGTGCCCCGCTGTGCCCCCCCCCCCCCCGCGTGTGTCTAGCCCGGGGGATCTCGACGGAGCGCTGCCCCTTCTGCACAAGGCCCTGCACGTCACGTCCGTGCCACTGCAGAGCCTGTCCGTGCTGCAACTGCGTGCCCTGCAGACGCTGTCGCTGCTGAAGCTCACCGCTCTCCTGGAGAAATACTCTCCCTCCAACAAACTCGGCTGGAACTGGTAAAAGCGTCATGACCATGGTCATCAGCAAAAAATAATCATCATCATCATCGTCGTCGTCATGATGATGATGATTATCGGATACTGCCCCATTCCAGGTGACCGTTCATAACCATTCGCGAATATCATCACCGTTATCAGTATCGCTATCATTATCAGTTACTCAACAAAACAATGCATATATATGTGCAAATTGGGAGGATGCTGCCATAATGTGATGGTTAGCAGCACACTGGACTTGCAATCCAGAGGTCACCGGTTCGACTCAACTCCCAATGCAGCAGTTGAAATAATGGGGATATTTTCATATTCCCTGAGCTTCTGCCCACCCAGCAGTATGAATGGGTTCACTATAGTTAGTCAATGGAAAGGTCACGTGTGTGCAGTGGGGTAAAGTATGGGTACTCCTGCCTATTACAAAACATCCTGCCTACATGGAAGAGTAGGCCAAAACCCCTCTAGGGTTCTCTGGTGCTGCCTCGAGTGAAGGTCCTTCTTCCAGTATTTGTGTGAGCAATCTATTGCAGGGTTGCACCTTTACTTTTTCATCATGAGCATAGATTCCACGCCAGGGTGAATTAAATTACACAAATGTAGCTGACTTAAAATAAAATACACTTTCAAATTTCTAAAAGGTCAATTATAAGTGATGATGCAGGAATTGGCTTAGCCTCATGGGTAATTATGGAGGGGAATAGAATGCATGAACTGTGCCTTTGAATCAACTATATTTGTGAGCACACACTCAAACACAAGAGAAGACCGAGTCAAATCAGCTACACTTATTGACAGAGACACACATGAGTTGGCGTGGGTATGGAGGGGTGGGATTCTTTTAATAAAAATGGGCTCTATTTGGTTAGCGTGATGACGCGGTGACAACTCGGTGCACTGAACTTCGTGTTCACGTTCACCGGGGAGAGGCGCGTTAGCCAAGTTCTCTTAGATCCAAATCCACTCGCGAGCTGTATGGTATGTTGAACTTCTTTCGCACCGTACGTAGTCAACTGTGCTAATCTGTTGGAGCCAATGTTGTTAGCGAGCACCTATGAAGGCTGGCACGGCACACGAGGGGGTGGGTGGCCAACACCACGCCTGGCTGTTTTTGTCTCCCTCGTGACGATGTTTACACACCGCACCAGGTCCAAATTTGAGGCTGAGTCGACCTAGAGGAGTGCCCATGACCGGTTCAGATAATCGTCACCGGTGTCGGTGGCCACGAGCGGGAATCGAACTCGGGTCGCCGGGTTCGTAGCAGAGCACGCTAACCACGACACCACCGCTCCCCACACCGACACACACGCAGGGCTGTGCCCAGCTTCATGAAGAGAATTAAGATGCCCGACTCGAGGGAGGTGAACGTCTTTGGGGCCCCCCTGCTGGCGAATGCCCAGCGCACGGGCCGCAGCCTCCCGCCCGGCATCCAGGAGGCCGTCACATTTCTCGCCCAGCACGGCTGCGACCAGGTGAGTGAGTGGGTGGGTGAGTGGATGGGTGAGTGGATGGGTGGGTGGGTGAGTATGTGAGAAGGCCAGTGCTTGTAAGGGTAAATGGGTGAGTGGTGGCTGAGTGAGTGAAACTGATGAAACCTTGGATGAAATGTGAGCTACTGTGTATTATGAGAGCTGTATGGGTGCGTCTGTGTGTTTGGGATTAGGGGGATGCTCGCTGGACTTGCCTACACAATCCATAACCCCAATTGGGACTCTCTGCGTACACGCAGGTTGGCCTGTTCCGCAAGTCGGGCGTCAAGTCGCGCATCCAGGCGCTGCGCGACGCCAACGAGGCGTGCCGCCAGGGCGTCACGTACGAGGGCCACTCTCCCTACGACGTCGCCGACCTCCTCAAGCAGTACTTCCGCGACCTCCCCGAGCCGCTGCTCACCAGCCGCCTGTCCGACTCGGTGCTGCTCCTCTACCAGTGTGAGCACAGCCACTCCGGTGCCATGGCCCCCCCCCCCCTGCCGCTTTGTCCACTGACGAAGCGCTTCGGCCACGCTGTCGACCTTCGCCAGCCCCAGCCGGGACTTCCATCGCAGAGCTGGGACGAGCGGTCGGTTACCATGGTGTTACCATGGTTACCATGGTTAATCGAAAACATATTGTCGTCTAAACTTAAACTAAACTATTTATATTTTACCAGGCAAGGCCCACTGAGCTATACAGCTCTTTTTTTCAGAAACGACCTGGCCACAAATGATAGCTCAACGAAGTGGCTTACCACGTGGAAATGTATAGCAGCAGCCAAATACTCTACACGCGCGTTTCTAGTCGACTGCCTTTTTGTGGTCGGCTACTCCGGTGGCTTTATAAAAAGGGACCATGCTGACATCCTGTCTGAGGATGCTGCTGACATCACCAAGCCCTGCCCATCACCTCCCGTCCGCCGTCACACGTGGAAATAGAGGTTAATTTATTCGCATTATTTTCCCTGATTCGCTAAAGGCAAATTTCCTTACACGATTAGTGGGGTTATCAAACTGACAAATGTTAGAGTTATCAATTACTAAATAATCAGATAGCCCAGCTCCAATACAGGAACTTATCAATCCTTCCAGGCATCTGTCCATATATATCTGTCTGTCCATCCACCTGTCCATCCATAGGTGTAGACGTCCATCCATAGGTGTAGACGACCGTCCATAGGTGTCCAGGTCCATCCGTTCACCTGCCTGCCCGTGCGCTCGTCTCCCCCCGCAGTCGTGCCGAAGGAGCAGCGTCTGCAGGGCCTGCAGGCGGCCGTGCTGCTGGCGCCGCAGGAGAACCGGCAGGCGCTGCAGGCGCTGCTGCACTTCCTCGGGCGGGTGGTGGAGCGCTCGCACGAGAACCAGATGACGGCGGCAAATCTCTCCGTGTGCCTGGCGCCCTCCATCTTCCACCTCACCACCCTCAAGCGCGGAGGCTCATCCTCCAGGTGCAAGCGGCCACCCAGAGGCTCGTGCGTGCCTTTGTAACGTCCGCCTGCTCTGTCATGCACGAATTTGCCGGGTTTGTCGCGACGTGGCGATGCTACGATGTATCATCACACGACGAGATAAGGTCCACCACGCTAATCATGCTGTCCGTTTCGTAAAATGCCCTTCTATCTTTGATTGTCGCTGCTCTTTTTTTCATATTCGTTTTCACAATAGTTTAACGACCGTGTTGTGTAACAGGACAGCGCGTGCTTTCATAAGAATTATAGATTGTGAATCCGCAATGATTAGACGATTATGGCTGGCTTCTGTTGAGTGAACTGCAGTTGAACTGTTAAGTGATCTATATTTGTACTGCACAGATACAATACTGTACAATAATAATGAAAAACATAATTATAACTTTGTGGGAAATTGATATTGCGATAATCACCCTGCCGTGAACGTTCATGTTGTGTCGTATTGTTGACGCCATTCAGCATTCCCTCGCTTCATCCACCCCTCGGACTTTCCCCCCAGAATCCTCGCTTTCTCGAGCTTCGTCCACTCAGTAAGCCTTCCCCTCTGACAGCGTACCTTAGCCGGGTCATGCTGCCTTCTCCGGGTAGTCGTGATGAGATGTATTCCTTCCTGAACCTGCTGAGTCACTGTCAAATTTTACATCTATTTGCAGGAGCTTAATTTTTTTTACTCGATAGAATGGTTCGGCAACTATTTCCCGTGGTGACCGTTGGCAACAACAATATGACTCATATTTCCCCGGTGTAACATGAGATCTTGATCATCCAGAACGGCACTATGTTAATGTTATATTGCAGTTGTATGATGGCCTCATTGAATATGCTACTCAAATAATTAGAATAGCTCTTATTGTGTAGATGCTTACTTTGTCCGTGTGCCAGGCAGAGCAACAACACATCAAACCCTCCGTAGTAAGCGGACAATTCACTTGAATGTTACTTTCAAAAGTGCTACGATGACACCACAGTAGTGAACATGGAAAAGTATACTTGTTACAAAGTGTGTATGTGTTTTTACATATTAATACCAATCATGTTTGGTCCATCAGCCTATTGGCTTTCCAATATTATTAAGCAGCACTTGTTGTTGAAACAAGCAAACTCTCAGCACTCGTAAAAGTAATTAATGAAGCTCCAAAATGATATCGAACATCCCGGGACACACAGCTTGGGAGTATACCTGCGAATTAAAAGCAGTTTAATATTTTGTATCGCACCGTAATATTTTGTATCGCACCATTAATATTCTGATTGAACACTGAGCAGTTGTTAAACCGGATCCACCCTTGAGCCCCCAGTTGCACGGCTTGGTTGCAGACATCTGAATTGCTTCTGTGTGAACGCCTCTGCAACCAGGTGCAAACAATTGGACAGACTCTGCTTTCAAGCCATGTTCAGCTACTCGTAGTGACGTGCATAATCACACGCAAATGTGTGAACTACGTAGATTGATGTGACAATCCTGAACACGCCGTTTCATTTCCTTGTTGCGCAACTCGTCGCTCGGATGTGGACAAAGCATTCGCAGGCGATGACCAGAGCACGATTTTGAGGTCGAGTTTTGCAGCTGATGGCTCAGGTGTGGACCCGGCTTTACCGCACTGCAGATCCTTGCAGAGGAAGCCAAGCCTGGGCAAGCCCGACCTGAAGGAGCTGAGTGAGAACCTGGCAGCCTCTCAAGCGTTGGCACACATGATCAGCAAGTACAACAATCTCTTCCAGGTGACAGCTTCTATTCTCTTCATGTATGTATTCATTTTGTTTAAACTGATTCTACAGCTGGTTATTCCTGTCGGTGAATTAACCGGCAGCAAAGTGCTGCAGTAAAACATATAAACCGAGGTATGAGGCAGTGTGACATTTGGCTTGACGTTGTGCAATATCAATCATGTCAATCGCCACTTTCACAGCCACCGTGTTGTTGGCGAATACACGGAGCTTTCTTCATTGCCCGTGCACTTCTGTCGCTGAAATAGTATCGCTGAAATAATCGTTGAAATCGCCGCACGCTCGCCGAATCCCCCAAACCGTCGTTGCCGATGTTCCAGGTGCCCGTGGAGATGCTGTGGAGGTGCGGCGCGATGAATGCGGATGAGGGCTGGGCGGCTCCCGGCACCTCCGAGCTGCGGCTGGCCGAGGGCGGACGCCCGGGCCTGAGTGATCTCCTGGATGGACGCGTGCTGGAGCTTCTGAGAGAGGCTCGCGATAAGTTCCGCGGGTGGACAGCCGTCCCTGACTGCGATCTGGCTGAGCTCGCCTACAAGAAGGTAATCGATTTAAGCATTAAGGAAAGGGTAAAGCCTATTCTCATTTTTCATACATTAAGATTCTTTGCTTTTGCCATCCAGGGGTTGCCGGTTCGAACTCCTGGTACTCGCACCGCTTAGATGGATGAGGAGGCCAACATACCTCTGAGAGGGGCTCTCTATATCTCTTTCGAGTGAAGGCCCTTTTGACAGCAGTGGCATGACCAAGTAATTGCAAGGCTGCACCTTTACCGTTTGTATAATATGTCGAAATTGGGCTGGTGTGAAGAGATGTCGCAGTTTTACAGAGAACTTGACGGTAATAATGATAAATTGCAGCTCTGAGATTAAAAGATCGGTTTGACTTGCATGCGATGGAGATGGATCACATGCAGAGCGAGTGAGAAAGTGCTGCCCTCTACTGAGTGGATCAGAGGTTACTTGAAGGAATCTGAGCGGTAGCTCTGTGATCTCTGCTGCCGCATGCCGTTATCGTACTCCGGCACGAAGGCTTTTGCGCTGTTCGGTGAGATTCCCAATTGATTCTCACGACACCGACAGTACAACTGAGGTACTTGACAACAACAACAAATGCCAGTCTCGTTTTGAACGGATGTGATGCTTTGCCATCAGATCGAGGACGGGAGTCCGCTCAGGCCGTGGAAGGCGTGCGTAGAGGTCGGAGCTCCGGCCTGTGAGGTCCTGCATCGAGTCCTCCGGGAACGGAACCTTTGGGACCCCGATCTCCTGGGGGAGAGCATCCTGGAATCGCTGGACGACCAGACAGAAATTTACCAGATCGTCCAGGATTCTACGCCCCTGTTTTCCAAGCGTGACTACGTGCTGCTCAGGTACTTACCAGCTCGGGGAGGCCAGTGCATTCAGTAGAATGGAGCTGGCACTGCCGGAATTCGGGATTGTATTTTGGGTTTCGCCCCACCTGTGATTAAACCAAGTGTAGCGAGTTGGTGGCCCTGGTCAAATCAACAACAACTGCACATTACTTCGGTTGACACAAAATATATACTACTCCTTAAGTATTCATGAAATAAAATGTTGATGAATATCTCTGCAGTAGGATACATGAGAATATGCGGCATGAATTGAAGGCTTTTCAGAAGTGGTTCGATAATATCATCTTCTGCAGGCAATTCTATCACACGCAGTGATGTATTTCTTTGGGAGAGTTCCACCTAGACACTTCATCTCACGGCACGACACTGATAGCAATGAAAAATGAGAAGGGACAAAATATAATGGTCATCATCATCAGTCGCCATGATCAATCCACCGCTTTACGAAGGCCTCCTCAAGCCACCACCATCTCACACGCTTGCAATGCAGCTTTCACATCCAGCAGCATCTACACATGAACTGGTGCCATTGCTCCATCTCCACTTTGGACATATTCTCGAACGCATTCCATGCCTTGGCTGCCACCCCGCTATTATTTTATAAACGTCGTTTGTGATAATCGTTGACCGTATTTTTAAAATATATATATATTTTACATATATACTGTATATATATACTGCACATCGTGGGGCAACAATTATCTGCCAACGTTTCCTCTGCAGGACGTGGCGGACAGATCTTCCCAAGGGCTGCTGTGCTCTCACAGCCGTGTCCGTGCAGCACGCGCTCGACAGCGCCGCCGACACGGTGCGCGCCCTGGTGCTCGACTCGCGCTACCTGGTCGAGCCCTGCGGCGCCGGGCGCTCGAAGCTCACCCACGTCTGCAGGACGGACGTCAGGTAAGCGTCGGCCCGTTGGTCCAGCGCTCTGGAGGCAAGGAGGGTCGGTGGATCCGCACGTAGGTTTGTCCGAGATCTGGATTCGCGCACGTGGGGCGGTTTGGTCAAACGCCTCGGCAACCGCGAGGCTCCTTGCGGCACGTCGCGGTGCCCTGCTGCTGTCTGGCCACACCGACCCCAGTGGCGGCCCTCGCCGTGCGCCACGGAGTGCGCACAGCAACGGGCCCCGCGAATGGGAATCTCCATCAGCGGGAGGCAATGCCGCCAAGTGGTGTTTTACAATTGAGTAATTTGTGAGTAATTGATCAAATTCGGACCATAACGTCTGCGCACAAGACCTACTCCTGATCAAAAACACATCATGGGATCTTTAACATCCCCTGTAAAGCAGATCGCAAGTTGTTTATGATTAATAAACCCTTAGCACAAGGGCGACTGCCTTACAAGGAGGCAGTCACTGTCAAATGGTCTTGGCAGAAACCATATTGAAAAGTGTCCTGAAGTCCACGGGTGATGTGAAAGATAACCTGTTCTAGACTTTGCCCAAGGGTAGGGAGGTTGGCAACATGGTGGAAACATGTCGCAATGATGGGGTCCCAGTATGGATGCTTTCACGATAGGGGTGTTGAGAGCTACCAGAGGAGATGGAGGCATTTACGAAGGGTGCGAGGGTGGGGGTGCTGGCAGGGATAAAAGCAGTTGGAGGGGTATAAAGGATGCGAGAATATTTTGTTATGATGAAGATAACGGCGGTGATGTCATCGTGGTTGACTTGTGGGGGAAGTGGAGTGGAGGTACTGGGGAGGCAACGAGAGGACACGGAACAGGAGGAGTACAGTCCGAGTGAGGATTCGCGTGTCCCTATTCATGGCACTTAACTATTGGCAAGCGCTCTTTCTTGAAATCACGTTTGGTCTCTGATCCATGTGCATGGCGCGCTGTACCTTTACGCTCCTCTAAGCGTGTGCGTTTTTATGGTGGCGTATTGGCCCATTCCAATCGTTGGGTGCATTTTAAAGACACCCCGTGGTTACAAGCTGCGGGTATAAATAGTTTGTTTATTCCAGTGTAACCACAGTGCACTATGTAATTGGAGACTAATTGGAAGCAATGTAATTAACTTTAAACTACTTTTGAACATGTTTGCCAAATTACTCTACCCAATTTACTGCATAAACATCTAAGCGTCTCTTAGGTTAATTAAAGTGTTTATTCCACATTTAAATCACTTTAAACATTTAAAAAATCATAAGTATCATAATCTTGCTTTTTTAATGTGCATCTTGCAGTTGTGTTCATCTGCTGTATATTGAATCTCGTCTTTTTCTCTTGCCATGAATGTGCAAGTTATCTTTAAAGTCCACAAGAGTTTTGTTTATATGGATCTCTCAAGCACTCAATTTCTGAAATCTTTCTAAATTATTGGCGAACATGTTTATTTCATATTCACAATGCTGTTTCAGTTCCCTCTCTAGCATATGTTAAAAAAACACAATCCTCTTAAAGCGCTCGATATGGACGTTTCCACTATTTGTACGACATTGAGATGTGGTTGCATACGACGCTGTGTAAATACTATTTGTACGTGTAGCGGAGTATAGCTGCCACTCCCGTAATGGTCTCTGTTCCACGTGCTTAGTGCTCTGTCTCTTTTAACAAGTTAATTTATGAGCCTTGGACTCTATATAACCCGGCTCTAATGGACCCCTACACACCACAGCGCCCATCATAGTGCCTTGCGTTCGCTGAACTGTCCTTCACAATAAAAGTTCCATCTTTTGCAGAGACCCGTGCAATCATAATAACAACGCATCAGTCCTGCACCCTGGCTGAGTGGTAGCGCGTTCGTCGCCTGTTGCAGTGGTTCGTGGTTTGAATCCAACTGCCGCCCCAGTTAATACTGCGGATGAATTGATCGTAAAAACACACACAGTCAGCTTCAGATTGGACTTCAAAGATCCCGTGCGTCATTTGCAAGTAGAGGCCATTGCGCACCAACGTCATGGTCCGCATTTGCCAAGTCGAAAATGACCCGCAAACGATGTAACTGGGATGACACGTGGCAATCACTGCCCAACTGCTGGCAGACTGTTGCCGTTTGCCAGCCGGGTGCTATGTCACCTTGCGGCCACAGTGGATCCCCTTTAAATTGTATGAGGTGAGATGTAAAGCCCTCTGAGATGTCCCAGCATATAAGGCATTACTGTATATCAAACACAAATCAGTATTACCCCAACCTGGAGCATCACCGCCATGTGTTGTTGTGCGTCTGGCAGGGGCCGTTCCCCCGACTGGTACAGGCGAGTGTTCGGACTGCGGTGTGCGGCAAAGGTGGCGAGGATCCGCAGCTCCTTCCAGCCGCCATCTCCGACCAAGCTGTAGTGCCGCGTGCCCACGCGGACAACATCGCCGTCATCTTAAACTCCACAGTGCCACTTGCTCGTGCTTTTCGTCCACCTCTTGCCCATTATAACGCTTTGCCTTATGTCAAATAGGTATTAAAAACAATAGGCACCGCTGGTGTATGGGCATTGCTTCCACCTCATGTTTATTTGGCAGACTTAGCACAAGGTATTGTGTACTTTAATGCATCTTTATGGGTCTAAAGCCATAGTATTTTTGTCCTTTAGGACTCTGCTGCTCTGGTGTTAAGTCGGTTGATAGACATGAATAATAAGCAGTAATGGTGGGTTCACACTGGATCACTTAACGTACAGAACGCAACGGCCACCTAAGTCTCGCTGGAGTGACGTAAAGTTAACATGCTGCTCTCGTAGCTGGGTTGAATTTAGAAGAAGGTGCAGAAGCAGCAGCCTATCAGGAGTCGGGTGGAGTAGATGGGGACACGCCAAGAGCAATTGTCACACACCACGTGACACACCGGGTTACCCAAACATTCAATAAAGCTCCACTGTGGTGATGTGACCACAGTTTCCTTGTCGCAAAGCACATGGCATTTACTTAACGCATGCCGAAAGTCCAGTGTTAACCGTCACCCATAGCAAAGGCAAAAATAATACTTTCTTAGAAGAGTGAACCATGGCCCCACATTCCACTGCAGCTTCCAATTGGACCTGTGCGTGAGGTAGCTGTCACAGAGTAGACCTCAATTCATGTCCTCTGAACTCTTACCACCTGCTAGATATAGTGTCTCTTGTTATCCAGTCTTTTGGGTCATAAACATGTGGCAAATGGTCATGTGAATGAGCTAATGTGTTGATTCATAAACATGGAATTGTGGAATCATCGTATGGTGTGAAATTGCGATTTAATGGGCAATGTGGTGTTCCCTCGTCAAGACAGATACAGCTTGCACCACGCACAAAGGCTTCCCATCTTTGTTTTCTTCTTCACACATAAATAGGTGATGTAGCATAAAAGCATCAATACATCACATTGCATTGATTTTGCATTTCCACTCAGATATACAATACGTTATTCACAAACGTCAGGAGTTTTACAAACTAAAATAGCATGAATTTTATAATAATAATAATAAAAATATGCCCTGACATACAGCTTCTAAGACGTAACATGCTCTTGTTATTCGGTAAGATTTATGCAAGTATTTTTTTATACCTTAAAGGAATGTAATACGACTTCAAATGCATTATCCACTTGTTTATCTTGTAATATGATGTGTATGATATAGGGTAGTTTTATATACTGTGCTGTGTTGAATATTTCCTCGATTATATTGTCACCATATGTATCCATTGCGTAATATATTTTACATGCGGAATGATTGCACTTAAACTTGGATTAAGACATAAAATGGCAGTATTTTTACAGTAGCACAACTTTCATTGTTAATTGTACATGTGTATAAGTAAAGCTTATTCTTTTCACTGATTGCGTGTGATGCTTGCAAAGGGTCCTGCCCTATTGAAACCAAGCAGACCTATTGTCTGGAGGCCATGAGCGCGGTTGGCTGGCTAAGTATGGCGCGAAAGAAGTTCAACATACATACACATGACACATTCAAGAGCACTGTATCAATGGCGTTTTAGTGACCGCTAATGAAGCGCTGACTCTTCACATTGCACGTCATGTTAAAGCCAATTTGGTAGTAACGACAATTTAAGATCTACCAGTGTAAAGCCTTGCGAAAGTTACAAGTTTTTTTTTTTACAGATGGTCCTACTTTGATTATTTGTTAACTTCTTTAATATTTTATACGTGGAGAAAAACTAATATCTCCAGAAAACCCACACGCATCGTAAGAGGAAAAATATATTATTTGTGTGATAACTGATACAAATGTTACCATCATGGAATACCATATATTGTAGTGATATTTAAACGCATGGGTGATTCAATAGAAGATCTGAATTACTGCAAGCACAGAACATTACTCAAGAGTTATTCCAATTATTATAAATTGCAAGTTGTGTACAATACGGCCACGATAAATGTCTGATTTGCAAGTCCGCATATTCCAAGTCTGATTACGTTCACATCAATTGATTTCCTGGACCTTCCAAAATGGGTGGTGTGTAGACATTAAATCAAGAGAACAGCTAACGGACTGCTAAGTGATGGCACTAAGTACTGTACTTTGTACCTCTGATGCAGCCATTAATGTTTAGCTGCATCTCGAGACCCACTCAAATATAGCCAAATGTACGATCTCATCAGTTTAAAATAGCACTCAGAAATGTGTAAAAACCACACAGCCATTGTGCACATGCAAAAACAATCATCATTTTCTGAAGGGGAGTGTCTTGTCGTTGTCTTGTCTTAGGGCACCATCATAATACATGTGAGAAAATGTGACCAACTGATGGTAGCAGTGATGCCGTGATGAACTGTGAACAGGTTTTATTTTGACTTAAAACTTTGATGACTGCAGGAATTCATATTCTTTGGTTATTTCGGTAAAGTCACGTAAATAGAAAAATAATAATAAAGTGAATAAAAACGATACAAATAAAAAGAATAAAAACCCAAAAACATTAATGTAGTCTACAATGTAGACTGTAGCCTGGTTCTTAACCTCGGTGAGTGTACTGGCAGTCTATAATGTAGACTGTAGCAATGGTTATTAAACTGAGTGAGTGTACTGACAGTCTATAATGTAGGCTGTAGCAATGGTTATTAAACTGAGTGAGCGTACTGGAAGTCTATAATGTAAACGTATTCTTGATTCTTTCAGTAATATAAAATAAAAATAATAATAAAGATAAAAACCCACGACGTTTCGATCACAACACAAGCGACCGTCTTCAGGAGTAAAGAGGAATATAGATGGTCACCTAAGGCAATCGTTTATAAAGGTTTCAAAAATGGGTGTGGCACAATTTTAAGCCAATTTAGGGCCCCGTAATGTGACTTGTCCTACGAGAGTCGGCCAATCTCCTGGCACCGGGAGACCGTGGGACTTTCCCTCTAGGGACCCTTCTGAATAAAACCCCTTGTGCCGGGCAATCCCCCGCTGGTGGGACACGACGTGTGTGCTCAGGTTGGGGGCCAGGGGGCCGCCGTGGCAGCACAGAACCACCATGCACTTCGTCATTAAATGCTGACGATTGGAACACACGCACACAATGCTTGTGTTACAATGGAGACACATTTCTGTGTTATTTGAAGCATGGTTTTCCAGCCTGCATTATTTTTCCAATGATTTTTTTTTATCTCTCAGAATTTACAGATTTTATTATACTTGATATGATCTCAACAAATATTGGTGCGTCTAGAAATGTTTTAAACAGCACTAACATACACTTTGGTTCCGCATACTGCATCCTTGCACCATTCTCCCAATGAGCAAGATCAACCAAGTAGGATCTACGTGATTTGAATCGAGACGCATCCAACCTTGGACTCTGAATTCGAGTCATAATGGGTGCTTTGCTCTCCCATGAAAACAAACGAGTGCCCTTTTCACGAGTCGGACACGCCACGCGGTAATAATCTCACTCTTGCTGTGGTCCAGTGCTCACAACTGGAGACCTGGCAACAATTAATGTCCAAGCGCGGTCTGTAAATACCATTCACAAAGAGGTCCTGCAAGGGATTCAACGCAGCATTTGCACATGCTGCGATTAGGAAGCTAATTGCTGCCAGGCCCAACATCGGGCTTGTCTCTGACATCTTTCTCAAATAGGGGTCCGTCATCTCTACGCTGGCTCGTTTTAACTGGATCCTCTCTTCCCCGAGTACTCCACAGCATTACGAGATAAGCTCACCCGTCACAGACAGTCGGGAAAGTACCTTCTTCTATAAGCTTCACTCAAACCTCGTCACACAGACAACAACCCGAAGTGGCTAGCGGCACTGCATTCGGCAAGCACGCCTTGCTGATGAGACTTAATGTTGAAACCAGTCCGGAGTTTTGCTTGTGTTGAACCATTTCTCTAACCGTCATTATGTACTCCCAGAAGGCCGTGTGGCTATTGGGATGTGTAACACACATTTTATTTTAACGCAGAAACAAACACATGGAGGCATTATTGTGAGCTCACGTGTTGAGCTGGAATTTGGACAAACGATAGAATCATCGGTCGGGTGCAAAGGTCAGGTGAGAGGTGAGTCGTTGTCTCTGGATCCATGACATGTCGACATCACCAACATTACACATCACGAGGCATCACGCCAAAATCAATGATCTCAGCAACCAGCAGAGCGTTTCAACCAAGACGCAATCCCGCCACTCGGCCACTGGGGTCGCCAGTGGGCCAGAACCGACACAACACACGCAACACATTTATATAAATAATCTCACCCAACTCCGCGTCGCCTTTGCGAACTGGGATTTAAAAAACCAACGTCAGCGCTGACGTCCGCCCAGGACCGTCCCACTGCAGCAAGAGGGGTAAGAACCAAAGTCGTGGGAATACGCAACGCGGTTGAATCCTCATCGCAGTGCGTGACCCGTGCCGTGGTGCTGAGGCCGAGCAGTGCCTGCCGTGGTCGCGCCTGGCCACTCTGCGCGGGCCGAACGTTCCAGACGGGATGCGAGGTGCAGGGGGATGAGTGAGCGAGCGAGCGAGTGATGATGTCCCTGACGATTGAGATGGGCGGTGGTGACGACGCATCGGTGGGAGGGCCCGCTGCCGCCTCTCGGGCCGAGCAGGAAGCGGAGAAGGCGCTTGGATCTCGCAAGCAACATTAGCGCGCTCCCACCGGCCGGCAGACTACCCATGGTGGTTGTTCGTACATCGCGACAGCATTGACAAGATACACCGAATTTTGTCTTTGCCGTGGCGGTGACGTCATCGAGTCTCAACAAGTAGGTCGACACGTATTGTAATGTTTATACATTAAAGACTTGTGCTGCAGCGAGTGCGATGGGGTCTGTACATAATCTCTCCCTTGGGCCCCCTTGAGCCAGCGGTGGAAATTCCGCATTACTGTGACGGAGTCGAGGATACCCCTACCAGAGGACAGCCTGGATTGTGTTGGGAATCCTCGCTGAGTTTCTGGATTCGTTAGCAGGAGACACCGCATTGCGATGACATTCCATGATTCTTTTGCATGGATTTGTTGTACTTTAGAGGCTATGATTAGCAGTGGTTCATTACGAACTGCATGTGGCCCCTGCCATGGCAATGTGGATTTTCCACTACTGGCACAGGGCAGCAAATGACAATCAACATTACCTCCATATTTCGGCCTGAGCGTTTGACTAAAAGTTTGGTACGTGATTCACAATTTATTCTTGGGTTTGGCCACGTCATTCTTGGGTTTGGTCAAATCTTGTGTCGTAAGCCAGATGCAACGTTGAGTCAACGTTGGCATGTGGTTGGAACCATTGGACCAACGTTGGCCCAGCGTCCCATGTTTACTTTGAAGCCCCGTCACCACCCACCCAACATCGCCAAATAAATGTTCTTGCTGTGTTTTTCACACCTGATGATGATTGCTTGTGTTGCAGTCGAAACGTCTTGAGAATTTTATTGTTTTATATTTTTATTATTTCATTGTTTCCCTTCTACGTGACTTTACTGAAAGAACCAAGAATATGAATCGCCAAACAAATTAAACGGTCATTGGTGCAAGCGTTAAACGCAGCAGTTATTGTTTCTAAAATCATGTATGGATCATTGTCTCAGCTCAAGGAACTTAAGGACAAGATCGAGGAGGTTAGACTAAAGTCCATGAAGTCGTAGCGGCTGCCAACTCCTACGTGCTAGTTGGGTAGATAGTTCACACACCTCGTGAACTTGGCGTTGGGCTTTAAGCGTCTCTGTGTCGCGTTGCTTCTCTGTGTCCCTTGGTGCTGCTGCTGCTGCTGCGTTTGTTGGTAATTGCCACTCCCACCGGCCCGTGGCTTCTGCAGAAATGCTGTCGGGCAGGGTCCGTGTGAGGCTGGCCAGGATCCGGTGTATCCTGGAGAGCGTCCGGTGCTTCAGAGATGGCCTGCCGCTGCCAGAAGCGCTCTGCTACGTACCGAGGGAGGTGGTCTACATGAGTGTGCGTCAGGGCGACCCCGCAGGCCCTCCCGACTCCGAGGGACCTCAACGCAGCTCCCCGTTGCCTGGAGACGGCGTGTGGGACCGTCCTGGGCCGGGCTCTCAGGCCCCGGCAACACCTCCACCTCGCATGGTGGTCCCACTGGCAATGAGCGAGGGGGCTTTGGTGAGAGCGAGCGGCGAGCAGTACTGTGATGGGACGGGCGCGTGGGCCAAGGTGTTGCAGGTGAGAGTTTAAAACGAGGACGTACGTGGATTCTTGAGACGCTTTCCGACGTGCGCTAGGCTTTGTACGTATTTAATCGGAGGCATGGGAGCCGAAAGGTTGCTGCGATCGTTTATTTCACACATCATCATCATCATCATATTCATGAAATACCATCCTCATTAACTTCATGAAATATTCATGAAATACCATCCTCATCAACTCATCTCATCGCACTTGTGCTGTAAAAACAGTTAATTGTTTAACGCCTTGCTGAAGACGCTCTATAAATACGATAAGACTCATTTGCATCTTTGGACATTTACGCCCTTGAGTGTCTCAGTTTTGAGCAACCTTTTGATCAATTTGGGACATTTTCTGCAGGTGAAGTCCCTAATAGCAACACCATTTTTTTGTAAAGTTCAATTTATTTTGACTCATGCGCACAAGAGTCAGCGTGACCCCACCCATGTTCCACACGGACAGACGGACCGATGGATATAAGTTAATGCTACACTTTTAACATGAATTGAAAAGCATTAAATACGAGTTGGTGTTTCGAGATGGCTAGCTGACTTGGAATGCGAATACCGTGTCTGAGCACTGCAGCAGCACCACTGAGGTCATGGGTGGTTTTAGATCCGGGGATACACCCAAGTAATTAAACTGAGTTCTGAAGTGTAGCAAACTGATGAGCAATGAATGCACCAAAGAATGTGACATTTCGAGTTTAATTCGCTGCGTACATTCAGCCCTGGGGAGTACTTCATTTTGGTTTGGTTGCCATGTGAGGAGCGCTGCTGATTAGTGTGGATGAGAGGTCTTGAAAGACCATTTTACTTTCATCCTCCTCCCCAGAGACTTTTCTCTGACGTGAAGTGATGTGCCGCTTACTTGTCATGCACAATGGGAATATAATTGGGCAAATAGTTTTTTTAAACCGGTGGCTCAATGTTTCCGCAAGCAGTAGGCTGGTGCTCATTTTCATTGGCTACCCTGGGCCAGCATGAGCATTTCTGAAAGTAGTAATGATCAAGATAGTTTGAATATGTGAACGTGCAGCCCTGCAGTCGCTGGCGCACGCCACACCTCTCAGAAGGGCCTCCACTAAAGAGAGTTCCTCCAGAAGGTGCTTTGTTCTCTTCCACTCTGGCCAGACGACTTCGAAGAGTTGGGAGGACCCACACTTTACCCAACCACAGACCACCTTCTTAACCCTTTCCGATTCCCATGATGTACATGTGTACGTCATCACAGTTTGGCGCCAGCTATCACCGAGTGCGGTTGTGTGGCTATGGTTTTTTGGGGTGAGTACAATGGATCTAAAAACACCAGTGCTACGCCTCTCTAAATAAAATTAAAGCTGAGCCGCTTGGGCGTTCCAAGATTCGGCGGTGAACGGGACCCCACACTGCAACTTGCAGACGTCTCGGAACGGGAAAAGGTTCAATGACTGCGGTGTACCCATTTACACTGCTTGGTCTATATAGGTGGAGGGATTTTAAAAAACGTGCCCACTCTTTCAACTGCCATGCTGAGAGATCGATTCTGACCGGAGTACTCTGGATTGTCCAGTGTGCCAACATTTTCACCAGAGTGATATCCTGCCATCCTTTTTAAATGAATGCCTCGCTTGGTCTCAAATTTCTTGAAGGAGATTCCAGGGATTATTTTATCAATTCCTAAATAAATATTTTTTGCACGTAGGAGGAAAAGTGGTGTATCCAGAGAAAACCCACATGTGCATACGCAAAAAACCTCGTGCATAAATATTTGCAAGGGAATTGGCCACGCAGATCTTCTGACAGGCCCCTACTGACAAAGAATCCGTGTGTTCAGTTGAGGATTTCCTGAGTTAGAAAAACTTTCATTAAAAAAAGTCACGTACGTTTCAGCGCATGTGCCTCTGTTTTAAGATTGGATCACGCATGCAACATTTTTGTAAAAACATGTAGACGTTCGCACGTAAACAAGACATGTGACGGGCAACCATCTTCAGAGCATGCCATTTGATTAGTTTCCCTTTTTTTATACCGTGACCAAAGGATAACTCTTAAAAATTATTCTGACACCGATGTTATCCTAGAATGAGCGGTGTGCCTCGAGGGCTGTCTGTGTTTTGACAATCGGTTTATGTTTTCCTGAAACACGTGGCCCTTAACCCAGCTGTGAAACTTGCGTCCACGGCCTCAGAGCGTGATGTTTTTATTTTATTTTGTTATTTTATGTTCCTACTTGCCAAAGTTCATGAAGGCTACACGCGAGTAACAAAACAACCGTTGAATGGTGAAAATATCTTTGGTAAAATGTACAGAGTAATTTTCTTGGAAATTATTCCAAAGCAAGGTTTAGGCGGCTTGTGACAGCACAACTGGAGGTACGTTATTCGCTATGCATAGAGAACAATGTCAAATGCAGCAGATACAAGAGGAGGGTCAGCAGGGTGCATTGTTGAGGGGTTTGTGGAACTGTGATGGTCATCTCAATGGGGATGTTTGTCTTGGAGTTGACAGTTTCTATTTGAATTAATAATTTTCAAAATGAGCTCTGTATGGACTGCTTGATATTTAAAATTGCTGTATGGTCTTTTCACGTCCATTATACAGGGTGATTGATATACAGATACCCCACTGAAATAATACTTGGAGAATTTTAGAAACGAAGACCAATCTCAGTCGACCTATAATTTGTTTTCATCAATCTCCTCTGTTAGCGATGGCGAAATTACTTTCACAGTGTTCAACATTCAATCGCCTGTTGCCGCTGTTCCCTCAACGCTCGATGTGCGTTCCCTCTTCGTCACGGCCGTGTTTTGTTTGCAGCCGGAGCTCGGAAAACTCGGCTGTCCGAGTGACATGGAGGAGGGCTGGGTTCTCCTCTATCGTCCTGAGGATCATAGGATGGCATTCGTCCCAGTTCCACACGGCAAGAGCAATGACGGCAAGGACAACGAGCAGAGCAGGTGAGACCATCAGCTCAGTGTATCATTCATTTAGTTTTTCTTAAAATGTTTCACACCGGGAAAACCCGCTTGAGTTGGAGGATCTCTTTTTGCGTGGGACTGTCTAGGATGTCGATTGACGCGTACATAGCGAGCACGCGACGGCGCGCATGCAAACGTTTTCAATCGATAGATATACAGTGTGCCGTTTATAAACAATGAACATTGCACCCAGTCAGACGCGTTTATAAATACATAACCGACTCGCATGGCACGTGATCCAGCTGTAACAGTTGTAAATGGTGTGCGAGTGCGTTTTAATTGAGTATTCAAACACGTTGATATTGGTGGCATATTTTTGTATGTCCGGGAGATTGTCCGACCTTATACTACTTAAACAACCTGCCCATGCGGCACACACTACAGCGTATTGCTGATCGATATTTGTTGATGATTACTTTTAAAGACTGAATGCCACCCGCGATTGAGTTGCCTGATGTAATGACCTAAGCACTGCCACTTTCGTACATCTTGCCATTCTGTAAAAATACGCCTCGACTTCAACGTCAAGCGATGAACGGTCGACCGCGGTGATGAGGCACATCGAGCCGTGGATATTTACGTAACGGATTTGACCTGAATGCTGCGGGCTCACGTAAGCGTCCAACACTCTTTATCTCGGTTGTACGTTGAACTGTGCGTTGTTGCCAGACCCTGCCGAGTTCGTATTACGATGTCTTTTGGCGTCGTTGTAAGGCAATTGTGTTATTTACTCCCACCCAACCCCACCCCTAACTTTAGTTGGAAGCGAGCCGTGGATGCCAGTTATTGCCTGCAGCAGGGGTGCAGACCTCCCCTAGCCATCTGTGACAGTGCCGCTGTGGATAAAATGAGGTGAGGGATATCTCTTTCAGACCCCTGAGGAACACAAATTAATACCTGTGGCGGCTCAAGCATAGCCGCTCGGCTTATCGAGCCACGGCTGTCGTCACCGTGGGTTCTGTCTGTTACTGAGTCAGCCCACGCTTCACGCTCTGTATGTTGTTGGCGCTTGAGTAATTGTATTCTTTTTGGGTTTATTTTTTTTATTCTCTCCAAGAGGTTGAGACGAGTATCTGGGTGGTTCAGGGAGGCTAATGCCTCCCGTGCCTAAGCAGCAAGCCGACCCCCAATGGGATTCTGGTTGTGAATTTTGTCAGCCACCTGTGGTGAATCCAGGTGCTCGATTTGAGCGAGTTGATGATCCTCGGCCTCGTTACCAATAACACAGCAACAACAAAAACCCTTTGAGTTTGTTTTTTCACTTCATTCTACTTATTTTGACCACACGAATGAAACATTTTGGTTTTATTGCTATGTAATCATCGCTGATTTCAGGGTGCATACAGTGAAAGTCAAAGGGAGTTCAAGCTCAAATGAGCATTGAGGCGGTGCTCAACTCCTGCCTACAGCTCTGAGCCAGTGGTGGAAATTCCACATTCCTGTGGCAGGGGCAAGTTTATCCAATGTCCAATCATTGTTGACTTCCCCACAAAGTGGTACTCACTTTATCAACCCATTGGGATTGATGGGCTGCGTGAACCCCCATCCAGGATTTGAAATCGCAACCTTTCCATTGTGCGTCTCTCAGCGTAACATAAATACTGTCCGCCACTTGCATTTAATTTTCATCCATTTCTCACTTTGCTGCTCTGGCCCTTCTACGTCGGCAGGTGCGTCTTTGTAAGGCGAGTTAGGGTCCATCCAAGAGCAGACCTCCCCACGTGGACCCGCTCTCGCTCTCCCGTGTTGTGTCTGGCACTGCGTGTACTCGCCTTTGTTTTCCAACAGGTTGGCTCCGAAAGGCTGGAACCTGCAGTGCGATGAAGATCTGGCTCAATTTCTGCTCAGTTTTTCCAAGAAAGAGTCAGAAAATCTCGACAATGCTAAGTTATACGTGAAGAAGATTGACGCCTCGCACAAGCCAGTGAGTAAATATTTCTGGGAACACGTTAGTCATCGAGGATTGCATGTTAAGAGATGTTGGCTGATTCTGTTAAATGTAATGTTGAATGAGATTGTTTATGAATGATGTCACAAACCGTGCCATAAAACAGTTTTTTTAGATCAGGATATTTTAAAGACTAAACAGATGTTATTCCGAGTTGTTTTATGCCCTTTATTGAAGCAAAGTTGCACAATGTTTACATCGAAAATAGTTTTCAAATATCACCCTACCCATTGTAACTCATCATCATCAGCTATGACCCATCCACTGCTGGATGAATGCTTCCACAAGCCATCAACATCTGACAGAGTCTGGTAATTAAAGAGTCCGTCTCGCTCCTCCATCGAATCTCATTTCATAACTCCTTCTCTGCAGGCAACGTCCTCTTAGGCATTTCCTCTTTGCTCGCGATGCACCCTGCACGGGCCCACTTGTCCTAACAGTAAATTCGATGTCCCTAAATTGCGCCTCTTCCAATCCACGGTTTCCTTCTCCTCCTGTCGCAGTATAGTTCCATTTTCTTTCCGTCGTCTGCCTCTGATCCATATGCCAGAGTCTTTGATAACGAATAACGCAGAGGCCTCTTTGTTATTGTCCCCACAGAGCAAGAACCCGGTTAAGAACATCACAGATGATGACCCGGCTACGTACTGGGCGACGGACAATTCTGAGGCGTGGTTGTGCTTGCATATGAAGCCTGGTGCCATCATTCAGTAAGGGGATGCGCTCCCAAAAAAAATACATGTCACATGCCAACCGGTAAACCGATATCCGGTTTCAGGAGCGATTAGCGGTTCTGAAAGGCAGGAACCGGTAACCAATTCCAGTGGAATGTTTTCCTAATGCTTTCCTGGATAAAACAAGCATAACAGGAATAAGCACTCCAAAATCATCGAATACTTAACTGTTAAATGTTCAATACAGCATTTTTGAAAAAGGATGATTGTGTAGTGTTGAGTACACATTCCTGCGGAGGGAGCTGGTAGGAACGTTGGGTTGCTCGGTCAATGGCCAGGGTCAACGGCGGCGTGGTGTATTCCGCAAATATGGCCGACTGTGAGGGCGGGCACAAGCCGGCGTGAGTAGGTTAAACGTTGAGTTTTATAAGGGCACCACGGGGTGACCAGCGCCTCCCCACCCAGCCCCACCCCTCTCACCCCCCACCCAGCCCCACCCTCCCCACCCTCCCCTCCCCACCCAGCCTCACCCCTCCCACCCCCCACCCAGCTCCACCCTCCCCACCCAGCCCCTCCCCACCCTCCCCTTTCCACCCAGCCCCACCCCTCCCATTTTTCTATGCACGACGGACGGACACAATAATCCCCTGTGGGCTGGTGGAACCAGGTGGTTCCTACCAGTAAAAGGTTGCCAAATCAATAGATCCAGAAATAGGTTCTGTGATGGTGTGCTCCAGGGCTGTTCACCGACTATGGGAGTTATTAATTAGCAAAATTAACATCAAGGTTTAACCATGGCACTGAAATAATGTTCCCTTAGGATCAACGCTATGTTTTGTGGAAGATATACCGAGTTTTGGAAACTTTTGTGCTTTATTTTTAATGCAGTCATGCCACCTGGTGGATTCAGCCAGTACGCACATGCAAATACATAAAGATCGCCTGTACAGCTGTACCAATGAATGCCGGCACGGCACTTAACGGTTCAGTACCATGCCTAGCTGCTTTTGTTTCCCTACTGAAGCCGAGGACAGGGACAGATACCACCTGCCCCTTGTGCTAATGATCATTTACGTAGATATTTCTCACTGAATTCCAAGTCGCCTTTTCACAACAGTCCTTCACTGGGATGCTTGACCATTTCTAGGAATGAGCGTTTGGCTTTCAGCAGTAACCCCATAGTACCCAGAGAAATAAAACGCGTGCGGAAGGTAGCGCACGCAGAGCCCCTGACGGATTCATTCCACAGGCACACTCAATGCAGTGACTCTACCAAATCTGGATCAAATTGCTGTGGGTGAGTTAACAAAAATAAAAACACGGCCGTCTCCTTCACAGCGGAAGTTAAGGAACCTGTGATGTCATTCTCAAGAGTAGGCCATTGCGCGTACCGGAAAATTACTCGTTTGGAATAATATACAAAGCAATCGTCGCCTCTTACTCCAAAAACATTTAGTGGGACCGTCCTGAAGATGTGTCATGAGACTCGGTGATGCATTTAAGGGTAAACAATCGCACTGAATAATTAAACATGACCCATTATTGCACTGCTGTCTACTGGTAGCGCACAGCCCTTGCCATAGCAGCGCAACACCAACGCCTGGGAAGCTTCGGTAGTCACCCAAGCGAGTGTCCTCGAGATCGGGCTCGCCGGGGGTGATTTGTTTGTAGGCACCGGTGTTGCTTATTGATCCAGGAACTCGGTTCGCCGGGTTCGTAGTGCGGCGTGCTAACAGCTGCGCCACCGCTCCATCGCAAAGACAAAGACTCCTATATAGCCTTAACAAACTGTTTGGGCAAGTGCTGTTAGGGAGCACCTATGAAGGCTGACACAGCACGGGTGGGGAGAGGTATGGTCAGCACCACCTTCGGCTGCCACTGTCTCCCCGGTGCTGATATTTACAAACCGCACCAGGTACTCATTGAGTCTACCCTCCAAATCTCCCCCCCCCCGCAACACACACACGTTTATGAAACGTTCTCTCCAACGCGAGTTATAAAGCTCTCTATCAAGCAAGGTTAACCTTTTTATAAAGACACGTTCATTCTCATCTATCCACTGAGTGTATTGCATTACTTACGTAACCATCGAACCTGTTTGACGGGAGCCCATTGTGTCGCGTCGCGGAGGTGCGTAATTTGCGGCGTGTTTGCACGGCGTGTTTGCGCAGGAAGATGTTCCTCAAGCACCTAACGAACGACGACAACAGGGTGGGACAGGTGACGGTGCTCGGCGGAGAGACGATGGACTCCCTCAAGGAGGTCAACCACGTCGCCATAGCCAAGTGAGCCGCGGTCGCGCCAATTTGGCAGAGCACACTGCCCATAACGTCGCCGAATGTGTATATTTCATTAGCTTAAGGCAGCGTAGTTAACTTCGTACATTTCAATCGATTATTTTCTGCAACAAGTTATAATCGTGAATTTAGCTGCTTTTTAAACTGTTTGCCATATTTAGTGATTGTTTGTGTCACAGCGACCGGCGCGTGCAGTCCCTCGGCGGCGGCGTCGCGGTGCCGTGAGTGGATGTGTCAGCTCGTTGCCTTCGTCGACTCTTGCCTCTCCTTCCTCTGCAGTGACGCCAGAGACGTGTGCCTGCTGCGGAATGCGTGCGTGCACTACCCCCTCGTGAAGATCCACCTGCAGAGCAGCTCGCGTGAGTTATTCAGCATCGTTACCTTTCCTCTTCGGCGTGGCCACATTCAACATGGCAGCTTCGGCCTCCACAGGGCTTGATACAAACCCACAATGCAAGCAGAGACATTGTGAACACAGTCTAGGGAGGATCTGGTCAACATAACTCCTTTGAGCATACATTGCAGCAAAGTTAAAACTGGGGGAAAAGACAACAATGTATAACTAGGTACAGGTGATTTATTTTTTTCTTTTGTGGCAATTTTTCAGGATTCAACAACATCCAGATCAACACTTTGCAGATGAAGTGCTCATTCATCCCTCTTCCTCCAATGAGCTTGTCCGCATTTGAGCCGCCACGGTTGGCGCTGTTCCCTCGGCTTGCGCGGTTCAGCCCCGACTTCTTGTGCCAGCGCTCGATCGCAATCTACAGGTGCCACTGCCATCAAACAACCACCGTCACTCACTCGGCCATCGCTGTACATCAGGCACCTCATTGGTGATGGGTTTAACTCGGTAAAAACCGTACAACCGATTATAGAAACAACTACGATAGTTTCCAGTCATTGGGCATCCAAATTCAACAGCATCTCAGAAGGCTGAACAAAGCCGGGGACAAAACCAGTAAAGCAAGAAACAAAAACATGGGGACGTCTATTCAACTAAACTATTCAACCATTTAGTATTTTACCAGGTAAGGCCCACTGAGCTATATAGCTCTTTTTCAGCAACGACCTGGCCACAAATAATCGCTCAACAAAGTGGCTTATGTGGAAATTTATAGCAATCAAATACTCTAAATGCTTGTTGATTCTAAAAGGGGGCGGGGGAGGAAACCGGAGGACCTGGAGAAAAATTCACGCAACCACGGGGAGAGAGACATGCAAACTCCAAATATAAATGCGTCAGGATCGTGATCAAACTCACGACCTCCTGCATACCAGGCGAGGGAGTTAACATCTCATTAGAGGGGACGAGGCGAGGATGAGAGTTGGGATTCACGAGAGAGAGGCAGGGCAACGGAGCGCACGACCAAAAACCAACGTGATGCCGAGTCCCAGAGGGGGCTCCAGTGGTAGCCGACTTGCAGAAGTCCGGAACCGATGGGTCTCAGTGGAAATTAGGGTCCGGCGTCAGGATCAAACATCAATTCCCAGCGAGCACTACCAAGTCCCATTGAGTCTCGGGGAAGCCCAGAGACACTGGAGTTCAGCAAGGTAGCAGGGCACAGTACCAACACATTCCACAGGATTCACAGAGCCAGACAAGAGGGCCTGGGCCAGAACATGGGAGGTGGCAGTGCTGTGAAGCAAGGATGTTGGTTCGGCCATGTGATGGGGGAAAATCAAAATAAACTGGGGGTAAAGAAAACTTATAAATACTTGTATTCATGCATACCTCAATACTGTCATCCACATATATACTACTTGTTTACCCTTAATTAGAGTTGACTAGTAACGGTGTTGTTGAGTCTGTTGCATTCCAAAGAAGTTAGACGTTGCCAATAATACCGAAACAAGCTTACACATTTGTGTTGTGTTCGGATGTTGCTTTCCACTCTTGCATCCTCAGGTTCGTGGATCTTTTTGAAGAGGTGATGCCATATGTGCTTCCAAGTTGGGAATATAGCAATGGAAGCTTTTCAGATTTTCAGGTAATCCTCAAGTTCATCTTTCAGGCATCTTACAAACTTAATACACTCTGTGTTATAAAGTTCCGTGCACGAGGGCAGCCCCCTAGCCCAAGCTTTCTCCATCCCATATCACCCCCCTGCTTACCTTGAAACTCCACGCTCTACATTTGGCTTGTCAACCGGTAACACGGCAAAAATAATTGCGGCGCTTTCTCTTTGCCATCCTCAACTGGGCGGATCGCCTACATCGGTTGGTCTATAAAACTCGCATGACAGTAATTGCTGGTGACTGATTTTAACCTTTGAAATAACCGTTTAGTTAAGGCAGTAGACAAGACGGGGTAGGCAAGATGAAGCGTTGAGACCTCGCGTGCGTGGACCAGACGACGGATCGTGTGCGATGGCGATGCCGTGGGGGAGCCCTTCAGATAGCATTTAATAGATCGTGATCGATGATGATTACGACGATAGATAAGACAGTTTAATATAATACGAAGGAATGAAAGGTGTGTACAGAGCGTGAAGCACGTGCTGGCCCTCTCGAGGGAGCCCTACAAGTTCATCGACATTCGAGATGTCATGGCCGATGATGATGATGATTGCGATGATGACGACGATAGACAAGACGGTTCAATAAAATACGAAGGAATGAAACGTGTGTGCAGAGCGTGAAGAACCTGCTGGCCCTCTCGAGCGAGCGCGACATGTTCATCGACTCGGCGCTGACGCGGAACTTGCCGTTGTCGACGACCAACACGACGGCGCACATCACCGTGGACCGCACCGCGGCCCTGCGACACCGCAAGAACCCGCACGCCGACCCGCACTACAGGAACTCGGTGGTCGCGCAGGTGACAGGAAGCAGGGACCGACTGTGGCGGAAGATGCCCTGTGGATCCCACACTTTAGCGGCGGGATTGAGGGATGAAGCGGGTTTTTTGTACGTTCTGTCGGACTGCCACATCCACTGGGTTGTGGGTGGTTTCAGGAGGTGGCAGTACAGCAGTAGGGTCACGACCTGTACGCGTGGTTTTTTGTTGAGTGTTACCACATTCAAAACATTCCTTGAAAAGGAATTGGCCGAGCATACAAATCTAATACTTTCTAGGAAGAATTTAATATGTTTCAGACTCGGGCTTCCCTGTAGTATTAAAGAACATGGGACAGATAAGCACTGGTATGAGATGGATGGGTTTTTATGTGGGTGTGTAAACCCTTTTCCTTTTCTTTGATCCTATTTAAATTAAACTTTTAGCTGACCAGGTAAAGTCCACTGAGATATTCGCTTTTTCAGAGACTACCTGGGCACACTTGATAGCTCATTAAAGTGCCGTATATCATTACATGTGGGAATTTATAGTAGCATCCAAATAATGTGAATGCATGTTTCTAAATGTGGTATTCACCACACCAATGCTAAAACATTACCTCCAACTTACTCAATTGGGATTACACATTGTCCCTGACTGCGAAAACTTGGCAGGACCCTCCCGAACAAGAGCCTTGGGACTCGGCGATGCCTTCCTGGGTTAACGTGCGAAGTAGTAATGATACTGATGATGCCACTACCAATGGAGGCAAGCACTGCCCATTGCTGGATTGACTTGGGAGTCTATGTTGCTTTGGACTGAGACCTGCTTCTGGAACGCAACCCCTCGGAGGGAGGACCGGCAGCGCCGGCTCTAACGCTGCCCCGCGTTGTGTCTGTGCAGGTGTACCGGGGCCTGCAGGAGTATGAGCAGAAGGAGTTTCTGGATTACAGGTGAGGCATGTTTGTGACCACACAGCCTTTTTATTGGCCTGTGATACTTTGTGTGCTTATAACAAGAGTACTAATTCCAATAATTCTAAAAGTAATGGTGTCTTACTATTATTATTATTGAGTTCTCAGCTTGCTCAAGTTCTCTGCTCGAATCTTGTGCTTCCCTTTTCATTTCTTTATGTCCCTGAGCAGCACTTTAATCTTTCTACCTCCTTTATCCTTTACCCAAAAGTAGAAGAGTTCCCTTCAGCAAGCCCATCACCGCTTGCCGTTTGTATTGAACGGTTTTTATCCGTGCAGGTCATCCTCACGGCGGCTTTTGGCTTGCCATCGAACAAAGACGGTCACTACATCACACACTTTCAGATGCGCTTCTGCGTCCATCTGGAACGCTCTTCCATCCGATATTAGGAAGCCACTGGAGCTGTGCACTTTTAAATCATCAAGATTGAAAACTATTTTGTTTAAAACTGATTTTTGCGTCTAGTTTGTTTGTCCCCCCCCCCGCGCCTCCGATTAGCACGGTTAGCTACGTACGGTGCAAGAGAAGTTCAACATACATGAATGCGATCCCATTATTTATATGGTGTGCTGTTGTAAATAGCTCCTGGTAACACATCAGTGATTGTTTAACAGGCTTGTCTACTGATGATGCAGAGTTTGCTCACGTAAACAAATGCTGCTTGATGTTATTGGTCTGGAAAGCCAAACGGCTAATGAGCTGTTTATTTGTTTGGTTAAATATAATATGTGAAGACAGAATAGACTCCTGCTTGTAATTGCCTTTGGCCTCCTTTCGGCTGTGTCGAAGTACAACTTGCATTGCGTCAGCTGATGATCGCTTCCCGTAGATATGCTAGAACAATCTAATAAAGACGTTTGCAAAGTAAATGTTCCATTTGGAAATTGTTATTTTTATTGCATGATGCTCCTCATTGTCGAATATTGGAATAAATAACAGTCTCAAGCCCAAATTTAACCACTTACAGTTGGTTCTTCATGTAACATGTGTATTTGTAGCTTGGTTATTATGAATGTAATTGCTTTTGAACTATACTCAATGTAAGGGTAATAGTTGTTTTTACTGTAAACGGTCATTCGTTTGTTTCTCAGTCCGCTGGTCCGGGTGAGGGTCGCGGCGGCAGCGTGTCGAGTAGTGGCGGTCCCCCCCACCTCCCTTTCCCTGGCGACAGACTCCAGCACTACTACACTATATACTACATATATATACTACACTATACACTACACTATACACTACACTATACACTACACTATATACTACACTATACACTATACACTACACTATACACTATATACTACACTATATACTACACTATATACTACACTATATACTACACTATACACTACACTATATACTACACTATACACTACACTATATACTACACTATACACTATACACTACACTATACACTATATACTACACTATATACTACATATATATACTACACTATACACTACACTATATACTACACTATACACTACACTATATACTACACTATATACTACATATATATACTACACTATACACTATACTATATACTACACTATACACTACACTATATACTACACTATACACTACACTATACACTACTACACTATACACTACACTATATACTACTATACACTACACTATACACTACTACACTATACACTACACTATATACTACTATACACTACACTATACACTACACTATACACTACACTATACACTACACTATACACTACACTATACACTACACTATACTACACACTACACTATACACTACAGCAGCATGTTGAGTAGTGGCGTTCCCAGGCCCGCCGGGCGACATCGTCCGGCCAGCGTAGTCCTGGGCCGGCCCCGGGGTCTTCACAACTTATGGACATCTGTGAAAAAGCTTCATAGCTCATCGGATTTCTCCAGGATAAAGATTCTGATTATGTTTATTCTTTACGTATCGCTAACTGTTGAATGTTTGTCGTTTAATGTTTATTTAATACGTCATAATGTTAATAATGTTGTTTTGACCGTTATTTTGCTAGCATTTACTAAATTGCTTTGTGTCCCTGGTTACCCTTAGAAAATAAACGTTTGGCCTCTGTGGGCTCTCGCCTGATATAACCTGTGTATTGATGATGGAGATCGCCTCGTATAACCTGCCGATCACTGATGGAGATCTATGCACAAATTGGTGTTAAGGGTGTTCATCATCGTCCTCTCACTTACAGGTGGAAATCTTCGGAGAATCAGTGGTGGTCGTGTGATTTCACCCTGGAAGGAATGAATGATGCCGGTGAGTGGGTGGGTGACTTCGGCACCCATTGAAGTTCTCCCTGGCCACACCGAATGCCGCATTGATCCGGCTAAGCTTGTGGGAAGAGGCCCCCTGAAACCAATCCCCTGAATCCACCTTCAGTTAAATGTGTAACGATCCCAGCGAATGGCGACGTACAACGTCGATGAGTGATTATGTCCCGTAGCAATGTCCATCAGTTGTCTGATAATTGTGCTTGTGAGAAGTCGTTGATATTCATGATCACATTTACGAGGGAAATGTGTAAAAGAAGTGGTCGTTAAATATGGACATGGTATACAACATTTTTATACATTTGAAAAACAGTTCAATATACTTCTTCCATGCAATAAATCGTCACATTTGATCAATTGTGCGATATTAAATTCGTGTTGAATTCGGATATCTCGGTCACATCTCTGAGCTGTCCCTTATTCCTATTTGCGTAATGGAAAGGTTAATAACATAAACAATTCGTTTGCGAGTCTATTTAAACATGCGAACATGGCCCGGCGATACCAGAATACACAAGCCCACTCTTGTAAATTATGAAGCTACTTCATTTACAGAATCCAGTGTACACCATTGCAAGATGTTTGCAATGACTTCGCTGAAAATCGCCAGGCAACTGCAGGGAATTAAACCATTTCTACGTTTCCAACAACACACAAAAACACGTAGAAAAAGCACTCGGCCTTTTGTGCATTTTACAAAACTACCAACAGTTCCTGAAGAACTGCACCGTAGTTCTCATCGTGTTCAATCGCCATCAACGTTACTTTGTGCCAATGTGACCAACTACGTACAAGCAAAACCAGCGGGCGAGTCCTCTACTTGCTTTTTTGAACCAAGACGCTCATTGCATCGCCAGGCGCATTCGGATGCGTTTCTCTGGCCGTCATTACAATCTATTAGCGATGCACTTTTAAATCTAGATTCAAAACTGATTTTTTTAGAACTACTTTTGTGTTTAGTTTTTTGTCCCTCCCCCACACCTCCAATTGGCACGGTGGGCTACGTACGGCGAGAAAGAAGTTCAACATACACATGTACGTACATATTGCTGCCTTGGCTGCATGGCGCCACGTGACCTCGCCGCTGCGGGTGTAGGTGGCGGGCAGCGCGAGTGTCTGTCGGACATCGCGGAGGAGCTGTGCCCCAGTGACCCCTACTGCCCCGTTCCGGTGCCATTCTTCCTGCGCATGCTGGGACGGGTGAGCGCACGTTTCTTTTTCTCTCCACCGCTCTGCCTTTATTGCTTACCACGCACTCGATATTAGCAAGCCACTGGAGCTATGTTTTTTTATCTCAATTTAAAACGTATTTCTTTAGAACTGCTTTTTGTGTTTAGTTTGTTGTCCTCCCGCACCTCCGAGTAGCACGGTTGGCTACGTACGGTGTGAAAGGAGTAAAAAATACACACATACAATCACCGTCGTTGTTTATTAGTTGATATTGCACCGCACACAAATATAGAAAAAATCCTAAAATCCCAACAGAATTAACAACCACAATCGAACAGAGCACTTACCGTCGTTTGCACACACGAATAAAGGGCTGTGTTATTTTATTATTAAGCTACGTTTAAACATCCCCTCCCACCGCCCGACCCAGACAAAATCAATACGGGCACTCATATTAGTTCTCCACTATACTGATGCAGAACCCTTTATGGTGTGTGATCAGTAGTCTAATTGAATATTAATGTAGTCGCCAATTGTGTATGCTCCCTTGTCTCTATCCGCAGAGTACCGGAGGGCAGGAATCGTGCGTGTATGTGCCGAACCCAGACTGCCATGACCTGTACATGTTCACGTGGATTGGAAAGATAATGGGAGCGGCCTTGCGTGGCGCCAACATCCTGGTAACTTGTATTGCGCACGTGAGAACGAGCACTTATCCACGCGGTTGTGATCTCATTTGTACAATTTCTTCAGCCCATTAGCCAAATGACTTCCTGCGCAAATGAGAATTGAGGCGATGCTCGTTTTATGTTTACAACGCTGAACCATTGCTGGAATTTCCACATTCCTATGGTGGGGGTGAGTCCATCCAAAGAACCACGGTGTACTTCTCCACCAAGTGGTCCTCAACCCCCCCAGAGGGTCAGTGGGGGCTGAGTCGACCCCCAGCCAGGATTTTAACTCCCAACCCTAAGATTTGTGAGGCGCTCACTGTAACACGAGAGAAAAACATAACTGGCTTTTAATTAGCATTTATTGCAAATCGATTTGCGTTGTTTTTGATGCCTGTATCCTAAGCATGAGAATCAAATTTAATTGAAGAATCGACGCATTGTTGTTGTCTCGATTAGAACAGTTGGCCACGTACGGTGCGCAATTATTTCAACACAGATACATTGTTACATGCCTACTCTTTCAGGTTTCTCTTTAAAAAGAGACGTTGGTCAATTTGGCTGTCTATCTTATAATTATAATAACAATCATGCAGTTATATTTATCTCAGAAAATCTCAACTAAGGCTCAAGAATGTTTCGACTATTCTCAAATTATTATGCAGCACAATTGTGGAAAACTACACAAGGAAGCCCCACATATAAAGGAATATCGCTGAAAAATCCCTACACATAGGTTAGGAACCTACTTGTTGTACTGCGATCGACTGATCACCTTTTAGAACTGCAGCATGAGGTGAGAGCGTGCAGCGATTAAGCGAGGCTTGTTGTTGCTACGATGTTAGTTGGTTGGTGTGCAGCAACATTCATGAAAGAACTGCCGCTCTTCTTGAACATCTATGTCCCTCGCTTTCACCAATCTGAACGGACCACCGTGGTGAAGTATGGTCAAATAACCTCAACGGCCGATGTGGTTTGGGGAGGCCCTCTCCGAGTCGTGGATGACACAAGGGGTGGTGCGTGTCCTGGTACTCGTTGTTGTTGCGGTGTGCGCAGATACTGTGCCTCCCGGCGTTGGTGTGGAAGCAGCTCGTCGGGGAGACCGTGACTTGGAGTGATTTCAGATCCGTGGATGAGACCCTGGTGAGAAAAGCCAACGACCAACCCCTTTGTACGAGTATATATGTTGAACCTCTTTTGTCGCCAACCGTGTTAATCGGAGGTGCGGAAATGATTCACCTGCCGCACCTCTTCCCACCCCCTACATAATTTGTATAAGGGGAGGGAAACATGAAGATTATTTGGAAATTATATTACAAGTATTACTCTGCATTGAGCTCAATCCTATTTTTCTTAGGGCGGGGTGCAGGTCTGGTTCAGATCATTAATCATCACCGATGTTAGCCGTGACAGGGAATTGAGCTTTGGCTACCGGATTCGTAGTGTGGTGCGATAACCACTACGCCGCCTCTCCCCACACACATCACTGCGCCAACTTTCCGTATTTAAGTCACCCACCTCACCGTTTCATTATTGTCAGCGTCGCTCTACTGCCTTTGTCGTTGGAAGGTGACCGGCTCTAACTGCCTAATAGCGTCCTTCACAAACCTCCTCCACAGAGGCCGATCTTGACACCACTGGTACCAGTTTTTGGCAAGTCCACTGAGCTCCACATCCTCCTGTACCGCATAAGCCCACCTCTTCCCTAGTTTGTGCCACTCACTCACTCATCACGCATCTCTAAACGCTACACTACCGCTCCCCACACACAACACCCACGGACACCTACGTACACGCATGGACGCACGCGCACGCGCACAATCTCACGGTGTCACGGGCGCGTGCCGCGCGCCCCCCAGGCGAGGTCGCTGCGCTCGCTGGAGGAGGCGGCAGACGAGGCGGCGTTCGCGCAGCTCTTCGGCGAGGAGCTGACGTACGCGACGACGCTGAGCAGCGGCCGCACCGTGGAGCTGGTGCCGGACGGCGCGGGGCTGCGCGTCCACCACGGGGACCGCCTGCGCTACGCCCGTCTAGTGCAGGAGGCGCGACTCTGCGAGAGCCGCCAGCAGGTGACGGTGACGTCGGCGGGAGGGTGCGGCGGTCCACCTCGGCGGTCCGACTCGGCCAGCCACCTCCACTCGGACTCCGTAGACGAAGAGAATTGTAGGACGGCGTTTCCCCGTTGTTCATCACTGGTGATGATATTGGCCTCTTAAAATGTAATGGATTGTAATGAATTACCTTAAGTAAATACATAAATAAGCTGTTAAATACATGAAAATTATAACACGAATAAAAATTGGTTTAAATAAACATAAAGTTAATAAAAATGTACGTTAAAATATTAAATAACAATTTATTAATTTACTTTCTTCAAATTATGATGCGTAGCAGCAAAAGATGCATTAGCGATAATGCTGATGACAGTGATGATCGTTGCAATGTCGTTACTACTCCTAGAAACACATTCGGATCACATTCTCTCTCAACACTTTGTCTCATTACTTGATCTCTCGTGACATTCTTGCGTCATATTCTGTCTCATCACTTTCGATGCGGTAGTCGTGTCGAGTTCCAGATACGCCTTGTGGATCGCTGAATAACGAGGGAGTACTGTACTGCGTAGGTTGATTAAAGGCCCAGGATCAGTACCATGTGGGAGGGAACCAGAGTACACGGAAAATACCAGTAGCCGTGCGACAATTCAACATCCCTTACATTTATATTGTCATAGTATTGGGCAACGATTTGGTTTCGATCTAATGTTTTCACTGTTCGCTTCTCTTGTCCGTCTCATTGCGTCTTGTTTGTGCTGACTCGGTCGTGTTGTCTTGCATGTTCCGTGTTGCTCTCACTCAACCCAAAATGAGCTTTTCAACACCACTGTGGAGCCAAAGGTGGCTGGGAATCTGCGAGGCTCGTAACACCACCTCCTGGTGTTTTATACTTCCTCTGTTAGGTTTTCACCAATGGCGCTTGGTCCTAACGGGCTGCGTATCTAACCGGGCACCTTTTGCGTGCGTGTTTGCGGCAGGTCGAGGCCATCAAGAAAGGAATATTTTCCGTGGTCCCTCAGCAAACTGTCAACCTCTTGACTTGGCAAGAGATGGAGCGGATAGTGTCTGGAGAGGCCGAGATCACCATGGATGTTCTGAAGAGATCAAGTGAGCCCACGACTTCCTTGCACCCTCGGCACATTCTCACGGCCACCGCGAGGCTGTTGGGCACTTTGCCCCACCCCTGCCATCGGACTGTGGAATTTTCACCACTTGTTTCTGGCAGGCTGTGTAGATTAGCACGGCGTAACATTCATTTGAGCATGGGGACAATGACTTTGAATTGCACGGATCACGTAGGTATGATGAGGCACAGATATACACGCATAACTGCAAGTAATCGGCCTAACAATTCACTTGCACGTATGTATTATACAGGTGCCGCTCACTATACTTACTGCGCTTACCGTACTTTCCACACTCCATAATGGGCAACTGAGATTGTGGTGCAATTTACTCACCTCCAGAACGTAGTTTTCTCACCGCCAACACAAACCTTCCCTTGTCACATCGCTTCATAATGTTTGCACGAGTGCTTTGCACACGCACGTGTGCGGACGTGCAGAACTTACAAACACATCGTCGTCACGTGGATTGCTGCGGTGTTCGTCCTGTATTGTGTTCACCCCGTTGTGTACGTGCGCAGTTACCTCCGTTATGGATAACGGCGAAGCCCGATTGAAGTGCCTCTTCGAAGCGCTGTCGAACTTCAGCAATGGTGAGAGCCTATTTCCTAGCAGCAGGCGGTCAACTTCTAAGGAGAAGAATTTAGAACGGGGTTGGCAGACCAACCCTGGTAACTAGGACTCCTGTCCTAGTTACCATCTGGCTTGTGTTAGCAACTCTCTGCAAGCGTTCCAACGCTCAAACCGAGTTCAATTCCTGCTAACGGCCAACACCAGTGACGATAATCTGACCTAGCCCTGGGCTTCCCCTAGTTTGACTTGGCCTCAAATGAATATCTGGTGCAATGTATAAACAGATGCGCTTCTGCGGCCGACTGGAACACTCTGCCTACGTTGAAAACTAATTTCTTTAGAACTATTTTTACGTGTCGTTAGTCTTTCCCCCCCGCACCTCCGATAAGCACAGTTAGCTACGTACGGCGCAAAATAAACACAACATGCATACATGAACGAGATCCGATAACTTAAATGGCTTGCTCTTGCCAATAGCTCCTGGTAACACGGCAGCGAAAGTTTAACAGGCTTGACTCTACTGATGAGAACCCAGGAGGTCTAAACTGATCCAGAGTTTTCTCACTTAAACAAATGCTGCTTCATGTTATTGGTCTGGAAAGCCAAGAGGCTCATGAACTGTGTATTTATTTGTATATATATTATATGTGGAGACATGTAATGGATTCCTGCTTATAATTACCTTTGGCTTCCCTTGGGCTGTTTTAAAGTCCAACATGCATTGCGCCAGCTTATGATCTATGCCCGTGGATATGCTAGAACAATCTAATTCAGAAGGTTGCAACGTAAATGCTTTGTTTGGAAATTGAAGTTCAACATACACACAAAAGCGGCAGGCCATTGCACTGGCTCCCCACCCCCCGTGTGCCGTGCCAGCCGTCACTGGGGCTCGCGAACAGCACTTGCCCCAACAGTCTGTTAAGTCTACACGGGGGGGGTCTTTGTGTTTGTGCATCTGGCAGAGGATCGTAGACTCTTCCTACGATTCGTGACAGGGAGAAGTCGCCCCCCAATCACAATTCAAGTGATGCAATCGAGGTAAGCTTGCGCTCATAGATTTCGACAACAATCGTGATAAGAGTTACATTCATTGGGTTGTAGTCCAGTGCGTTGAAATGCTCACCTTATCTCATAAGCTCTGAGAATACAGAATGCATAATTTACATTTGATATAATATTTTTATGCATGGACATGTACAACCCTTTTGTCATTCCACTGCTGGATGAGGGCTTCCCATGCTGTGCGGGCTGCCGGGGATTATTTGACCATACTTTGCCACGTTGGTAATACGTGTTGATGAAGGCGGCGGGGTGCCTGCATGTGGGAGCATAGAAGTGCAGTACCACAATGGATTTTGCTCCACTGTCCTCCGCAGTCCGATGACACCCTATTTTGTGCACAGTGGTCGCCCATCGCAAGCACTAAGCTCAACCTGCTTAGCTTCTGAGATTTGACAAGGGTCAGGCCCATTGAAAGTGATTTAGTTAAGGGCATACTACTATTTTTATAATAGCATTTAAAATTTCACCCACATTGTGATTGAATTAATTGTCATTGCTTGTCATCTTGTTTATTTTCCGAACTGAGTCCGACGACTCATTTGGACAAATGAAAGATATTTACCTGTCACAAAACACAGCCCGGGTGAACTAATGCCACTGCTTGGTTTGCACAGCTCAAATAAATCGGACGTTCTTCCTGAGACTTCCCTTTGCTCCAACACGCTCATCCTTCCCAATTACTCCAGGTGAGGATGCTGCTCACTCGCCCGTCGGTAATCCCCCCCCCACTCTTTACCCATAATCATCCTCTTAGGATCCTGCCAGCATGTGATCGGCACGCACCGAGCCAGATCGTGCGTTTGGAATGCCATCAGCTTCACATGCAGAGAGCACAGTGCTCGTCAAACAATGCGTCCATTCACTTGGTTTGCCAATGTCACACATTACCGTGCCCATCTTTGGCAAAGGTTTTAAAAATAGAAAATGTTACATATGCTTGTGAAGGATTGGGTTTGTCTAAATAAGGGAATGCTAACATGAGTGAATATTCAAGATACTGAGCCAGCGATTTTTAGGGCCTCTGTTGGTGTCCCTGATGCGGTGTGAGTTATTCTGCGCGACCACCTCATAGTGACGTTAGATGCTCTTGTGTGTCTCCATTTTGTTGGTCTCATCTCAAAACTAGTGAATGAATGCGATTCATCTGTACAGTGCTTTGTGGATGCAAAGTGTGCTGGCCGTTCTATCATCTCTGCCATTTCCATCACAGGAAGTGGAAATTAATACCGGACCGTGTTCATGTGAGCGTGACGACACTTTGTCTTGTTATAATTAAAGTATAATGTTTGGTTTCTGTTAACAAACTCAACCGTTGTGTTTCAGTGCAAAGGTGTGTGAAGAGAAGTTACATTTTGCGATGTATAACTGCACCACCGTGGACCGTGACGCCGATCACTAACGCTGATGGACTGAAGTGTCACCGGAAAATTGCAAGAGAGATGCGTGAGAAAATACACTTGCGATATAGCGAATTCCCAAATAAACAATGAGAAAATGTATAATAAACGGTGATAAAATATCAACGTCGTTTTGCTTTTGTAGTCCCCCCAAAAATAATCATCCCCCTAAACAATCGCTCACTTGCAGTGGAAGGATTTCAGACCCATCGGTGCAGACCTCTCGCTGGTATCCCCTGGTATGTGTGAGATTTCTTGAGCTGCTCCCCCCCCACCCCCATGCCGTGCACTCCCTGTGAAAGTGTCCAATCATCGCCCACTTCAGGGACCCTCCTGAGAAAAAAAGCCTCGACACATTGAAGCTTTTGGGATATACGATTGACATAATCATCAACAACTACACTTAATCATTTTACGTCAACATCATCAACTACAATAACATCATCAGAATCATGAGCATGATATGATGATGATTCTAATGGCATCCCATCATCTTCATTAGCATCTTCATCCTGCTTGTTTATGCCTCCTTCCGCCACTCCAATTGCCTGACACCTTTCCGGTCAGAGAAAGAGAGGTTCCTCCTTCATAATGTCGGTGTGTTCAGGGCATTGTGCTTTTACCAATGTTTGGAGGAAATCACAACAGCTCGTGTCGTGCTATTAAGTTTCAATGAAAGTGGAAATGATGCGTCGAAGCAGAGGATTGGAACGCGAGTCGTCAAGGAGTGGCTGTATTATACCTCACGGGGGGTTATGGCCCCGAGGGTGTGTGAGGTCCACTGGACAAGTTCGGTCTTTCTGGTTTCCTGGGCCAGCAGGGTCAGAGTTCATTGACAGTGATCTCCAGAAGAGTCGTGACGCTTTGTGGAGCTGTGTTCAAGAGCCAGGGACGCATTGATTGCCACTCGTGAGACTCGCCTGAACGTACGTGACTAAGGCCTTGCATGTTTTTACTCAGAAAAATCACATCCTAGTCCCGAAGCTCTTTTTAAGTGGGATTGTTTGCCTTGCTTGGGATGTTTGGGCAATTAATTACAGAGTTTTAATTAATCATGTGCCCCAGGAAGAAAAGCAAGAGTGTCCAGAGAAAACCTGTGCTGCAGAGATAGTGCTCCATCCCAGCACAAGCGTGTGGTAAATGTGATGTAAGCAGCATTCAAATGAGAAGCTATTGCATTTGAGGAAGAAGCTACGAAGTTTACAGACCCTGCATTATATATTGTTCTCTCTCGTTAATTGATTTCTTCACAGATGCATTGTTCAGTGGGAGGCTCTGTTGAATACTGTCAGTGCAAAATGTGGAATGTTGAGGTTAATCACAAAGCAAATGTCAACATGTGTCACTTTAAAGTGCCAATATTCATTGCTTGCATCCTCCACACATCCAGACATATCCATAGTGAACAAGCTTAAAATCTAGTGTTTGCTGTCGTAGGTGAGTTGTGTTTAATGTATGGCAATGCAGTGTATTGGTATTGCCATGTTGCAATGCGGCATGATACTCTTAACAGACACAATAGAGAGGCTGTCTACATTTGTGCTTGGACAACGAGCAGATTGTCTACCGATGTTTTACATTTTAAGCTATGGTGTTTTAACAATTTACAATCGTAAATTATTGTTTTTCTACATTTTCACTTTGAAGCGATGCTTCCTGTTCTTTAGTCCAGGTTGTTTTCCCCATTGTCCATCTGAATAGTTTCTCGTCTCTGGGTCCTACTCTTGGCATTCACCTTTCTGTGGATTTGGTCGATATATCTCAGCCATTACCCAGCCATGTCTATCTGAGTATAGCACTTTGCTCAATTCTGAGTTAAAATTACGGTTTGTGGTGTCAATTCAGTCCATGATCCCTCTGAGGATGATTAAATGTATGTATGTTGAACTTCTTTCGCACCGTACGCAGCCCACCGTGCTAATGGTAGCACCACTTTGTAAGAAATCAGCGGCCATGGTCAATTCCCTGCCGGATGAAGGCCTCCCCAAGCCGCTGCCATCTCCCGTGACCTTACAATGTAAACATCCATCGAGCACCTACACAGATGCTGATGTCATCGCTCCATCTCCTCGGTCGATGACCTCTCAGACGCGCTCCATTCCTTGGCTGTGATTCTGTCAATGTCCTTCACCATCACCCATCGTCCCTTCTCGCCATCACATGTCCTGCCCAAGCCCGACTCGCTTCACGGCTTTAGTCAAGTCTGTAAATGTTAGCTCATGCATGTGTTCCTCTCTCTCACTCTAACTTTAAGTATGCGTCTATCCATTTTCTTCGTGCACTTTTCAACTTTTGTAAAACAAGTTACTGTTTCTGAACCATATATCAGTAGGTATTAATAATTATTTTATTAAGTGCCTTTCATATCGAAATCTTTTAAAGCGTTGCATGTAATGAAAGGCAAATGTGAAAAAAGGACAACTATACTCACGAGAATTTGTCAATTCCATCGAAATCAAATCTGATAACTACACTCACCAAACAGAACACAAACTACGTTAAAAGCCCGTAATAATTATGGTCACAGTAAAGATGACATCCAATCAAACGACAGGAAAAGCCAATGAAGGGATGTCGACTGATCAAAAGCATTTTTCACGAGGCACATCTTTCTTGTTATCACGTTAAGTTTTTTTCCGAAAGCCCTCTAACCACCTGCGTTTGTCCACCTCTTTATTAGATAGTTTCGATTCTGGGCCATTCTTCAATCGCTGCTGTAGTTTTATTCTGCTGTGTTCTGTTATGTCCCTACAACAGATGTCTCATTATTTTGCAGATGTATTATTTAGTGCATTGTATGGAACCACTGTTTATATAACTAGACTAACCATTGAAATGTAAATATGTAATTTGTACCACTGGCTCAGGGTTATCAGTGCAGATAAGCACCACCTCAGCGCTTATTTAAGGACACATAGTTGTTTTTCCTGGTACTTGTTTTCTTAGTCACGTTTATGCAGGTGTAGTGATGCACCTCACAGACACTAGAATTGGAGGCACTATGTTTATTAAGGCCCTCACAAGCACAGGGAATAACTGCACGTGCTCAGGACAGCAACAGGCTGCCTGACCAACAACGCTGAAGACGTAGCTCCCACAGGCTTCCACTCCAACAACCCCGAGTCCCCTACGGGGGTCCCCCTTTTATCCCCCTAGCGCAGCCTCGCCCCGCCCTCGGCCACGCCCCCCTTCCAGAACCTACCAGGAGGTTATCGGGCTTCCTCTCACGTGCACCGCCTGTCACCTTATCCCCACTTACTTTCCTCTCCACTTCCTTTCCTCCCGCCGCCTATTCCCCGGCCTGCCGCCTATTCCCCGGCTTGCCGCCCTGCCGGGCTGTTACAGCCGCAGCAGCAGCAGGTCCCCTTCTGGCCAGCAAGCCACGCTGCCCGCCATAGTGATCCATTCCATGTCACTGCACAGGTGCTGTTGTTAGTTTCTGGTTCATGCACCTGCTTGTAGTTTTATATTAAGCCAATTTTCACTCTTACAAAAACAAATCCACCACTTTAAATGCTCTCTACATTTAAGTAAATACTTTAATACTGTTTTATACATTGAACCTAAAAGGACAAGCTGCACCAAATATAGGGCAGACAGGTAGGGGTTTGATTGAGTGTGTTTTTTTGATAGGTTACATCATACGTTACCACATGGCCAAAACCACCACCTCCCATCTTTGTATGGCTGATTTTGATGTAGAGCAACAACTATGAGTTTACATCGATGTGGTTGAGCCAGATGATGGGGTCAGTGGTGTATCCCTGTGATGATGCCTCCCGTATTTGTAAATCGGGCATCGAGTTGTTCTGGCTCAAACCTGAAAATCCACTACAAATCATCTTGCCTGTGAATGCCGACGAGTTGGGGTTAGGGCACATTTCTGAGTATTGTGTTTTTATTGCTGATACAGCAGTACCCCGGTTTACGAAACGACGTCAATCGAAGCGATGTCGAGGGCAGGTGGAGGCGAAGGGCGGAGTGACGAATAGGAGAAAGGAGTGGCCGCTGCTGTCAGCGACGTCCGTGTGGGTTGAGGCGACGCAAATGGGGGCAGCGATATCGATCAAGGGACGACGTTAAAGAGGGAGACGTAAATCCGAGTATTACTGGAAAGTGAAAAAGCCTTATTTTGTACTGTACTTATTCTTTATGGTGAGAATGTATGAAGTGCCTTTTTAACAGTTGTGTATTTTAGTTGCACAATAACATAGTTTACTCTTTAAACTAAATGAATTGCATTTTTTGGCCATTTTACTTTCCAAAAACATTTCAAAATACGAAAGAAAGATAATGCATTTTAAAATAAAAACAAGCTTTCGCCTTTATTGTATCTGAATGGAACGCTTTAAATGTATTGAGCCTCATTTTCGCTGACACTTGTGCCAATGTGGGAAACCCTCCCAGGAGACTTGGCGAGTCACGTCCACAGAGGCGGCAGTCATTGAGAGCACTCTCAACCCGCAAACCTCCTCTTGGGATGCTGCCAGCGACAGATGAGCATGCACTGAGCGAGATCGTGAGCTTGGAAGGCAGTGGTGACTTGCAGCGAAGCAATGCTTCCTCTAGCTTAATGTCTGACCTATTGCACAATGTGCCGATTCTTCAGCTTACTTTTTTATTTCGCGAGATGCTTTCTTAGACTGTTCTCAAATTTGTATTCTCCGCGTAAGCAAAAACCTCCATAGCTCACTTTGGAGTGTACCAACTCTGACTTTTAAATAGCAAAGTGGTAGGGGACAATACTGCAACCAAACCTTGAACGTGACTGCACTTCTGTGACGAACGCAACATTTCCTGCAGCACTTGCCGCGTGCTGAACGTGGCTGTGTGTCTTCTTGTCAAATCTCCTCTCGTGGGGTTTGCCCTGCTCAGTGCTGGAGCCGATTATTCCCGCGTGTACAATGGAATAAGAATGCATCTCACCATTGTAGCCATGAATCAGAATATTCGTACTGGAGGAATCCGATGAGCAATTCGGCTCTCTCACAGTTGTCCAGTAGCGAGGCCGACGCGTGATGCTGCTGCTTTTTGCCGTGTATGATATTTTGAATTAGAGTGTCACGTGTGGTGCCATGGTGTAATGATGGTTAAGAAATGAGACTCAACAATCACTGGTTCGATTACCCACTCCCCCTGGCATGACCGAGGGAGCTAATCGAACCAGCACTGACAATATCCACCAGATCCTCCCGCCCAGCACTCTATTTGTGTGCAAGTCGTGTGTGGTGGGGTAAAGCGTGGGTACACCCACCTCTTTTGAGACGTCTGACCAGTATGGAGGCTTCCGCCAGCAGTGGTGCGAGCAAGTCATTGCAGGGTAGCACCTTTAGCTTAATACCTTCATGCGTCATTCAATAGAAATCGATCACGTGGTTGATCTCTGTCATCACTCTTGCTGGGCTTTACCCATGTCATGTTGCAGAAGGGCATTTTCAATCTTGACGGATTGCCTTTGTGATAAACCCCTTGAACGCAGTAATACGTTTAATTTATTTACTAAAATTACCTGACCCCGCAGTCAGGGTCTGGGAAAGCACTCAACGGCCCACTGTAGGGATATGTTCGACGTAACGTCAATTACAAACGGAAAACTCCAAACGTGAGCACAAAGCAGCAAGCAGCTTTGTTTAGGAAGCCACGGTTTTCTGAACCATTCTAGTTGGTGTAAATGTTTTTTTGGACAGGAGCACTATAGAATAGGATGCAGTGACATGCAAACGTTGCTTTGTATGGATACATTATGGCAATTTCTCACAAAGTAATCGATGAAACACCAACGTGAAACCTGGGCCGCAGGGTTACAGTCGTGTTAAGGTGATGTGACAGCCATTCTGCTCACAATCCCCCTCTGTAACACAAATGCTTATTAATAATTCCAGAAATATCTAATGCTGTTGTGTATGCATGTTTGTGCAAGTCACAAGTTTACATGATTTACAGCATTCACTTCTTTATCCTATGCCCGTTGGCGGAGCAGGTTTCGCTTTCATTGGCACCGTTTGCCGTTTACTGTGGCTGTCGTGAACATGTTTACACGTGATATGCACTTATGAAATCATACTTTAGTCTGTAGATTTCATAAGCAGATTGGTTTTGACCTGAACATATTTTTTGTTGCGAATTTAACAATTACAAATGAAATGATTGTATTAAAAGATTTTGCCATGTTGATGGGTGTCTCATTTATACCCGATTTTTATTTTAGAGGTGAGAGCGCTTTTAAAAGTGAAGAATTATGGATACTTGGCCAGGAATGTTTTTGGTTACAAGAAAGCATATAACCTTAAATTGAAGGTCTCTTGTAAAAGCAGTGAGTAGTATGGGATATAGAAAAGACTATGCATGTATAAAGGTCAAATGTATATGCTGGTTTCAAGAGCTTTGGCTCAAGAGTATAAAGAAAAATAAAAAGTATAAATATGTTTGGAAGTGGAATGTGTGGTGCAGTGATTAGTGCATGGTGCAATGAACCCTGCAACCAGAGATCGATATCCAGCCATGGCTTAACATCAGCGGCGAGTGATATCCAAACAATACACAGATCCGCCCTCACAAACCTGCACTGGTCAGTGTCCATAATAGAGGCGTTTGGGTTAGATCGCGTAAATATATAAATGTGTCGTTAAAACCCGACACCACCCGACACGGCCAATTAGTCAGGGTTGTCACGTAAACAGAACGTGGCAATTCGTCACCAGTACAGCACACCGGTGTGGAGAGCCAAGCCACATTTACAATCTGAGTACGACGTTTCGCCAGTAATTACAATGAGCATCAGGCGACAGCCAGATTTGTGGAGAAGCCCACCTGCTTCGTTCCTTATACAGAGGCGTAGATGTGGTGACCACGCTTGGGTAGTGGCGGGTTTTAACGACACATTCACACGATCTAACCCAAAAACCTCTCATGGATGATAATGGTCGCGAAAGGCTCCGTGTTAAACTGGTCAGTGTGGTGAAGTAGAGTCGGTCCCCATGACTGGATTGACACAAGACTGCAAATGATTCATTTATTCTTCTCATGTGGAAATTGCACACAATTTAAGACACGATAGCAACAACAGTATTCCATTCCATGCTATATAATACTGCATTATTAAATATTAAACAAACAAAAATGTCAAAACACGCAAGGTTGGATAGATATTGTTTTCCCCGTACCATTTTATGAATTGCCTGTTATGATTTGGCTTTTAAAGACGTGTATGCTCCCGCAGTTTCGATACTATTTGATTGTACGCATCTGTAACGTTGATTATAACCCAAATCAATCCCATTATGGCTTCAAACATACAGAACAAGCAGCATGCTGGTGTGCATTTGAGGAAATTCGTGAAAGTATGTCTCACCTGTAATATGAGGACCCCAGGACAGTTTTAAGACAAAAAATAAACGATACGGAACATGAAACTGTTACTATTCAGCAACGTTCCAGTTATGAACATGGAACGGTATTGTTATTTAGGGACTATAACACTGAACTTGTGTTTACTTCCTGCTCGGCACATGGTCTACTTGATTGTTATCGCATTTCCAAGGCGTCCTGGTGGCTGACATCACCCTGTACAGAGTAGCGCACCCGCAACTAGAGTTCAAATAGGAGCAATCGCGTTCGATTCATCCTGCGTCTCAAGTCACAAGCACGGTCACCAATTACTGCACAAAAATATAAAAATTGTAATTTTCAACAACATTCTTCGCCACACTTGTATGGAATATCGCTTGTAAATGTTCATTGAATGATTATCACATATCGACGATTGACAGAAAATAATAGGTTCAAGAACAGAAACCTCAATTGTATGAATGTTAAACTTCTTTCGCACCATACGCAGCCAACCGTACTAATCGGAAATACAACTAAACACAGAAAGCAGTTGTAAAGAAATTCGTTTTCAATCCAAATTTAAAAGTGCATAGCTCCAGTGGCTTCCTAATATCGGAATAGCATTTGATGCAGCCCCCCTAACGAAGTTTGAGTAAGCAAAGTATGACTTTGTTAAAAGAAAACGAACCAACCTATGCACAATTTAGAGGGTGGGAAGACGAAATGAACGCCACGCTGGCAAGGCTTGGCTCCTAGTGAGAGAAGTCAACGCTTTTGGCGAGTGCTGACGGAGGGGATGTGTTTCCCTTGCGGCGGAGGAGCAGCGGTGTGGTCCAGCTGGTGACAGGCGAGGCTTCCAAACGGGCCTGGCCCCCTGGCACCCTCCTCCGCCTTGCCCTGCCTGCTCGCTCTGGTGTGCCGCAATCTGCATTCAACAACACGAGAGGCCGTTTTGCTCAACGCGCACCGCCTCGAAACGCGCGCACTTGCATCGCAACGTGGAGAAAGTGGCGGATGATTGATTGCTTGGGTATTCATCATGGTTGTGGAAGCGTAGATCCATATATTATCGCAATATTAGGGGTGCCACGGTGGTGAGATGTTAACTACCTCGCCTGGTAAACAGGAGGTCGTGGGTTCAATCCCGACTCGGATGCCTGCATATTTGGAGTTTGCATGTTCTCCCCGTGGTCTCGTGGAATTTTCTTCGAGTCCTCCAGTTTTTCCCTCCACATTTAGAAACAACGTGCATGGGACGTATTTGGCGTGATAAGGCACTTTGCTGATTTATCATTTGTAGCCAGATCACGTCTGACAAAAGAGCTATATAGCTCAGTGGGCCTTACCTGGTAAAATAAAATAGTTTAGTTTATAGTTTATACCACTCCCACATCACCTCTTGCTCCAAAACTTCTCCGGTGCCAGCTCGTTGGTCTCTGTGGCGTTGCCAGTTCTGGTCGGTTCGCTCTGTTTGATGAGAAACCACGCGGGAAACGAAGTACGGTAAGTGGACCACGCTCTGCCCAGCAGCCCCGATCGCTCGCTGAAGGAACACGTTCCAATATCGTCGGCTAAGAGCGGGTGCGATAACGCAATACAATTTGTGTTTAATTGCATCTAATTGAATGAGACCGTGTCCCAAGGTGCTGGACACAAGTGAGCCGCACGCATCGTAGGGATCGCTGTAAAATGAGCTGCATGCAGCACCTCTTCAACAGATAATTATAAGACGCACCAGGAACTGGTGGTTCAGTGGTAGAATTCCCGCCTGCGTTGCGGGAGGCCGAATTTTGACTCCTGGCCAATTCAACTAATGTTTTGCGATGTGCCAACACCCTTGGCACCCTTACAAATGGGATGCGCCATCTCCAGGGGTGTACGAAGTGAAATACTTTCGTTAATCAACTAAATTCAAATTTTACGCCAATTATGACATCCCAGAAGAGCAGGAAAGAAGGATTTAAAATAGAAAGTGGAGAAATATAGAGTGGATGTTGAAAGAATTGCGTCTTATAATCCAGGGAACACTGCAATGGTGAAAGTGGCCATGTTGGCATTAATAGCCGCATACTTGATTATTAAACGCACCTCCAACTTTTGCTTTCAAATGCAGAGGGGAAAAAGTGCGTTTTATAATCTAAAGAATACAGTTCTTGTTTAAGGCAAGGTGTGGTTGAAGGCATTTCGTAAAGAAGAATCTGTATCAGCGCAGCAGAAGAAGTCTTGAGTTGACTTCAACAGGCACTGGGGGTTGACAGCATGGACGGCGATGAAGTGAGAATTCCAAACAAGGGCAGCAGAGGAGTGACCTCGAATTGAGTGTACATTAACTGGGGGCATTGACAGAAGGCGTGTACGACAGAATCGTTATGAAATCGAATCCACCAGAATGCTATAGTTCCATATAGCCTTGCAGAGTTCAATATTCACAAATAACAGAGTTATTTGTTAATTTAAAAAAAAAGCAGTCTAGAGGTTCTCAGGCAGGTCCTGAATGGGATGTTTGGTCATTTAATGTTTTGCGCATGTGGGAGGAGACCAAACTGCCCTGAAAAATAACCCAATGTTATCAGTCGATGAGACCACCCATGTGTGTGAGATTAACTGCCTTACCGCATTGGTAAGGTTACAGCTGACGTATTTTAAGATTTAAAATCGAACTTAACCAATCCAAGGCTGTAGTGTGAAACAGCTTGTCATCTTTTCGCACGTAACTTGACATGTAACAATTCACTCCTCACTGCAACTGGATGAACCGTCATGATTCAAAGTTAAAGGAATGGATTATTATTGTTACATTTTTATCATCTCGTTTGTCATTTTCCAATTTGTTTCCTTTCCACATCCACACAGATGTGTTAACTCCATTCACCTCAATATTGCATTCACACAAGGTGCGCTCTGGCTCCAGTTAAGGTGGTCATCGACTCAGTCGATGCGATTAGTTGCTGAAGGAGCTCCAAAACACGTGGAGCAAAACGTCGGACATCGCGCGGGAACAAAGCCGTCGCACGCGCGTCACCTGCACCACGTGGTCTCGGCGCTCCGCCTCCCCCTCCTCTGGGCCGTTGCGATTGGCCGGCCGCTCGACCGAGCGCTCTCTCCGATTGGTCCGCTCCGGCCCGCGAGTCCCCGGGCCGCTGGGCTCGTAGCGGTCGGACGCGAGTGGGTCGAGGGGGTCCACCAGGATCTCGAGCGGCCCCATGGGGTGGCTCCACGTGGCACGGTTGTGGATGTCCCACAGGGTGTCCTGCCCGAAGGTGCCTTTGCGAATGCGGAATAAAACATAGTCCCGTGCTTCATTCAGGGCGGGGTGGGGGGGGGAGACGCGTGGTCGTGTGGTCAGAGCCCCCCTCTCAAGGGGACGACGACGCTCTGTCGAGTGGAGGCCCTGACACCAGCAATGGTGCGAGCAAGACATTGCAGGGCTGCGCCTTTAAAGTTTATTTTATTTATTACACGGATGATGGACATTTTCCCGGCTATTTTTCACGGGATATCCGTGGTGCTGCGAGAGCACAGCAGCAGCAGAACCTCCACATTGTACAGAAGGAGTCCAGTTGCACAACTGATGGGGGCCGTCCATAAATGACGTCACGCGATTTTTGACCCTTCCCCCTTCGTCACACGGCGTCACAAAAAGTCAGACCCCCCCTCAAATATGACGTCACAAAGCTCTGCCCCCCCCCTAAAAAATAAAACATGCTTCAAATCGCTTTAAACTATTGTCATTGTGCGTATTTAATGTGGCGCTGCACTCTGATGTTGTAGGAGAAAACATTTATTAATTAAGTAGAACGTGTTGTCTATATTTATTTAAAGTTGCGCATTTTGATGTGACGTCACATTTCTCACCCCCCCCCCCCTCGTCACACATCGTCACAAATGTAGGTGTGTGACGTCATTTATGGACGGCCCCATAGACGCGGCATTTGAACCACTTTGTAAGAGTAGAGGTTAAAGTGAGTCAACACTGCAGTGGCCATCACTCGTTTATAGAAGTGGCCAACAACCCAATGCAGGCTTCCAGGACATATGACGTGCATGGATATTACACAAATGAGTGTCCAAACTAAATTATTCAATTCACTTGTTTATACGAAAACATTTTATGAAAATACCTGGGCGTGCGTGCCGATATAAAAATGTATAGAACTGAGTTTAACATAAGAATGCACTCAAATCAAATGTAATGGATAAGATTCCCTCAAGATGAAACAGCTTAATGATGAGGTGCTCGGAGAGCTGCATTGCCACTCCAGAGACACTTCAGAGCCCTTTCAGAATCGCTTACCAACAAAGGCTCCGTCCACACTCCACAGCCTCACTGAGCAGTCCAACGCAGCTGTGAGCAGCAGCTTGTGCTCCTCGATGGCTTCCATGCTGAGAGAGAACGTGACAAACCGCACTCAACTTTTCGTCTCGCAAAGATTCAGTTTCCTTACACGATCCTGCACTGCGCCCACTTTCGTTCCCACGCCTTTACCCTTTTCTGAGATGGGGGTGGCGGATCACACGCCGCGTTCATTACCTACCCAAGTGATCTCCAACCTCGTATTCTGAAGTGCCACACAAATACAGTTGTTCCACAAGTTATCAACCATCAGGCAAGACACAACCAAAACACGTGGCATGGTGTACATGAATTTGTTCGTTTGCCATCGATCACAGCAGGCGTGCACAACTCACCTTGTGATTGCGCCGACATGGGCTCTCCATAAACTCACCACTGGGGACAAAGAAGTAGAAGATCTGCTCAAAACGGTCATAACATCCAATCACGAGTTGTAGCCTCAACTCCAAAAGCTGTATGGGGAAGCCTTAATGGGAAGCGTATGAGTCACTTATGATGCACATTTGGTCATCATGGGCGAGATTATCACTTGACTGTTGTTACACAGCACTCTCACAGAAACAATGCAGAATTGTTACAACACCACAATCGTTTTAGCAAGTGCTGCTGCATGGACAATAATGCAAATTGCATAAAAGCAATACTCGGAAATCAATAATATGACGCACGGGCAAAGAGAGATTAACAAACATGTGCTAGGTAAATTATAATCTGGCCCAGTTCAGACAAAACAAGCAATAAACGAGAGTTAAAAAATAGGTCGTCATGGCCTTCACAGATTTCTCCCAGTCTGGCACGTGGGCAGATCTCCCCTATGTGTCTCCACATACGAATGCGTTTTAGTCCTTAGGCTGCCATATGGTGGAACAGCTCACTGAATTTGCTGCCGGTTCATCTCCCAGTGTGGCAGGTGAAACAATGGGCAACAAATCTGTCCACTCAGCACTATAATTGTGTACTTCACATTTAGTCGATTGGCATGTTGGGTGTATTTGGGTAAAGCATCTGGTCAGCTTGGATGAGTAGGACAATGCCCTCTGGAGAAGCTCTCCAGAGCCCCCTCTAATGGAGGCCCTAATGCCAGCAGTGGGATGGGCAAATAACCTTTTAGCGATCAGCCTCTTGGATTTCCACACACAAGTTATCCAGCAGCATTTTTTTAAAGCAAGCAAACTGGGCCAGTTTCAACATTCTGGGTGCCATCGGCAGAGTTAAGCTTGACAAATAAACGTCGCGAGGTTACCAGATGTTATTGGAAAGAGCACTCCATCCAAACGATGGGTCCGATGTGGAGGGGGGGGGGGTGCCACCTACACTGGGGAGGCTCTTCCTCGGGGCCGTGCATGGCGTGCGAGCTCACGTCCCACGCGTACACGTGGCCCGTCTGATCCGCGGCCAGCAGCACGCTGTCTCCGAGAGCCGAGGCCAGGCAGCACACGGGCCTGCCCTGCCGGCCCTGGTGCGCACAGACAAAGGTCCCCCTTCAGCCTCGTAGACCATAAGGGCAAGTGCTGTTAAGCCTTTCCCATTCCGATGACGTATTTGTACGTACATGTATGTCACCGGAATGGAATCGGAAGAGAAACTATTATAAAACAACTTTATCGGTACCGAGGTTGACAAAGCCGAGTGGAAGGACGCGTGGCGCAGTGTGGCACAGTTTGGCGCCAGCCATCACAGATTGCGGTCGTGTCGTAGGTTCCCTACGGTGAGTAGTGTCTTTCAAAGATATAAAATGAACGCCGAGTCCCTTGCGTGTTCCACGATTCAGCAATGAACGGGACCCACCCTGCAACTTGCAGGCACCTCACGTGATCATTCTGGTCACATGGAGGACACTCCAATGATAATCATAAGGTCGGCTAATCAAGTTACAATTCAGTACAAAATAATTCAAAGCTTAATTAATTCCAGCCAGCACAGTGTCCCACCACCTTTCTCTTCCCAGTGCTGATGTTTACACAATACACCAAGTGCCTATTTAAGGAAGAGACTACACCCAGCTGCAGGAGTGGGTCCACGACATGTCACTGGTTTGTTTCATGGTCGTAACTTGAACGTGGGTCGCTGGGGCTCGGAACGTGCCCATTACTCTGCTATATCCATTTATTGAAAAGATGTGTGCACGCACTGTTTGAAATTACACAATGAAGCATTCGGCACGATGCGAGTGTTTTAAAAAGAGGATTGTCATCGTTACACATACGGTAGGAAACCTGGCGAACAGCCGTCCTCCGTGATAAACGTTCCAGAAATGAATGAACCCTGCAAAGAGACAATTGCACTGTCCCATTAAATTAAACAAAAGACAACATTTCTCCGAGCTCAGTTATGCAGAGTGAAGAACTCATCTCCACTGGCAGCACTGATCCAGTGGTGAAGATTTCCACATTCCTGAATTCATAAAAGAGTTGTGTGATACTGCGTTGGCAGTGGTGCACAAGTGTACTGTATGTATGCTGGACTTCTTTCACAACGTACGTAGCCAACCATGCTCATCAGAGGTATGAAGCAACAACTCAACACATCCGTCAATAACACCGAATGGCATGACTGAACATTGGGCTGAGATTACATGTGACTCATGGTCTGGAGTTGTGAGCCCCGATGCCACATGCCACAGCTGCCAAATTGTGAAACATTATAATGAAAAATAAGGACAGCTTTTACCCTTTCTGGCAATAAAACAGGTGTTAAGATGTTCAAACACCAAATCGATCCCTTTTGCAAGGCATCAAGTGTGCATTAGCCACACTTACTTGTGGCAAAACATGTAAACAAACATGCTCTGTAAATATACACGCATTGGCTTTGAAATGGATTGGCCTGCACCAGAGGCAGCCTTCTTTAGGGCCTCACCTCACCACTGGTAGGCCAGAGAGCAGAACGAAGACAATGCAAACATCAACACACTGATTGCTCAGGTCGAGCGGTTGTGTTGGATCCTGGCAAAATGGTCCCATCGATATTGTTATACATCGTTACTATCACTCATTATTACTATTACTCATTTTAAAGTATTTAGTTCAGGGATGATGCTGCCGTAGACAAGAGGTCACATTAAGGGATTTCACATGTAATTCTGCGATATCCACGTCTGTGGGCCGTTTTCTTATAGAGATCCATTTCGATGTATCATCTCATAACATGGTGGGGTTTGCACAATAAAGGATTAAATATGGAATTCAGTTTTGTTACAAAAATTTAAAACGAAATGAAAATGGAAAAACTGTGTGCTGTGTGCTGCTCGCCGTGTGGCCCGCTCGCAACGAGCAGAGCAGCCCTGTCCTTGTGGGCGACACGGCTCTTCAGGAAGATGACCTTGGAGACACTGAGATCGTCATCCTCTGTGGGGTTACATAGGGGTCAGTGGTCAGGTGTCAGAAAGATAAGCAGGCAAAAGACCAGAGGAACCCACAGCATCCATGAAGCAGAACATCAACGTATTACTCTAGGCCTGGTGGTTAACACCTTTAATCCAGAGGTTTGAAGGTAAGGGTGAGTGAATCGCGTGGGTTTGTGAAATTCACAAACCTGCTGTGCTCGTGAGGTGGCCACGAGGTGGCAGTAGAGTAAGTAGGTTTGTAGTGTGGTGGTTGTGTCATGTGCCCTGACTTAAAGGATAAATTAAAATCAATGGCCAATGGAAATTCCAGTGAGAACGCGGGTGCAATCGCACCGCCCGCGCACGGAGGGCACCTGCAGGGTCGGCGGAGTGCTGAGCCGGCGGTGGAGGCAGGCGACAGCTCACGTGACCAGACACCAGGTTCCACACGATCACCTCCCCGTCGTAGCTGGACGTGGCGAGGAGGCTGGGCGGGCACTGGGCCACGCACAGCACATCCTCCCGGTGGCCCTTTCTCTGCGGATGGCGACGATCAATTATGACACTTGTGCTAGAGGAGGCAGGCCTACACTGGTGTGACATGTCGGAGAACAATTTCTCCACTGCCACATGCGAGCCGAGCGAGCAAGGGGTCCTCGCGATATGGGTTGCGGTTGCCGCCTCTCCTGACTTTCACTAGAGGTGGAAACCCTAGGTAGGGTTGGTTTTACACTGGCTATTTGCCAGAATTAAACCGTGATATGCTGGCCTGAGAAGATATCTGAATCTGGCTCAGGACCAAGTAGGAACACTGGTGGGGCTAATGAAACATCCATCGTGTTAAGTCCGTCATCACACCGTCCGGACACAGCGTCACTGCCACATCTACATGCGTCTTGACATATTCATCGCGTGTGACGGCAGTGGCACGGCTCAGCTGGTGGAGTGGAAAACAACCCTGCGCCTCCTGAGCCATGCCAGGTTGGCCCGGCACTGCCCTGGCACACCTCGGTTGTACTGAGGATAAGAGGTCAAAGTGCATCTCTGTGCTCAAACAGTCTCGTCTTGGTTTAACATGTAGGCCTTCACGACTGTTGGGATAGCTACCGATTGTGCTGCGTGGAAGCGAATCATCAAATAAAACATTGTTTAAATGCATGCCTATACAGGCCACCATACTTCAATAGGGATTACCATCGGTACGGCTATTTTAATATACACCAATGGACAGGAAGGACAAGATCAATGGGCTCGCATAATGCGCATGCATAATGTACGTTGACTCAAGAGTACAGATGCGTGGTCACCACATCAATGCCTCTATATAGGGAACGAAACAGGTGGACTTCTCCATAAATCTGGCTGTCGCCTGATGAAGCTCATTGTAATTACTGGCGAAACGTCGTGCTCAGATTGTAAATGTTGTGGCTTGGCTCTCCAACACACCGGTTAGTGCTGTGCCAGTGACGAATTGGCCACGTTCTGTTTACGTGACAACCCTTACTAGTTGTCTGTGTCGGGTGGTGGCGGGTTTAACGACACATTAAAGTTCCACATTCCTCCGGTTGGGGATAGCTCTTCCACAGGAACAATGGCGTCCCTTTCCTTTTTGCAGTTACAATTTATGAGACGCGATGTGTGCGCCTAGATTTGAAATGGTCCAAATTCAAGGAATACAATTTCAACTCTGGTTTTATAACCTAAAAACCTTAAAATATTTTAGAAATTTGTTTAGGCATCCTGAAACCGAAAGTAGGTCATGTGTGTCAAGGTTTGTAGGTCTTCGTATAATTTGACCAATTCCTTTCAAATCAGCTATTGCTAAATAGATAAATCACGTTTATTTATGACTAGGTAAGAGCCCACTGAGAATAAAAGTCTGCCATGAAGTGGGTCTAACAGGTATTGATGACCTTTAATCATATACAGAGGATATGGCCCAGAAACAGATGTTATTGATCAGCAGTAGCAGAGTTTGGACCGGGATGCTACATTTAGCATAGGTGCTCTGATGGAAGAAACCCCCAGGGGGCGTAAGATGTTCATCTCAGATTTAATTGGTGCCACTGTGTCGGGTACCAAATCATCCGCCCAGTGCGGTTGTGGGAACTGAATCAGCTGTTGATCCTCTTGGGAATCCTGAAAGAGAAAATGAGTACATTTTATCCACAGCATCACTCCGAATCGAACTTGGGTTTCTGGGTTCACGGCACGGTGTGCAAACCATGGGGGGACACCCACTTCACCGACATGGCTAGGGGACGCTCTCATCCAGCAGCGGATTGACAAAGGGCTGTCCATTGAAGCTTTAGTGACTGCAGAAATGCATTCCCTGGTTCTTTCGGTAAAGTCACGTAGGTAGAAAAATAACGAATAGATCACGACGTTTCGATAGCAACACAAGCTATCGTCTTCAGGTGAAACAATGCAGCAGGCGGACTGCTGAGGCAGGAGGAAATGTAGCGAGAGAGCTACTGCACACAAAGGTTGTCGACGTTTGTGGTGGGTACAACCCAAGGGTAAGTGGGCGGGACTAGGGATGGAATTTGCAGGCAAATGTCGAGTAGTGATAATAATTTAGTAAATACAACATTACTCTCTCTATCTTTAATCATGTGTAGCCACATGACAATATATTCAACCAAAGGTTATGTTTCATATCTCGAAGGAGGAAATGCGGTGTAGAGGGAGGGCACTTACCCATTATCTCTGGGTAACCAGCAATATTTGTGTAGCACGCCTGAATGCTGATGAGGCCCAGAAGGGATGAAACCAGTCCAGAGTTTGTGTATTTAAGCAGATCTTGTTGCCTAACCTTACGCCTGAGAGTCCAATAGGTTTAAAGACTAAACAGTATTGTATGTGTGTGTAGATACATAACTGATTGAAAGATTATACTGCAAAAAACTCTAATTTACCAAGTCGCATAAAGCAGACGATGAAATCTATATAGCATGTAAATGTGAGACACACTTACCAAGAAAATATTTATTCTCTTGTCCCATCCGACTGAAATAATATATCTACATGAAAACAGACATAAGCAACGCGCATTCAGCGTGGCTCCAAGGCACGTTCAAGGCACTCGTATTCAAACAAGCACCTTGTCATTTTTAAATTACCCTAATTTACACCGGTGCAATAAGAACAAGAAATCAAATAAAAGCAGCAGCAGCAACAGCTGTGTTCAATCCACTGCTGGATGAAGCCCTCCTCATGTTTTCTGCCATATCTCATGGTCCTGCGATGTCACATTCTACCCCACTCCTGCACATCAAGCTGGTTTCATTGTTCCATCTCCCAAGTGGAAATCCTCCTTTGGCTGCATTCTGTTGTCAGGTATCCCGATCTGCTATCATCCCTTCTCACAATACTTACTTGTCTCAGCAGTCATGAGCTGCTCTCTTCGCTCCATCTCCACGCTGGAGATCCTCTTTAGCGCGTCCCCTCCCTTAGCGGCTGCCCACTCTGTCAATACTCGCAACTGCCAGCCGTCATCTCTTCTATCGACAGGTCCCTTGCCCATGCCCAATTGCTTATCTTAACAGTCACTAGGGTGCCGAATGTTTTCCCCTCCACACTTAGAAACATGCATTGAGACTATTTAGATTATTTTGTTGTTATAAATTTGATGAGCCACTTCGTTGAGCTATCCCTTGTGGCCAGGGCGCTTCTGAAAAAGAAGTGAATAGCTCAGTGGGCCTTACCTGGTAGTATAAAAACAACTTGTATCTGTATATTTATGTGATTTGTTACATTTTCTCTACTTTGGCACTCCAATCGTGTTTTTGTATTGCTTGTTGTTGTCACGTTTTGACCTTCCCCGACTGGACATCTGTGAAAAAGAGCTTTACAGCTCATTGGAGTTCTCCAGTATAAATACATATCATATTTGGTTCTTTCGGTAAAGTCACGTTGATAGAAAAAGAAAAATAATAATAAAATAAAGTGAATAATTTTTTTTTTTAAACATTAATGTAGACTGTAGCCTGGTTCTTAACCTCGGTGAGTGTACTCGTAGTCTATAATGTAGACTTATTATTGGTTCTTTCGGTAATATAAAATAAAATTATAAATTGTTATTTTTTCTTTATTTTTTATTACTGAAAGAATACAGAATAAGTCTACATTATAAACTGCCAGTACGCTCACCGAGGTTACGAACCTGGCTACAGTCTCCATTCATGTTTTTTTTGTATAACTTTTATTTTTCACTTTATTTTATTATTATTATTTTTCTATCTACGTGACTTTATCGAAAGAACCAAAGAATATGAATTCCTGCAGTCACGAAAGTTTTAAGTCAAAAAATATCAATATTCTAATTCAGAATTTGCATTTGTCCTCTGATCCATGTGGCCCTCTTTCTGACTCTCGGTGTAATTCCCATCATGCTTCGTTGTCCATGTTTTCCCTCGGCATGGTGTTGAATGGCAAGTTGGTTCCGTCAAGTTGACCAAGCACGGATTCTGACAGACGCTTTGACTGACTTGCCTTTTTCTAAATGTTTGTTATGGGGGGAACTCACTTGTTTTTATTGACCACGACGTACGTACAGTCACAGATCTCTTCAGCATTCCTTTCTGCAAAAGAAATGTGAACTGGTAAGAAGGCCTTATCATCCACTGAGCAAACCACACATTCTCAGTTAATGCAGACGTAAAATTGTTAAAGCTTTGCACATGTCCAATGCATGCTTCCATGCTTCTGTGCACAAGTGAATTCCGAAGCGATACACTTTCAAATCTCCACGTAACAATTAAGGGATGTTGTACCAGGTCATGGGAGTCGATCCATAACATAGATTTTAGCCCTTTGTCAATCCGCTGCTGGATGAATGCCTCATGCTATCATGGTTGTTTGGCCATACTTCACCACACTGGTCAGCGCGGGTCCGTGAAGAGGGGGCCCAGGATGGGGGTCAGATATCCCTCTTAGCCACTGATGTTCGCATTGCCCAAACAACTCATTTAAAGAACACTGTAACATTGTTCTTTGTGTGAGGAGAAAATGTACCTTGTGTTGAACTTTTTGATTTTCTCATATGTACAAATATGGTGGAAGTAATAACACCTTATTTTACGTGTTAGATAAAGTGCTGTGTTAGTAACGACAGTCTTCTGAGAGAGGAAAAAACACTGCTGGTATTGGTGGAGTAACGGATTATTCTGCTTACTCAGAACGGGCGAAAGCACTCCCTCTGTCGCAATGAGAATGCACTTCTAACTATCGCATTTTAACACTTGCTTAGACAATTATATTTTGTGTCTATTTCCTAACAGCCAATAATTATGAAGTGTACACGTATAGCATACGAGTTTGTGCATGTGTGTGTGTATGCATAGATTAATAATGCATCACTCCTGTAGAAGACGCTGTTGCATTAAGCCGCATGGTCCACACACCAGCGGAGGTTGTGCGCACGGCCCTTCACTTTACCGCCTGGCAACCAGCAGCATTTGTTTACGAGGCCAGAGTTCTCGGGCTAGAGTTCACCTGTTTAAGCAAATGCTGATGTCATATATTGGTCAATAAAGGACATATCGGCTGCTGAATCGAAATTCGCATGAATCTCTTCTGTGGTCAGATTCTTGTCCATCTATTGTGAACTCTATATATTGTATTACTTCACATAAGCGACATTTAGAAAATACCTCGTGTTTTGCTTTATAACACCCCCCCCCCCAACAAAAACCATGGAGGCGTTGATCTTCTTGAAATGGAGGTAAAGAAACTCGTCATTCGAGACTCAAACATCGCACTAACAGCTCCAGGCTGTGACACTGCTAAAGACTCTGGTGGAACTATCAACTGCATTAGGACCTCAACAGGCCAATGCGCACATCTCCTTCGTGAATGGGAATTTAAAAACCCAGCCAAAGTGTCAATGTGGCAATGAAACCTAAACTACGGACCATATAGTCAACAAATGTAGTCAGTGCTCCATCAGGAGAGAACAGCAAAACTACACAAACTCTCTCCTGAAGACCTCTGGTGGCTAGCACTCCTCCACATTCGTATTTAGCTACCGAACATATGATTGCCATACGTAATTGAATAGAATCAGAAAGATAAGCGCATGGTGATTTTTTTAATTCGATCAGTTGCACGTGATGGGGACTTACGTTTCCTGAGTGTTCGCAAACACTGCCCGTTGTTGTAGTTCCACACTTTCAAACACCCATCTCGCCCGCCTGTAATCAGCCTGCACGCCCGACACAGTCGGTCAACACAACAGCTCCCACTTGATCTCGAAGACCTGTAGCTGAGTTCGCAACATCAACAAAATTCCCACCAGCACTGCTCAGTATGTCCTACAGTGGCCTCTGGTGAATAGGAATCAGCCATGAAGTAATGCCTGACTTACTAATGAATGATCACAATACAGAACAATGTATTAGTGTCCATGAAAACAATCAAACTGTACACACAAGTGGAGAAAATGTCTCTTGAGGAGGAGCACAGAAGAGGAATTTTTTAGTTTCATAAATAACTTGGATTTATTTAGCATTTTAATACTATAAGCATCTTTAAATGCAGTGGAGGAACAACTATATAAATACATGATGTGGATACACCTTCAAATATCATAGAAACTTGCCAGTTGATAATAAGAATATTTTCCCCATACCAACACAGACACACGTGTGAGATGTGCACGTCTAACACATGACACTGGAGCAATTCCCATTTTCAGAGCCAATCAACAATTGGTGGAATTGATTGGTGGTCAGGTATGCAAAGTAGTATGGATGGTATGAGTGGACATATGACTGGCATCCAACGATGGTGTCTCAGACTGAGCGGAGGTTGGCTGATGATGATCCCTTTTTCATCTCTCGTGGGGGCTGACGGAGCAGGAGCGGCTGACGCTGTGCGATGGGGGGAGGGAGTCCCACCTCCTGCCGCTCGAGTCGAAGGCCATGCAGGTGATGGCCGACTCCCCGTGCGCCCCGCAGAACTCGAACGTGGGGAGGCCCGAGTCCAAGTCCCACAGCTTCACCACCTGCGAACGGCGCGCGGCACGCGCACGGCACACCTCCACCATCCCCCCTCGCATCCTCCACCAATCCCATCATTCCCTCAATTGCCACGACCAACTAACAGCATCACCCCCCCCAGCCACCAACAAAAGAAGAAGAACGGCATGAATGCCAAATGTACAATGCACCCGTGATTTGATGTGGTGCTGGCCCATGCCTCGTGGAGGCTGGAGCTCACCGAGTCCTCGGAGCAGCTCACGACTTGGCGGAACTCAGCGCTGTACCGACAGCAGCGCACCGGCTCCCTGTGACTTGTGGCCGCCCCGGCGTCCATGTGCAGCCTGGCAGCAGCACAAAGGCAAAGATCCACCGTATAGCCTTAACAGACTGTTCAGGCAAGTGCTGTTCTCCCGAACAGCACTTGCCTGAACAGCCTGGCACAGCACACGAGGGGGTGGGTGGCCAGCATCACGTCCGGCCGTTTTTGTCTCCCCAGTTGGCGATGTTTACACATTGCACCAGGTACTCATTTGAGGCTGAGTCAACCTAGAGGATGCCCAGGACCGATTCAGATAATCGTCACTGGTGTTGGCCATGAGCGGGAATCGAACTCGTGCCACCGGGTTCGTAGCGCAGCACGCTAACTGAGGCGCTGCCGCTCCCCACTGCGTGTGTGGGAGCAGCACAAAGATAAAAAGGCACACACGTGCGCCACCTTAGCCATGCCGACAAAGCCCCCTGAGGTCACTCCTGGCCTCTCGACTTCTCACCCGGTAGCACAAAATGAACGTGAAACTGGAACCCGCGCGTCACGTTCGCTCACCGGTCGCGGACGGACAGAAGAGCCACGCCGCCCTCGGTGGCGACGCACAGGGCCCGGGCGGCGGGCAGGTAGTGGCACGCGGAGACGTCCCCTCGCAGGCCGCTCATCTTGGGGCTCACGGAGCACAGGCAAGTCTGCTCCTGGGCGTCCCACACCTGAGCGGGAGACGCCGGCCAAACACGGCGGGCGAGGAGAGTCAAGGTTGACTCCTGCCTGACCTCCCCTCCGCACCCACGCTCCTCAGCGCTGCCCCCTCCCGCGTTTATCTTGGATCCCGTATGTCGCCGGCGCTGCCCCAGCTGCCCTTGGGGACCTCGGCCCCAAACCCCCCTACCGCCCGCCCGCCCGCCCGTCCCAAGGAAGCCCTGGAACTCGTTGGTGCTGCCCTGGCTGCCCCGGCTCTCCCCCCAATTCACTGTTGGAGCTGGGCCCTTGTTGCTTTGCCGCCGAATACTGCCGCAGTGTTTCTCTCTTTCTCTGCTCTCTCTATTGTTTATCTGCCATGGGCCCTTCCAGCCCCCAGGTCACCCGGCTTCTACCCGAATGTAATAAGTGTACGGTATTCCCTCGTTATTCACGAACTTGCTATCCGGGAAGCGCATCTGGAACTCTACTTCTCTGAAGGAGCAGTAAAGACATCACAACGATCATCATCACCACGATCATTGTCGTCATCGTCTTTCAGCATCATCTTCACTGCTTCCTACTAATGCACAGCATCACCATAATGTATGGTAAGTTAATTTATAGACTGTTATTTAATCCTTTAAGATTTATTTTTATTTACTTTATGTTTATTATAATAAAAAATTGCGTTGTTATGAAAATATCCACGTATTTAATAGCTTATTTACGTATTCATTTAAGGTAATTCATTCAAAGATAGGTTTCCGAAGACCAATATCATTATCCGCGAAATATGATATTCATGAGCATCTCCAGAACGTATCCCTTGTCGCAAATAACGAGGGAATGACGGATTGAGATTGGTGGGAGACGTGTATGGACTTGGACCATAAGTCCCATTGTTTGTAAAATTCCTCCATATTATTATAGTGGGGTATCTATAAATTGATCATCCTGTACGTTGAACGCAAAACTTATGGCTGTAGATAAAATTGATCCAGTGCTGAGTTTCTCAGGAAAAATAACTTTATATCAGAAACCTAAACAGGTGCTTAACTCAAGCTAAAACTAACATGAGTCTTAGCTAGGGTGAACTTGTGTAATTGCAGTCACAAAAACAATTGATGTCAAATGTCAGCACATGTGAGTGGACTCCACCATTGAAGATTATCGATAGTGAAGCTCTACTCTCGCCGGTGGTGCTCGTTTTGCTCCACCGCAGGACGGCACCAACTCACTTTGATGTTTCTGTCCGAGCCGACCGAGAAGATGCGGGACGTCTCCTCACAGATGGACAGGTAGCAGATGGGCGACGTGTGGCCCCTCAGTACACCCGTGGGCCTCCTGGGATGTGCACATTCACACGCCTCGGTTACATTCACTTCATCCACGAGGCATTTAACCATCCAATCGGCGCTCAGCATTTATCAATCTACCAGCCACACGACCCCGACAACCCTCTCGCCAAGGAGAAAACTCCGGTCATCCTCGCAGCAGTCGCTTTTAGTGAGCCACTGGACAAAGACGGTCACTGCATCGTGCACTTTCAGATGTGCTTCTGCGGCCATCTGAAACGCTCTTCCTTCCGATATGAGGAAGCCACGGGAACGACACACTTTAAAATCGAGATTTAAAACTCATTTCTTTAGAACTGCTTTTTATGTTTAGTTTGTTGTCCTTCCCCCACACCTCCGATGAGCGCGGTTGGCTACGTACAGTGTGAATGAAGTTTGAGTTCAACTCTACCGTTATCACTCGTGACGTTAACATGAATCCCAACACTAAGACCTACACACGAGCCGTCAAACCACTGGGAAACATTGTCGAATGTGCACCACCCCCCTCTCCTCTACGATGCTCAGTGCCGCCGTGGCGACGAGGCGCGGTTACCCGGGCACGTAAGGGTTCCAGAGGCGCACGGTGCGGTCCATGCCGCCCGTCACCACCAGGCTCCTCTCCTTGCTGAAGCAGAACGTCTTGACGCCCTTGTGCACGCGGAACACCGTCTGGTCGGTGGCCGCTCTGCGTCGTGCCGCCCCCAGGCCGCACGGCCGCCTGGCGCGGAGGTTCCCGGCCGTGTCCCTGACGAGCTCCTCCTCCAGGTTGGTGGCGCCCGTCGTGCACCCTTCGTCACGCGGCGACACGCGCCCAACACGCGGCGCACGGCGCGTTGTGACACGCATCGGCGTCGCCATCGCTCAGCATGCAGCAATTTACGATTACTTGGAATTAAAATGAGAAAATGTGTTACGTTAATATCGATAATACGAGCAGTTAAACTCACCAATGACAAGTGCAGTGCCTTCGTGGTTTGAGGAGGATATCACTGCCCGGATGGACTCGTAATACTTAAGCTGCGATGACACGCACGTATACGTACGCACACACACGCGCACACATAAATACACGTGAAGCTGCATCACACGTGCCAAACAAACTCACGTTAATTTTGTTTAACCAGGTGAGAACTCAAGAGACAAGGATAGCCTAATTTGCAAAAGTGACCTGGCACATTATTCTGCCCATAGGGGGAAATGATTGCTGTGTATAGTCCCACTTTCACATTTGGCAAGTTTGGACCCTCAAGGCGACACGCTGGTCAACTTGTGCGAATTACATCGGCGTATCTTTAACATCGACCATGAAGCACAGAGTGCATAGTAGTAGTATTCCACCTGCGTCATAATCAGGGCGGCCGAGGAATTGGAACCGTGAACCTCTGCAACAAGCGTCAAACGAGTTAAAGCGAGACCATGCCAAACTGTTGTCCTACTTAAAAATACACCGGTAAGCGGTGTATGATTCCATAGCAATAGACCACGAGAAGAAAAGTTTCAATAACCACGTATTATCTGCCACGCATGAGGATCAGAAACATCGACATTGACAAAGCATATGGAGCAAAAGCTAAAAAGTATCCAAAGAATAATGGAGAGATGCATGCTGGAAATTCCAATAAGAGAGACAGAAAGAGGACCACATGGATCACAGTACCACCACAAATTAGAGACACCAAAGCGACTCTTGACTTAAAGCTTTCGTGACTGCAAGAATTAATACTCTTTGGGTCTTTTGGTAAAGTCACGTAGATAGGTTCAAAGAAAATAACAAAAAACTACGACTTTTACCGAAAGACCCAAAGAATACCACAGTGACTGTTAAGACAAGCCAGTGGCCATGGGAAGGACGTGTTTCGAGATAACGATGGACCAGCAGCCACTAACGACAGAGTGGCAGCCGACGGAAGGAACACGCCAAAGAGCATGTGCATTGCGGAGATGGAGCAATAATCTAAGCTCACGTGCAGGATGGAGATTGATTATAGCATCACGGGACCGTGAGGGATGGCAAGTACATGGGGTGGTTTTCATTTAGCAGCAGAAGGAACTTGGCGATGGATAGCAATTATGAGATTTGGCAGTAACTGAGAGGCCTTCATTGCAAAGTGGAAGGGGAATGACTGACGGTGATGACGATGGTGCAGAAGGGGATGGCGGTCGTGCACCTCTGTCACCCAGTCGTCGTGCACTTTCCAGTGGATGTAGGTGAGGTTGGAGTGGTGGAGGGCATTCTCCAGGGTGATACTGGGCACTCCATCCACTGGAGGATTCTTCTTCCAAAGCCTGTCGTAGTACAGCGAGTGTCAAGGGACTTGCATTCTCCTTCACCCAAGATCCAAACATCACACATTGACCGTCTGTTGCTCTTCACCGGGAACCAACCAACGAACTACCCATCTATCCAAACATCCATCTAACCAACCACCCAACCATCTATGGACATATTAAACTTTTAAAACTATTTTCGATGTTACCAGGTAAGGCCCACTCCAAACATGCATCTAACCAACCATGCAACCAATCAACAAGAAGGTAGGGATATGGTGTGGGATTATGTATTTTTAGGTTGAAACGTGGCACGTGTGTCTGGTTTTATAGCCCGTGACTCAAACGAAGGAATAGACACATTCCTGATTCTATAATAATTGGCCACAGTTCTTATTCTCTAGCCACCGAGCCGGTACACGGTATGCAAAAAGTAGCATTGAAATAAATATTGGTGCTGTATTTACTCACCTTAGTGTCTCCCCCACTGATGAGATTAACAAGATATTCACACAGCCCTGAAACAACACAAATGCTGTTCGGTCTTAGAGATATGTTACATGACAAACTCATACATAGAACTGGGGAAATTCGTTGAATAAGTCGGTTAGTCGACGAAAAACTGTATTTGACTACTTTTTGTGGGGCAATAACTTGATGCCCCCTTTAGAATGTGGTCACCCCCACATCTTGCCTCCTGAAGGCAGGAAACCCCCTACAAGCCATGCCCTCCCGTCCAGTGGCACACGTTGGAACAGAGGTGAGACTTTTAATTCCAAGAATTTTCGTGTTCTGAACAGTTGCGTCATCAAACTGATCATCGGAAGAATAATAAATTGCTTAAATATTAAGATATCTCAGCTCTCCTCGTATCTCCCCACATGTTTTTCTGTTTATCCGACTTTGGTGTAGGCTTTAATATCATCAGATATCAGAAGATACACAGGAGTGAGCATGGGTAGTGACCACCATGCATAACAGGTGTTACAGGCTGTGGGCTACATGGAGGGCATTACAACAAAATTCACTGTTACACTGTGCTCATATGCTCCCACATCTATGTTCCCTGCCTTAACCAACCTGCGGTGACCAACGTAAAATCTGGTCACGTGACTCCCACAACCTGCATGGCATGGGGAAGCCCTTGATTTAGCAGTGGCTTGATAAGGGCCGCACGTGTACATGTCGCTCTCATGGCAGAGTGGGTAACATACCCACCACCGAGCACGTTTCTACAGGGTCAACAGTTCAAGCCCCTTAAGCACCCGGAACATTTACTTGAAGGGCATTACTAGAACATGAGAGGTGTGATCCACATGTAGGTAGAGGGCCTCTTGAGCATGCATAGGCAGAAGGACCCCACTCGGCTTCACCGGCTTCCAGCCGACATGTGCATGTGTGACAATGTGAAGACCCGATGAAGGATAGCTTCCTGTGTCAATCAAGACTAACAGGCCTTTATCACTCTACTGCTGGATGATTGCCACCCACACCATATCGGTCGTCGGGCGATGTTTGACCTCACCTCGCCGCGTTAGTGAGTGCGGGTCGGGGAAGGGGTCGGTGGTTCAGATGCCCCTCGCCACCGACAATGGTCGTGGCTGGCAATTCAACTGAGGTCGCCGGGTTCGCAGGAATGTTTGTAAGTCACTGCACCAAAGCTCCACTGTGTACCAGTATCAATTTGAATGTTGATTAAAAAAAACATCCTGAATCTCACCATTGCAGCTCATTAATTGCTTTCGAATTATTGTTTAATATGGTCACTGTAAAGCTTTGAATATCTTGCGAAGCACAGAGCAAACACAAATTGATTTGAGAATTATAAGTTGATTGTCGAGCAGCACCTCTGAATCTCCGTAGAGAATCATGCACTCGTCTTCTCCCGTGTGACTGGGAAACAGAAACGATTTTAAAGTGTTAGATTTGTGTAAGTTTAAATAGCAGTTAAAAAGCATTGCATATCATCTATCATAACCATCTATCATAACCATCTATCATAATCATCTATCATATCCACTTGAAATTATGGGCAGCATTCTTACATGGCCCTCACCTCTGTCCACACAGCAATATAAATTGGTACGCCAGACAGTTTGTCGCCAGATCGTGTGTGATAGGGCAAAGTGTGGCTTGATTACACCTTTTCCAATAAGACCCTGTAGAGGGGCTGTGGTGTCCTTTAGCGGACAAATCTGGAGTCCCTTCCGCCTGCAGTGGCGTGAGAAGGACATCACAGAGCTGTAGCTTGAACTTTTACCCTGACCAACTAAACAGGTTATTACTGTGGCCCATAACGATGGGATGAGTAACCCCTGAGTGGGTTTCAACTCTGGACCTTGTGAGGTGAGCATTCTCGTTTCTCAGGGTCAGGGTGATACAATCCACCACCCCAGCAATTCGATGAATCATTGCAATTCAGGGCTGCAATTCAATTGAATAATTATTTTTTATTGTTTACAATGTGGTGAATGGTAGCACCTCAATTGTCTGCAGGGGTGACGTAGGCCCACTAATTACAACCCGAACAAATCGAATTATTAACAATGCTACACACGCCAACTGATAAAGCATGTATTGTATCGTGACCTCAGGAAATGATATTAACCAATGAACTGAGGATGCATCGTTCCACCCCTCACCTGGTGGAGAAATGCGGTAGCTGTGAGCCCAACGTACCTGTAGTTGATGCGTAGGGGGACCGTCTCCAAAGCATTGATCTGGCAGTAGGGCTCGAAGGTGGACACCTCGTACAGCTGAATCTCACGGTCCCTGCGTGGTTAGAGGAGGACACTGCGCGTTAAACCCATTCAAATCACCGATTGAGTCTCCCTCGGTTTGCCTGTCAGTACGTCGGTCACATTTGCTCATTTGTCAGTCACGATTACTCCAATTTAATCTACCGACAAGAGGACCGCAATGCCGTTATTCGGTAACTGCTGATGGTTTATACAAAAATGCACAGAGGCTGAGTGCTTTTTGTCAACACGTGTCGCTGTGTTGATTGAAAGTGTTTATCTCTGCAAACTGACCCTTGAGTCGCCAGAGCGATGATGTGGACGTGTCTCCCTGCTCAAGCCGCTGTGCAGCACGGTTCATCCCCTTTCAGGTGCCCTGATGCACCTCTGGATTGCAAGTCCAGCGATGACCATTACACCACGTACCAACAAGGACACTCAATTGATTTTGATAATGTTGAAGTTCTGTGCAAAACTAGCTACTACTGGCCAAGACTAATCGGAGAATCTATCAAAATTGAAAGAAAGAAAAAAATATTTTAACCGTTCGGATATCTACCGACTTAGTGCTGCGTGGAAGCGAATTATCAAATAAAACATTGTTTAAATGCATGTCTATACAGGCCACCATAATTCAATAGGGATTACCGTTGGTACAGCTATTTTAATACACACAATGCGCATGCGTAATGTACGTTGATTCATTAACCCTCCCCACATTGTGCGAGAGCGCAGCTGCATGGTCACCACATCTACGCCTCTATATAAGGAACGAAACAGGTCGACTTCATCCACAAATCTGGCTGTCACCTGATGAAGCTAGTTGTAATTATTGGAGAAACGTCGTACTCAGATTGTAAATGTTGTGGCTTGGCTCTCCAACACACCAGTGTGCTGTACAAGTTTACTACACTATACACTACACTATACACTACACTATACAACACACAACTATACACTACACTATACACTAGTGCTGTACTAGTGACGAATTGGCCACGTTCTGATTACGTGACAACCCTTACTAGTTGGCTGTGTCGGGTGGTGGCGAGTTTTAACGACACATTTATATATTTACAATATCTAACCCAAAAAAAATTGTGTTATAAATAACATTTTCATCATTGTTGTACATCCTGGGACAGAAAATATTAGATAATTATTAGCTGCATAACAATTATGGGCATTAATATTTATCCGTTATTGTTTACTTGACTTATCTGCATAATTATAGTGTGGCTAACTAATGTGCGATTATGTTAATTGATATGAATTTGTTGCGATAGAAATTAGAGAAAATTGATGGGGTAATTGTTGTGCAGAGAAGCCACTGCTGTGTGAAGGTTCAGTCTACCTTGAACATTTGTTTATTCTTGCCTCGAAGGGCTCACTCGATTAAAATGGCTTAAGTAACTAAATAAAGCAATTTCACCAAGCATCACTTCCGTTAATGCCGTGAAATGTCACCTCCAGTTTCTCGTCACCGTGCGCGAAATCCATTAATAAGGTGGACAAGGTCATTTCATTTGCACACTTCCAGCCGTGAATCCGTCACACGCGCAGCAGTGGGAAGAACGATGCCATTTGAAATGTGGGCACTTCTGGAGGTCATCATTTGTGTCTCGTGATTAGACACTATCATCGCGCTGACGTGGTGTGACGGTTAGCACTCGGGACTTGCACTCCACAGGTCACCAGTTGAACTCGATCTCTCGGCACGGCAGTTGAAACAACGGTTTGTCCATCCAAGCGGCAGGTTCGTGTGTGACGCGTGGCGTTCGAGTCTATTATTGCTACATAATGGCACAGTTTGTCTATTGATACAGATGCAGTGTTCACAAGGCACACAGCACAGATGGGACCAAAATATATCTCTCTTTTATATTCTTTGGGTCTTTCAGTAAAGCCACGTAGATAGAAAAAAACATAACAACATCGCGACGTTTCGATCGCAACACAAGCAATCGTCATCAGGTGAAAAAAATGGCGGGAGAGCTGCTGATGACGATTGCTTGTTTTGCGATCGAAACGTCGTGATGTTGTTATCATTTTTATTATTCTTTCTATCTACGTGGCTTTACTGAAAGACCCAAAGAACATGAATTCCTGCAGTCACGAAAGCTTTAAGTCAATATGTCTCTTTGTTGCATATTTGTGAATAATGCGGCCTGTATTCGAAATATCACGACTGAATTAAGCATGAGTGCACATTTTTAAGATAATGCTCAATATAAATAAGTGCATAGTTCCTACTTTAGAACGTAACATTAAAATGTTCATAGACAACATTTTTTTCCGTAAAACATTTTAACAGCCTCAGTTATTGCTGATTACAGCCATCATAGCGGCCAATTTGAAATAAACGGCAGGAAGAGTGCTGTAAAGTGAGGCTCACAATAGCCAGGGCAACAACGAAAATCACGTGTGAGGAAAAGTGTTGCTGTGTGCTACAACCCACTGGTTAATTGAGTGTATTTAATACGTTCAAAGATGCAGTATCTTTCTCTAACAAGGTAGAAAATATACATGAGGTCTACCTAAACCCCTCTCACTACCCCAAATCCTATTACTACCCCAACCCCTATCACTACCCCTATCACTATCCCTACCCCAACCCCTATCACTACCCCAACCCATATCACTACCACTACCCCTATCACTACCCCAACCCCTATCACTACCGCTAACCCCTATCACTACCCCAACCCTTATCACTACCCCAATCCCTCCTTAACCACCCCCACCTGTCCCTCCTTACAGTCACCATAGCTACACCACCAGTGTTAATAACCCCACTCTTTATTGTAACCTCTATCATATAATTTGACAAATATTGTAAAGCACATTGCAATAAAGCACTATACAAATCTATATAAAATAAGATAAGATGGTGAGATGCTAAAAGCATAGACTTCTCATTACCATCATCTCTAGACAGAGCACGTGGCAACGTCGCCTCCTGCCCGCAGACTAATGGCCGCGTGCAGGCCGGCAACACGAAGTGCCGCGTGGGGGGAGCTGCACTCGGGGACCCCCTTGGCTCGGCTGCAGCAGCGGGCAGTGGGATGGTTGGGCTGAGATGAGAGATGCAAGACGCTTTGAGTTGCTGAGGAGCGTAAGCAAGCGCCCTACGAATGCAAATAATGTCCCCTTCATTGTATACCAAGTCCAACCACAGCAAGGCGACATTGTAATGAGCCAAGTCGAAGCTCTCCGAGACCGTTTGCGATGTCGTGTTTTTTTGCGCGACGAGACTGCGGCGACAAGCGTGTGGAGGAGACGCACCCAGTGGCGATAATGAACTTGTTGTACTGGGGCATCAACGCGAAGTCCGAGGCCCATTTCTGTTTGCTTCGGTTGCTCGGTTTGTGTTCCTCCTGGTTGACAAATGAGACAAGGAATGTCAACACGGCACTGCAGCCACTGGCAGGAGTTCAGGTGATAGTGGCACAAAGCCAATGCGAAGCAAGCATCGTCTACAGGGCTAATGGGAGTGGCGTTGCTTGCTGAATGCAGAGCCAGGCAAAGGGGGATGGGAAGCGGATTTTAAGGTTTGGGAAGAACACTTGCATGCGAAGTGCGTGCATGGATACACATTTTCAACAGTTGTCAAAATAAAAAGTGAACAATAGGTGACGTTTCAGGCAATGGCTCTTCTTCACAGCACACAGGCTGGAGAGGTAGAGACTCTGTGTGATTTGACGCAGTGTTATTGAGGAACGTGTTGAGTCTTTGTTGTCGCTATTTGTGCTTGCGCACCAACGCAGCAGCAGCAGCATCATTACCAACTAATGTGCCGAAGTTGACGCCGTGCATGTGACGCGTCACGATGTTGACATCCATTTCCAAGAAAAAGACCTTTGCCCTCTTGTGAATTATGTTTGTAGTTCACTTTTTTACCTCAATCAATCTTGCAACGAGTGTTCCTGCAGTCACAAAAGCTTTCAGTCGAGTATTCGTTTACCATCCTGATGCAATTTCTAAATGGTCTCTCTCTGCAGGCACGGTGACATCGTGACGCATTGTGCCACCCACACGGAAGCCGGATTGTCTCCATCACCATGACCAAAGGTGATGATGGTGGCATCACGGTGGGGAGGCACTTGATTTGGACAGATACAAAAACGTAGAACGAAAACGACGATTGTCATGCAGCATTCGTTTGCCCACCAAATTGCCATCCTTGCTCGTGGTGAGGGGCCATCCATTGAGTAGGTAGCAAACATCTGTCAAAACGTTACCCCTACCCCCTCACTGTACACACGCGGACTTCTTACACCCCCCCACCCCCGAATCCTATAGAACGGCCGATATTTAATCCACGCAGAAAAGATCAAGGATCAATAATATTAACGTGTTGAAGCAAACAGATAGTCCACCGCCGGACTATCTAACTCATTTGACGGCGAATGTAGACAAATTATTATCGAGGCTTCACCCCCCCCCCCGTTTCCTCTGCGTGCGTGCGGCGTACTCAATGGATGGCCCCTTAATGCGTCGCTGCTGGTTGCTTTAAACCTCTCCTTGGAAGTGGCAACTGCTATTTGTACTGACATGCTTTATTTTGTTTTATTTATTCATAGTGCCTTGCTTACCTTTCTCATAATTTGCACTCCTATCGGTTGTTGGTTTGTTTGTTGTTGTAACCCTCTGACCCGTGGGCCCGACTGGACATCTGTGACAAGGAGCTTCATAGCTCATCGGAATCCTCCAGTACGAAGTAAAGATTCTGATTCTGAAGCAAACGAGGCGAGTCTCTCACACGCAGCCCCCCCCCACCCCCAGGGCGCGGTCCGTGGGGCCCCGCAGCATCGGCGTGGGGCACCACCGTACCGGCGTGGGGCACCACCGTACCGGCGTGGGGCACCACCGTACCAGCGTGGGGCGGCACCGTACCAGCGTGGGGCACCACCGTACCGGCGTGGGGCGGCACCGTACCAGCGTGGGGCGGCACTGTACCAGCGTGGGGCGGCACCGTACCAGTGTGGGGCACCACCATACCAGCGTGGGGCGGCACCGTACCAGCGTGGGGCACCATCGTACCAGCGTGGGGCGGCACCGTACCAGTGTGGGGCACCACTGTACCAGCATGGGGCACCACCGTACCAGTGTGGGGCACCACCATACCAGCGTGGGGCACCACCGTACCAGCGTGGGGCACCACCGTACCAGCGTGGGGCGGCACCGTACCGGCGTGGGGCACCACCGTACCGGCGTGGGGCACCACCGTACCAGCGTGGGGCACCACCGTACCGGCGTGGGGCGGCACCGTACCAGCGTGGGGCACCACCGTACCAGCGTGGGGCACCACCGTACCAGCGTGGGGCACCACCGTACCAGCGTGGGGCGGCACCGTACCAGCGTGGGGCACCACCGTACCAGCGTGGGGCGGCAGCGCTTGAGCTGCGGGGCGCCCGCCGCGGTCGCCCAGAAGGCGACGGAGCCGGCGCCGCAGGCGGACACGAAGCCCGCGGTCCCGTCCGGAGCGCTCTCCACGCGCGCCACGGGGGCGCGGTGCGGGCTGGGCCGGCACGGCGCGGGCACGCGCAGCGAGACGCGCCGCGCGCGCTGCGCCGCCTCCTGCCGCTCGGCGCACCGCAGCTGCATGTGGGTGCAGAACGCCTCCTGGCAGGGCCGAGGTGGGAAGAGAAACTGGGAAGTGCGCAAGGGAGCACGGCGTGCACAGTGCTCGCCCATCCAAGCGCTGCCTCGTCCCCGAGATCTGATGAGGTCGGGGACATCCCACGTGCTTAGTCGTGGGCAGGCTTGAAGAGGTAAGACCACAACATTATGATCACACGACTTGTCTGTGCATAAACACACGCGTATCCCAGTAGACTAAGGTCGGGGTGGATACGTGTAAACAATCAAGTACTGTATGTGAACATGGCAATGACAATTGTGCCGTGCATCAATAAGATGCTAGACAAAAGTCAATCGCAAACTGCTTGAAGTGTGGCAACATTCTCTCCTGTACGTTAGAAGAAAGTGGAGGTCCGCCACATTAAGGACACAATGCCGAGGGTTAAAAGGCTGGATTCGTGAACGTCTGTCAAGAATGACATCCACACCTCGCACGAATACAGCCACCGACTCGGACGGTTCATTGGCCGGGGCAGATGTTGACTGTCAGATATACGACGTTGTCTTGAAGTAATACATTCAACTCACCCACTCAATGGCTCCATCAGCTGCAAAGTCAATTTTCTTGAAGAGTTCCAAAATCTGTTCCTCATTCTGATGACGGGCAAATAAACATTCATAAGTTTAGTCCGAGACAAATTACATTTCTTTTGTGGATTAATATGGGCAAGCGGGCTGGCACATACACACGTTGAACAGTTCATTCTGCACCATCATTGTGAAACCCTCGCAGTCCATTGAGCACACATCTCGTGTTACACCTCGCAACAGTTAAAATGCTCACGGTCAGATTACATCTATGAATTACGCATAATCGTGTTAAAAGTAACCCGAATATCCTTTATACATACCATGTTTAAGCACACAGTAGTGTACTTTAAATATAAATCATTTTAGTGCATTTTTAAAATTGTCATTAATAAACGATAAGACTACCACCGGCTGTGTAGACTGCAGAGGTGGGACAAAGTCATTGTTATGCAAGTCCAAGTCGAGTCGCAAGTCATCAAATTCATGACTCGAGTCTGACTCGAGTCCAAGTCACATGACTCGAGTCCACATCTCATAGGTGGGACAAAGTCATTGTTATGCAAGTCCAAGTCGAGTCGCAAGTCATCAAATTCATGACTCGAGTCTGACTCGAGTCCAAGTCACATGACTCGAGTCCACACCTCTGGTAGACTGAATACTCTTAGACGTACAAACATGCCGACATATGTTCTTGATGATTCTCTATATTTACCTCTGGTTGACAATGTTGTAACTTTAAATCCTCGCTAGACGTGTCCACAAACCCAAGTCTCCCCGCCATCTCAACGCCCGTGGCCGCGCGTCAGACGCCGAGGAGTGAGGAGCGACGTCTCCCCAAGTGAATTGCCGCAGCTAAAGAGGCGATTCCTGACGATTGCTCAAACAAAAACCCATCGGCACCTACCCACGCAGAGCCCGCCCCACGGTCATTCATTCCGACAGGCGGAGGTACAGAACCACACAATGCCTTCGCCAAGAGGGCGATTTCATTACACGATGACAACACCAACAGGCGGTCCTCAATTGCGCCTCGCGTACACGACGGGAACACGTCCATGTGGCGTGTCGAGTGGGCAGGTCCGTCTACAGGTGGCACCGCGCAGGCGACTTCTTCTCAATGTACCCTCTCATATGTAGTCGAAATTGGATGTAAGCACACCCCTTGCAACTACTAAGGGGTGTGCTTATGAACAAACTGTGCCTTCCCTCACCAGTGTGTTGCGAGCATGCGCTGTTTATCTTGAGCGGTGCTTATCTCGAGTTTCTCTACTCTCTTTCATGCCAAATGTCTAATCCAACTCGAGTATAACCGTGGAGCAGTGACGGAGAGTTTAGCACACTGCACTTTGAACCTGGTGACCTGTGCTCGATTCGCGGCCACGGTTTACATCCATGGCGAGCGACATCTGAACTCATCTTGAGCACCCCTTTCACGAGCCTGGACTAATCAGCATGCCGTGAAACCACTCATGGCAATGTGTGGGTTGGCTAGCAATGGACTTATTATTTTTACTATTTACATCTGTCCTATAATCATTGTGTTTTGAATTGCAATTGTTTACAAATGAAATGTACAATTATATGTACATGTAATAACTTGTACTTAATTTAGTCTTAGCTCACATACTTTCTATCCTTCGATATAAACCACCTAAATTATCAGTGGGTGAGAGTAAGCAGAATCTTTAAACTAAGCCACTGCCCGGAAATTTTTATTTCACTTAAAGAAAAATGCTCAAATTGTATGCATTGTTTGATGAAGTGCTGTTTAATCTACTACATATTAGGCACATTCTGAGTAAAACAACGTTGCTTTTCATCATCTTTTTTTTCACATTTTACAGGACCGACAACGTGCCTTCAAAACCATTTACGGCAGCTCTCTGAAGTGCAATTGTCGCTCATTGATGTTCAAAGTGTGCACTTGCGGTAAAATGCTTGAGAGAGATTTCTCGAAATAAAAAGTTGGAAAATTTTTAAATTGCGTAATAGTATTCCAAGAAAGAAATGGCCTTTCAGCATCATATTTCCCACATGCATCCTGGAGAATGATTCTGGGTAAGAGCCGATAAACACAGTCACCTAACCCCGCAGGGGAGTGGGGGGGGGTTGCAGAAATCATTCAATTGTGGATGGGTGTGCATCAATGTTGCAGTCCTGAGCCATCCGTGGAAATTCCACATCCCTATGAGCAGGGGCTAGTCCCACGGGGATAGCGGACATGTGATACATGCGGAGTGATGCAGCGGCAACCACACAGCGCTCGCTCTATCTTACCTGAGAAGATTATGGGCCAAATCAACCCCGGCAAAGATTTAAACTCAAGATCTCATGTGTGTATGTTGTATGCATGTTGAACTTTTTTTCGCACCGTACGTATCCAACCGTACTCATCGGAGGTGCGGAGGAAGGACAACAAACCAAACACAAAAAGCAGTTAAACAAATTCGTTTTCAATTTAGATATAAAAAACCTGCTACACTCTCAACTCGATGATGCACTAATCTAATACGTACACGTCCACAGCCCTTTACCAATCCACTCGAAGATGAGGGGTATTTGACCATACTTCACCATGCAGATTGGTGAAGGCGGGCAGTGTAGCAGACAGTACAGAACTCGATTTTGCCACACTGCTCTCTGCTGTGCTCTACATAGCCCAGGAGCCTATAACACCTGGCAAGTGCGGTGGTGGCCCATCATCGCACTATCCCGGATCAATCCTGCTAAGCGTCTGATGAGCTCAGGTGCATTCTCGATGTGTTTTGTCATGGGTAACTTTACACCATGGCATAACATAGAAACAGATCTCTATTTCACGTCTCTACATACAAAGACAATATGTTTTAGTCATCAGTCTATCGGCTAAAATACATACACACGTGCGGCAAATTAACCCTGGTGATTGGAGGCTTCTCCCACTGCTGTGGGTCATCTCACCGTACTCCCCCTTACCCCGTCCCACCAGGTTAAGAATGTCAAGAGCTTTGAGCTCATTGTAAAGAACAGGCTGTTGCCTCACACGTACAAACAATGCCATCCGCCCACTCCGTTGGCCAACACGCTACGCTCGTTGCACGAGTCTCCCCGGCATAAAGGCTGCATGTTTGTACATGCCCCGAGTTTGAGATTCAACGCAACCTCAAAGAAGATGCTGACCTCCCCACAATCTGTTCTGTACAGGGAGCAACTGGTGCATTGTGCGGGGGAAGAATACAACCCGAAGCAGGTCCTCCTTGCTCGGCTCTTCCTGTAAACACTGCTGTTGGTGGACGAGTCGGAAAATAAGCAACGGAACGAGCGCTGCGCATCATTGTGTAACGGGGTGGAAGCGGATGTCGAGATGAAAGATGTATTTTGCAATACCGCATGCCCCTGTGTGTGCATATATAAACATGGCTACACGTCATGCAATAGGATCGGCACGCTCTGCTACGGGGTTCGATCCTTGGTCATGCACACTACCGGCGACCGGTAATTGAAACTGGTCTGGGCCTCTCCTGGGTTGACTTGGCCTAAAGTTGGTTTGTTGTCCAGTTTATTAGCATCACCACTGGGGAGATGAAGGCGGTCTGGCATGATGTTGGCCCCAGCACCGGCATCATGCACCGTGCAATCTAAAATAAGCATATCTCCTTGCCACAACAGCCAATGCAGCGTAACAGGGGAAGATATGTTCATGTTTACTGTGTCCATTAATAAACATGGATGATATATGTACTCTGAACATAATGTAATGGATATAATAATCATGATAATTCAGACCCCTTTGTTAGTGCTCAAGGCCTCCTCCCCACGCTGTGTCGGTGTGGGTTGTCGAAGCGGCAGACACTGAGGTCCCATGCCCCGCGGGTTTCGGTGCCGCGAGCGACGCGGCTCTCACCGCGAGCGACGCGGCTCTCACCGCGAGCGACGCGGCTCTCACCGCGAGCGACGCGGCTCTCACCGCGAGCGACGCGGCTCTCACCGCGAGCGACGCGGCTCTCACCGCGAGCGACGCGGCTCTCACCGTGCCTCTCACCGTGAGCGACGCGGCTCTCACCGTGAGCTACGCGGCTCTCACCGTGCCTCTCACCGTGAGCGACGCGGCTCTCACTGTGAGCGACGCGGCTCTCACCGCGAGCGACGCGGCTCTCACCGCGAGCGACGCGGCTCTCACCGTGAGCGACGCGGCTCTCACCGTGAGCGACGCGGCTCTCACCGCGAGCGACGCGGCTCTCACCGCGAGCGACGCGGCTCTCACCGCGAGCGACGCGGCTCTCACCGCGAGCGACGCGGCTCTCACCGTGCCTCTCACCGTGAGCGACGCGGCTCTCACCGTGAGCTACGCGGCTCTCACCGCGAGCGACGCGGCTCTCACCGTGCCTCTCACCGTGAGCGACGCGGCTCTCACCGCGAGCGACGCGGCTCTCACCGTGAGCGACGCGGCTCTCACCGCGAGCGACGCGGCTCTCACCGCGAGCGACGCGGCTCTCACCGCGAGCGACGCGGCTCTCACCGTGCCTCTCACCGTGAGCGACGCGGCTCTCACCGTGAGCTACGCGGCTCTCACCGCGAGCGACGCGGCTCTCACCGTGCCTCTCACCGTGAGCGACGCGGCTCTCACCGCGAGCGACGCGGCTCTCACCGCGAGCGACGCGGCTCTCACCGTGCCTCTCACCGTGAGCGACGCGGCTCTCACCGCGAGCGACGCGGCTCTCACCGCGAGCGACGCGGCTCTCACCGTGAGCGACGCGGCTCTCACCGCGAGCGACGCGGCTCTCACCGCGAGCGACGCGGCTCTCACCGTGAGCGACGCGGCTCTCACCGTGAGCGACGCGGCTCTCACCGCGAGCGACGCGGCTCTCACCGCGAGCGACGCGCCTCTCACTGTGAGCGACGCGGCTCTCACCGTGAGCGACGCGGCTCTCACCGCGAGCGACGCGGCTCTCACCGCGAGCGACGCGGCTCTCACCGCGAGCGACGCGGCTCTCACCGTGCCTCGGGGCCCCAGGGCGCCCTTGAGGGCCGCCGTGAAGCCCTCCAAACCGAGAGCCCCTCCTGCTGCTGCTGCTGCGCCCGCGTGGGTTTCCTCCTGCCACACGTGGCACACGGCACGGCTTAGTTTGTTGTCCTCTGATTAGCACGGTTGGCAATGTACGGTGCGAAAGAAGTTCAATAAACGTATATGTAAATACAGTCGAAAATCAAGGTGAATTCCTGCTGCTCATATAAACATTGAGGTGGTACCCATGTCCCGTTTACAGTCCTGAGCCAATGGTGTAAATGTTACATTGCTTTCCTTTGGCGGGGGCGAATTTATATCCAGCACCGCTCTAGACGTCATCACAAAGTGGTACTCATTTTATCGACCCTGGAAAATACGATGGACGGAGTCAACCCTGAACTGGGATTTGAACTCGCGACCTAACGACTGAGCCACACGGCTCTATCGCTGAGCCACCTGGCCGTTCATGGAAAATGTTTATGGCTAAAGTGGCAGCGTTCAACTGCTTGGGGATCCCCATCCACCAGATGAAGTCAGCTCCGTAGCATCGGAGATGGGGGCTGTAGGGTACTGACCCCGCTTGCTGAAGAGCAGAAGTCACGTATCGCCAAACGGATGAATCGCTGCTTATTCCATTTAGCGTTTGTTTAAAGCTTATTTAACATTGTTGATTGACGTATGTATGTATTATGTATGTTGCACCGTACTTAGCCAACCGTGCTAATCAGAGGTGCGGGGGAAGGACAACATCCTAAACACAAAATGCAGTTCAAAATAAATTAGTTTTAAATCTAGATTTAAGAGTCTCAACGTATAAAATATTTTTTTTTATAAATATTAACAAGTCCGGAAACCGTAATAAACTGTTCAAAGATGAATTCATCCGTTGCATTCAATAGCTCTGAATGTAAATTTACCTCAAAGGCAGTCTTCAGCTTTTCCAAATGCTCTAACGTCACACTCTCTTCAATCTGACGAAACAATTTCACGCAATGAGCAAAACAAAATTCCTTCTCACGCTTTGAAGCTCGGGTTGTCAGTGTTCATGCGTAAACTCCATGCAGCCGCACCGTAACTCTCGTGAGGCTGATCAGAGTGAATCAAAGCTCGCGCCTGAAGGTTGTGTTGCTAGTAGGGACTAACCCAGGGGTCGTCAACCGAAATAACAATTTAAAAAATCGAATACGGTAAAAGAAACTCAGTATTTCAAGAGCGGCAATGCACGTGGTGAATACGAGACCGTGGTGGTCCTTCATGGGCAACGTCACGGAGCAGTCCTTGAAGAGCCGCATGAGGCTCCGGAGCAGCAGGTTGCAAACCCTCTGGACTCACCCAACAGCGACTCCGTTCACCATAGGGTCTTGCCCAAAACGTGGGCACGTGAAAGCAAAAAGGAGCATTTGCAAATATTCTTAGGTTTTTTCGGTAAAGTCACGTAGGTAAAACATTAAAATTAATAAAAGTAAAATAAAATAAAAAGCTCTTGTAATCTCTCATTTACTTGATACAGCTGTCGTGGCTGTGACGGTTCCACCTGAAGACGGAAGCTTGTGTTGCCTCCGAAACGTTGTGATTTTTATTTTATTTTACTTTTATTAATTTTAATGTTTTACCTACGTGACTTTACCGAAAAAACCTAAGAATATGAATCCTTGCAGTCACGAAAGCTTCAAATCTAGAATCATTTGCAAATACTCTGTATGCAAATGAATATTGCCCACACAACTACCCCTCAGTTGATAAATTAACTGTCCACAGACGAACATGTTGGAAAAACATTACATAATGCACGCATGATTTTTTCCTAAATTGTATTCATAATGACAAAGATAACACGGTCCTCATTAATCCAGGAAAGTCTCGCTTAGAATTAAGATTGGTTTTGGTTTATTAAAGGCCTGCACTGAAATATTTTCCCAATTCATTATTAATGGCTTCTTCGCAAACAAAAAAACATTTTATCAAGTTTTTTTACTTCCACAATTTCCATTACGACTGTAATTGAAAGTAGCAATGTACAAAACATTTTCAAACCACCGTATTCAAATGGAAATAAGCGCACAAGTTGCTTCTCATAAATCTCCCCTGGAGCTTAACGGTAACAACGTAACGAGGGTCGTTGCTTTCATCGCAGGCAACTCGGTGTGGCCACCGAGAGGCACTGTTGTGTTGGCAAGCGTTGCGTCAGTACCTCCAACAACCATTCACGTGGCTCTCCTACACGCTTTCGGGTTGTTACCAAGTGTTTTTGTTCGGCACGATGTCCGACGTTTTACTCCACGTGCTGGGAGCTTCTTCAGGCGCACGCGGTGCGACACAAAAACACAACCGCGAAAACCTACGTGGTAGAATGATATGCATTCCTGACACGGTAACCCTATTACTACTATTGCTTATGTTGAGTGTTAAAAACATGTTCTAAATAGTAAGGTGATAGCAAGGGTGAAGCACTAACCGCACAGAGGAGCAGACTCCTAGCAAAGAACCATGTTTTAGAAACAATTTTTTTTAGTTACAACGATAACAATAAATAACGTACCTCCTCTTGGCAAATCGTTTCAGTCTTCCATGGGCCATTTCCTTGCTCAGCAATGGCAGTAGCATTTTCCATGTTATAATCTCATCATAGGGTGTTTGACCATCTATTAAAGCCCCGTAATAATATAAAATCTGAATCTATTATAATACTGTGATTTTAAAAAAGAAAAGTATAATCACATGACAAATTACAGAACACACTTTATTAAAATGTCCTTCCAGTTCGTTGTTTAGACGTGATGGCTCTACGTTCGAGCGTCCAATTTAAATGTTATCAGTAAAATGGTGTCCAGAAGCACACCAAAAAATATCACTTTAATCTGGTAGCATATCTACTGGCTGCTTGGAGTAAGTGCCCTCTCTTCTTCCCCACAAGCCGTGGCTGATAGCTGCCAATTCCTGTTTGCCATGACAATAAAGCTTTTATGACTTGAGCACGGGCCAGCCAATTAGGCACTGTGGTCGGACGGGATCTCCTAATTGGGAGGGCAAGCACAGGCATGCAGATGAGTGCTTTGTGAAACAGAACTCTGCCGTGCGCAACACGGAAACCAAATTTCAGAGGGTGCCCCGCAAAGGAACACGCAACCACATTTGCATGCAGACTGTGCGCTCATGAATCTCTATTCTGACCACCCTTGTGCATACCACTGCGTCGGCTTGCGCGGCTGTGCTGTGTAAGCTCTCCTGCCTGTTGTTTTGAATGATGTCCGACGTTCGGCTCCACAAGTTAAATTCAGGAACTTAATTTTTAGTTTCGCTCCATTGAATTCACTTCCTGAAGAAGCTCCTGGATGCGAATCGAAACATCGGACACCGTGCCAAACAACACGTGGGACAACCTGAAAACGCCATTGTCCACCTTCATGCTGTCCCCAGCCTGGGCTGCCCCACTCACACGCCCTTGACATTTATGTCAATTGTAAAATGGTGCAACACGCATTACCATCCTGTCAAACAATGCTTGGTTAACATCTTGCTTTGTACTTCGTCTTTTAACGTAAAGATAATTTATGATTTCATGAATTCTCCAAAACAACTATATTCTGTTTTGATGCCATTGCTGTTTGGGTTCCAAGTCAGACCACGGAAAAGGCTTCCTCAACAAACTGAACCCACTCCATGAATAATTTTTCAAAAGCACGCAGTCCCGTTCAGTCTGAAAATTGCACACATTACTCTACTTTAATTTTCAATTAGTTGGTGCATAAATAATAATCCTCTGAAAATTAATAGTGCCCTTCACTTACCCAGGAAAGCCTCACTGAGTTGGTTTGATCAAATCCATTATTGATCATTCGGCATGTGAGAGGGAACGAACTGGAGTACTGGAGAACCCCCATGCACTCGAGGGGGTAACAAACAAAGTTCTGCTTAGTTCAATAATTCACAGTTGTACTGCCATCTGTTTGTAGGCCATATGTAATAATAACTGCATACATTTCAAAAGCTAACCTTCAAACAATATCACAATCGTTGTAGCAGGAAGCCACAGAAAAATGTCTTGAGCAGACATGCATGTTAACGTATGAAGGCAAGGTTTGTTCATGACAGTGCAGTCGCGTGCCGTGGCTGTCGAGTGTGCAGGTGGTGCAGCGGTTCCAAGGCCGACTGCCTGGTGGGGCCTCGGCACTCAACTACGAAGATGGGTGGGGGTGGAGGGAAATTGTATGGGAGGCCCCATTTCACCGCTGATGCAGTCCTTTAAGTTTCATGACGGTGCTGTCTTGTGGGAGAAACAAAAGCAGACGAAGTCACAACATTAAGCCGTAATGGCGAGTTAGCCCGTGATGAACGAAGCCCGTGAACAAAATCACTCAACCGACGTTGAAAACCATCAGACGAACAATTGGAGCGTCTCACCAGCTGCTTGTGTCTCGGATGTAAATCGATGCTGGTGCAAGGAAACTGAAGCTGGACAGTGAAGGCCACCGAATTTTCCAAGTGTATAGTTACTGCCCTGGGGATGTGATCGCGCGGCCTCGCCGACTGCCAACGCGTGGAGCGGCAAAGTGCGCCTGGTAATTTATTAACGGCCTGCTGAGAGCGTGGACGCAACTCGGCAGCGGGGATGATGTGGCGTCTCGTAGGGAACATGCGGTTCAAATCGAGCGAAGGGTCGGTGCTTTATACAATAACTTACACAATCACTTTAGACAATGACTTGCACTACTACTGTAGGCTGTGCTGTGGAGTTATTTAATGTGCTGGGAGCTTCTTCAGGAATTAATTATTTAGTTCCTGAAGAAGCTTGCAGCACGTGGAGTGAAACGTCGGACGTTATACAGAAAAGAGCATGTAGAATCTGAAAAAAACATAGGAGAGCTAATTATTGGAACTATATTACAGCTCAGATGCTCCTGCAACAATTATTACAAGAGCATCATTATTATCAACCATCATTTGTGCCGTATTTACCATCAGATAAAAAATAACCTCAGCTGTACATTTAAGAGAACATTTCATTTAGGACATTATATAAAAGTGTTTTTGCAAGCTTAGAGGAGACAATGTGTAGAGGTTGGTTGTTAAATATTAATCAATTAACAAAAGGAGAGACGATATCGTCATCCTCTCAGCCGACAAGGGCAATGCCACAGTCATCATCGACAACACCACATACAATAACACAATTCAGGACCTACTTAATGATGGTAGCTATACCAAAATTAAAAGAGATCCCACCAACCGCCTCGTTACGAAAAACCAACAATATCATCAACGATTCGACATCTTTAATTGAACCAACCGAGCGGTTTTCCTTAAAACCCTCTGCTGCTAGACCACCAAGATTGTATGGATTACCAAAAACCCATAAAGAAGCTACACCCCTTCGTCCTATCGTCTCCACCATTGACTCACCCACCTACAAACTGGCCCGATTTCTGTCTGAGACCTTACAACCATTCACTGGTAAGACCACCTCAGCTGTACTTAACTCAGCTCACTTGGTATCGTTAATTAAGGACATCTCACTATCTCCAGGTGATTTGCTCGTTAGTTTCGATGTAGTTTCTTTGTTTACCAAAGTTCCTGTGCCTGACACCATTGCAATCATTGAAGATTTGGTCCAACAAGGACTAAATGCTGATGTACCGGCCCTGGTGAGACACTGCCTCACCAACACTTACTTCACCTGGAATGGAACATTCTACAAACAAGATGAAGGCACCCCAATGGGTTCCTCCCTTATCTCTACTTGTAGCCAATGTTTTCATGGAAAAATTCGAGACAGATGCCATCCAGGCATCCACTCTATGTCTGTCCTTGTGGAAGAGGTACGTAGATGAGAAGTTCGTTATCTGGCCACATGGCCTACCAGCTCTGAACCAATTCCTCAACCACATCATAGAGCTCGATGTATATCCGACCATCATTGCTTAGCCAGTGAACTGGAACACGTACACCAAGCTCGCAAGATGAATGGATATTCAGACTACACAATCCGTAAAGCACCCCTACCGTTGGGAAAGAACCATCTGAGGACCCAATCAAAACCATCACATTGCCATACATAGCAGGGGTCATCAAATAGATTTCCAAAATCATGAGCAAACACAACACCCATGTTCGATTTAACACAGTACATAAAATTTGTGATCTGATCCCATCTGTGAAGGATGTGATCCCTAACATGCAATACCCCGGCGTCTACAAACTAAGCTGTGTCTGCGGCAGTAGTTACATTGGGGAAACTAAGCGACATGTCTCGGACCGTGCTCGTGAACATAAGGTAGATCTGAAACACGGTAGGACCAATACCTCAGCCATAGCTGATCATTGTTTTAATGCGGTAAGCTCACACGAAATTGATTTCTCCAAGACGAAGGTACTTTGCAAACCCACTAGCTATCAACAAAGATTAATTCATGAAGCCATCCATATTTATAGACACAGACACAATTTCAACCGAGAAGATGGGTAAAAACTGAGAAATCATTGGAAGGACGTTATTAACCAGTTTAAGTCATAACTGGCTGTGATGTTTCCACCCTGCCACCTTCCGATGTTAGTTGTTATTTTCGGCTCTGATTTTACATTAACAGGTTAAATTTCTCACACCAACACAGCCACTTCGCGCGCCGACGCTGCAGTGGCTCTGCAATCTTACATTAACATGCTAATCTCTCACATTAACATAGCCACCTATGTGCCGTCTTGGACGTCGCCCGCGGATCTTACATTGACATGCTAATCTCTCACATTAACATCACTAGCGCCGCCCACTTTGTGTATGACCCTTGGGTTACGCCCATTCTAAACCTTTAAACAGTCTGCCTCAGCAGCTTTACTCTTTTCTCCTCCTGATGACGATCGCTTGTGTTGTGATCGAAACGTCGTAGTTTTTGTTATTTTCTTTGAACCTATCTACGTGACTTTACCGAAAGACCCAAAGAATATGAATTCCTGCAGTCACGAAAGATTTAAGTCAAGATTGAAATATAAATTTCACGAATATTGGTGCTTGTTTGTAAAATTCTAAATGTATCCTGGTGGATTAAAAAGTGAACGTGCAAACACGGATTTGTGCATCTTAAAAGCAAATTACTGCTGGTAATTCCATAGAATCGACCCACACCTCTGATTAGCATGGTTGGCTATGTACGGTGCGAAAGAAGTTAAACATACATACATATGACCCAATTACCTATCGGTGTGGATTTCCACAGAGACTATTGGAAATTTGAAAGTGCCATAAAAAGATGAGTTGACAGCTACATTGCAACTTGCTGACCTGCCCACTGGACATCTGGGAAAATGAGCTTCATAGCTCATCAGTCCTCCAGTCTAAATAAAGATTCTGATTCGTATATGTAGCCGACATATATAATGGCACGTACAATGATTAATGAATGCTACATTTTCTAGAAGAGAGTTCACAGTTTCACGAGATGAGTGAAGGCGCTGATGGTACTCTCCAACACACCGGTTAGTGCTGTACCAGTGACGAATTGGCACGTTCTGTTTACGTGACAACCTTTACTAGTTGGCTGTGTCGGGTGGTGGCGGGTTTTAACGACACATTTATATTTTAACGCGATCTAACCCAAAAAAACTATATTATGTATGATATTGTTTGCGAAAGCCTTCTACGACGTGTTAAACTTATGTACTTTTAACTTATGTTGCACCGCAAGTAGCCAGCTTTACTAATCGGAGGTGTGGGAGATCTTTACAAACATTGCAGGAAACTGCCACATTTAGACAAGCCCCTCCCCCCTCAACTCTAGGATCGCCTTCCTGACTCCACCCACACCCCCCACCCTGCACCCGTCCTCCTTGGCTCCTCCCCCCTCCTCTTACCCTATATAATAATTGTCCCATCACAAATAACTCACTACAGTTATTTTGCTGTGCCTTTTTACACCTGATAAAGAAAGCTTGTGTTGCCTCCGAAACGTCGTTATTTATTATTTTATTTATATTATTATTTCTAATAATTTATTTGTTTTATTTTTCTTATTTATTTATTTTCCCCAACGTGACTTTACCGAAAAAACCGAAGAGCAGGAAACTGTCACTTTAGCAATGTCAGATGTGTTTCAGAGCTTGCATTAAACATCTGCTGTATAAGTTCCTGAGAGTAAATTAAACAAGCGTCTTTGAGATGTGGGGTATGACTTGGTCATCTTGTGTAGGTGCAAGAGGCTTTTGGACCAAACCTCCTCTCGGAGTCTGCCAGCAACATTCTGTGAGCACAGCCCAGGGTTGGGAAGCTTCCTCAAAGTGTGCCGATCAGCTGACACAGCCAGGAAGTCCATTCGTTTGCTTACCACCTTAGTCACGTCAGTCCGTGAACAGCCTTGCAGAGCGGCAAATGCAAAGATACAGAGAGACTATGAATCAGCGGAATACGGTTGGCATAACTGGTGAGTTGTGTAGTCATGGCAACGTACATTGGGTAATTAATAGTCATGTGCTCCAAATGTCCCCACGTTATATTTTTCCCGCCGGGTTGTCGTGAGTAATGTTAAAATTTGTAAAATGGGTCATGACACTGGGCCCATTCTCCAAAAAATATATTTACAGGTTATTTTATAGCGATGCATCAATTAATTGATTGATTGATTTAAATGTATCCTTGTGCTCACAAGATGTGTTTTGAAATCTGATTAAGAATCGTTTTTCCCCGGATTCAGGTGCATTCTAAGTGATGAGGTGCATGAACACCCTGCAGATCACGATCACAAAAAATATTGTTTGACTTGAGTCATAACCAAAGATTGTAAAAACGCATTAAATGGTGGAGGGTATGAATGATTGTGTGCCTTATTTTTACAAATGATGGCAAAGCGTTTTCACTTAGGTTGAAAAATACATCCAACAATAATGCAAAATTCCAAACGGTTTACTGCACTCTGCAAATCTCATTGTGGCTTTATCGCAAGGCTGTCCTTTAGTTTAAAAGCCGTATAGTTTTTACGACTGTGTTCATGTGTGAAAGTGACAGTGCCTCAATGAAATGCAGTGGCACAGTGTTAAAGGGGCCACGGACGAATGACTGAACGGTACCGCCGACCAGTGCCGCCCCTTGCTTGACCCAGACGCCTGCAGCCGGTGAGAAAAGAAGCCAAGGATTTTTTTCACGCCTCGTCAAATACGGGGCGGTGATAGATTGCGCTGGGACAGAGGCAACTCTCCACTTAACTACTCATTTGTTCACGGTCTTGTTCGGTTCAGACATGCTCTGTGTTTCGTTAGCGAGCATTGATCTCGGGCTTTTGTCTTCTTTGCCGGGTGCAGCTCCACTTGTGCCCAACAAACGTACGCAACTGCAACATGCATGTATGAAAGTCTTTCCTGGATTCGTTTTTTTACAATTATGTAATCTGCACCGAATACATGGCAAGAAGCATAAACCATCACGCAAACTCCGGTCATCCTCGTAGTGGCTTTTGGCTAAACTTCGAATAAAGACGGTCACCGCATCACGCGCTTTAAGGTACGCTTCCGCGGCCGTCTGGAACGCTCTTCTGATATTAGGAAGCCACTGGAGCTATGCACTCTCAAATCTAGATTGTAAACTCCTTTTTGTGTTTAGTTTGTTGTTCTCCCCCGCACCTCCGATTAACACGGTTGGCTACGTACAGTGCGTCAAAATTTCAACACACGTACAACATACATATGTCTGGCTCCACTAAACATCTTACCCATGCCCTTCTGTCGGACATCTGTCAAGCTCAACACACCCCCACCCTCCCGTCAAGGTGGTCTGGAAACACAGAGCTTCCTCTTCCCGAGCACCATTTGATTTGAACCGGTCAGATCCCAATGTGGAACTGATCGAAACTGCTCATGTATTCATACTCTTTGGTTCTTTCGATGAAGTAAATTAGGTATAGAATTAAATAAATCACGACGTTTCGGGCGCAACACAAACGTCCATCATCAGGTTGGAAAGCATGATCTGCTGCTGAGGCAGACTGTTTAAAACAGTCTGTTTAAACCCTAACCCTAACAGTCTGTTTAAAGCAGTCTGCCTCAGCAGCAGACCACGCTTTCCCACCTGATGATGGACGCTTGTGTTGCGCCCGAAACGTCGTGATTTATTTTATTTTATACCTACGTGACTTTACCGAAAGAACCAAAGAGTTTCGATTCCTGCAGTCACGAAAACTTCAAATCAAGATTGCTCATGTATTGACGGAGCTGTCAAAATCAAGTTATTACATTTTTTCAAGTGTGTACATTGTGCTCCAAATGTTCCTTCCGTGTACTTAATTTTACAGGAATTTAACAACTCATAACATTTCATACCATATTGAAGTTGGTACTTTCACAGTTCAGTTCTGCTATTATATCTCAACTATTGAGTTATTGCTTTACTTATCTTTACGTTGCCTTATATTTTACTTTGGTATGCATTTGGCACAGTGGTTCGCAACACTGCACTCTGAACACGGAGACCCAAGTTCAATTCCAGGCCATGGCTCACACATCAGTGGTAGTGATATTTGAATTGGGCTGTGGTAGGTGAAGCAAGCCTGACTCTGCTGCTAGACACTGAATGTCAACGCCGGTTTAAAGTCTGCTTGTATTCAACAAATGCTGAGAGAAAATACACTCCCAGAAGGCCGTGCGCCCGATGGGATGTATAAAGTAATATTTAGATCTTTAAATGGAAAGACATATGAATGAGTATCAACTTATTTATTTTGGTTCAGAATGGTCAGACAACCTCCATAACTGGCACGGCATCCAGAGGGCTTTATCCAGCAGCATGTTGTATGGTGAAATTATTTTGCACCGTACGTAGCCAATCGTGCTAATAGGAGGTGCGGACTTTGAGGAGCTTAACAGAGGGCTGGCAATACATGTTTTGGGTTGTGCTTTGTGGCTTACATCTGCCGTTTTAGTAGATTTTACCTGAGACAGATATATCACTGCGCCTCCTGAAAATGAGCTGTGAAAATGAGGAGTTTATCCTGCTGAGATAAAGATGGATTTAAAAAAAAATCTATCAAAATAATGCATCACATATGCCAAGCAATCGTGGGCCATATCTGGAATTGCATAACCAGTATGAATTTACAACCACGCGGCGGCCTTAGGACAATGCCCCGCACTGAAATGAGTATTTACAAATCTGCATTGTAACAACAAGATTTGCCAGTCTTCATATTTGATAAGAGAATGCCAAAGCAAACATTCTCAATCTTCCTTTACCCAATTTGAGCAGGCTTGAAAGCTTTAATTGCTTCACATACACATACTCTTAAACGGAATGTTAATGCTTATATATATGATGAAACAAATTAAATTGGTGATGCTCCCCAATTACAATTTCCATTTTCCCTCCAATAGACCAAGACTGCTGCAATGTATACTGTACACTGTTCATATATAACAAATGCCGCTTGCTGCCAGAGGTTCTCAGTTGAAGCCCAGCGGCCGCCCTGGTTAATCATCGCAATCATTCACCGTGAGCAGGGGTCGGCTATTTAAGGACTGCATCATGACATTGTTTATTAAAGACCACCACTGCCTGGTATTCACCAAGTGCAAGGCCGCTCTTGAAATATTGAGGGTTTTTTTTACCAAATTCGAAAACAATTGCCCTTCTTGTTATTTTTATTGCTGACCCCTTGACCATGAACCACAGTGGCGAGATGTTAACTACCTCGCCTGGTATGCAGGAGGTCGTGGGTTTGATCCCTACCCTGACGCCTGCATACTTTGGAATTTGCGTATTCTCCCCGCGGTCGTGTGGATTTTTCTCTGCGTACTCTGGTTTTTCCCTCCCCATTTTGAATCAACGCGCATTCAGAATATCTGTCTGCAATACATTTGCACGTGACAAGCCACTTCGTTGAGCTATCATTTGTGGCCAGTCGCTTCTGAAAAAGAGCTAGAGCTCAGTGGGCGTTACCTGGTAAAATAAAAATAGTTCCATAGTTTAGTTTGATGAGCAATCCACTGCCGAGTGAAGACTTTCCCCGAGCTCCCGCCACACTGCGGGCGAGGATTACCCGAGCCATGGACAGGTCCCGGCGGAGGAGTGGCCGTTGGCAGCGAGCCGCGTCCCACGCGGTGGACACCGAGTGCCGTCGAGGCCCCGGCGCCGTCTCCGACCGCCGGGGCCTCGCGTCTCCCGTCGCGCCGGGGCCGCCGTGGCCGTGCGCCGTCACCACCCGCCCCGGGACGGTCGCCACTAATGCGCCGGCAAACGCGCTCTGGGTGCGGGATGGCCGCACCGGGTCGTGCCATGCCGAAGGTTGCTCCCGCCGGTTGCCCGCGGCAGCGAAGGCGGTGGCCGGGCGTCGCTCCTCAAAGACACTGGCAAATGGGACGCGAGTGGAAATGAGAGCGGTGTCAGCTAATGACCACAGAGGCTTTTTTCACCAAAGAATTGTATGTATTATGTTTTAGAATTTCTCACTTTGCATTCCAGAAGAGAGGATTAATAATGAGATACAGCATTCGTTCGGGTTTGGGGGTTTTCTTACCGCGCCATGTTGTTCTAAGTGATGTTTTCACCTTGGTTGGCTATTTCAGGGGTGGTCAAACTTTCCTAACCCTATGAGCCACAATATGTATATGGCTGAGAGCTACGAGACACGCGGAACCTTACACGTGCATTCTCTAGCACGGCCAATCACTTGTGCTGGTTGGCTGCAGAGTTTATATTAATTTGTGCACTGTGCCATGAACCCTGTTACCAGAGTAGGATTCCCAGCCACAGCTCACTTCGGTGCTAACAGCGCCATCCCTCTTCACCAACCCGTGCTCACAAGCTTGAAGAAGTTTGGTTAACCAACCTTCATGCCCTATACAATCTAGGGAAGTCTGTGTCCAGCAGTAGATTGACAAAGGCCTGTACATTATTATTTATTTTGATAAAAACGTTATAAGTAGTACCCTGTTACAAGGTGCCACAAACATTCCACTGGGCTGTTGAGTCCATTCAACCGCAGACTGTTGATGGTGTCGAGTAGAAATATCACACGCGCTGACATTACCGTCTTGGACGACTGGAAATTCAAATAGCTCCAGTGCCACTTAACACAGCCAAGCATTGCTCTTGCTGTAAGAAGACAAGTTTACTTGTTCAGTTTCCATGAACAGCTTGACATTTAAATGTCCTTTGATATTATACAAAGCACACAATGCTCCATTAAAAATTATAATTCCGTAAAAAATTTAAACATCCAATTATATTTAATTGCCGTTTACTTTCAAGAAAAAACTTAACATATCATGAAATCTAAAGTTTATGATGGCATGGCTATATCAACAGAGCCTCACCTATCATGCTCCAATGAAAATAGCTGTTACGAAAAGTAAAATAAAGAATAATCAAATAAAATAAATATTAAGATTTTTCCACTTATCTGTGTTATGTCATTTATGTACGATTCCAATCATTCTCTTTGTTTTTTTTCGGTAAAGTCACGTAGGTAAAAAATAAATTAAATGAAACCGTTACAGCCAAAATCACTGTAGTAAGTGATTTTGGCTGTAACGGTTCCATCTGAAGACGGAAGCTTATGTTGCCTCCGAAACGTCGTGATTTAATTTAGTTGTTTTCATTTATTTAATTAAATTTTTTACCTACGTGACTTTACCGAAAAAACAAAAGAGTATGAATCCTTGCAGTCACGACAGCTTCAAATCTAAGGTTCCAATCATTTTTATAGTCAAAATCGCCAAATTGGCGGAGCTCTGCTGCAAATACAGGAAGAGACGAGAGGTGAGGCAGCGACGAGCTCAGCCTCCCCTCTGATTGCGCAACCCCTCGGGAACTGGATGGAGCACGGGCAATAAGCGCGTGCCTGTTAATATCTCATTATGTCACCAATGTAATGTTTGTAGACCCCTTCATTTCATGTCCTCGCCTTCCATACTCCAGGTAACTTATTTCACATATGTGTATACAGCTATTTAAGCTCGCTGGTCTCGTCATGAAACTGCAATGAAAAAGCACCAGGGGAGGCAGCTATCACATCTGCCTCACTGATGGGGACGTGTCTAACACGCTCCCCTCCGTGAGGCCACGCCCCCGCAGTGTGAATCTGGCTCTGACACGAGCCAGTGCCTCCCCTGCCATTGACCTCACCGCACGTCACTGCCGTTGGCATCGCCTAGCACCCGACCGGCGTCTCTCCCAGTCAGCTGGCCGCACGTGGCACCAGCGCCCATTACTGAGTCACAGAGCAGCTGACCTCGTGGCGATGTTTACACACGAGCAACAGGTACTCATTTGAGGCCGAGTCGACCTAGGGGAGGCCCAGGAAAGGTTCAGATATCCGTCACTGTTGTCGGTCGTGAGCAGGATTCGAACTCGCTAGCCCCGACTTACGAGCCGATTCCATCTCCCCGCTCGGCTTCCCCTCGGATGCGTTCCGCTCCGTGGCCTCCACTCCGTCATTGCTCTCGGCCACTCGTGCCCGGGCCGCCAGGACGATGCCTGATAGCCAACGACTCTGCTGCTTTACTCTCCACGCTAAACAGGCAGTGCTGCAAAGTCCATTGCTGTACTGAACTTCCATGCTCCCACGTCCACGCTCGCCTGCCTTCACCATCTCGCACTGACCCCCGTGGGGAAGTATGGTCGAATAACCCCCGCAGCGTCTGGAGGAGGTTCGTCATCCAGCAGTGGATCGAAACACGGCTATGACACATTCGGATTATTGAAGGAGTTGTCTAGTATTCAATAGCTACGAAAAGCGTGGCTCTTTTATGCGGTTAGGTTTGCTGTGGTCATAAGGCTTGCGTTAACAATACGATACAAATCTTGTGTCTAAGCAATGCGTGTACTGATTGTGTGTGGGATAGAATGTACAGAGTAAGACACGGGCTCTTGATGCAATACTGGGTGATCCATATATAGATGCCCCCATTGAGTTAAAATCTCCATTCTCGACGGTGATTGAACGTTGTGAACGTGGTGGCTCAAATGTTTTAGATAAGATAATTAATTCAACGTGTTTAATAGTACTGAGACTGGTGGGAGATAATGCAGAGAGCGAGGCTCTGAAATACGATGTCACTTTCGCAATCGGGTAACGAATCCACGTGTTTTAGTGGCGTGTCTATAACTTGAACACCACCTACCTGCCAACATTGCCATAAATCATGTGCACACAACAATACGCCGCTGCGGCATTGCTAGGCTACCATGAGAATGGAAATAAAAAAAACTACTAAATCAACAATAATATAACTTTGACCAAACACGAAACATACCTGCTGGCTGTGTGGGTCTGTAGCCTTGCAGTGGCTGAGGTTGGTCGAAGTCTCCTACCCAGCGACATGTTTAGTGTCTGTCTGTAAGTCTGTCTGTATGTTTGTCTGTATGTCTGTATGTATGTCTGTCTGTATATCTATATGTATGTCTGTATGTATGTCTGTCTGTTGAACGTCTGTCGCACCGTACGTAGCCAACAGTGCTCCTCGGAGGTGCGGCCGGTGTACAGAGCGGGAGAGAGGCGGAGTGACGGCGGCTGAGCGGTCACTCCACAGTCGGGTGGCAGGGCTGCTGTCGTTCTGGGGCGCTGGTCGCAAGGGACACGAACCGTGGCCCCCCCAGAGACCTCTCGCACAGAGTGAAGTGCGCAGCAGCAGCCTACGGACAGCAAAGACAAACAGCAGCAGCAGCAGCTGTTGCTGCTGTTGCCTGGGCCGTGTTGGAGTGTTTGGCTGTTGGCGAGTCGCCTATTGAGCGCGCATCGCACCAGCGACCTCGACTCCCCGCGCGACGGCCACAACAAGCGGCGGGCGCATCGCTACCAGGGCACGCGCCGCGAGACGGGCGCCCATGGCTACAGCGCACAGAGCAAGGGAAGACGCCTTCGTTGTAGAGCAATGGACGTGTTTGTTGTTGTTATTTTAAAGAAGTGAGTTTCTGTGTTTTTAAAAAGCGAAGCCGGCAAATCCCCAGCTGCTAAGCCCCCCCCCACCCACGCCGTGAACGGGGCGGGGCGGGGGGCGAGGGGCGGGCGCGGAATGCCACATCCAAGTGATCCAACTCTTCCTTCTAACCTATAAAGTGCACACCACTGCACGTACACACGGTCCACATTACTGTATACACTCTTTGGGTCTTTCGGTAAAGGGGCCGTCCATAAATGACGTCACGAACCTATGGTGGGGGGGGGGGGTGTGAAGAGGGAGGTGGGGGTGAGAAATGTGACGTCACATCAAAATGCGCAACTTTAAATAAATATAGATAACACGTTCTACTTAATGAAATATACGTTTTAATAAATATTTTCTCCTACAACATCAGAGTGCCACATTAAATACGCACTACAATGACAATAGTTTAAAGCGATTTGAAGCATGTTTTATTTGGGGGGGGGGGCAGAGCTTTGTGACGTCATATTTGAGGGGGTCTGACTTTGTGACGCCGTGTGACGAGGGGGGGGGGTCAATAATCGTCCAAAATTGCGTGACGTCATTTATGGACGGCCCCAAAGTCACGTAGATAGAAAAATAATAAAGAAATCACGACGTTTCGATCGCAACACAAGCAACCGTCCTCAGGTGAAAAAAAAATAGAGCTTTTATTTTTATATCGACGTGGCTTTACCGAAAGACCCACAGAGCGCATTACTGTATGTTCGACTTCTTTCGCAGAACTTTAGCTAGTTACTACTTCAGCCCACGGGTGTGTTGGAGAGTAAATCCACAACATTTACAATTTGAGTAGTGCGACGTTTCGCTGGTAATTACATCCACCATCATCAGGTGATTTGCCAGAATCGTGCAGCAATCCACCTGTTTCCAGTCTTAAATAGAGCAAGACGACGTCATCACTGAACCCATCAGGTGCACCACTGCACGTACACGCGTGGAAGAGGAAGACAGCTCACAATTACTTATAGAGGAAACACATACTAATTAAATTATTACTAATCTATGATATTATTACAATAACACCCCTCCCCCACCTCTGATTTCTGCACCTGATGGGTTCAGTGATGACGTCGTCTTGCAGACCCACCTATCTCTCTGCCCTCTCCCTCTCTAATTTAGAAATCTTTGGAGAATGTAATCAACCAGGCTATGCGTTAACTGTGTGTTAGCCGACTCTCTGTGTTGCATTACATTACATTTCCAAAAGATTTGATAAATTTTGTTTTCTCAAACTATTTCTCTCTCTAAAATTTACCAGGCTCTCATAGGTCCATTCGCTCTTTCTCTCCCCCGGCCGCTTCGGGGTGGATTTCCATACAACTCTCTCTAAAATTTACCAGACTTGCTGGATCTTTCTATCCCCCTGCCACCGCGGGGTGGATTTCCACACAGCTCTCTCATTGACATGCTAGTTTATCTGCTCCAGCAGACCCACCTCTCTATCTGCCCTCCCCCCCTCTCAATTTAAGGCCTCGACACAGAGGCATTGGGTGTCTATGTGTCTATGTTGTGTCTCTCTCTGTGCGTCTCTGTGTTGTCTATCTACTTGTGTGTCTATCTGTGTGTCTCCGTGTCTGTGTTTTGTCTCTCTCTCAAATTTAGTTCTACCTGATGATGATTGCTTGTGTTGCAATAGAAACATCGTATTCTATTATTTTATTTGTTTTCTTTCTACGTGACTTTACGGAAATAACCAAAGAGCAAATTGTAAATGTTGTGGATTTACAAATTGGCGCGTTGTTTACGTGACAAACCTTACTGGCTGTGTCGGGTGGTGGAGGGGTACGACACATTTATACTTACGCGATCTAAACCAAGATTCCTGACATGTAATATCCCGGCGTCTACAAACTAAGCTGTATCTGCAGCAGCAGTTACATTGGGGAAACTAAACGACATGTCTCGGACTGTGTACGTGAGCATAAGGCAGATTTGAAACACAGTAGGACCAATACCTCTGCCGTGGCTGATCATTATTTTAATGCAGCCGGCTCACGCGAAATGTATTTCTCTAAGACGAAGGTACGTTGCAAGCCTACTGGCTATCAACACAGATTCGTTCATAAATTCATCCATATATACAGACACTATTTCAACCGAGAGGATGGTTATAAACTCAGCAATCATTGGAGAGATTTCATCAACCACTTTGGGTCATGACTTGATTTGTGTTTTCTTGTCAACCTCCACCATCAGCAGTGTGGGTGTGTGGAGCGAGGTGCAATGATTGCCTGGCGCCCCTTTGGTGTAGTTGCTTGTCTTTCTCTTGCATTAACATTAGCTGCCCTGCCCATGCTGCTGACACACTTGGGCTACATCCATCTCTAAACCTTTATAAACAGTTTGCCTTTACAGGCTAACCCCTCTTTTCCTGATCGAGGGCGTGGCTATGCACGACAGACAGACAAATAATCCCTGGTGGGCAGTGTGGGACGATTGTTCCTACCTGTAAAAGTCTTCACTTGAGGTGAGAGGAATAATGCAGCGTTAAATTGAAACTGCAGTTCCGGGACAGAACGGTTGAACCCTTCAGTTCTCATTCCACCTGGAATGCCACTGACAATTTCATTACGAAGCTATCTGCTGATATTATATTGGTGAATGGTACGAGTATTTCAGATCGTCTACAATTTATCAAAGAGAATTCATCAAATTTCGATTTAAAGCTTTCGTGACTGCAGGGATTCATCTTCTTGGTTCTTTCGGTAAAGTCACGTAGAAGGGAAGTAATAAAATAATAAAAATAAAACATAATAAAATAATTCTCACGACGTTTCGGCCGCTTGCGTTGTGGCCGAAACGTCGTGAGAATTATTTTATTATGTTTTATTTTTATTATTTTATTACTTACCTTCTACGTGACTTTACCGAAAGAACCAAGAAGAGGAATTCATCAAGTTTAAGCCCCAATTATAAATAGTCAGTCATGCGATATGAAAATGCAACCCATGTTTTTTCAAAAGCCACTTTAGTCTTTTGCTGATGGCCAAGATATGGTGACAGCAACTGACATTTGTATTAAAACACGTGATAAGGCATAACGTATACTTGAATTTCTGTGTCATGAAATGTAGATATGAGAAGTACAGACAATTCAATTAATAAATGATAAAATATTAACACGGTAGGGCATCAGTTTCTTTCAGGACATCTGTCCAATAGTAGATTGGTATGAAATGAATCCATGGCTGGAATCCATGGAGGTGATTGGTTGTTAATATTTATATAATTTATGCTTAGTTTAATCCCTTAATGTAAAAACAATGTCCTGTAATTGAATTGGCAACAAAGCTTGACTATCCCACAGTTTGGGTCAGAGCACAGAAAGCTTCGTGATTTAGTCTGCAATTAATTCCTAATCAATTTTAAATGATCCTGCCTTATCTCTAATTAGTCTGGGCAACAGAAATTGATGGACTGAAACCATAGTCAGTTGTCATATACATCAAAACAGTTGCTATGATACAGACGCAACAGGCATAAGGCACATTTTGAGAACAGTATTAAAATTCATGACTTTATGTAATTACCTCCAAGTCACTTGTATGTTAGAGGCAATGGGCATGAAAAGCATAGCATTATCATTTTTCCATGATAAAAAAACACGATTTGCTAACACAATCGCCTTTTAACCCGATTTGAAAAATCTGCACATATCCCATAACTCACTGTTTACCTTGCTTTGTATAATGGGGAATATTTCAGTAAACTTTACTTCACCGAGTCATAATTATCACGCCCTAAAATTAAGCCTAAAACTTGTACGTATGTATTATGTTGAGTGTATTATTTTTTTTTTAACTAAAACAGATACAAATACCAGAAATATATCAATCAGATAGTCGTCATATGAAATGGCAAGATATGTGAATTAGACCATTAAATTTAGTCTTAATACAACAGAATATAAGATTGGTGGCACCAAAAAATGCGCAACTGCTGAAAGCTAAATTGTTTCTAAACGTATGCATAGAATGTATTAGAAAATGTTCTTTAACTTTCGTGCTGTTAATTTTGCCAGCATCAGGAGAAATAGGCTGATATATTGTCATACTTTAACTTCAAAGCAACCAGAAAATAGTTTGTTTTTTACATACATCACACGGAGATACGCAGGTCCATTATACAGTACAGTACTTCATTAGGGAAAAAAACACATGGTACCAAATGCCACAGATGCAGCAAATATTATATTTATTTGATATACAGCATCAATTGCACTTAAAAGTAAATATTGGTATCAATGTAATTTTCAATCATATGTATACTCGGCATTTGATATCCATATTTTTTGCGAGTTTTATACTTAATATTTTGGCAGGCAGCTCAAAACATTGCAATCTCTCATAGCTCAGGTTTTAAAAACTGCAATGCTGTATTCATGTCCAGATTTATTTTACAATTGTGCCTGTGCACATTTTCGCGAGCTATTTCCAGTTGAATAAATGACTGATATTTTGAGCAGCTCTTTGTGGTGTAATTGTGAAATAAATCATTTACACCCCATTGCCAATCCACTTTTGGATGAAGGCCTCCCTAGATCATGTCATTTAGGGGTTGTTTAACTATATATTATCACACTGCTCAGTGTGGGAGGGTGAATGGGGGTGGCTGGGAATGGTGCTGACATCACCCGCCACTGATGTTAGTTATGGATGGGAATCGAACTCAGGTCGCCTGGTTCATAGCAGTGTGCTAACCAAGTGCAACCACTAAACCCCCCAATGATGCAAGGCCGTAATTATATTGCTATGAAATAGATTTCTGTTTATATGATTGTGGTTATGGTTGTACTTTATTAATCCCGAATCTCTGCCATTACATACAATGAAACAAGAAAAGGTAGAAAAGGAAAAACAGAAATGTAATACAATACACTATTAGACATTATTGTAATAAATAAATAAAACGTCCATCCTATGTGTTAGTGATTTTTTTAAAATATATTTTAGGCAGGAAATTGCAGGAAATTAGTTTTAAAATTTGGATTTTTTTCTGGGGTGGGACCCCCAGACCCCCTGGAAGATTTGGTCCCCACCAATGTTGACTCCATGGCTACGGCCTTGCAATGATGAATAGATGACCATAACAATTGCTAACAATAAAAGGTCAACAAAACAAACAGACAATTTGTACGTTGTTTGTAGTGTTCTAAGAGAACAATATTCTCGTGTTTAATCAGCATTCTAAATACAGGTACTGGTGATTATGATATCTAAATAAATCACGCGGGCTAACACCAATAATGGCCTCTATTCCAAAGTTGTAAATTAACATAATTCTGTAGTCTATAGTTAACGAAATTGCTTCAAAATCTACTCCAACTTGAGAGCAGTCAGCTAAAAGTATACCAGTCAAGAAATTAGACTTGAATACACTACAGAACGTTAAATTAAGGCTTATCATAATTTGTAATAAATCCACTGATAAAACATGTTATGATCTATAGAATCACTTTCAATGAAACTACATTCACCATTATATTCCACGCATATTTTATTGTGCACAGAACTATTGACTGCATTATGGCTAGGGAATTAAGCAATACTTTACATGTACCAATGCATCATGGACAAAACCGTTCTGTGATGTCACAAGCATGCTCCGTATATACTGCAGGTTTTCACAATTGTAAGATAGAATACACATACACAAGATGCAGCAAGCATGTGCAAACATATGCGCTTTGTACATATGTGTGCATATACAGCACCTAAAAAGCAATAAAGGCAGGACATCCACTTATGGGAATATCCTTTTCTACTACTAATAGGTTTATTGGATTTTCATGGAAAACACATTTTGTCAATTTGATAATACAAAATTTGGGTACAAAAGCCTATTACTTAAAAGAGTGATAGCTATGGTCAGAGGAAGAGCGTGCCTTGGAATTCAATAGCCTGTAATGCACCCTCATTATAGGAGGGCCTTTATTAATGACGACTGCTGTATAGATTTGGAGTTTCTTCACATTCTGAATCATTACACATACATTTGTAGAAACCTGGCTTAAGCGGTATCAGCAGTTTTCTTTTGTACAGAAAGGCAAGGAAAATAATGTGGAATCAATTAGCCAAAAACATGAAGTTACCATTTCTATGCATGTCTCTAAATAACTGTTATTCATACAAAAATATAAAGAGACACTAACGAACTATATATTCTGCACATGGATTTCTGAGTAGTCTTAACAGTTTTTACTTCCATCTTTATCACATTCCTCAAGCTCATTAGATATCTCTATTTTCCCAGACTCTGGGGAGCTTCTGTTTTTTGTTTCGGATGCAGCAGATCCTGCTATGTCCTGGCCGTTCTGCTCTTTGTCTGTGTCATTTTCTTTACCCTCTGACCCCTCTTCAAAATCGTTTTCTAGGAACTTCTGGAAAGACTCCTTGAGGTCCTGCATTGCTTCATCATCTGAGTCTCCAAAATTTCTGGGAAAGACAAAAGAAGCTGTCTAGACACATGGCTTGATAGTTTCAAGCTCAAATTTATTTTTTCGTGGATCACATGTTTTAAACATCTCTAACAAAGCTGGTTAGTGTGTGGAATGCCTTAAAATCTATTTGTATTGAATACATTTACAGGATCTCAAATGTAAATTAATAGCATTTCAAGTCACATTCTAGTCCGGTCACATTTTGACATTAAAAACGATCTGAAAGTTGTATTGTCACAGATTACCCACTGTGTAGTAGAGGTTTTCATATAAATATTTCATCAGTTGGCATTATAATCAATGTCAGGGGCTAATATAGATGTAAGTGAATAAAACACCAAAACATTGTACGAGGTCTCTTGCTTTTAAGTAAAATATTGCACAGGCTGTAACACACATTGCAGTATACTTAGTAATTTACTTCAGAGCAAAGTGCATGTTTTTACGTACGTGTCCTCGTCATCTGATCTTCCATCCTCTTTCATTTCATCATCTCCCTCTTCCAGTTTCTCTGCTCCATCAGTCCCCGAGTTGGCTGATGATGGCTGGATATCTTCTTCATCCTCTGCAAGAGGCAAACTATTAAAAAAGTGTGCTCTCTATTATTACACGTGATCATCGTTTACAGAATAAGCTTGAATCTGCAAAACTCTTTGGATTGTTTATGTAAAAGCACCAATTAAGCCACATAAAATGCAAATTACATATATTAATCTGAAGCAAAATATGCAGAAAATAGTGCTTATTGATAATACATTTAGTCTATATGTAATGCTGAATAATGCATAAATGACCTATAGGATAATGTCTTGCCCCAGACTCCTATTCTGTGATGGGTTGAGATGGCCAATGAACCAGCAGCCAACTACTGAGCAAGGTTTGGATCTTTAACACCTTGCTAACAGTTTTTCATGAATATGTGTATGCACTGTTAAATAATTTATGTTATGTCAGACGCAAGTTAACATTAACGATGAGCGATTGGGCGTAAAATTCAAACAATCTTAACACTAATGCAATGTGAGAGTTCCACTGGGCAAAAATTTTATTGTGGGGGTGAGACTCTTTATACCTCTCTCCGATATGGAAGGGCAGATGGTGCTCAGGGCTGCCTTGCTCAGCACCTGCATGATTGTCTGGGAGGGACCCTTCCACTGGCCTCGATGTCCAGCATCCTGCGGCCACACCTCCACCACATCCACATCGGGGCACGTGGCTGGGAGAACAGAACACATGCGGAGTGCGAGGTTGCACAGTGCGAGGTTGCGGAGTGCGAGGTCGCGGAGTGCGAGGTCGCGGAGTGCGAGGTCGCGGAGTGCGAGGTCGCGGAGTGTGGGGTCGCGGAGTGCGAGGTCGCGCAGTGCGGGGTCGCGCAGTGCGGGGTCGCGGAGTGCGAGGTCGCGGAGTGCGAGGTCGCGGAGTGTGGGGTCGCGGAGTGCGAGGTCGCGCAGTGCGGGGTCGCGCAGTGCGGGGTCGTGGAGTGCGAGGTCACGGAGTGTGAGGTCGCGGAGTGTGGGGTCGCGGAGTGCGAGGTCGCGCAGTGCGGGGTCGCGCAGTGCGGGGTCGTGGAGTGCGAGGTCACGGAGTGTGAGGTCGCGGAGTGTGAGGTCGCGGAGTGCGAGGTCGCGCAGTGTGGGGTCGCGCAGTGTGGGGTCGTGGAGTGCGAGGTCGCGCAGTGCGGGGTTGCGGAGTGCGAGGTTGCGCAGGGAAAATATATGCTACTCTTACAAGTTGTCTTTTCAATACGTTTACAAATCTATGCTGTGAAACGTGATAACACATTGCATGGGGTTAACTATTATCAGCATTTTAACGTGGTGTCTTACTGGTTGCCATAGATTGTGCCGCATCTGCACAATTTGTATATATCCGTGCAGATGTCATATATATGCGATGCATTTTCATGTTAGTAGCCTTCATGAATATACATTATATCCTCAGTAGTACGATTCAGGTAAGGTGGATTGACATTTTCAGAATGAAACTACCTCCAGTAGTTGCTTTCATACAAACATTAATTGTATTCTTAAACTTGATGTATAGAAACCAGGAATTGTCATTCACGTGGCCCGACAGTTTACAATCTTTGTGGTATACGAAAAGCACTTTAGAGAAAATAATCATCTACTCTTAATTGCTCAACAGCTGACACAAATGTAAATTATAATTTGCATGTATGCAGTATAAAATTGCAATTATGTTTATTACAGCAAATATATTATGGTGAGGCTATATTGTTTGGAGAGCCCATCATTAATTCACTACATTCAAAAGTTCTTAACATATACGGGTATACCAATCTCCAATTATTTTGCTTGACTGTCTTCCTTGTACTCCACATTCCTCAGTCAAGACCTAACCTGCATTCGAACACTCCTCAGTTGCTCTTCAGCTGTCTCCACTGTCTGAAAATTCCTCCCTCCCTCGTATTATTCAGATGGCAGACTCCCTTCTCCATTTCAAATCTTAATCAAGACCTACATTGTCCCTCTTCGCATGATCGGTTTTCTACAATTACAGATGCTTTTAGGTGTTGTAAATGCATACTTTTCAATATTAAACATATATAATATATAAAATGTAGCTGTCAGGTGTCAATGTTTTTGCATGCATATGCTCTATAAATTTAACTACGACTTGGCATGCGTTTTACATAAAACAACAACTTATGATTTTATCAAGTACACTCTCGAGGTACTTTCTCAGACACGTTTAATATGCAACGGAGAATTAACCGTGGCCTTCGCAGCCTGTCGATGTTCGTAAATTGATCCACAGTTAATGTGCCATTTCACCTTCCATCTTTGATGCGGTCTCTTCAAGCTGCCCTTTGGACAGAACGTTCAGCACACTGCCATCATCCTGAAAGGACCACTTCCTGAACTGCAGCTTTGCCCCCTCCTGGAAGGTCAGGGCGCTATTCAGCTCCGTCACCTCCTGTTATTTCCATCGCACAAAGATAAACTCTCGCATATTACAGCAACATGCGTTGCTGTTTCTTCCTAAATGGTATGCAAATAAATGCACGAATGCTAAGTGAATTATAACATTTTGCCAACAAAAACATATTTAGTAAATTGTATGGGAAATGTCTTCCTGTATCGTCAACATGTTGATGCTTTTCGGACACTAACATTTTTTGTCCCGGAGGCAGGAATTTAATTTTTCATAAGGTGATTTATCTTAATCATTGTAAATGTCTCTGATTTAAAGCTAAAGTAGTTTCCAGAGTTGTGTTTTAGCTCAAAGCACTACATCAAATTATAAGCAGCAATCTTTTTAAATTACATTGTACAATACACACAATGCAATAACATCTAGTCTCTAAGCCCCACAACAATCTCTGCCTTTCCATTGCATTCACTGATTGCATTTAAATGTCACACATTCTGAGAAAATAAATTCACTGGTTATTACATACCCTTATTTATTTTATTTAAACTCAAAAGCCTTGAGAAAAAAGGCAAGTTTTTCATTTCTTCTTTTGAAATGCAGTTATTTGCAGCTCCAATCCCCAGAAGATTATTCCATACCAACTGTTCATTGCAAACTGTGTGCAATGTGTAAGCAGCACATCTGGTGTACTGCATTTTAAATAGGTGGAATGTATTTTCTATTGGGTGAATGAAACATACAGTATGTGGTACATATCAGTACAAATTTAACAAAGTATGTGTAGATTCAAAAGGCATTTGGAAAGGCATTCAATTAATTGGAAACTGATGCAGTCATAAAGCCTGTCACAGACCCTGGCATAAATTTACAATATATTTAGAAATACATTAAAGACATCATTATAACTGTTAAAAACGTGGGCTTTGGCAGCACGCGCCACCAGAAAGGATGATGACTGATGGAGGATAATGATGGGATGGCCACCAAGGGATCAAACGCATCCGAGAGGACGTCCATGGAGCAGATGGAGCAAAAAAATCATCCCGTGTGAAAGTGCTAGTTGGATTGTTCCAACGTATGATCATAAGTAAATGGCGACGAGTTGGGGATGCCTTCATCAAGAAATACATTGAGCACGGTTGACAATGGTGTATATTTTTAAGTTATCAGATGATACCTGGTGTGTCCATCACGGAAAATGCAAACTGTGACGCAAGCACTGCAATGTTGATGACGTTCAATTTCTGTTAGTGCAGTGTTTGGAAAAAATCATTTGTCATGTTTCTATGTGTACATTATTATTACAATATAGAGAAATAGCCACTGGGTTCCTAGATATGAATTAAAACGGTATTCAAGAGGAAACAATGAGGGTCTATTATCAGCCAGGAGATGCCACACAAAGCCAAGAGGTCAACATGGCCAATGTCACTGATATTACCACACGACAATTCATCCAAGGAAGTGCCTCTTATAAAGTATGGAAAGTATGTGAAAATCATACATCCAGGTTTAAGTTTGTGAGCCATGTGATAGCTTCAGGAGAAGCATAGCTAATACTTTCGAATCCGCTGGAAAGCGGGAGTAGAATGGAGTTGTTCAAAATAAGGTCTATTGTTTGCTTCGAGTGGCTGCAATCACATTGCGGGTCATCTTTAATTTCTCACTTGTGGAAGAGGTGTGCGCAGCGACCAGTTGCTGTTCGGAAGCAGTTGATGGAGCCACCACAGTTTTATTGGCACCTCTACATAATAATAGGCTCAGTCAACCATTCTACACAACAAAGACTCATTTCCTGGCAGCGATTTCAGCCGCATCATCTCTACATAACAAAACGGCTCAGTTCCTTTTACATGCACCTTTACATCATCTGCACCTAGTTTACACAACAAAGGTTAATTCCTAACAGCGTGCTTCAGCCGTACCGAACCTCACAAAAATAATATTCAGGGCCTACCTTGGCTCCTCCCACCCTCAACCAGTATATATACAAATACTGTTTCCTGGAATTTCTCTCACTTGATACAGCTATCGTGCTGTGAGAGTTCCACCTGAAGACGGAAGCTTGTGTTGCCTCCGAAACGTCGTGATTTTTATTTTATTTTACTTTTATTAATTTTAATTTTTTACCTACGTGACTTTACCGAAAAAACCTAAGAATACTTGCATTATTGTGAATGCTATTTGTAGTTGGACAACTCGAGCCAGACTTGTGCCCATGTAACTTGAATGCGTTATTGAGAGCAAGGATGAATGAAGAAGTATCTCATCCACAGTTCAGTGTTATGTGCAGCGCTGTACATTTGGCCTGCAGTATGGTGATTACACAAAGTGACCTTATTTAAGCTTATTCTCTTGTTGTATAGTTATTCAGTGCTAATGTAGGTGCCTGATCTATCCAGGACCTATTGTTGAGATTCATGTTATCTAAGACAATGTTATGATGCTGCAGTGTTCATTCATTGTATTGATATTGCAAGTATTAACAGATGCTGTATTTTGTGCTGTTTTCCCATCAGTTTTACCTCATTTTAGTCATTAAATACGTTGGAGTTGGATGTTCACCCTGGCTCTGAAGGTTTATTAAAATGCATGGTTATCTACTCGGATAGTGGTGCAACGCAGCGCACAGCGAGGCCGAGACAGTTATACCAAATTCCATTATTCTGCACAAGTTGGAGTATATAAGGCAGGTGGATATCCAAATATTGGTGATGTCCCAAAAGCATAATACAATGCATTTTAAAAATCTATTTTCACAGCTTGGTTTATCCAAATGAAAAGCGTGTCTCGTGGAATGGTTTAATAAAGTGAGGATCAACTGTACGATCTCTTGAATTGTACCTAAAGGGGTTATTTTAGCAGCAAACTCATCGTGAATAATAAAAACCCTGCAGGGGAATTTTGATGTGTGTACCTTAACCTACAATGTTGGAAACTCATCATACTGCCAAAACTCGTACGGAACTAATGGTTCCATTACATGCATTGCAAATGTTTGGAAGCCATCACAGCTGCACACAATACACATAAAATATATTTAAATGTAGCACGTGCCTTTATGCACAACTTAAGGTTGAGCATGTAACATCCCGTGAATGTTTCGCATTTATGAAAAACACAAGATATTACTGCATTTATTCATATGTAAAATGTAATAACTTTTACCAGTGTTTTGACCAAAATTATGCTTGTGTTTATGTCGTTACATGTTGGTATTAATTTATTACATGCACATTCATGACATTTATGAGCTTTTGTGAAATTAGGGCACGTAATGTGTAATGCGCATGTTATTGCACACGGCTGTATATTACATGGTGCGTAGGAATCTGAAGATGAATTTGTACCAACATATGTCCATTCATACACATGCATTCATAAGCAGTAGAACGGGTGCCTAGTGGCTTGCACAATTGCCTAAAATCACAGTAACTTGCACACATCGCCATATAATTGGGAAATTATATGATTAAAAATAACATTCGTTTCATCTTAAAATTACTCCCAGGTGATTGGCGACACAATGATAGCAAATTGACAGCAAGATCCAGCTAGTTGAACTTGAAAATAACATAGGGACACTTAATGTATGAAATATATGCCAATTATACAGAAAATATATGGCATATCCTCTGGGGGGGGGGGGAGCGGGTTGTGGCAAGGTATGTCAGCAGGTGGGACACCAGATGGTCCATCACATTCATATATTTTCATTGTATAATAAAGTAATGCATGTCAGCTTATGTTTTGCAATTTGACTAATTGAATAGAGAACATATTGTAAAGAAGGTGCAACCTTCACACCAGATTACAGTTCTTCAGTGAATACGTGAATTGTGAAGAGGGGAATGCTGCAACGGAGGGACCAAACACAAATTCAGGTGTAATGGATATTCCTCTTCGAAAAGTTCAACAGACTATAATCTACACATTTAACTTATCCGATTTTATACTATAATAATGCACAAATACATTTGTCATATTTCTGACTCATTAACAATTAATGTGAGTGTATTTCTAGAATTATAATATATAACCACATATTAATCACATATCTTGAACTGAGAGTGAACAAAACTGAAGCATATATGCATATAAATGTGGCATATTTCAGTCGCTAACTGTGCTTTTAAAACTAGACACTAAATGATCCAATTAACAAATAATAGACATGGAATTTCAAAATGAATAGCACTTTAAAACTGAAGTACCCGTAGTTATCTCAACTAACATGGCTCTCGGTAGAGCTGACAAATCAACCATATTTATACCCACGTAAAAATATTCCCCCAAAACCAGGTGCTATTTTCTTGTGCCGAGTAATTACCTCTGGGGTTACGTGATTGAGCTCTCCCTCATTTAAATCCCTGTGCAGCGGGATCTCAAATGCTAACTGCACGAACAGACAAGAAACATCACATGCGGCACATTGCACATTAATCCACATTGTTCTTTTGACCGAAAGACATGGGCACATTTGATATATACTAAAGCTTGCGTGATCAAGCACTATCAGAATTGCATAGGACAAATATATTGCTATATTTTAATAATATACGCAGTGGGTAGAAACTTAGCAAAACAAATAATATAACATAAATAATATACATTTTAACGAGTTTTGCTTTTGTTTAGGAAAATGTGGTGTGCCTGTTTTCATATCTTGCACGTAAAATATATACTAAAAGAATTTAAACCATCAATATATAACATATACTTAATAGACGTTGAGTTCACACATTTGAATATGAATTTAACACGCGATATCATTGCAGACCCATTTTCAATTTGAATGTAACTTTTACGTCACAGCTCTTCAAAGACAATTCAAGCGTTTATCATAAAAAATGATGTAGTCTACCATTTACAGACTTCTAAACACAAATGTACGCAGTATTCATGGAGAAACCACATATTTGGCTATTCCTCCCCCAAGTCATGTTTTTACAGACGAACATCACCTTCATTCCTTTACACTTCTCCTTGTTGGCTCTTCTCTCATTCCTGTTCTGCAGCAAGATTTTCCGATAGTCTTCCCTTGCTATGGGATCCTAAAATACAATGTGGTGTTACACCGCTCTGTCAGTGTGTGCTTTAGTTTTCTGTCCTTCCCCCATACCTCCGATTAGCACGGTTGGCTATATCACGGTGCGAAAGAAGTTCAACATACATACAAGATACAACGAGTGACTATGTATGTTAAACTTGCTTTGTAACTATCACCAACTTGTCCTGGGCACAACAATATGCCTGACTTAAGCGGAGAATAACTGTCATGTACAATTCGTTTCACAAGAACAGATTACTAAGCACACAAACATGCTGAAATATACATTTTTAATTATGTGGCCTATGTCTTATGTGGCTACAGCAAATTGTTTCCTTAAAAATGAATGGCCTGTATGTAAACATTGTAGCGAACTATAGGGAAGTAATAAATATCTGCCATAATTGGGAACAAGGGGTTGAACCAAGCATTTGAAACTCTTCTCAATCAACAGGAAATGTCTAAATCACGTTTGCAAGCTGTCACTTGCATTTATAGGTGGACAATGTGTGCTACAGGATCAGGAAACTTTTACATTGGGACAATTGCAATGCAGAAGATGCACTTCCCATTCTGCTTTTTATAAAACTTCAACCTTAGAGATCCATGCGAGAGGTTTACAATGCATGGGTTAGACAAATGTCAACCGTGTATGTTGATGTGCAGCAGACCCTGCAAGGTGTTCGCCTCACCTTCTCATAGTCGAGGTTCTTGGTTGCGTCAGCAGGTGGTGCTGCAGGTTGGGACTTCTTTTCACAGTGGTTCTCATAAACAGGAACCTTTAACACGATCGGAATCCAGGGCCATATTACAATCAGTGAAACTCGATGGGGAAGGGGGGAAGGTGGCGTCGAGAGTAAAAACTACAACTGAGTTTAACAAGCAGTAAAAACACAGTATTAAATGTTTTTAGACTTAATTTAGCTATAATGCACCTATGAGAACTAAAAATATTGGCGACTGTCATGTGACAGACATTACTATCTCTGAATCAATAGCACAGTTTTATTCTGACATGAGCAAGTGAATTACCATGACCAGTACAGCCAAACGAGGATCAGGGGCATACCAACGACTGAGTGCATATATGTACATGCAGTATTGAACAACTGTGTTCTGTTTCGTGATTTTTTTTATTTACGTAAGAGCTTCTCACTTTGTTCCATCAGCCAAAGTTACTGGTCATGCCCTCGTTAGTGACACCTCCGTGAGCCATACCTCTTGCTTGTCACGATTACGAGATGCCCAGGGATTCCCCCTCTCTTGGCCCTTCCCACCTGGTCCCATGCCAGCTGGCACGAGTCGCCAGCGGTCGCCTTCGCCTGATGCCGGTCGAATGCCCTGAGGTGGGCGCAGCATCACTATCACCACTATGACCATTCTTTAGCTTCCGCAATTCCCTTCATTGTTTTAAAATAACAAATCACCTTGTACACCTGTGTAAATCGGCCAACATTATTAAATAATAATTTGTAAAAGTGTACTTTCGTTCATAAAAGCTATTGTAATAGTTAGTCTTTTACTGTTTTGTTTACACAGGTGAAGCATTTTATAACTTTACAAACAAACTCTTTGGGTCTTTCGGTAAAGTCATTTCTTTAATTTATTTTCATTTTTTTCATAATTTTTCTATCTACGTGACTTTACCGAAAGACCCAAAGAGTATGAATTCCTGCAGTCACGAAAGCTTTAAGTCAAGATTTACAAACAAAATTGATGGATAAGTGTGCAAGTTCATGAAGTTTATCAAAACCAATTAGTGTGAAATGGACTGATCATTCGTTCAACCTGGTCTTGCATTCCTCAATAAAGTATCTCTAATTATGCATTAAGAGTTACTTTGTAGTTAGCAAATTAAATTAGGAATGTGATTAGCAAGATACATTTTATATATGACTCATTATTTTTTCAGATGACAGACTTTATCTTCACAAAATTCCCTAGCTATATATATAGCATGCTCATTAGAATTGGTGTTTTTTCCCTATTTTAATGGAGTGTTTAAAATAGATATGATATCATGTGAACCCTTTACCTTCAATGCAAATATCTCTGTATAATGAAAAATGATGTTTATATTACAACAAAAATATTTAATTGGCTTTAAAATATGCTCTTTTTTAAGTCCACTGTGAAAGTGAAAAGCACTGCCTACTGTTGAACACATTTTAGAAATCCTTTGAGATATACATGAGCTAGAAAATAAAGTATGCAATAGTTGTGGTATACTGTACTTGCATTTATGAACATCATATGGACCCATACCACCATGGTGAACTATATGGCACCTTTTCTAAAGTATACCCAATTATTTTAGTTTTTAGTACAGCAGCAGTGCATTAATGAGTTAAAATCCTGTTTTGGTGAAGTGACAGCACGATGTGGCTCATGTTGTACACCTATGTCTAGAACAGCCATAAATCTCCAATTTAAAACACAACTGCACTCATTAAAAGTACCTTAGTTTTTTTTTAAAGAAGGCAAGGGACATTGCTTGTTCTCATGTACATGTGCTGTAAATCAAAGGTGTTCATTACGCGGTAGTTCTAAAGCTCATGTGCCGCTACGGTGCCTGCTTGCTGTTCTATAAAGGCGCAAACCAATTACGGGGCAACATGAAAAATGAGTGTCTATGGCAGCAAAATCAAAACAAAGGCCCTCGGAGGTGAAAACGTAACCCCCAACTTGATAAACAGGGTTGGGTAAATTGACGACACACAGAATAAGAAACATAGGCCACAAACCGACCTGGGGGCACCAGCAACATATTTACGATATATTCTTCACTTGCAGTTTTAAACGAACATGGATACAAATATAAATTTTGACAAAGAGACGACTGGATTAAAATACAATTTTAAAAGCAATGTATAGCAATAAAACACATTCGTGAAGAGTATCTACGCTCATTATTATTGAAAGATAACTACACATTGAGATGCATGAATGCCTGCCCAACGTGACTGAATCTCCAGATATAGGTTACCGTATTAAACTCCAAAAAAAGGTGCTCATTCCAAAATACTGCACATATTAAGAAGTTCTGTGCAAGTAATGCAACGTCAACTGCTATAAATTTAACTATGGCTACATCAATTAAATTTCAACGTTAACTTTCAAGAGGTGACTAAAATAGACATAACCCATTCAAAGATGTATATTAGACACGTGTGATGTATAACATACGCTTCATTTTGTTTAAATAGTTGCTGTGAAATACTGCATTAGAATTGACATTTACGTACGGTATTAACATGTTTGAAATGGAATTCCCTTCATCATCATAGTTAACCTATAAAGTGTATTACTGTATTAGCATTGAACTCCTGTTCAACCACAATCTCGAATATTTAAGAGGATTGCACTATTTTAATCAGCATTATTCATAATTGCAAGAAAGTATTAGCGTTTTAATTACACATAGTTCATCAAACGCTGTGTGTACTCAGATCGCCCATGAAATAGAATATTATATATAAATGGGCTCTTCGCCTGCTTCGAAGGATATGGTCCAATGCACTTCAATTCAAAAGTGCCAATCTCCATAAAGTACTTGCTTTGTATTCACATGTGTCCCTCACTCACATACCAGCTGTTTTTCCACTCTCAGCTTGTTCCGGCAGGCCTCCTGTTTCCGCAAGAGATACTCCTCCTGGCAGAAATCAGCCAGTTTCATTTGCAGTCTCTCGTGCTCCCTAGAATCGCACAGAGCTATTTAGTTGAGTTACTCACAACATAACTAGTATTCCTTTTGACAAGTGTTAATTGAAACATACAATTACATTACATGAAAACCAAAGTGTTTCCACAACACTCTTCTCCAATGGTGGTCAAGAGGCCGTGGTGAAACTTTCCCATCCCTACAGTGGGGGCCATTCTCACCATGACATATGTAAAATGTAAAGCAATAACAGCAAGAAACAAATCATTAGTATGTATCGGGTACTGCCTTTGTTATCTACCAGGCCATGTAAAGTGGCAATGGCAATTGGTGCAATATCAATAGCTTAAATGCACAGATGGGCAGTTCAATGTACCTTGTCGTTATACAATGCAGAAATGCTATTAAACTATTTGACATGTATTGCTTTGTGGAAGATTAGTGCAAGGGGATTCGCTCTTACCTAGGCAGACAGGTCTTTAGTCCTAAAATTACATGTTAATAAGTGGGTAGTTTTGCAAATTTGGCATAATAACCCCCACAAGAGTAAATATCTGCTCAAGGTCCAGGAATCTTTTAGTCCACAAAATTACTGCTCAACAATATTTCACTACTTTTTTTTATTTCAGGTGATTTTTCCTACATGTTTGCCTTAAATGTAACCAAATATGATGACAAATATAATTTAAATTGACATTGTCCAAACATATCTCAAGATACTTTACAAGAGGCTGAAGTTATAATGATCGTTAAAATACACAAATATTTCCAATGGTCGAAGACAATACGATACATAAAACAAGTGATTATAAGCAAAATTTCATCAGCAGAGGAGAGAAGGGAGGTATTGAGTAAGATTTTGAATGAAACAAGAGCAATATATAATTAACTAAAATGTATCTAATTGTACAAGTGAATAAAGTCCTCTACATATAACTCCAAAAAATCAAGTTGGACAAATGTTAGAGGATTTAACATGTATGCTTTCGTGACCAATATCATCCATAAGAGGGTTTTTTTGGGTTAGATCGGGTGAACATTAATGTTTGTCACGTAAACGGAACATGCCAATTCGTTACTAGTACGGCGTACTGGTGTGTTGGAGAGTAAATCCAATTGTAAATGTTGTGGCTGTGTCGGGTGGTGGCGGGCTTAAGGACACATTTATATTTACGCGATTTAAGCCAAAAAAACTCATCATGGATAATATTAGACGCAAAAGCCTACGTGTTAAGAAGTGCACTTATTTATTTTCATCTTAACATTTTTGTTACAATAAATAGTGTATTTAATCATGTATTTATATCCAGAATAGCATCAATGAATCTCATGACCTGCTTTCAAGAGTTCCACAATCGTATGTTTAATACATTCCGAAATGAGTAATTATGCACGTGGGAAGAAAACAGAGTACTCGGAGAATGCTCACGTATACGAGGTTACAGCACTCAAGAAAGAACGACATCAGTAAGCAACCTACCTGCTGTGCTGCCATCTACTGGCCAACTTTTACTTGTGCAGATTTGGAGTCTCATGCACTTCTGATGATGTGCGTGCATGTTCCATCAACTGTACCCAGCTATATTGTGCCACTGCTTCACGTTTACCGTCCAGGAGGGTCTTGCTCTCGTGGGCCCCACTCAACGCACGGGGGACGCTGCTGCTGCTGTTGCAGCAGATCCAGCTGTGCGTGGTAGTAGGCGTATTTGGCCCGTTGGCCATCCGTCGGCGGAGAGTCCACCCTCTTAGTAAATGGTTTGCATCGGGCTTCCATCGCCTGGGCGGCCAATACATTTCGCTTTGGCAACAACAACAACAACAACAAAAGTGATGTGTTGCTCAAATTAACATGGAGATGGTACTCATCTCCTGTTTATCGCCCTAAGCCAGTGGTCAACGTTCCTCATTCCTATGGCAGGGGATGGTCGATTTATAAGGCAGGCATTGTTGCCTTCCCCAGAAAGTGGGCCCCAGAGAGATTATGGACTGATTCAACCCCTAACAAGGATTTGAATTCACAACCATCCAATTTCAAGCTGCTCGAACTATTCCTTAGCCACCAGGCACGTTGCTTCGGCATCACCTGTACAATATACTGTAAATCCTCTCAAAGCCAGACTCGTGGAATTCAGAATTTGGGATGAGCTGGAAAGACTACCAGAAAATAATGAAATAAATTACACCAAAATAATCCAACTGAAAAACTGTTGGCACGCTAATTACGCTGTGGAGGGGGGATATGGTGTTCTGCTGTCCATCTGCATCCAGATGGACGGGAGGAAATCCATTAAAATACATTACTTTTACCTGTGAACTGAGCTGATTGAAGTTGGTTGCAGCTTGTGGCCTCAGTTTATAAAGGGCAGGCAATTTTACCTCAAGCATCCCAGTTTTAGGCAACATTTGCAGCTAGTTTGATTTTATTATGTAATGATGATGGAGGTGGCTTAGTCAGCGCTGGCTATGCCAAAAAACAGAATGCCATCTATGTATGTATGTTGAACTTCTTTTGGACCGTATATAACTAACCTTTATAATCAGAGATTAGCTTCCAAAAGACGAGGACAATTGTTTGGCAACAACCTAGCACTCGTACTTTGTTTTCTCATTGTTATTATCAATTAGGTACCTCTATATGTAATTTGAAAAATGGAAAACCCGAGGTCGCTTTTTTGCACTGTATATCGTTAAAAATAAACAGTAATGCGATGCAAACAAAATGCATCAAAGGAAACCAGGATGGAAGAGCCATAGAGATCTTGGTCAGAATACCTTCGCTTGAGCAGAGGGAGGCAAGGGAGGGTTGATGACAGCATGAGACCACGGTGGCCTCTGCTTCCTCACAGCAGGGGACACCGCTCTGTCTGCTGCCACCTTCCTGGGCACCTGGGCCACTGAAGGATTGGCACGAGGAGCTTTTCCTGCTGAAATTTGAATCAAAACATTGATGACATAATTACGTTTGATCTATTGTCATTGACATACATGCAGCGGCTCTTAAAGTACTGCTTAGAAGTTTAGAAACTGAAACAATCCAGTGAGCAATTGATAGGTATGTATCTGAATTCAATTTCAATGACAGTCACATATATAAACAAAATTCCAGGTAAGGGACATGTTGAGGCTAAATTTCTTGTTGTAACTGAAGTGGGATTTACCCAAGACTTTGACGTTTTTGTTTACTCTTTATAAGGAACAAATGAAAGCCGAGGACAAGACTTTAACCTAACGTTTCAAACAAAAGATGACTTCTTTTAAAATCATGATACCCTTTAGATACACTATACCCTATAGGTACACTACACCCTATAGGTACACTATAGGGTATCAGGTTATCGATATTTATATTGTGTACCGAAATATGATGCATTATGCAACAAGTTACATAACTGTTTCATTATTTAAAAACAAATATGCTTGTTGAATATTTAAATGTTAATTGTGCGATTTTCATTACGTTAAGAAATCCATTTTCCTATTCTTTGTGGCACATCCTAAAAACTCAAACCTCTGGGTTAAGTACTGTGCATTGGATTCATTACAGACGTAACAGCATTCATCATTTAGTAATTATCTTCCACGTACATGGTATTATCAATGATCATGAAGAATGCATTGTAAGACATTAATAGCCTTTGAGCATTTACGTGTGAACTAGGTGCGTAAACACTTTTACACATGAATTGTGGCTTCACAATGTCGGTGTCACAGTACATGTGAGCTTTGCCTTGTTGTGCCAATTTTGCTCGTTGCCCAGACACAGCCTTCTTGCTGTGTATCACAGTGTGACTGAACTCTTCATTGTATAGCTGCAAATCGCACACACGCACGAATATTCACCAAGCATTAATATGCAGTGTGCATAGTGCGGAGAGCAATTTTACACACTAAAAATGTGACATGCATTCATGTGCAAATTACAATGCCTTAAAGTAACTGGTAGGTTATTTACATATGCTAATAGCCTATAGTGATGTAATGAAGTAACGCGACATGATTTGCATCACTGATGAATTCATTACATTTTAACACTACCCACCATATGTTTGTAAAATAATAGTTTGTTGCTTGTATTGCAATATTTAATATCAGTATAACATGTTCCATTGAATTAATGTTGTATGCCTGTCTATCTTAATATGTCCTCCTAGAATTCTGATTAAATTATATATTTCAATAATGTTTTATAACTATTGCATACAAATTTTCTAGATTACAAACAAATACAGATTAATAAGCATATAATATATTAACTACATGTACAGTACATATCAACAGGATGCACATGTAAGTGACATTCAAATAAAAATGCTTATTTCAATGTTCTTAGAAAAATATTAGTATGCTGCACTTTTGGTAAACACAAAAACATGGTTTATCCTAACCTAATACTAACCTGCAACTATACAACAATACGATAGTTAAAGTCATTGGATGCATATTATGGTAAAGTGTGTGCATAACCTGTTACTAGATCTACATGCAAGGCAGGCAGAGAAAACACAGCTCTGTGGGATAATCTGCAAAAAAGACTTTGCTCCAGCGCTATACAGCATAGACAATTGACTTAGAGCCACAGTAGCGTACTGGACTACCAATGTAACGGTACAAAATGTAGCAAGCACTGTTGTAGATTTAGGGTAGTAAATAACCTGAAATAGATATATTTCACCATGTAAAACTATGACAACATTTTTCGTCTCCCAGGTTATTGGCCTTTTGGACGGATGTTTTCCAGCAGCCCTTATGTAAGCAGGAAAACCCTGAACTGATTTCAACTTTCTAAGTATCATCAGCATTGTGTGTTCTGTAAGCACACCTCTGGTCCCAGAAACTTCTGGATGCGGCTGGAAAGGAAGCATTTGCACAAGATAGTGTTGATTGAGGGTCTGTCCCGAGGGTTTGTCTTGAGCATCTGGGCCAGCACGTTGCGGATATCATAGGAGTATCGGGATGACAGGGGCTTGTAGGAGCCCTGGCAAATTTTCATCACCAGGTGGCGGAGACTGTTGCCCTCAAACTGAGTGCAAGTGAGAGAAACGCAAAAGAACAAAGAATACGATATACAAATGACAATGATGTTTTTTAATGTAATGGAGACCTATCTGAAATAGGAATCCTACTGACACTAAATAGCGACAAATTACTTACGCAGAAAGTTTATTCTGCCAAAATGTGGTTTAAATGGTGCGAGGGACACCCGCTTGTGGGTATCTCATCATGCCATGCCCCTGCCGTGAGCTCTCCCCTCCCCCCCTCACACACCTCTCCCCAATAGCAAGCACCTATCTGGTGTATGGTTTTGAACTGGGGCACCCATCATACATTCGGCTTTTGGAAACAGGTATCGCAGATATAATTTGAATGTATGTAGTGCCGTAACTCCAAATACTCCAATTATAAGGTCAAAGGTCACATTTTTTGGGAATTTTGACCTCATTCTCATACACTACATATCTTAAGCTTTAAAACGATACCTCGTTGATTTAAATTGGTGGGGCAGTCTAAGAGCCCTCCATACAGATTAGCTACTTATTTTATAAATATAGACGTAATCCTATTAGCATTTTTTTTCCTTTACTATATAATGTATGTAGATCCAAATTATGTCCCTGCAAATTAGCATAAGACAATGCTAATTTCCTGAAACAGGAATGGAAATTCGACGTACAGTATCTATGGAGCGGGGGGGGGGCAATCTTTTCAGTTCCGTTCCACAAACTGATAAGACATTTATAATTATTAGTACACTACCAAAAATATGGTGGCATTGTTTTCAACAAAGTTAAATAAAACCATCCACATGCATTACTTTTCATAATAATTTCGAGCACTTTGTTAATCCACTGTTGGATGAAGGCCTCCCTCCATGATGTCGCCCATGGGAGTTGTTTGACCAAATTTAACCACACTGGTCAATGCGAGTTAGTGAAAGAGCGGCATTGGGGGTGGCCTGGAATGGCACAGATAACACTCACCATTGATGACAGCCATAGTCACAAATATAAATCCAGCTGACAGCTTCATAGCGCAGTTTGCTAACCACTGTATGACTGGCCCACCCCATTATTTTTGCATACGAATAATTTTCTAACACAAATGCACCATCATATTAGATCATTAGTACATAAACATGTGGCATTCTATTCGGCGTACTGTTAGATATTTGCTCAGTTCGTATTCTTCAATCGTGCAAGAGTGCGATGTAAAGCGGTATTGTGCATACGTACAGGGTGGTTCAGGGTGCACAGTTCATATAGAACACAGCCCAGAGACCAGATGTCACTGCAAGTCAAACAACACGATGTCACTTCATGCACAGTTTTAATACAAACGTGTCGACTGAACTATTCGTTCTTCATTCACAAGAGGTGCATAATTGCCGGTTCAAAAACATAAAATAATTATCCTAAAATGTGCACAACGTATGTGGCACAGGCAATTTGGAGAGCTCATGTTAAGCCAAGCAGAACATTCCCGTTTATATTATGGCTGGCACACGAACTACACAACTGGAGAGGAATTCACAAAGATCACAAGGAGCAGTGACTGGTGTAAAACTCTCGATTTGTGCAGCCTCAGTGTAAACCCACTTGTGAGATTTGGTACACTTACCATCCCTGCACCAAAACGTGTGCCGATTGATTTAATTATGGTTCCTAATAGCAAAGTGCAACTATGTATCAAAACAATATAGTCTCAGTATATGGTAAACAATCTAAAACATTTAAATATAGAGAATCTTAATAGAAAAAAATGGATATACTTCAAGTAACCTAATTTTTCCCACTCTTTTATTAGCCTCTTTGGTTTGAGGACTTGCCTTTTATTGTTGTAGGGGCAGTTTTCACAGATTTCTGGCGAGAGGTAGTAAGGGGTACCTATGCACGTGCGTGCGAGCTCCATTGTGCTGCAGGGGAAACGTAAAACCAGGACATTAATAAATTACTCGGACTAAGCCTCCCTAACAAGAACAACACGAGCAGCAATGCACATTCAAAAACATGCTGAAGCGGAAACATTGCCCAGTATTATTTAGTGACATTTTGTGTGTGAACAGCTATTTCCATAATTAAACGTGCAGTATCCTATTGAATTAGCTGGCACTGCTAAAAATCAGAATAACAGCTGTTTTATCACAATTCACAAATATTGTTGAAATAGCATTAGTGATATATCCATTTTAAATATTACTTCCTTATAATTAGGGTCAGAATACTGAACAATCTTCGTTTTCCCTTTGGATTGACAAATTTAATACACATCCTTTGCACTGGCATGGTGCTGGGCACCCACCTCCTCGTGTACCGTTCCGGTCTTCATAGGTGTTTGCTAACAACACTTGCCCCAGCAGTCTATTAAAGCCTCTATGGGGCATCGTTGTCTTTGCATTGCACTAATTTATTTTTTGTATGCACACTCGATTTAGTATAATACATGCATCAGCACAATAGTATACGTATGTTAATGCATTGACGTAACTTCAAGCACCATATCACAACAAGCAGATGTCTAAATAAACAAGCACAAATATATTACGACTCATTACAACGAACATGATTTTTTATTGTCTTTTAATGCTAAGTACAGAATCCCCATCGGCTGTTGGTTATCAGACAAACATATTCTGTATCTGTGTATAACATTACTAGCGAGTCTTTGTTTGATAAGCCACACATAAAGTCACTAAATGTGTACTATGCTACTAAAATAGCATTTGTGTTCAGGAAGCAAACACAAGAAAAGGTGTGCAATAAATAGAAGTGTACAACAGTTATGTGATTGCTATACTTAGTGAGAATCCGGGCGATTCCAAAGTCCCCAAGCTTGATGGATGATTTGTTGTTGGTAAGGAAGATATTCTGGAAAGAATTAAAATAATTAAAATATAGGTTTGTCTCAATGATTACAATGATGATAGTAAGATCTTGACTTAAAGTTTTCGTGACTGCAGGAATTCATCTTCTTTGGGTCTTTCGGTAAAGTCACGTAGATAGAAAAATTTAATCACGACGTTTCGATCGCAACACAAGCAATCGTCTTTAGGTGAAAAGATACAGCAGGCCGACTGCTATTTCTTCCTGCCCAGCAGTCGGCCTGCTGTATTTTTTCACCTGAAGACGATTGCTTGTGTTGCGATCTAAACGTTGTGATTTATTATTTTTCTATCTACGTGACTTTACCGAAAGACCCAAAAAGGATGATAGTAATGTCGGTTTTTAAAACAAAAATACTCATACATAATAATAAGACGACCATATTACGTGATACTGTTTTGGCATTTAATAATAGTGTGAGGATACAGTCAAAGAATATCTGCCATACGTTAGGTTATATTTGAAACGTCATCTTTATGCAAATTGCAGCAAGTGCAGCTTATTATGGGGAGACGAGCAAGAATATAAATACTGAGCCCCTGCACATCATTGACATGCTGTTATTGAAATAATTTGTCCTCCCATCTTATAAGAGCCAAGAGGCGAGGTGCGGTGCCTGATGCCATGATAATTGACACTGCGTGAACTGTTACCGGTGGGGTTAAGTTTGATGAAATGGCGATGTGCAATGCACGATTCATGATGCATTAGGACAACTTGCACACACTGTGCATTCTTATCCTACCCTAGTGTCTTGTAACCTAGGGGTTCATTGCATAACAATAAGACTTCTTCAAATTGTGTATATTTCTTGATACGTGTATGTAATTTATGTGCATATGTATGTACTGTGTACATATGAGGGATGTATATTGATTACAATATGTATCGTACAGGTGGTTGTATAAGTATCTCTTGAAATATAACCTGACCAAACACTTTGCAGCAGTAGTAATGGACCGTTATGTAACGTTAGTACAGCAGTAGCAATAATGCATCACTACAGAAAATGAATTCAGGCATTGATTAAGCAATGATATGGTAGGTTAATAAAGGGTGAAAAAACTAATTTTATGAGTTGCATTGACATTACCTGTGCTTTTATGTCTCTGTGGAGCACTTTACGATCATGAATATGTTTAACAGCCAAGCAGATTTGAACAAACCAGTTCAATACCTGTGTATGGGGAAAAAACACATTACAATAAAAAATACAATAACTGTTCTACCTTGCACTGATGACAGAATATAATAAATATATGATGGTGCTAGGTGGAATGCACTTTTTTTAGACTCATTTACAGTGAGAGAAAAAAGTGTTTGATCCCCTGCTGATTTTGTACGCTTGCCCACTGACAAAGAAATGATCAGTCTATAATTTTAATGGTATGTTTATTTGAACAGTGAGAGACAGAATAACAACAACAAAATCCAGAAAAATGCATGTCAAAAATGTTATAAATTGATTTGCATTTTAATGAGGGAAATAAGTATTTGACCCCTCTGCAAAACATGACTTAGTACTTGGTGACAAAACCCTTGTTGGCAATCACAGAGGTCAGACGTTTCTTGTAGTTGGCCACCAGGTTTGCACACATCTCAGGAGGGATTTTGTCCCACTCCTTTTTGCAGATCTTCTCCCAGTCATTAAGGTTTCGAGGATGACGTTTGGCAACTCGAACCTTCAGCTCCCTCCACATATTTTATATGGGATTAAGGTCTGGAGACTGGCTAGGCCACTCCAGGACCTTAATGTGCTTCTTCTTGAGCCACTCCTTTGTTGCCTTGGCCATGTGTTTTGGGTCATTGTCATGCTGGAATACCCATCCATGACCCATTTTCAATGCCCTGGCTGAGGGAAGGAGGTTCTCACCTAAGATTTGACGGTACATGGCCCCGTCCATCGTCCCTTTGATGCGGTGAAGTTGTCCTGTCCCCTTAGCAGAAAAACACCCCCAAGCATAATGTTTACACCTCCATGTTTGACGGTGGGGATGGTGTTCTTGGGGTCATAGGCAGCATTCCTCCTCCTCCAAACACGGCGAGTTGAATTGATGCCAAAGAGCTCCATTTTGGTCTCATCTGTCCACAATACTTTCACCCAGTTGTCCTCTGAATCATTCAGATGTTCATTGGCAAACTTCAGACGGGCATGTATATGTGCTTTCTTGAGCAGGGGGACCTTGCGGGCGCTGCAGGATTTCAGTCCTTCACGGCGTAGTGTGTTACCAACTGTTTTCTTGGTGACTATGGTTCCAGCTGCCTTGAGATTATTGACAAGATCCTCCCGTGTAGTTCTGGGCTGATTCCTCACCGTTCTCATGATCATTGCAACTCCACGAGGTGAGATCTTGCATGGAGCCCCAGGCCGAGGGAGATTGACAGTTCTTTTGTGTTTCTTCCATTTGCGAATAATCGCACCAACTGTTGTCACCTTCTCACCAAGCTGCTTGGCGATGGTCTTGTAGCCCATTCCAGCCTTGTGTAGGTTTACAATCTTGTCCCTGACATCATTGGAGAGCTCTTTGGTCTTGGCCATGGTGGAAAGTTTGGAATCTGATTGATTGATTGCTTCTGTGAACAGGTGTCTTTTATACAGGTAACAAGCTGAGATTAGGAGCACTCCCTTTAAGAGTGTGCTCCTAATCTCAGCTCGTTACCTGTATAAAAGACACCTGGGAGCCAGAAATCTTTCTCATTGAGAGGGGGTCAAATACTTATTTCCCTCATTAAAATGCAACCAATTTATAAAATTTTTGACATGCGTTTTTCTAGATTTTGTTGTTATTCTGCCTCTCACTGTTCAAATAAACCTACCATTAAAATTATAGACTGATCATTTCTTTGTCAGTGGGCAAACGTACAAAATCAGCAGGGGATAAAATACTTTTTTCCCTCACTGTATTATGCATTAAGAAATGGCATGTCTCTTTTATCGGATATTATCCCCACTCCAAAAATGAAATACTGAACATTTTTATTAATCTACCTTTGCCTGCAGTCACGAAAGCTTTAAGTCAAGATTTACCTTTGCCTGTTAAACTAGGCATATAAACAATCACAAATCGCTCATTAATTCCATCAAAAAAGTAGCCTGCAGCGCCACACCTATTACCATCATTAGGGGAAAGAACGGTGATCCAATCTCCGACCCCCAGGAACAGGTTTGCAGATTTGCTGAGCATTTCTGTGAGGTCGTGGGGGAGGGGAAATCCCTCAGCCAGGAAAACGTGGGACAAAATGGGGATGACACTGCTGAGGCTGCGGTGCCTCAAATATTGGAGGAGGAAGTCATCCCCTGTGAGTGGCTGGCTGAGGTGCCATCTGTTGAGGAAGTACTGAAAGCGATCCAGAGTCTGAGACCAGGAAAGGCACCAGGCAGAGATGATCTCCCAAGCGAAATGCTGAGGGAGGGTGAAGTTTGTGCACAGACTGCCCTACATGACATCATAACAACAGTCTGGACCACTGGATGGGTTCCGCAGGATTGGAAGGATGCCCTGGTGGTCCCCCTCTTTAAGAAGGGGGACCGCACAGACTGTAACAACTACAGGGGCATCTCACTCCTAAGTGTGCTGGGAAAGGTCCTGGCAAGGATGATTCAACATCGCCTTGCTAGGCACGTTGAGGAGAGGCTTGCGGAGCCCCAATGCGGTTTTATGAAAAGGCGGTCCTGCATAGATGCCATATTTTCTGTCCGTCTGCTACAGCAGAGGTGTAGGGAATTCCAACAAGACCTACATCTCTGCTTTATTGACCTGGTCAAGGCCTATGATACTATCAGTAGGCCTGGGCTCTGGGTTGTTCTTCATGCTTTCTGAGTCCCTGACCCGTTACTCATGATCATTAAGGACCATCATGATGGTGAGCGGGCCCGGGTAAAACTACGTGGCCGGGAGTCAGAGCCATTCCCTGTACACATTGGGGTGCGACAGGGATGTCCTCTGGCTCCCACATTATTTAACATCTATTTTGACCACGTAGTTCGTGAAGCCTTCAATAGCTGTACTGGAAGAATTTCCATTTGGTACAGATACAATGGGAGGCTGATCGATGTGCGGGTGCAGTCAAGGGTTGGCTCCCTATTGCTCAACCACGTTATGTATGCCGATGATCTGGTAATTGCTGCTCACTTAGAGGAGTTGGAGGCGCTGCTGCTGAACCTGGAGAGAGATGGGGCCTTACCATCAAGCCCCACCAAAACTAAGCACCTGCCAGGGTATTTTGTACCATCGGACACTCCACTCCCACAACTCCCAATTGGTGATAGGGCAGTTGTGGAGAGAGTGGAGAGTTTCTCATACCTTGGCAGTGTGCTCATGACCGGCTCCGGTTTAACAGCAGAGGTCTCACTCCGAATCAGTCCAGCGGCATTATCTTTTCATCGGTTGCGTAACGCTATGTGGAAGCTACCTGGTCTCTCGCTCCACACGACGCTTCAGGTCTTCTCGGCCACGGTCAATTCCTCCCTTCTCTATGCTTGCGAAACGTGGACCCCCGAATGGAACATCTTTGCCGGTTAGAAACATTTAGGCTGGCCTGCCTACGATGCATCCTGGGTTTAACTAGGCTAGATTGTGTGAGGAACTCACAAATCCTTGAAAGATGTGGACAAAGTCCCATCGGTGAGCTCCTCCGGCAGGCAAGGCTGCGCTGGCTGGGTCATGTAGCCCGCATGCTCATCCACCAAATGCCTAAATAGCTTTTGTTCGGCCAGATCGAGGGGGCTAAATGGGCGCAGCACGGGCTAGAGAGGAGATGGAGTGATGTGGTACAGGAAGCCGTGGAGCTGAGTGGACTTGCTGATGACTGGTACCAGCAGTGTCAAGATCGGCCTCTGTGGAGGAGGCTAGTGAAGGACGCTATTGGCAGTTGAAGGCAGTCGCCCTCCAACAACAACGGAGGGCGGAGGAGCAACGCTCACAACAACAAGGGGAGCGCCAGTTAGCTAAAGCACAGCAAGTTGGCACAGTAGGGGGCACAGGTGGTGCATCAGCCACTCATCTCAGTCAGTCGACCTGTGGCATCTGGGTCTGCCCCGTGACCTCCTGCCAGCGGGCGTTCGACACTTCACGTGGCCTCAAGGTGCACATAGCCTGGCACAAGCGTCGTGGTGATGTCACCGCCACTTAGTGGTGAATGGCGGTTGTTGTTTAAACGATTTAAATACAGAAAGTCAATACACCACCAGTGATGTAATAAAGTTTAGGTAAATGTCAAGCCTCCCAACCCATTTAACAAGGGTAATTAATGTGACTATAATTATCCCTGGAAAGTGGGTGGTGGCCTTTTGCTTCAATTGTTCTCAACAATGTGTGCAAGGACAACATTTGCCCTTTGTTATTTTTACACAAATAATAATGAATTACATTTATAAAGCACCTTTCTACTCGGTACTCAAGACAATGTGATCAGACAATTATCTTGTGCTGAAAGCATCAATGTAATCATGATCAAGCATGAAGGCTTTACAAAATATATTGCCATCCTGCATATGCATCTCGATTTATTGTAATCGGGTGACGTTGCACAGGATCTTCTCTTTAAATGAAAATTACACAAAAAACAAAATGAGCAAAGACACACTAAAAGTAGATTGCTAATACCAAGCGTTATGCTGTTACTGTATATTGAATTATATATGCATACTGCTGTGTACTGTAACAACTGTACATACTTGCACATTAACTTTAATAGTAAATATTATGCACAATAACGTTGTGGTCCAGAGATAATATAACTTTTATATTGTTATACTATTGTAGTGTCTTGTAAATCACTCAGACGGACACGTGGTAACAAGTCACCTGCTTACACTTTATTCACCTATACTTGCATCAGTTGTAGGCACTGCTAGAACTATCCACACGGTCACTTAGATCTAACTTCCTCAACTCGTCTCGACGTTACACCTCACCTATCCTGCCCTCGGCAGCTCTGCTCCTAGCGACTCCACACACCGCTTAGTCGCACTCAGCGTCTTCACGCACAGCGCCTCTGCACACAGCAGCTTCTCACACTCCACCGCTGCCCTCGCCTACGTTCCCTCAGAGCCACTCACTCGTCTGTCCCGGGTGGGGGGATCAACCATCACCCACCCGGCGACTCGTGAGGGTTGAGGTCCGTTGACGGCTTGAGCGGCAGCAGCGAGATGTCTTCACTCTTGTTCCCAGCAACAACTAATCCCGCTCCGCTCACGCACACGCCCTTATATCCTCCTGCCCATTATCCGATAGCTCTCGTGTGTCTCTTTAAGACTAGTCAGGCTGGCGCCATTAATCAACCCTTATCTCCCGTCTCCCTGGCAACACCTCCGGTGTCAGCGTGCACAACTGGTCGACCCGGTTTGCACCCACTTAGCCCCTTAATTAGGTGGCGGTTTGTTCGTGCAACCACGTGTTGCACATACCTGTTTGCCCTTGGTTGCACTCGGATAACAGTATGCACCGCGTATTTTACTCCCTACACTATTATGCAGTTTTATTTATAAAGATTTCCACATACTAACAATAAAGTTATTAATTTATTGCGGAAACGACTGTGGTATGGTTGTCCATACACAGCGCATTGAGATGTATGGATGAAATGCGCCTTACAAATGTAACTTATTATTATTAACTTCTGAGTTGCAAGTCATGTATTCTGACTCGGTGCCACTCAGCCAGATATACAGTGACACTGCACGTTAAAATATAATGGGCAAAAAACATTGTTTCAGTTAAATTGCAGCCAATAAAGGTGTGTGTGTGTGTGTATAATGTATTGCATGTAAAACATTTTAAAAAATCACCAATTAATCTTGTAAAATCTTGCAATTTTTATCCTCCTTTAGAGTTATGCTAAGCAACTGGAAATAAACAATAATTTCTCAACAGTACTCTGTCATCATTAAATCAAAACCTAATTATTCGTGTTCAAGAGCCATTGCCCACGATGAGTGTTGCTTGAAAACATATTCTTTGTATCATAGTGTTATAACAAGAATAAAAAAAAACACATTTGTATTACGAATTCATACAAAGAATGTATCTGATGATCAGTATCATTACTGTGTATAACTTATGAGTTACTCAGCTGAGTGGTGAATATGTCTATGGCACTATGCTGCTCTTGATGCATTATTACCTGGTCTTCTGAAAAGAGGACCCCACGCTGGCTGTTGATCCTTTGAAGCAGATCCCCTCCCTCGCAATACTCCATCACAATGCACAGTTTTACATGATCTGCGCAACACAAGGCCCAAACTGCCATTACGCTAGGAAATACAAACCATGTTAATGAACGTCCGATACTATGACATTAAAACTGGCAGTGTGTGGGAATCGCAATCAAAAGGTTGCGAGTTCAAATCCTGGTTGGGGGTCACCTCAACCCATTACCCCAGCAGGGATGATAGAAGCAATACCACTGTTGCGGGAAGTCAAGAATGATTTGTCCTCTGGATAAACGTCGCCCCAACATATAATGTGGCTTTTCCATCAGTCGTTTCGGGCTGTATATTGGTTGTCTGTACAACCCATGCGGGGAGCAACTTAATTTTTTATTGTAAAACATTGTTAAGTTGAATCATAAATGTCTCATTTTCTAATGGCAAATTAGAAGACACACGTTCGCATTTAACAGTTGTGCAGGGAAACATGGCACGTTTTGTATGCCTGAGTTTGACCTCTGTGACCCTTGGGTGTCTCATGAGACAAAAGTCCCTGCAATCTCTGAGCATGTCTTGCACACTGCCACATATCATATCACCATTGTTTAAAGTGTTATGTTCTCTGTTATATTATGCCTTGTAGTCACATTCCCAAGTTTAGCTTTAACGATATGAACTGTGTTGACAGACAGCACTATGTATACTGTGGTATTTAAAAAAAAGAAAATATATATATGGTTCAGTCCAAATTAAATTCATTTGATTAGTTTAATGATGCTGGATTATAGCTATTTCTTGATTACCCAGATATCGCTTCTAAAACTGATATGTTTGAACAAAAGCTCAATGTTTTATATATGCAAACATAACCCTTGAGTAATAAGTAAAGGAATGCTTACCTTGAAAAGATTCCATAAAGGTGACAACGTTTGGATGCCTCATTTTGGATAAAAGCACAACTTCCTTTTGTGAGCTTTCTCGATCCTTAGCCTTCATCTTGAACATTACATCGGCCAAAACAAAACAATTACACGAATTAAGCAGAAATATGAACATCATAAAAGTGGTCGATATGCAAATTGAAAGTTATTATTCTTCGTAAGAGCTTTCAAATCACATTTTACAATAATTATTCTGAAAACTGCAAATCCACAACTAAAGTCAATATAATTAATATATATTGTTGGATCTTTCGGTAAAGTCACGTAGTAGGGAAATAATAAACACGAAAGCTTTGAATCAAAATATAATTAATATAATTAACATTAACGTCTGAGGTATACAACCTCTGATGTATTTTCAAGTTGTGACCTTCCAATAGATACCGTGTTCTCAGGTACATCATGTACAAGGTGGCTAAACAGTAACTGCTAATAAACAGCAAGTGTTTAGCCATCTTGTTGTTGTATGTGACATTTGTTTTGCTCAGTTTATCTTCAGTACAACTTTGTAGCCATCTTTATTCAGTTATTCAATCATTTCCTGTGCAGTATTAATTTCCATTAGTTGTATTTGTGCATGGTTTAACTGTAAATTTCTGTTGGGTTCACATATCTGACTTTTCACATATCCTCTGCCCCGAGTGAGTCAGATGTGCGAAGTTGTATTGCACAATAATAGCCTACCGAGGCCACCGGTCGCTATTTCAAGGTGTAAATAAGCAACTGTAATCGCGTTATAATGGTGGCAGTGTTTTTGAAGGATATAGCAGTACACGTGTAATGTTTATCGTCTACTTGAAGTTTATTTTACGAAATTGAGTTTGACACCATGGCAGGCGACTCACCTTAGTGAGGTTGATCTCTTTGATAACACACTGCTGGCCGCTCTCCTTAATCCTTGCCAGCAAAGCCTTTCCATAGGAGCCCTCGCCAATCTTCTTAAGGATAGTGTACTTCTCCATGCCCTTGACCCATACCACGCTGTGCCCTGTCGTGCAGGCAAGCGGCAAATCTGGTGAAAATGTAGTGAATGTGTATTCTGCTTGTAAATAAATACCTTCTCACGCTTTGCAAGCGGTCTTCCATTTTGCAAGGAAATGTAAAAACAATGTCAGTAAATTGTCTAAACTTTTGTTTAAAAGCAGATCTTGTGCTTGACTAGAGTTGAATTCTCAGTCCAACTTAGTTGTAGTAAATGAGTACTGTGCTATATTATGCAAGTCGCAGTACTCGTGACAAAACAAAGACCCCCCCCGGCCGCCTTTGTCTCCCTAGTGGCAATGATTACACACTGCACAAGGTATGCATTTGAGGCTCAGTCGACCTAGGGGAGGCCCAGGACCGGTTCAGATAATCGTCACCGGTGTTGGCAGTGAGAGGTAATCGAACCCAGGTGGCCAGGTTCGTAACGCAGCTCGCTGACCACGACAACACCACTCCCATGAGACTATTGTACAACATGCAAGTGCATTAGCTACAGTACTATCATGCAAACGGGTGTTGATCTGGGTACCTAATTGAATGGAAAGGTTTCCCAATTAACCATTGCTTAAAATCAGGATTGTGAGCTCGTGATTATTTCCCATGCAGAAGGATGTTCAGTGAACTCTGCCTTTGCATCAGGCTAAATGTTGCATTTATCTCAGCCAAAAACTGAACCACTTCGGAGCGTGCACCTATGTTTGCCAGGATTCTTAAGGTTTCTCAACCACAAATCCCATTTACGACTACAATGAGCCCAGAATGTCTTTGTGTCCCGCACGTGACGTCACTCCACGTCGGCCAGCCCCCCTCATTAATAATCATGAACAGGTGACGTCACTCCACATCGAACAGCCTCCCTAATTAATAATCATGAAGAGGTGACGTCTTCCAAATGGACAACCCCCCGTCAATAATAATTAGCGGGTGACGTCACTCCACATGGGGGGGCGAGGGCCTTCCTCCCCCCTCCTCGGCGTCAACTCACAACCCTCACGACATAGTCAGAACCCTCACGTCACGTGGTCTCCGTCACGCTGTTGAGACATAGAAGTAAAAGGACGTCGTGATGAACAAGGGATTATAAACTTTACATGAAATAAGTCTGTGTCACCGCGCCCTTACAAACTGCACACGCATTGATGCGATGAATATCACGTCACGGTCTGCTTTTTGCTTGCAAGTTTCAGATGTACTGCAGTACACCCGTCCTTGGACGGGAACAAGTAAACCCGTAAAAACAAAGTTTTTCACTATAAATCCTTTATATGCGTGGCGGCTAGAGTCTTCTCGTCCTCTGGCTAGAGATGGCTGCCACCCATGGATCAGATGATTGTCTGCCAGTATTAAGCAATTGGTAATTAAATATTTAATTTGTTTTCCCTAAACAGTGTAAAATTTTGGGAATTTTTTTGTCTCGCACAACGAGTCTGTGTGGAAAATGTCAGCTCGATTGGATCACGGGAAGTGGGTTAAAAAACGACCGAAAGATTTGCACGGTCGTAAGCAAGCAAGCAAGCACGCAAGCACGCAAGCAAGCAAGCACGCAAGCAAGCAAGCACGCAAGCAAGCAAGCACGCAAGCAAGCAAGCAAGCGAACTTAATATAAAGGATTTAAAAAGGCGAATGTTTAAATATCACCAATGAGGAGCGCCTCATCATCAACACCTTTCACCAGGAGGGTCCTGATTTGGGATGTTTCACACCTTCGATTAGCACGCTTGGCTATGTAACGGTGCGATACAAGTTCACCATACAAGTTCACCATACATGTTCAACCTCCACTTCCCTCTTTCACTACTGAATTTGTGTATGTTAGGAAGTGAGGGAAACCCCACGAATACCAGGGGGAAGAGCACTCACTCCACACACAGCCTGTGAGAACCTGTAGTTAGAAGACCTTACATTGCCATCGCTTTAAAAAACCATTATACACAATGCAATAATGATGCAACTCGAAAAATAAATATCTTGTACACAGGGGCGGTTTCTTCATTAGGGCGATTGGGCGACGCACCACCAATGTCATTCAACCACAGTCACGCTAGCCGTCACTGTGCCTCTGGATATAGTCCAATCAGCGTCATGTCACGTTCTGTGGAGTACCGCCTCTTTTTGGGCGATTTCACTCCGGCTGAGAATCGCCCCGAGTGGCCCCATAGACTTACATTCAAAGATGTTTTTTTTCGAACGGGGGGCGCTGCAATGCATTCTCTATGGCTTCCGGGAGGGCTCGCACTAACGTGCTTACGTCATCATACGTAAGCACGTTTCATCCAACAATATAATTTGTCGCCACCTAGTGGAATCTTTAATAAAATAAACTTGAGTGGATTGTATTAATAGTGAGTATAGAAACAAACAAGATGTATTGTAAGAGTCACTGTATTTTTCATTAATATTAAAGAAGTGAAGTTGCCTTTACATGCTTAAGCTGTTAATTTATCCATTGCATGGGTGGACCTTATCCTTATCAATCATCCAGACATTTGCCCCCCCTGAGAGATTTTGCAGGAGCCGCCACTGCTTGTACATCCACGCCGAGGCTATATGTAGCACTCCCACACGAGCTTGAGTGTGCGGTGGCGAGATGTGATCTCCCCCTCCCCTGGTACGCAGTAGGGTCGTGGGTTCGATGTTCATGTTATTTTGGAGTTCGCGTGCGTTCTGCCCTTGCGGTAGCTCCACAATTAGACACATGCGAACATACGATTTGGCTACTACACGTTTGCTCATAAGCCACTTCGATGAGCTATCATATGTTGCCAGGTCTTCACTGAAAACAAAGAGCTAATAGCGCAGTGGACTTTATCTGGTAAAAGAAAACACAACTTCATTAAAGTCACGTAGAAGGAAAATAATATAAATATAAAACAATAAAAATTCTCACGTTTCGACTGCAACACCAGCAATCATCATCAGGTGTGAAATACACAGCAAGAAAATGTTTATTGTTTTATATTTTTATTATTTTATTATGTCCCTTCTACGTGACTTTACCGAAAGAACCAAGAATATGAATCCCTGCAGTCACGAAAGCTTTAAATAAATATATAACTTCATTATTTACAATAGTAATTCTGCGAGACTGACAATGTCCTCAAGCTCGGATCGATATATCGCATCTTCCGGATTATAAGACGCACTTTTCCTTCAGTGCATTTAAAAGAAAAAGTTTCTAAAAGTGTATCAGTAATCAGCTATGTGCGTGTGTCCACATTTGTAGAACTTTAAACAGCGACACCCCGGGCTGGTCCACGTCGCGCGCGTCTTGTAATCCGGGCAACACGAGATAATCTGCTTTACCCTCAATAACGCAGTTGTTATTATTATCAGTTCCTATTCGCAACCTGCACAGTGTGCGTGTGCACTCCGTGTAAGGATGCAATCAGCATGCTGTGTGGATAAACACGGGGACAAACTCAGTGCTATTAACGTGCTCTGTTTAGCATTGCATTCAACATTGACAGTATTGGTTTTCCTAGTGCATTTAGTATACCGCCTTGCTCGCAGCCAATCACGACGGCGTTCGCACTCGCCTCGCGACGGCTGTGACCAATCACGAGCGCGCACATCGGAGATGCATCCTTATACAGGGAACTGAATAAAATACCCCGCCCGTTGTCGTGGCAACAGACGCACAAACAACCCAATCGACGGGAAATTTACAAAGAATATGCGCACACGCCAATCTAAATATTAATTAAGAAATAACACAGGCGCGTGAGTGAGGAAGACGCGAGGATTTTGATGTTTGAGCACACATTTGTCTTGTTAGATATCTATAATGTACTTAGGATTACCTTGCTGGCCGTACCAAGTCCGCCCTGATGAGATGCGGAGTAGGCGCGTGCTGATTGGCTGAGACGCGCGCACAGGCCGAGCTGGGCGACGATACTGATTGGCTGAGACGAGTCGGCGTCGACCAATGGAAAGCCTCGTCTCAAAAAAATGTTAATTAGCCCATGCGAATGCGTTAATCCACTGCTGGATGATGGCCTCCCCCACCCCTGTAATCGATCGTGGGTACTGAACCATTCTGCTCAACTGGAGGGCTGGAAGCCCAAGAAGCGTGAGCACAATACCGTACAACATTGCATTGTGTTGCGTTGCCCTCGCTGAGAAACGTAGCCCGTATAACGCCAATGTTAGTCACCCACCCTTGCCCCATCCGGGCTTATTTTGTTTATATTCTGACATCTGACTAGATAGAACGTAAGGCGGGAGATGTGGTCATAGGTTACAATTTAGTGCGTAATAGTATGGGAATGTCAGTCATTTTCATCAAAAACTTGCAGAAAGTCATCCCTCAAAAACAACCGGAGTTTGTGTGCACGCGCGGCCCTCTGTAATCCAGCAGCTCGGTAAATGACCGCGCTGCGGGGGCCACTGCGTTGGTTGGGCCCCTTCTCATTCTGGGCTGCCCAACCCCCTCGCCGAACTTGTTTGTGTAACTCACGTTCCGGGGCTCCCCCTTCATGGAGCTAGAGCCATTCACGTTCCGCCCCCCCCCACAGAGCTAGAGCCATTCACGTTCCGGCCCCCCCCCCACAGCGCTAGAGCCATTCACGTTCCGGGCCCCGCATTACCCCGAGCACCGCGGACCTGCGCAGGGCAGAGCGCTCCGTGCGAGCGCGCAAAGCGGTCGGGGTTTGAGTCGCTTTCTGCGGAGAGACCCACTCGAGACACATCCCGCGCCTATCGCTGATATTACCGCAGCTGGAGTCCCTTCGTGACCGGTTTGCCATCGCTATTAAACAAAATCACGCTGTAGTTGTTTAGAGTTCATAGTCTTGAGTTTGTGTGCATTGCAACACGTTAACACGGGGGGGTGGGAGTGTGCATCAGGACATCAGACCGCGTTTGGTGGCTCCGAGTCTTGATAAGATAATGTTCACACTTTGGATGTAGGCTTCCATTGGTATAAGTAGCGTGCATCTGTCAAAGACAAGAGTTGCATGAGCGTGGCTGACCGGACTCTGCAGTGCATCGGGGTTTAAAGGGACAGATTCTCCTGCAGTTCATCAGCGGGAGCAGTCGGCGCTGTGCAGCCTGTAGCGGGCAAGGGGCTTCATCCCGGCGGAGTGGACTCCTCCTGATCCCTTCTCTTGCTGCTGCTGCTGCGGGACTCATCCAGACATGCCTGTGGCAGTGCCCCCAGACAAGGTAAGATCGCTACGATGAGCCAGCCGTGTGTCAGTCTGGCTTGGGCTCTATCCCATAACATGGCTGAGTTGGTGTTGCCTCGGGTCTCGTTTCAGTAGCCTCGTTCGTCTCGTATCAAATCATGTGGCTGGATGGCCGTCGGTCGTTCGTTTCTCGCGGTGGCAGCGTGTTGAGTAGTAGCGGTCCCCCCCACCTCCCTTTCCCTGGCGACAGACTCCAGCACTACTACACTATATACTACATATATATACTACACTATACACTACACTATACACTACTACACTATACACTACACTATATACTACTATACACTACACTATACACCACACTACACTATACACTACACACTACACTATACACTACACTATACACTACACTATACACTACACTATACACTACACACTACACTATACACTACACTATACACTACACTATACACTACACTATACACCACACTACACTATACACTACACTATACTATACACTACACTATACACTACACTATGCACTACACTATACTATACACTACACTATACACTACAGCAGCATGTTGAGTAGTGGCGTTCCCAGGCCCGCCGAGCGACATCGTCCGGCCAGCGTGGCCCTGGGCCGGCCCCGGGTCTCCCCCCCCCCCCCCCCCCCAGTGGGACGCTGCTGCTGCTGGTAGGGACCCATGGGTTCATAGTCTTGAGTTTGTGGTAGAGTTCCATGGGGAGTCTACCTCACCAGCTGCCCGAACCACCTCAACTGGCTCCTCACGATCCGGAGGAGCAGCGGCTCGACTCTGAGGCCCTTCGGATTACGGAGGTCCTCACCAGAACCATAATTTCGCCCCCCTCTCTAAACCGAGAGCTTTGTTCGAGAACTTAGCGCCCGCTTCACTACCACGGGATGAGATCCCAAAGTACGTAAACATCTCCGCTAAGGGCAGCTGTTCCCCCCTGACCTGGAGAGCACACTCCACCGTCTCACGGGAGTGAACCACGACCTCAGATTTCGAGGTGCTGATCCTCAGCCCAGCCGCTTCACGCTCGGCATCAAACCGTTCGAGTGCCCGCTGAGATCACAGACTGACGAGACAAAGAGGACAACGTCGTCTGCAAAAAGCAGCGACGCCACCTCCATGCCACCGTCCTGGCTACGATTGTTATTGAGACTCCATACGTCCGTGAGAATCACAAGCAGGAGTGGAGACGAGACGCACCCTTAGCGGAGTCCAACACGGGCCACCAAGCGTACTGACACAGCTCTCACGCCGGGAATAGAGAGGATGGCGCACACAAGCGCCACCAGCACACCAGCACATCGTACTCCCGCAGCACCTAGGACATCAATCGTGATGAGTCGTTACTTCTGTCATTGTTGTTGTATTTTGTAACCATTAACGAGTGGCTTTTTTTGGACCATTATTTGGCATTGGTAAAGGTGCAGCCCCGCAATTGCTGGCTCGCGCCACTGCTGTCGGACACGTCTCCACTATAAGGAGTTTGAGAGAGCTCCTCCTCCATAGGGTAATTGACGTGCTCGAACACGCTACCCAGACCGTTGTGTACCCACACTTTACCCCACCATACGCGACCCGCTGAACTGTGGTGCACCCATTTTAACTGCTGGGTGGACAGGCGGGGGATTTTTGTGAATGTGCATTGTTTAACCTGCCGCAACGGGAGAACGAACCAGCTACTTCAGGATTATACGTTACGTGTACTGATCATTGCACCACGGCGGCATCCCCATGATCGCATAAGGTCCTTAATTTAATCATCTCAAATGTATCATTCAACATCCTATTGTTATTGTGATAGTCTCAATAACAATCGTATCACCATCATCGTCTTGTCTGTCATCTCATAATCTGAATCGGTATGGTGACCTGCGATTTCAATGGTTGAACACAAATCCTGCCACTGCTGTAATGGTACAAGAATGTATTCATTTTCTCCCGTACAGACCGAACTCTAAGATCTGTACAAATCGTATTTGTGCCATCAAGCACAGCCTCGTGTGTATCAGCTGTGGCTCCCAGGCAGGAGTTACTGTCGTCCAGGGAAGATGTGGTGAGGTTTGATTAATGACCTTAATTATGTCACGCAAACCACGGGGAGCAGTTTTGGCTTTTTGTTTCGAATGTTTTTTTTCTAATTACACAAAGGGTAGTGCTATCAAAACACACCGTGTGATCTCGTTATTGAAGATGTCAAATATTCGCTGTGGCTATTTACACGAACGGTGAATTAGAAACTTTTAACGAGTTCATTTTACATTTGGAGCCTCCATCAACAATGCACTGTGTGAAGCAGCAGACTTGTATTTAATTGATTGTGCACGTGTATGTTAATCTGCAGCACCGTAAAGTCACTTGGCTATTAAGCATGATTATCTTTATTTACATAATCCTGCTGGACTTGCAAACGAAGCCCACAAATCTGCCCGTGAATGCACATATTTAAAGCAGCTTTTGGATTCATGACAAATCTATAGCATTTCTGAGATGCGACAGTATTTGTAATAACTGTAATTAAAATACTGTGCTTTTGAGTAATTTCATTCGAGGCTTATTAGAAAATCAGTAATGGGTGATAGGGAGTACTTCATATTAAATATCCATCGGAGACAGATATATCTAATTGAGGCTATAATCAACAGACTGACAAACCAGTTTGGTTCTGCATAATCGAGTGTAATGTCTGGGGTTATGTGCAACATTGGTAGTCTAGTCTAAATTGTAGTGCCTGTAGTGTGGTGCCTCGCGCTAGTTTATAGTGATAGTCGATAGGGCACTGCATTAAAAATATATTGCCGCCTTATTTCCCCAGATCTCTGCTTGGAAGCAGTCCCTAATTGACTTGCCAATGGCATTTGCCTTTGTGAGAGCCATTTATTAACTCCTGAAATGCTGACAGTGTAAAGCTAAGGGGCAAAACTTACCTCTGTGTCATTTTAACAATGAGTCTCATACGTCACAGCCACTGTTTTAAGTGGATTGAGAGCAGGAGCTGTGCGTGGTTTTCATGTATCTGAAATGTAATTGAGAAATGTGCTTAAATGGTGCCCGAGGTGGCTAGGAAAGATAATGTCGGAAGCTTTCTGAGTGCACTGAGCCAGCAATTCACAGACCCTGGATTCAAACCTTAGGTTGACCTCTGGGATGAAAAGGCCTCAATGTTCTGCGAGTGTGGTGGTCTCTGACCAGTCTGCAATGTTTGCACTAAATTTCATAATATATGGCTGTTTGCGCTTCATATAGCTGTACCTAGCCGACATGGTACAATAATAAAACAGTGCTGGAGGTAAATAAATCTAAACTTTATTTTGCAGCAGAAGGACACGTTATGTAGGGAAAATAGCATTAATCTGCGACAGTATTGATTATTGTGGTGGGATGTGTGCCTTGGTATCTCCATCCTGGGCCAGTCTTTTCCAGGTTCCATCACCGTTACCCTCACAATGGGACGGAGCTGCTGCCCTCTAACAAATGCCATGAGTGGACTGGCAGATATAAATTAAAATACTGTACTTACCAAATGTGGTCAATCAATGAGAAAGTGGCTTTTTTTACAGTAATTGCATTTAATATGTAAATGTTTAAAACTTCAACGTAAATATTAACTTCTAAAATGACAGCGGTCGTAAATTCATCAGAAAACATTGTTTTAAGTCAAAATAGATATTGTATCTCCGTGTTACAGTAAAGCTTTCCAAGTTCAGCAATTTCCTCCATTCACAGACTCGCAAGATATCCATTAATCAATCTAATCATCATAATATACGGAGCACGTCTCTCATTATTGGCAGACAAGAAAAACTGGACTTTAGCGGGGAGGTGGGACACTGTAGTGAGTTTAAAACGACTAGCTTTGAGGGAAGCAATCACAGGGATACTGAATACAGAGGCATCTTGCTAAAATGCTTTCATGCTTCATGGGAACTCTGAAGTCTGTTGCTGAGTCAGCTGAATAAATGTAGTTCTGTTATTGTAGAATAAGTGGTGAGTCACTTTGGGCTCTCATCAATGTTCTCAAATGTTCAATCCTTTCTAGAGCCCTTCCAAAGTATTTGAAGGGTTTTTTTCCTTGAGCGTATGGACATATTTTGAAAAATACCAAAAAGTCATAAAAAAAATCACAAGCAACAGTAATCTTAGAGGTGGCTCAAGCGATACCGCGCACTGTACCACGGTTCTGGACTTGTGCCGCTGACAGACTCGAGGTTTCTCAAGCTGTGCCGTGGATAAGTGGAACTTAAAAGCAGAAACACTTAGGTGGGAAAGAGTTTCTGCATGTTCAAGGCAAGCGTGACTAAGCCCGGTCACAGTGTACCGTGCAGAAACGTCTGCAAACAGGTGCCTCGGCTTAATTTGACTACTCGACTGTGTGGTCTGTAGTGCAGTGGATGTGCTACAGAATGGATCGTGTGTCTCCAGCTGGTCTGGCAGAAGTTTGGTTAAAATATCGGTCTTTTACCCTGTCTGTGTGTTTAGGATAAAACAAAAATTGAATTCCCAGCTCTAGAAATCTGTCATTCTCTTATGTGTGTGTTTAATTTTTTGTATCAATACATGAATTCAAAATTGAGTGGTAATATTGACAGGTCTTTCCGAAAAGGCTTGTAATGTGTTTTTCTACAATATTTATTGGTAAGAGCCGTTATTTTTCCTTATGCTTATTTTAGCTTTACTGGCTGATGTACACAGCATCGATAGTAATAGTAGAATGGGAACTCCAGCAATAGACCGCATTATCAACAGTAATAAAACAGTACTAGTGTCTACAATCATACAATAATTATTTGCTTCTCAAAAGTGAACCTTAATAGTTAATGACAGATGTTTGCTGTCAGGGAAAACACCACGCAGCCATGTCAAGGTAATACAAGATGAACTAAGGAAAATCATGTGAGCTACCATATCAAAGGGAAAAATAAATATTGTTTGAAAAATGTAAACCCCTGTACTGGCTCCATTTGAGGTTTTCCCCACGTTATCTCCGAGGGAGCTAATTACACAGAAATTGTTTAAATAAATGATAATGCACCGCAGCCAATAGGCTTACACCCGCCCAACTTGACGGACTGTGCACATTATACGTAATTTAAGCAGCTACACTTGGGTTGCAAGATATTTTAAAATTTCATTTTTTGAATTATCTTTTTTATTATGTGGCACTTGCACGGACACAACTGCGAGGGGAACCCTGCGTGAATCTGCAGCGCCCTGCCCTATTTTAGTGCCCTGACCTTTCTTCTCGGTGTCATGACCTTTCTGCAGCCCTCTGCCATTGATATTGCCAGTTGCTATGCTACCTTTGTTACTCATTGTTCCCCTCTGTGTTCCGGTCTCTTCCTCCACGTGTATGTCTCCTGTTTTGTGGTGTTACACACTGCGCTATGAAATAGATCTTCGTGCAGCTCTGTCAGATAGATCATAGAAATGGCAGATGTTGTAGCCATTTGCCTTCAGCATCACATGAGGGCCATTTATTTTTAAAAGACCCAATTGGTCATGTTGGCTGTATCCTAGGAGCTTTACGTTTCCCGACATTTCAAGGGCACACTCTAAAAGAATAATGTCAGAGGGTCAAAATCAGGAGCACTCCCAATGACATAAACACTGCATGGAACTCAGGCTGACAATGGAACAGGGCGGCGATGCAAACTGCAGTGGGGAGGGGGCATCGTGAAGGTCACGTGAGCAAAACTGTCTTGAACGACAAACAGATGAAGCTCTCCCGGCTGAAGCGTTTTACCTCGTGCAGTGGCCTTGTGAACCCTGAAACTCGCTGTTGTCCTCATGAAGCCGAATATCAGTTTTATGGAGATGTCTGTGATCAGGGTTATTAATGTACGTTCATGTGGCTTCCATTCTCTTTGTTGTTGTGAAGAGCTCTGTTGCATCACAATATTTTGCAACTTCGGTTCAATTCCTGGACTTGTGCTATATCTATGACAAGGGGTATCTGAGCTTGCCTGAGGTCTGTCTCTCTTAGGGTGCCTGAGGTCTGTCTCTCTTAGGGTATCTGAGCTTGCCTGAGGTCTGTCTCTCTTAGGGTATCTGAGCTTGCCTGAGGTCTGTCTCTCTTAGGGTATCTGAGCTTGCCTGACGTCTGTCTCTCTTAGGGTATCTGAGCTTGCCTGACGTCTGTCTCTCTGAGGGTATCTGAGCTTGCCTGAGGTCTGTCTCTCTTAGGGCATCTGAGCTTGCCTGAGGTCTGTCTCCCTTAGGGTATCTGAGCTTGCCTGAGGTCTATCTCTCTTAGGGTATCTGAGCTTGCCTGAGGTCTGTCTCTCTTAGGGTATCTGAGCTTGCCTGAGGTCTGTCTCTCTTAGGGTATCTGAGCTTGCCTGATGTCTGTCTCTCCTAGGGTATCTGAGCTTGCCTGAGGTCTGTCTCTCTTAGGGTATCTGAGCTTGCCTGAGGTCTGTCTCCCTTAGGGTATCTGAGCTTGCCTGAGGTCTGTCTCTCTTAGGGTATCTGAGCTTGCCTGAGGTCTGTCTCTCTTAGGGTATCTGCGCTTGCCTGAGGTCTGTCTCCCTTAGGGTATCTGAGCTTGCCTGAGGTCTGTCTCTCTTAGGGTATCTGAGCTTGCCTGAGGTCTGTCTCTCTTAGGGTATCTGAGCTTGCCTGAGGTCTGTCTCTCTTAGGGTATCTGAGCTTGCCTGAGGTCCGTCTCTCTTAGGGTATCTGAGCTTGCCTGAGGTCTGTCTCTCTTAGGGTATCTGAGCTTGCCTGAGGTCTGTCTCTCTTAGGGTATCTGAGCTTGCCTGAGGTCTGTCTCTCTTAGGGTATCTGAGCTTGCCTGAGGTCTGTCTCTCTTAGGGTATCTGAGCTTGCCCTGAGGTCTGTCTCTCTTAGGGTATCTGAGCTTGCCTGAGGTCTGTCTCTCTTAGGGTATCTGAGCTTGCCCTGAGGTCTGTCTCTCTTAGGGTATCTGAGCTTGCCTGAGGTCTGTCTCTCTTAGGGTATCTGAGCTTGCCTGAGGTCTGTCTCCCTTAGGGTATCTGAGCTTGCCTGAGGTCTGTCTCCCTTTGGGTATCTGAGCTTGCCTGAGGTCCGTCTCTCTCTTAGGTAAACTTGACCTTCAGTGAGCACCGACCGCAGCCAGTCGCTCAGTCCTCGCACGATTGTCCCCATCATTTGCCGTGAGAGCCTTAATAGGTGTTCGCTAACATCACTCGTCCTTAACAGTCTCCAGTCTTTATAATCGTATGTATCATAATAGTTTGGGGGTAAAAATGCTTTCATTTCATACCACACAAATAAGTAATGTTTTATATATTTTTAAATATATATGCAGCTTATACGACATGCATTCACCATGTACTGTACATTTAATAGATCATTTAATTTAACTACTTCATAATTACATTATTGTTGACCATCAGAAGAGGAGATACTGTCTACCAGAAGTTGTTGTATGTGTGTTGAACTTCTTTTGCACTGTACGTAGTAGACAACCGTGCTAATCGAAGGTGCGGGGGAAGGACGACACTCTAAAGACAGAGTTGTTATAAAGTCATTCGTTTTTTAATGGTAACAGTACAGATTGGCTTTAGTGTTCTTGTGCGAAAGTTAAGAAGTGAGCTCATGTTTCCATGGAAAGCTGTTCTATTAATTAACACGTTCCGAGTGATGATATGCAGTTAGTCACACCTAGAGCAACTACATGGTAATAATGTATTGCAGTAGCATCTTTCGCCTTTGTAACTGTTATTTACAACCACTTGTGAGAAGAACGCACCTGGGAGTTTAGTAATAAAATAATTATCAATCGCACATGATATTAAAAATGTCATAGTACCAATTAACATTGGCATCACAGCAGAAATGTGTGTAATTAATAATCATAACAGCATAGCAAACGTGTGTAATCGGCTTAAGGAACATTATCAAGTGTGTCATTGATTTAGTCGTACAATCATGTGAATGTTTAGTTGGCCAACATTAGCTCTTGTTATGGAATAAAGCTATCATCCATCCATCTCCATCGGCTTGTCTGACTTCGGGGTCGTTGGGATGCCGGGCTGGCAGCTCTGGTGGTGCTCTCCCTCCACCTTGCCCGCTCCTCACCCTCACCGATCGGCTTGCTGTGGTTCGAGCTCACCCACACGGCACTGTTCTGTTGGGTGCCCTCCCCTCATTCTCGTCCCCCAGTTGGCACCCCCCTTGTTGGTGCCACTGCGTGCTGAGGAGTTCAGCTTGCTGGATCTATCGATGTGCCCGCGAAAAAACACGTTTCTTTTTTGTTTAATTGAGCCACAGCTATTATTTGTTTTGCTGTCCTGATTTGGTGGTAATTGTGCCCCATATATATGAATTAGTTAAGTGTGCTGGGCATGGATTCGTTCCAGCTTTAAGAAGCATTTTCTTTTAAATGCATTTATTCTTATTTCATCTTCACCTGACAGAGTTCATGTTTCCAATCCAAACAAATACAACTGATTTCACTAATCTCTATACGCATGTTGATATGTTAAACACCTTTCTTTTCTATATGGTGAACATAGACGCAATGACTGTGGTTGCTGTTGCAATCCTGGTCTTTACTTCTCGATTGCTCCAATGTATTGCAAGCAGCTGACTACTTATATTTATGCGAATTTCCATACGGTTATTAGAAATTCCCATCACCATACAATTTCTATTCTTATTACTAACTTCTATCCCATATGGTCCTGGAATTTTATAGTTTTGTAGGATCATATAGGTATTCCGTTCCAAAGATATATCATCAATGTCACCCTCATGCAAAACCCTGTCAAAGGCTTTTCCTGATGTGTAAGCAATTGTGGTAGAATGTTTTTTTATGTTCTGCAAATTTGCAGATGAAAAATTGGCTCCTTCCCTTTCTAAGGCCAGCCTGTTCTACTCGTATAAGGTCCGCTTGCGGCTTTAGTCTGGTAATAGGGACTGAGTATGAACTTGCTCGATTGATTTATGACGCTAATTGTTCTGGAATTTTGTATGTCCTCTCCTTAAAATATCTTGTTTCTGGAAGTGGGATTAATGACAGAACAGGTCTATTCGGACGGCTATCTTTCTGTCTGCCAGATCTGGTTTTTCATATCCTGTAGGTGTGTATGCATCTATTATTTGTTCTCCTTGTTTCAGGAGTTCTGCAGGTATATTATCAATGCCACCTGCTTTTCCTCTTTAGAGGTGTTTAACTGCCTCTTCTACCTCTTCTTTTGTTATGGGTGGGTGATCGTCAACAGAGCTGGGACGTTTGTTTGATTAGGTTAAACATTCAACAAAAAGTTTTAATCGACTACTTTTTTCGTGGTAGATTGCTCGAGTCCCTTGACATCCTGTCTCCTGAAGGCAGGAACCCCCTTACAAGCCACTCCCAATGCCCTGCCTATCACCTCCTCCTGTGCGGTGGCGCGCACTCAGATGAAACTTATCATCGAACAGTTTTTTGTGTTGTCTGATTAGCTGAGTAATCGAACCAATACTCCTCTGAGTAATTACTCACTGAAATTGTCCATAGCCCACCTGTGAGTGTCATCTGTTTGCACTTCTGGTTTTCGGAGTGATGTAAGCACACCAGGATTAGTATTGATTTGCTCCTTCCTTTCCTGAGAGTTATAACTTCAGTAAGTGTGTTTTTGTTCATCGTTTGTAACCTCTATCCTTGACTAGATATTATTTGTTAGTTCTGTAGCATTTGTTTGAAATCAGATCTGTGTTTTTTCTTAATGTTTAGTTTTTGCTTTGTTCTTGTGGACCTCAGTATTTGTTGTTATTGTCCTTTAACTTATATAATTAATGTGTTCGTCTCTTTCTTTCATCAAACTCTGGTTTGAATTCAAATCTCATTTATATTGGAATAGTACAAGACAACCGATGCGGCTCAATTAAGTTTGTTGGTCTAATAAATGCGAAATATTGAGTAAGGCAAAGGTGAATTTCCAGGGTTCATTAATAATGATGGACTTGTACAGACACTAATGTGTTCATTGTAGTTAATTGAATGATTGATAGTATTTCATACAATTCGAATTAGCTTTATTGGCCTCACCTGAAGAGTGTGGGCTCCCTAGTGGTGGAATAAGACCTAAACTCTGCATTATATATGAGAACAAGGAGCCCCGGAGGAATGCATTATTGCTATGCTATTGCGTCGCAAATTAAATGCACAAATACCTAAGGTAGATTTTGTCATGTAAATATAATAATGTATTGTACAGCTGGCTAACATAAATATGGATATGGTCTAGGTTTAACAGCAAAAAACTTATTCATATATGAATTAAATACACTTTAAAAAAAAAAAATAAAATGTGCTTAGTCACTGGTGGTGACCGGCACAATGAACGTTTTGTCTCACTGTTCCTCTCGTCCACATCGTCAAGGTGCCCTCCTGATCAAATGAGAGGCCCAAAGCCAGTGCTATGAATTCCACATTTGCACGGTCAGGGCCAGTCTCTTCATACAATAATATATACAGTCTGTTCTCACTTTATAGACCTTCGATGGATGATGGGCTGAATGAACCCACGACCAATATGTCCACCCTCAACATGAGTTTGAGTCGCATGGCCCAACAATGGCACCACCCGGCACAGGTATCCATTCTACTTTACAATTGCAATTTGGATTAAAATAGCATCCAAATACAATTGTATCTTAGGGTTTTAAGTGATGATGTTAAATTGGAAACAATTAAATGTAATCACACAAGTCACATCATTCAGGTGAACATGTCATAATTCATGGACAAAAAGGAATAATCAAGCAGTATCCTAATAAATAAATATATAATTCGCTCACGATCAGATGACACAAAAAAAATAATTTTACGTAGAAAAAAAGACTGCCATGCATAGGGAAAGGAAAAGAGGAAGCTATTGAGATGGTGGAGGAAAGGAGTGAAGGTTGATGGGGGCTTCAAGAGAAGGGTTGCTGGAGTGCAGCAGCGTGCATGAAGGGGGGGGGGGGAATAGAGGAAGGTGAGTGGGGAGAGGTATGCAGGAGAGTGAGTCTGGAGATGATCTTAAATATTCTCAGTGCAATTTCAAAATGTGTCCACGGTTGGTTTGGAAGCCAGTGGAGGGAATTGAGCACTGCATTGGTGTGATGTGGTCACATTTCCATGTATGTATGTTGAATTTTTTCGCACCGACAAGAAACTTAACACACAAAAAGCAGTTCTGAATAAATACATTTTGAATCTAGATGATTTAAAAGTGCATAGCTCCAGTGGCCTACTAATATCGGAAGGAAGAGCGTTTCAGGTGGCCACAGAAGCGCATTTGAAAGCACGCAATGCAGTGACTTTCCTTGTTTGATGGCAAGGGTGCGGATATAAAGTCTGGCAGTGGTATTTTGGATCATCTGCAGACAATTATCTGAGCGCTGGTACAATAGGTGAGGACATGTGTCCACCATTACACACATCACATATCATGGTGGGCAATGCCTCGAGCTTCATTTAAATATCGGACATGCACAGTTATCTCGGGGACTGATGAAGCTATTGATAATATATTGTTTGTGCCGGTGCGGTGGTAACGTGGCGTTTGGCTTGGGAAGGTTGTGTTTCGAGAAGTGGTGCCCATCAGGGCTTGAGGCAACAAAAAAAGCTGCAACCTACTGCTTCTTGGCAATTGGGGTGCTATTTGAGATGCAATGTGCAGCCTGCGAGATAGTGATATTGGTAAAGAAGAAGTTGTCATATGCTTTCACACTATATTTTACAGGCTTGGTTATCTGCAGTGCGCTATGGCTTCTATTCGTGCTAATCTTCCATATATAGTTCTGTATGCACACGGAGTAAAACAGCGCCGGCCATGTGCTGCTGTGGTGAGAGTCCGGCTCGCAAGGGTGCGAGTTCAATCTGTAAATGGAGGTTAGTTCCGAAATTCCTCTCTTTGACATCAACACAGCAGTATGTGTGAAGTGATTTACCACCCTCCACTCACGCAATTTTACGAATTGTAACAAGCCGGAGTTATGATTCAAGTTATTCACATTTTTTTCGGTCAAATTTTTTACCATCTTGTTTTGCATTTTTCTTAGTTTTGTTATCTCTTATACAGGGTGTCTAAGTATGAAAGAGATTGGTAGTTTAGGGTGTCTAAATGAAAGATAATTGTATCCTATATGTAACATAATCATATACTCGAATTCGGATAAAGCATATATGATTGACTATTAAACTCACAATTAAATACTTGTATTGTTAGCATAAAACATAATTTCAATCAATGTATAGTTACATATATGAATAAAATAGTAAATAAAAAATAAGAAATGTAACTTACAGCCCTTTGTTAAGCGACTGCTGGATGAAGGCCTCCCTATGCCATGCGAGTCATGGGGGTTGTTTCACCATACTTCTCTACTGTTCAGCTATAACTTCCAACTGATGTTAGCCATGGCTGGAAATCAAACCTAAACCATTTGGTTTATAGCAGAATGTACTAACCACTGCACCATTGCTCCGTGCCATTAATAATAATAATTTATATCTCTTTGTAATTCCATTCCTGGGACACTAATGCTAATTATACCCCTTATTATTATTCGGGAAGTTATTTTTGATCCCCTGTGTTTTTGTCCAGGTTCCCACATTGGGGTGTAGTTGGGTCAATTCCGTTATTGTGATCTTGGCACATTGGAGAGAAATGCCATGTATATGACAGGATAACAATCAACGCTGTACATGAAAAGATTTCAGAATCCATTATTTTGTACTGGCCACCAGCAGGTTTGACAATTTCACAAATCTGCATGGCCCACCAACATTTGCCTCTAAAGCACTGGCTTCAAAGGCGTTTGCCTTTATGCCAGACAAGCGTGTACCAACTTGTCGTGGGCAAGTCAACAGTGGTTGTCCTATGGAGTGATAGACCCCTGCCATAGGAATGTGGAATTTTAACCATTGGCTCAAGACTATAAACTGTGTGTATACACACTGAGTGTAATACAAGTACAGTATTACCCTCGGCTGAGTATACAGGGTCGTTTGACAAATTTTACAGAGAAAATTATTAATAAACACTTGAGATGCAACGGTGTATAATCAACATCAGTGGCAGCAGCAGCAATCAACAATCCACTGCTGCACGAATCTTCTCAGTGATGCAGTAATCCCATGTCCACATATCTGAATCATATGCCATAGCGGGAAGTACGCATTCTTTATGACAGATACTTCCAATGACAGTTGCATGGAGGAAAGCATCACATAATATAATCCAGGCACATGAATAATTAATATATATTTATTTTTTTATATAGATGTCTCATTCTTTCAACCACCTGCACTGGCCAATTTGGTGAAGTATGGTAAAATAACTCTTCCCCTGGACTTGCAGGCTCTTGGGAAGCCCTCATCCAGCGGTGAATTGATTAAAGGGCTGTTCATTTAAATATAGATGTCCACACTTCTGAATATAGTACTCCACAGCATTAATTCCATTCTGCCAATTCGTCGACTGATGAGGATTATTGTCAGCTGAATGGGTTTTACTTTTGTATATTTCCTGTGCGATTACATTAAACACCGCGACGACAATCACCCAACAAACCCTCAACTTCCAAAGCTCTCTCCAAATCCCACACGATGCAAAATTAATTAGTATTTATACCGAACATTCTATTGTACCAAAAACACCTCTTGCATAATAGTGCATGTGCTTAATCTGAATGCCATTTCGCGGGATTGCTGCTTTGATATGATTTACAGCTCGGAACTAAATTCAAATCCTGCAGATTGTATCATCCGTAAAGGCAAACTACCGCGTAAAAATACGTTTTTTTATATTTGCAACAACGGATAAATTATAAATGCAAAGTGTGCTGTTAGCTGCAATGCACATAAAAACGTGCATACACAGTGGGACAATGTGAGTTTAGTTTAATAGGGACTAAGGTTTTCCAATGCGTGTCTAGTGTAACAGTTTGAACTTTCAACGAAGGTTAATGCTCGGCCACGAAATTGCAGCGTTCATTTTCTTGGAAAACCCATTTTATATTTGGGTTCAGATGGTGTCGGGAAGCGTTTGGGAGCTTAATGCTGTAATTTACAGATCAGAGATTGTTTTTCTCTGCTGAGAAAATATATTATGGTTGATTTAAAATGTGAAAAAAGCATTGGGGAAACTAAGCGACATGTCTCGGACCGTGTTCGTGAACATAAGGCAGATCTGAAACACGGTAGCACCAATACCTTGGCCGTGGCTGATCATTGTTTCAATGCGGTGGGCTCACACGAAATGTATTTCTCTAATACGAAGGTACTTTGCAAACCCACTGGCTATCAACAAAGATTTGTTCATGAAGCCATCCATAAATACAGACACAGACAATTTCAACCGAGAGGATGGGTACAAACTGAGCAATCATTGGCAGGACGTTATCAACCAGTTTAAGTCATAACTGGCTGTGATGTTCCCATCCTGCCACCTTCCGAAGTTAGTTGTTCATTAAGAGGTTCACACTAACACAGCCACTTCGCGCGCCGACCTAGAGGTTGCGGCTCTGCGATCCTCATTAACATGCTAATCTCTCCCATTAACATGCTAATATCTCACATGAACATGCTGATATCTCACATGAACATGCTGATATCTCACATGAACATGCTAATATCTCACATTAACATGCTAATATCTCACATGAACATGCTAATATCTCACATGAACATGCTGATATCTCACATGAACATGCTGATATCTCACATGAACATGCTAATATCTCACATTAACATGCTAATCTCTCACATTAACATGCTAATATCTCACATGAACATGCTAATATCTCACATTAACATGCTAATCTCTCACATTAACATCGCCACCTCAGCTCGCTCGCCGTGGAGGCCGCTCAACGATCTTACATTAACATGCTCATTTTCACCTGGCAGCCCTTTGATTGGTGGAAAACCAACCACCGTCGTGGTTGCTGCCCACCACTTACATTATCATTGGCTGCTGACATTTGGGCTACGCCCATTTGAAACCTTTATAAACAGTTTGCTTTTAGAAGGTAACCCCTTTTTCCTGATGATGACCACTTATGTTGCGATCGAAACGTTGTAGTTTTTTGTTATTTTCTTTGAACCTATCTACGTGACTTTACTGAAAGATTATCATATGATTGATGTATAGCCCACGCAGAATGTGTGCAGTGAGTTTGCTGTCACTTGTCAGATGCGCACGGAATGCACCCAATCTCCTCAGACTTCAGAAGCCAAGCAGGATTGAGCCTGGATGGTGCTCGGGTGGGTGATCACCATGCAGAGCGGGTTGTTGTTGTCGGCTGCTGCAGGGCTACATTGTGGTAGCAGACAGCAGTGCAGGAAAATCAATTATTGTACTGTGCTATGATCCCACATTTATTTATTTCGCCTTCACCAACCCACACTGCCCAGCGTGGTGAAGTATATTCCGTGAAGTATAGTCCGTGAACCCCCACGACCTGCATGGCATGAGGAGGTCCTCATCCAGCAGTGGATTCACAAAAGGGATGTTCGTGTGCATAGAGTGTGCATATGTAACTACTGTATCAGAGACCTACTGACTGACATTTCGCCAAACATAAAATATTCTGACCAAACTCCAGCTGTAGGTGATTGCTTATTACCTTTACACGAGGATTTCAACTGTCTGCCAATTTATATTGTGCCAATGTAAAACACTTGCACAAGGTGTATAAAATATTCCCTGCAAAAAAAACTGCCTTCGCTGACAGAATTGAAAAACAAGAAACACTTTTAAAGTGGTGATGGTTGTTATAAAACATGAAAGGAAACGCATACCACGCTGATTACGAATTCGCTCCCGACGCCTTGCGAGGACTCCTCATTATTGACTCATTTAAATTTGAGCATTCAATATTTATGCTGCCTGGAGCCATCGCGTTGTGAGCCATGCATTAGATTTGTAATGTTGACCCCCGCACGTTTCACGCCGGGAACAAATGCAGGGAGTGCGGAATCTACCAGGGCAAGAGATTTAATCGACCTGTGGTCGGGTTTTCCTCATGACGCTGAGATTAACAATTTGAAACTTTATTGAGGTGAGCCACAGGATCTTTAAAGTCTGCCAAGCAGATGCAACCCCTGTGGAATCCATCTTGTAGACTTGGGTTCTCCGATTACTGATGCGGTGGATTACTCTACCGACTATCGGTTGGATTCCTCAACTGAACGGACAGCACAAAAACATATATTTTTTAAAGGCTCGCATCTCTTCCCACATGTGCTGCTGAATGTGAAGTAATGGGAGGGGCTTAGTCACGTCATCGACGTCAATTACGTCAAGTTGGGCCTGGTTTTTTAGGGGGTTTCTCGTCTTCAGGAGGCAGGATGTGGGAGTGGCCACCATTTTCCAAGTGGCCTGAGTAATTTTGACCACAAAGCCATTGATTACAATGTTTAGTCGAACAACTGAATTGATTGGCTTATCCACCCAGTCTCTTTTGCAGCATTAAAGTCAAGTCAAAGACATTTCCAGCTCAAATGTGAATTGAGGCATTAGTGCTCATCTGCTGTTTACAGCCCTGAGCCCATGGTGGACGATGGGCTGAGTAAACTCCCAATCTGGATATTGAACTTGCGACCATTCTATTAGGAGGTACTCACTCCCACCTCAGTGGTCGGTGAGCTCACCAGCGAGTTGACAGTTTTACTCTGCAAGCTGCTGCTCCGTCGTTTCTGTGGAAATTATCAGGTAGGCAGCTCGCTTTTAGAGAGATCTTAAAAACCAGCGACGATTGGTCTCGGATTATAATGAAATGCATTTCAGATTCTAAAATGACCCGCAACTAAATTGCAAAGCTGTCCCTGGGTAAATACAGATTTCTGGGTCTGCCCTGCAAAATGAATAATGAACCTCCAAGGGCTCGCACATGAATACCGTGCATTAAATGACTATTATTCTTTAATACGATGCAGGGGCACTTAATTGACCTCTGATCCAATAGGGAGAGAATACTTCTTGACCTGAGAACCACCCGATTCATGCAGTGCTCTTCTGAGAGCCGCATACTTTCATGTGCTGGTGACATTCCTTCGCTCAAAAGTTAAGCAGGCTGCACAGCCCTCTCTGCCTTCCATCCCTGCATAACTTCTGCGGTCCAGTGCTCGGGCTACAAGGTCGTGCAACGGCTCCGAGTGGTAAAGATCTGGTCCGTTGGCTTCTGTTGAGTAGACGATTGTGGCACAACCTTTCCTAAATGAAGTGCATTGTTAATACAAGTGCAGTCATATCGCACCGCTAATTAAAATCTGTTGATGTGTGACACGCACTGTTCCGTAGCAGTCTCTCGGCAGAGCCTTGCCCTGCAGGACGTTGGGGTAAGGAGGTCAGAATTATCTATCGTAGGCTAAGTGTTTTTTTTCCTTCTCTCTTACAAGTCTCAACAGGTATTGATGTAGCATTGCAGTCATTATTCAGGTTGTATTTGGATTCTCTTTGTTTCTATCAGCCTTTTTTGAATTTGCGTCTAAATGTAGAGCACAAAAGAGAGTGGTGTTTGTCAGCATCGGTGAGCACTTTTTTTCTTCTTCAGAACTCTTGCTTTTAGATACATTTTTGTTTTCGAATTATAGAATTAAGTGTTGCAAATATATCGTTGGTTACTCAGACCTGGTAATAATTAGGGACTGAAACGGTCCACCGATGAAAATTAAGTATTGACTTCATGATACATGGCAAATAATAGATTCTGCTTGATTATGAAAACGAACAGCAAATCCATCACTTGTTACGTGAATGCAATGTACTTATTCAGCAAAGGGAGATGGGCAATGTGATGGAGCCGGTAACCACGGTGTAGACAAAGGACGTGCAGCGCAGTGGAGACGCCACGAGAAACACACTGGAGAGGCAGCAGTGCACAGAAGAGAGTGCAAAAATAGAGAAAAAAACATTCGGTGCACATGAAAAGAGGACAGAAAAATGGCACTGTAATTGAGACATGCACTCTAAAAATAGACGAGATAAGAGACCGTGGACAAGGCAGGACACTAAATAAATAAATACAACTATAGCGCACATCGGAGACAAAAGCACAGTCCAAGGTGGTGCAATTGAGACCTGAGAGAAGCAGGAGGCATACAGTCGGGCTCCACTCTCTCACCAGACGAGACGCAGGAAATGAGACAGCAGGGAATACCGCAGGCCAAAGTGCAGCTGGAGCATTGGTTTGAAACTGGTACATTTAATTGCATTCTTTGCTACCAAATTCACTTGCAATGAGTTTATTCTGTAGTCTTTATTACTGCCATTAACCATGTAAAAAAAACAATTAAAGTCATGAAAAAAATGCACTGCTATTGACTAACATTTTTTAAAATAAATATTATATATATTTTATTCAAGAATTATCAATGCCATGCCTTCAATAAATATAAATAGTATTAGCTCTAATAATTATATGAAACAATGTCCTGCTCTTGTCAACCCACTGTTGATTGAAAGCCTCTCAGCACTGCCAGGCATGGGGGTTGTTTGACCATACTTCACCATGCTTATTGCTGTCTAGAGTCATCACACCGAATAGGATTGCCACCTCGGAGCTACAAAAACCGGGACGCATCTCTAATGACAGAGTGACACCTGCTGGCCTGGAAGGGGAATCACGGATACGGGCATGGTCAAGTACCAACCAATCAGAGAAGGAGGTGTATCTGGGGCAAAGGTAACAGGTGGGGTTAGCCGAGATACTCCGGGAACCTGCTCGAAGGTTCCACGAGAGGGCGTGGCCGGAGGCGGGGCCTGGCCACGCCGGGGGGGTGGGGATGTAAGGGGGAGCGGCCTTGGGGCTCAGGACTCGTGTGGAGTCGTGGGTCCTGGCTGCGTCGCTGCTCGCCGACATCTCTCTCCGTCGTCCGGCCACGTGGAAGATCTCCTGCGTTGTTTCCATTTCCGTCATTGTCACGCCGCCAGCCAGTGGTGTACCCGAGTTAGGGAGAAGGGACCACGCCGAGTGATCGGCTGTGTGTAGCCAGTAGAGACGTTAATACTTCGTGTTGTACTCGGTGTGAGAAGGAATAAGTATTGGCTTGTGTTGTGCCCAGTTTAGTAATAAAGAAGAAGTACCATCGACACAACGTGTCGCGGAAGTCGCTCATTTCACATCATAGGAAGACTAATATCTCACGATACAGTATGAGGGGAACACTACATCTAAATGCATTGTCTTTAGTGCTGTATTATTGTTACACCTTTGACAAAATCTGAGACTTTTAATGTTCAGGGAAGACTTACAGATTTCCTGGGGCTGTTACCTCAAAAAGAGGATCATCCTGTAAAAATCAGGACAGGTGTCATCCTAGCTGTCCATAGTTTTAGGAGGCTAGAGAGCCAAGTGATAAGCACTCTTTCCCTGATCCATATTGCATGTTTGATATCTGTAAAACCTGTAGGGATTTGAGATGTATTACCGAAGTCCACCGTCTGCCATGAAGTAGACATTGAGAGATCTAATTACATAAATAACAATAGTTGACCAATATGTGCTTTCGTTAGAGCTCAAGCCCTTAATTTGAAATATTTGGCCATGCAATCTGCAAAATATTACAAAATCTCATTGTTTAATTTCAATGTTTACCTTGTAAAAGGGATATATTGTATTACAGTAGGTCTTCACATTATCTGAAATAATTCACCTGCAACTGCTAATTTAGCAATTCCAGACATGACTGTACTTTATCATAGATTTGATATTTTAAAAAAAATAATCCTTGTTGGTCCCTTTTAACCGTCACAATGGCAAGACCGTCTCTTGATTTTCTCATGCAGAATTCTGCTTAAATCAAATTATAAGGAAGCAAAATAAAGGAATGGTCGTAATTGCCATGTCATAATCCTTACAGCAAAGTCAAATTAATTAAATTTTCCTGACTTGATTGAGTTTTGCAGGCTGACAGTAAAATGCATTTTTCAGCGGTCATGTGCAATCGGTGCAGGCTCTATTGATTAAAACTCTGGCCACTTTCCCATGACCATTTGGTGTTCTCTCTTTAGACCTTTGCAAGTGCCAAATGGCTGCATGACTGCGAGTGGTGTCAGGATTTTGAAAACAGCCCAGTGCTGTATTTGGAACTGGCTGAACGTGCCACGTTAATGCTCATGAAGATCGGTTCGGCGTCATAAGATGACACACGAGCAATTGCAGCATCTTCCCATTGAACACAAAGTGCGTCGTATTTTCGTGATGAGCTTTGCTGTGGTATGCTCCCGCTGGCCATGATAATGAATCCATGCCCACAGCAGAATTAATTATCAAGCCCAACCGCATCAGCCTGATTTAGAGACAATTACATAATACATGTTTCTAATATTAACTTAATCAACTAATACATGTTTTGGTATTATTATTATATACAAAGCCAAAGATGCTCTCATAGCCTACCTTCCTATATCTACACACATGATGTGTTTATTATACATAGGAAATACGCTTACACGGAACTTTAATAAAATATACACATGATTGTTGACATGGCAACAACTTTCTGTGCTCTTACACAAAGGTATTTTTTCACATTTACACAGATGGATATTGCCATGGTGCAAAGGTTATCACACTCTACTCTGGTTGCCGATTCGATCTCCTGGCATGTGGTGAGGTAAAGTGTGATCACTTCCAACTCTTCCAAGATGTCTGGCCTGACGTGGAAGAGTAGGCCTAATACCTAGGCCTTTCTGCCAGAAGTGACATTAACAGGACACTGCAAGGCTGCGCTTTATATTGTTTTACTTCTGTAGTCCAAAACAGTATATGAATAGGGTTTAAAATCAAGTCAAATGTTACATCCACCTTTCCTTTGTCGCACATGTGCCCCCTGTGTGCAGTAGTAATTGTGTGACGATTCATCCCTTTGAGGCATTGCCACAATTTGCGGTTGCAGTCCGATCCAATAATTGTTGATTTTCTTTTATTCTTGTGGTAAAGATTGTGTGGCGACCTGTCACAGCAGCAGGGGTCACATGAATGTGTCGGCTTGAGTTCGGTGTTGGGTGGACTGCGACATTGCAGCCTTCATCCAGCATTGGGCTGATCACGGTTGACGAATTCACTCGTTGATTATAAATATGCACACATAAACAGCAACACATTTTTTTCACTGAATGATATTCGAATATGAATTTCACATGAAATAAGTTTTCGACAGGACCTTAAGTAATTGTACAAAGCATATCCATGTAGTAGCTTGTTTGTTACTTTGTGTAATTTGCAATGTTTTTGCTGTTGCCATATACATAACTGCTTAATGTGTGAATGCTTTCATGTCTAGCATTTTAATGAGTCATGAACAAAATGGTTTGGTGTAACATTGCTCGCTCTGCGATTGGCGTGAATGTTGCTCGCTTTAAACCCAGTCTGTTCACGTTTTCAAACCTTGGGCACTTTTCTGACTAATAGCAAAGGTGGCTTCTGTGATACGTCTAGCACAGTGGGATTTTATTTTTTTCATATCCTTTCACATTGAATAACTTACATATCACCCTCGACATTGGCCTAATACGATTTTATTTTCATTTTAATACAACCCCGCTGAAGATTTTCAATGCATTCCCACGAATGTGTAAGCCGAAGTGAATGGTAATGCAGAAAGACGGCTGTTAAATTAATTCCAGATGAAGATAGTTTCTCTCTGCATTGCAAAGCGGTGATTTTTTTTTGCGTTGGACTCTGCTTACCGAGGAATGCAGTGAAAGTGCCTGGATCCCGACATCATCAATATCTGTTATGCACACAGTTCAGGAGTTCAAAAGTAATTTTAGTCGATAGCACCGTTGCTTTGAAATATTTGTATTCAACATGCGGTGACATATAAATATGGCTTCTGGAATTTTTTTGAAATTGCTGATGTACGTGTGTGTGAACAATGGTCCTACTTACGCTGGTGACTTTTTGAATTTTGTCCAGGAGACTTCACAAATCCGAGATGTCGTCCCTTCTTTCTGCAAAGTGTTCTTGTACTCGGAATGGTGACAAATTGTTTTTGACCTAATCTTATTTTTCTTCATCCTAAGGCCACACTTTTTGTGCGGCATTAGTTTAGACTTTAGAACACTGAAGTTTGGCTATAGCCTCAAATACTTTCTTTGGCTTACGTGGCATTGCGTGTCTGCTAAGACATGCTGCTGAGGCATGGGGTTGGTGGATAGTGCAGAGCTCTTCCTGCTTGTGAGCTTTTGGCCTTTTCTTCAGCAACGATAGTTTCCTTCCACGTGGCAAAATACTTGATCGGGAATTGGCTGGATTTCCCAATGCTGGACGCTGCGTAAAACATCTTGTCGTAAAACTGTTCTGGATGAAAAACAGCTGTCTTTAAAATATTAGAAATGTTGTCTTTAATAAGCGTGCAGTTACGATCACTTCACCACCCTTGCTGCTGCCCACTTGTAGTGTATATCTGTCACGTGGCAATCTGCATTATTCTGCTGTTCTTTGGCCGACGGTGAAGGCAGTAATTGCTGACAGTCCTCCGCACACATTTAGCTGTGGCACCAGCACATTGTAGTGTATTATGTGCAGTGTAACCTAATTGCGGTGCGCTGTGTCCCTTTCCAAAGGACGGCGTGCTTTTTTAGCAACGTCCCTGCAAATGCATTCATCGGGATGGACACAAGGTGTGCATGGAGACCTTGGAGAATGAGTTTGCTAAGACCTCTGGGCTTCCAGACATGCCATTTATGAAGACATTAATTCAATTATAATGAGCAAATGAATATCTTACAGAGCCAGGTAACAACAATACCGTTTTGGTTTCACTCTGTGTCAATAAATGGGTGATACTCAATATGGTTACAGACATTTGTAAAGATGTAACTGATCTAAACACCTAAACATCTGGGCAAGTATGAAATAATATTTTTTATACCAAAAGAAATTCATATGTAAAAAAAATTGGTAAGAGTAATATGCAGGGGTTGATTGGTGGAGCATTGGTTGACACATTATGAACCCAGAAACCTGAGTTAGATGGTAAAATGCTGAGCGTTTTACCAGTGTTCAAGGCTATGCAGGGCATTGACACCGTGACAGGCTTTAAAAAGCCAAGGATTTTCAGTTATTTTGGGTCACACCCCATTGAATATAAAAAATGCTTTTCTGCCTGGAGCCTCAACTCCTGTTGCCAATGCATTTGTTCTAGTGACGGGTGCCAAACTGTCATAAATACATATTCACGCTCGCACATTCGCACGCAATGCCATCTCTGCAAACTAAAACCACACCTGCATGTTAATAGAGAACCTGTGTACACACACGCACGTTAGGACACGTAAATAAACCCAAACACATCATGCAACGCACACACTCCGATTAAAGTCTGCATGCATACCACTAGCTACTATATGCTGATATGCATACATTTAAGCTGATCTGAAATTAAATCGTGAAGCATACACTAAAACTTATAATATTATAGATTAAATAAATGTCACCCATTCTCAATCTACAAATGTCTGAATGCCTTCCCATGGCATGTTGGAATGCTCGCAGTGGACATGAGTTCACATACAGACCCGCAGACTCGCACATAGACCCATAGTCTTGCCTATAGATTCATAGACTCGCACATAGACCCCCACATAGGCCTGTAGACTCGCCTATAGACCCGCCTATAGACCCATGGACTCAAGAAGTGCTCCACTGTTGCGATACACCACAGTTGCATTTGCATAATTATTTTATTTTCCATTTGTGGAGGTGATTGCACATGTCGTGTCCAGTTTGGATATTCGATGTCAGACTTCCCACTGCTTGCTAAAGCAGTGCGCTTCTGATGTGCTGGGTGGTGGGATCTGTGTTCAATCGTTTGTTTTTGGTGATGGCATTCTCCCCAATGGTTCCTCCAACAGTCCACATCTATTCAGCAACAAAGACAAAGATCCCCCGTGTAGCCTTAACAGACTGTTGGGTCGGGTGCTGTGAGCGATCACCTTTGAAGGCCGACATAGCACACGAGGGGGTGAGTGGCCAGCGACACGCCCGGCCACCTTTGTCTCCTCGGTGGCGATGTTTACACACCGCACCAGGTGCTAATTTGATGCTGAGTCGACCTAGGGGAGGCCCAGGACTGGTTCAGATAATTGTCACTGGCATTAGCCGAGAGTGGGATTTGAATTCGGGTCTCCGGGCTTGTAACGCAGCGCGCTCTCCACTCATGGAAACAAATACATGCACACATATGGCTGTGCTCGTCTTCCTAATAGTCGAGAAGTAGGACAGGGGTCAGTTGCATAAAACCTTAAGTGGAAATCTCCCTTGATTGACAATGGTTTATATAAGATTCACGGGAACTTTGTAGTAAAGTTGTTTTATGCGACTGACTGCAGATGCCCAAGTTGGAACTGACTGTACTGCCCTTTCTGCTCTTCGGGAACTCTTCCGACAGCGTAGTGCTGTCAATCAGATGCCAATACAAACCTGTGGTTATCGAAGAGAGTTGAGAGTGGATGAGTCTGTAAGAGCCGGTAGGTAAATCCTCTTAACGTGAGCAAACCCCTGCATCATAAGCCGAGTGAGCATCACAGCGTTCTCACATTGTGGGGGATGCACCATTGCTGTGAGCATCACACAACGTTTTGCGCTGTGGTGACGTCACTCTGCACCACTGCTGTGAGCATCATGTCAGTGGTCAAATTTGCAGCCAAAACGTGAATTAATTAGTTCTACAAATTAGGCCTTTTTAAATTTAATTATAATTTGATGTCTTGTGAGATGCATTTTAAGAGGATGGCTCATTTAAATTCAGTGTCAATAAAACTGACACTTCAAGCCACAAGTAGACATTTCTGATAGATAAATTGCTAGTTCTAGCACGTGGTTTATTTTATGATTCCACTTTGCCATCTTTTATAATATGCTTTCATACAGTTCCATTAAGAGGTTTGAATCTCTTCAATGATTACCAAATAACAGCTGCACAGGCGCCACACTTTGGATGTTGGGGGTCCCCTTCTAATGAATGGCTTTCAATGGGTGCTGCGTAGATTGCAGATGAGATGCAACCTTCGCCCCCTCACTGCACGGGTAAGAGGAGTTGTGCTCCACTATCATATTGAATCTACACCACTGCCTACAGACTCTGGCCTGAGCCTGCTCTTCATTCTTAACTGTTTATTAAAATGTTCTGTCATCAACTTATTTAACATCTATGTCCTTTCGTTGAATGGAGGAATGAACTGTAAAGTTCAGAATGTTGTGGGTGGCTCTTAGCCAAACACCTGCGACATCCGCAGTGAACGCAACCCTGCGAAACCACCACCTTCGTTCGTATCCCCCGTTTACCAAAAGTAGCTTGCCTTCTAGCACTCCGTTGTCGTCATCGTCGTCGTCCGCCAGTGCTGTGAACGGTGGTTGCCGGGACGTGGCCTCGCCGTCGTGGGCTAGCGGTGACCTCGCCCACCAGCTCTGGCTGCTGCTTGCTGGGAAGCGGGCATGGGCGTCTGCTGGTGTTGTTGTGATTTGCCGGGCTCCCCAACTCCCCCTGAGTGGTAACTAACTGGGCCGTAACAAAAACAAGGCGCGTGAACCCCACCCGTTGCCACAGCCGCAGTGTGGAATGTCACACTTCGTTCCATCACGCTCGTTCGTTAGAACACGTGTTCTTGCACGTTGCATTTTTATTATGCAACGACCGCATTCGTGATTGGTTGAAGCTGTATTTTTCTTGTTCGGGCCACTTCTGGCGGAAGGGCTTCCACGAGGGGATGATCTAGACAGCCCCTCCAGGGGGTATTTGGCCTCTAACTTGCTGGCCAAATGTCTTGAGATGTGGGACTCCCCACACTTTACCCCACTGCACGCCACCTGCCTATCGACCAGCTGAATGGTAATCCTAACCAATGAAAAGGAAAACCACATTTGTTCACTCGTCATCTGACTGTATTCCCCCTCACACATTCAGGATAACAAAATAAAGCAACCAACACTTGATTCGTTCACTTGCATTTGAAAATTACATTTTTTTTTTAGAAAAGACCTTTCCAATGTTATTCCATTTGTGCTTAATATAAAGTATCCGTTGTGAACTCTCACAGAGAAGTGCACCACTCTAGTGTTACAGAATACCCATGGAAGGAGCCGTCATATAATTACTTCTGACATCCCATGAGGTGACCTCTTATCTATATAGTAAGGGTCTCATAATGTTAACCCCTATGACCTAACGTTACTTAAAACTGAACTTCATACTACCACCAACGCAAAGTTTGCACTCACTCTAACCTTCGTGCTAACTCTCACACTGACACTGAGATTATAGGATGGCCCTACTTCACATCACGATTCATCACCATCGGCATCATCCTTCACCACGATCATTCCAGCGCCGGATGAAAGCCCCCCCCCCCCACAAGTTGTCACCATTGCTCACGATCCCACAATGCAGCGATCCTCCCCAGCATCCACACGCACGCAAGGCCATTTCATCGCTCCATGTAACATCTTGCAATACACCGACGAGAACACGTAACAATGTAAAGACGACCTCCCACTTCTCCTTTCTTCCATGTTCTTCCTCTCCCCCTTATATGACCTCTACCGCGATAGGGAAGCGAGCCCGGATGCCCTTGAATTAAGTCGAGGGTGGCATGGTGGCAAGATGTGAACTACCTCACCTGGTATACAGGAGGTCGTGGCTTTCGATCCCAAACCTGACACCTGTATATTTGGAGTTTGCATGTTCTCCCGTGGTCGCCACTTCGTTGAGCTATTACTTGTAGCCAGGTCGCTTCTGAAAAGGGATATAGCTCAGTGGGCCTTACCTGGTAAATTACACTTTTTTATAGTAATATAGATCGTTATACATTGTTGTTTTTCCTCTCCTTATGAAATTCCCACTGTATTCTGGGTCATTTCATGACAATAAAAACTTTTCTAAAAAAGTAATGACGAATGCGTTGGGAAGGCGAGGGGCGAGTTGCATGCAGAAGCCTCTTGCTCCATGAGCGACACTGGGGGCACGGGGGGACTGTTGAGCAACCGTGCCCTTGTAGGCTGAGCCTGGTGAGTGTGCAGGGCTGGGCAGTGCTCTCCCTCTTAACCTGTTTCCATCGGTGCTGCCAGCAACATGCACATCTGTCAGCCAGGGAGTGTCACAGAATTAAAACTTGTTGCTGGGTGTGTACCTTGGGAGGTCTCTGTGTGAATGTGATGACAATGGATTAGAAATAGTGTACAGTACAGTACTTGTAAAGAGTTTATTTTATGGTTAGGCAGACAGGCTAATTGTCAACCGTTCCAGCTGCACGATGTGTAGAATTTGTGTTCAGAAATAGACGTTATTGATTCTTGATGACAATTTTTATTATCTATTTTGCGCATGCAAGCCCTTAATAGTACTGCAGGTTTTGTTAGATTTTCAATGGTGCATCAATCATCAAATTACACAAATTATCTGCTTAGGTCCATCATGTTCTTGCGTGGAATATCTTAATTTCACCATTTTTCTCGTCCACTCATGCAAACTAGACTGTGACGATGAGCTCTCTCAACTTGTAAAAGGGTCATTTAATGTATTGTTTAATAGCCTGACAGGCAATCCACACTGTTGAATATACACAACACTGGGTGTGGATTATTACATCCCAGGAACCGTGGGCAAAAGGGCTTGTGGAGGTCTTTATCCATCAGTGGATTGATCATAGATAGTGTTAATGATGGTAACAGCACTGCCTATCCTAACATAAATTACGAATTTACAGAAATAGCCAAGCAATATAAACATGCAAAATGTGTTTTTTAAAAGCAAAGCTGCACATGAAGGTATGAATTTCTAACATCATTTGGTTGGAAAATTACGTGAAAAGTTTATAGGCTAAGCATTGTTTGTTTGGCTGCATTGTTATTATATTTTTACAGTCTGTTTCAAAGAGGCAGATTTTTTGTTGAAACAAAATGTTTTCCTGCCACATTTCCTGCACACTGATTTCAACGTCGTGTATGTGCCATGGCCTTGGTCAGAGATGGTAGTTAAATTTCGATTTAAAGCTTTCGTGACTGCAGGGATTCATATTCTTGGTTCTTTCAGTAAAGTCACATAGAAGGGAAATAATAAAATACAAAATTTTATTATTTTATTTCCCTTCTACTTTACTTTACCGAAAGAACCAAGAAGGGAGTTAGTTGGTCGTAGTAATATTACTGCCTGAACACACTGCTCCAGGATTGAATAATTATACATTCTCCAGAATTTACCAAAACATTATTGGGTGTCTCATCCACTTAGTTTTACAGTGAAATACGAACCTGAAAGGTGACAACGCCTTTGCCAATGTATTTCTGTGTTTTTATGTTGGTGAGTTAAGGTTTCATGACTTTCTATAATCATAATTTCAGTGAAATTGATGGTTACACTGCTGAAGCTGCCCAACATTCGTTCGTTCTCGTCTGTTCTGTCCCACGGCAAATATGGGGGTGTGTTTATAGAGGAACTTCCTGACAGGGTGCTGAGTTTGGTCACGTGACCAGGAAGTTCTGGGTTAAAGGTCTTTCAGCCAAGATGGCCAGCAAGGGGGTGTTAGCCATTACACAGAGTACAATATGGAGGCACAAATAGCATCACAGTAAAGACAGACTTCAAGAAGTATTGTCTTTTTACCTCGTTGAAAACATTGAAACTCGTAGAAAGTCTTTGATGTTCATTCATTAACTACTTGGATAGTGGTGCAACGCAGTGCACAGCGAGGCCGAGACATAGTTAATTGCATTATTTAATAATTAAATAACATTGTAAACTTGTAACATCCACAATATTCACTCACTCAAAAAATAGAGAATAATTGGAGGGTCAAGGAACCACGTACAAGCAGGAAGGCAGCCAAGCAGTGAGCTGGCACCAACAATTTTCCAAGGTCTGCTGTCTTCTATATTTTAAGGGGTTAACAGCCAATTATTGAGTGTTTACATTTGAGAGAATGCCAGAGCATTTTTAGAAAACCCACACCTGTGAAGGGGAAACACTATCCCATATAGACGAAAGAGGTGGAGTCCACATTTGCTGTACTGCATTCTCCTGGCGAACCAGGGTACGGCAACTTCGATGCCCACGGGAAGAGAGTTTCACACCATCTGTGTGTGATACACCAACCCTCGCTTCCGCAGTGCGGCATTCCAGGCAAGCGCCACCACCGCCTGGCTAAATGTATGATGATGAGGGTTACTTGATAAAGAAGAGGACAGATATGGAAAGATACAAATATTCTTAAGAAAATAATGAATACACAGAACTGTGTAAAACGATTCAGAAATGAAATTGGAGAACACATCATAAAATGTAATTAAGGTGTTGTAGCAAGTGGTGGGAGAATGAAAGCAGAACAATGTAAGGTTGGTGATTGGTAGTTACAACATTATAGCCTTCAGGGAAAAAGATGGAGAAATAACACATGATAGAGAGATACCCTTAAAACTAGTGTAAGAATTGTAGGCTGATTGCTACAGGAATGAGATACACATGTCCCAGGGGAAGAGGAGAGTTCACAGCATGAATCGAAGCGAAAGCTCCTGGACCAGATTGTACGTTTGTGGACATAATCAGAGAAGCGGGACCGGCTGTAATAAAATTGGGGAACCAAATGACTAAATCTTGATGTGAAGCTTTCGTGACTGCAGGAATCATACTCTTTGGTTCTTTCGGTAAAGTCACGTAGGTAGAAAAAATAATAGATCACGACGTTTCGATCGCAACACCAGCAACCGTCATCAGGTGTGAAACAAACAGCAGAACCACTGCTGACGTAGGAGAATTAGCTGCGGCAACAAGAGTTTATATAGCCTAAGTGGGCGGAGCTAGAGAAGGAATTTGTATGTAAATGTGAGAGATTAGCATGTCAATGTGAGATGGCCCAGCCACCGGAGGTGTGCCTATGAGAAGATTAGCATGTCAATGTCTGAGAGCCGGGTAACAGGAACAAAAAACCCTTAAGAGCAAGAGGTACATATGGTGAGAGAGACACACAGAGAGTCCGACTCTGTTATTTCCGACCGAAATAACCAAACAGTACAAATGACTAAATCTTTACGCAGAAATATGTGTGAATCATAGATTTATGCCTCAGAACATTTTTCTTTTCAAACAGTGTGACAAAACTGACTTGGAAGAATCTTAATTTTGGAGCTTTCATGACTGCAGGAATTATTCTTTGGTTCTTTCGGTAAAGTCACGTATAAAGATAAAATAATGAATTAAATAATAGCATACGACGTTTCGATTGCAACACAAGCAATCGTCATCAGGAATAAATGAAATAGCAACAAAAATCTAACCAGAAAACTATAGACAGACATATAAGCAGACAGATATCACCAAGATACATAGAGAGAGTAACACAGGTACAGAGAGGGAGATCTCCCTCTCTATACCTGATGATGATTGCTTGTGTTGCAATCGAAACGTCGTATGCTATTATTGTATTTATTATTTTATCTTTATACGTGACTTTACCGAAAGAACCAAAGAATGACTTGGAAGAATTACACTCCCATTTTCCTTTTGTGTCACAGACAAACATGAATGCACTGCTGTGGTCAAATGTGTGCATGACTGCGTGTTGGTGTCCCTTGACGTGCCTCACTGTCCTCACTGTCAAGTCGTGAATGCGTAATCTGTCAAACGGGATTCGGCGCTGTGCTCTCTGAACGATGTCCCATTATGCAAAAAAGCATTTTACGGGAATGAAATAAAAAAACAATAAATTACGCAAACATGAATTTGAAAAGACTGTGATGGACGATTATATGCAATTTAGACAACAAACTGCACTCGCACATAGCGTAGAAGGTAAAGGCCTCCAGCTGAAACACAGCCTGTAGCTTACCTTGTAGGAGAGCTTAAACTGATGGTGTGTGATTATGAGATAGATCTCTCTTCGGATTTGCCTTTTTAATGCGGGAGTTGCAGAATTTATGTAAATTCCATTTGCTCGTTCATGAACTGGAATAGAGCCAGGCCAACCTTTTATTTGACCCATAAGCTCATGGTGACCTTTTACAGTTTAAATTAATATGAGTTGCAATATTTATTTTCTGCTGTGGTTCTCATTCGAGCCCCTAGGGGATATTTCCCATGTTGGCTTCATGATGACATACGGTTACTGCAATTTTTTTTGTAGCCAGAAATTACTCCTGTGCTGCCGGCTACCAGTCATATTCTGTTTCCAAAATTGCTTTAATCCATGTACAATTTGGTTCAAAATTTCACAGTTCCCTCACGTATGTCAGAGCAATCTGCCAACACTACCAGATAATAGCTGGCGTTGTAACCACGTCACATTCGCATATCCGACCTGACCAAGTGTAACCGCTCCCACTAAGTGCAGTCCACGTGCACAGTGTAACTCATTTCCTACACACGTTCACACGTCTCACCTGTTCACGTGGCCGCCAATTCTTCAGTCCCCAGCGTTTCTGATATGCGATGTTGTACTGTACATCCAATATTAAAGCCCAGATCCATACCTGCTATGATTACATTTTCCCAGAGTTTGCCGTGCAAGGCAATGAGCTCTATTTAACGCAGTAGTGCATTGCACGAGTGTAAAATAGCAATAATAATAGTGTATTATTAGTTTGGCTCTTGAGAGACCCTCCAGAGGGTATTTTTCCACGCTGGCACGACATCTTGGAAGAGGTAGGAATCCCCACCAATTTATACTACTGGGCATAAATATGCAGGTGAATTAGAGAAAGTAATTTGCCATTAATTACAATTACAAATATGTGTTGCATGCGATGAACTGGCTTGTAATGTTTCCTCCAGTATATTGTTGTACGCATTTTAGCACGTGGGCCGGTGATGGCCTGGATTCTACACGGTTATGACATGCGCATCGTGGCGTGTGGCCTCCACATGCCCACATGGCCACGAGTGTCATGGCTTTGTGTCTTCATCCTAATGATTCAGGGCTGAGCCGACACCTTGCCAAGCGAGAGCCCTATCCTGCCATGGTCCAGTAAACCAATATCCACAGTTGCCTGCTAGCTTTCCATTAGCAACTGTGAGTTTCCAAAGCTGTATTCTGAAATGTTTATCCTCATACGGCGTGTAGCCTGCCACCACATCGCATCCGTGTAATGTTTGGTGGTACTGTAAACCCTCACGTTGTTGGGGCATGCGGTCCACGGCTTTGGAAACCTGGAGTGAAGGGGACGTTGAGTGGTGGCTGGACAACAACCCTGAGTGAGGGGCCCATGATATTGTTTGGCTTAGGTCCCAGTGTACCATTAGTACATGCTGGGTGATTCTTATTGTTTAAAATGCAATGTGTCTGACATCAACTCGACTTGCAATCACTGTCAGCCTGCTGTATTTTAAACGTTGTCCTCCGGGTTTTTGTTTGAAACGGTGGCTTTTTTTAAAAGCCTGCCTTTGCAGACACCGTTTCAGCGCGAGGAATTCACAGAGGCACTGGTCGCAAATTGGCTTGGGATGCTTGGGCCAAGTGGTTTGCGGAGATCTGCATGCGCGAGGGTTGCTAATGTGTTGTGCCTTTGGAAACGGGGACCTCAGCGCTTACTTATGCTAACATTAATTTTCGCCGTCTCCTGCTGGGCATGGGGGGCGGGGTTGCCCAAGGATTTTTTATGCGACCAGAATGAAATGAGGTGTTGGTCACCCCAGCTGCCGGCCTCCAGGCAAGACAGCCAAATGCCACATGGCACACGGCCCTGGTCATGAGAAATCATCGTCACGAGCCCCCCCCGCCTAGCGTTTCCCTTTCAGCAGGACGAGAAATCTGTGCACAGGGCTGTGCTGGATACCAAATTCTGTATTCTGCTGTCACCGGGGCTTGCTCATGTGTAAGCTTGATATGAGATGAATGTGGGCAAAGATGCAGTGCCTTATTTTGTGGACCCTGCCAAGGGGAATGTGGCATTTACAATACTTGTTGAGGGTATGCCTTCAGAGATTAATGCTGCCCCATTGCTTGTTTGACTTTTTGACTGATCTCAATAGTAAACTGGCATTAAAGAGTGCTGTGAATTCACTGCAGTAGCTGGCAGTTATGTATAGACAATACATTTACCTTTTGATGGATTTAAACAATATATAAAGTATATATAAACAGTGTTATACTTAGTTTCAACTCTCTTCATGAACAAACATGACCTTTTAAATTAAATATACAACTACGATTTATTTGCAAACTCCCTCCTTTAGAGCAGAGATAGGGGGAAAGAACACATTTTCCAAAGGTGATACCTTGAAACGCTATGAAATGTAATCTTTACAAAAGCCACCAGGGCCAACACTAGAGGGAGTGATGGAGAGTCCCTCTTAAGGTATTTAGACGTACACCTCAACTCCAACCAGACGTCCTTGAAGAGGTCAGAGTACCCACACTTTACCCCACCACGCGCGACCTGCTAGTCGACCTAATTGTGGCGAACCCATTTATACTGCTGGGTGGACAGAGGTGGCACGGTTGTCAGCGACTTCACCATCGCTTAAACTTTAAACTATCTCGCCGGGAGACTGAATCGTTGACCTCTGGGTTGTCCAGAACTCTATGCGTTACACCACAGCAGTATCCCTGTAATTTATAGAGACAGTATTTTATTAAAACAGTGTTTGTTGATAGTAATGATGGTAACGTATCTTCAGCCTGTGTTTATACACCACGGCTAATGCAGTCTCAGCAAATGACATACATGTGTGTCCTCTATAATTCATTTCCTGGTTTTAATTGAATTTGTTGATTTATTGCTAAATATGTCAGGATATGTAGCAGGTGCTTCTGTGTATTTTGGCTGTGCTCTAACTTACACTGGATTGGAGCCAATATTTATAATGATTTATAATCTGTAATTACAATGTTTCTGAAATTGCCAAATATATGTTGTGCAGTAGAACCACGTGGAGACGAGGAATACTATAACGGCTGTTGCCGTTTATTAAATCACTGCCACACTCGGCATCCTACACTCACACCTGTGTAGGTGCACTCTGTCTCGGCCCTTTACCCCGGACACTGAATACTATTTGCGCCCTACCCTCGGCTACCTCTTTGGGCTCTCTCACTTGTCTGCCCGGAGCGGGGGTTCAGCCAAACACCGCTCCGCGACGAGGAGGGAGAGACCCTCTGCAGCCGATCCTTACCCTGGCTCCCCACAAAAACCACGCCTTTGTTACGGGTCCCCCTGAAGAACCCCTGGGACGGCTCCTCCCCCGAGCTCGGCTCCGCCCCTCTTCCCGAAGGTGCTCTCCGAAGCCCCTCATGCAGCCCGTGACGTTGCGCCGTCCTTGACTGTCAACCCGCTCGCACCCCCTTCTGTTCGCCCCCTCATTGGTTACTCACAACACTCTTCTACATATAAATAGTTTGTCTGGTTATTTAACTCATTGCATTTACATAATATATTCATGTTTTCTGCATCCAAGGTAAAGCGTAGATATTTTTCTCGAATGTAATTTTTGGTTTACTTGCTAAATACTTGTTATTATGTAACTGTATTTTCTATAAGTTTAAAGATTTGTTTGGTGATTTAATCAATGTCCGCGATTCAGGATTGCAATTCGATTCAAGACTCAAATTATATTTTTGACAGTGGTGGAAGTAGTGGCCTGCAGAGTATGCAGGGTCCAGGTGAACCCATGGCACATGATGGTCATGAGTAGAAACATATTGATTTTTACGCACAATTCAATGCATATGTAGTGAGTCCAACTGAGTCGCAGACGTTGTTCTGTGGAGGCAACACTTTTATTGTAACATCAACACCTAACACAAAGGGGTAACTGCTCCTTCACCAGATACAGCCTAAGGTGGTGACCACCCAACTAACTACACTTTACTAGGGGTTACAGCTACGAAGGGTCGGGCCCTCTCACTCGGGTCCCCGACCACATGTTGATGCCTCGTAGGACGTAGAGCTTCAGCTTGTGGACGTGGAGCTTCAGCTTGTAGGATGTAGCGACCCCGGTCCCTCTCAGGGACCCACCTTATATATCCCCCCACGGGTCGGGGCTGCTCCGCCCTTGGCCCCGCCCGCTTTCTGGAGCCTTCTAGCTCTCTCTCGATCCCTCTCGAGAGCTCTCCCCGGACACGTGATCACCCCCTAGCCCCCCTACCTGGGGGCCTTTCTGTAGACACTCCAGATCACGTGACAACGGGGTCAACCAGAGTGCCATGGCCCGGGGCAACCCTGCCCCTGGGCAACCCTGACCCTGGGCTGACACTCTCCCACTCCCCCCTGTGGGAGCCCGCACTACACGCTATGCGTGGTGCTCGCGCTATCCCAGTGCACACCAAGCCCCGCTAGGGCTGGTACTACACCCGCCTACGGGGTGTACGTGATGACGGTGCATCGCATGCCGTGGCCCTCTCAGGCCGGCGCCATACAGTGACATCCCCGATGTCACTGCACATACATTTGTGATATTAACAACTGATTGTAATCGATTATTCGTTGTATCATTGCACCTTGGAAATCATCCGGTGTTTTATATATGTTGCTTACAGTTATATTGTACAGAGTAGACAATTTGTTTCTACTGACGTGTAAGTTGTGAAGTTGTGCCGTGTAGCTCTCTGCTGTGCTCTTGCATTGTGCCGTGAACCACAATATCTTGCTGATCTTGTCAAGCAGCAGACATCATCACGCGAACTCCAGTCATCCTTGCAGCGATTTTTGGATGGCCATCGAACAAAGACGGTCACTGCATCGCACGCATTCACGTGGGCTTTTGCGGCCATCTGCAACGTTATTCCATCTGATATTAGGAAGCCACTGGAGCTATGCACTTTTGCATCTAGATTGACAACTAATTTCTTTAGAACTTATTTTTGTCTTTAGTTTGTTTTACTTCCTCCGCACTTCCGATTAGCACTGTTGGCTACGCACGGTGCGAAAGAAGTTCAACATACATACATACGTGTGTTGTTGTTACACATGCCGAGAGCGTCTTCAGTTCCATTCCCTGACCTGAAATTAAGTGCGGAACCAAATTTAATGTGATTTTTGTGCAGTTATTGATGGCCAGGCTGAGACAATTAACTGCCTGCAGTTGTGAACTCGGGTTAATCACAAGTGCCTGCTCTCAGCACGTGGATCGAAACGTATGACATCGTGCCAACCAATACGCGGCACAACCCGAAAACAGGTAATCCATCCATTTGTATCGTGGGGTACACCACGTGTGTTTTTCAGTTGATGACAAAACATTTTTTGCAAAATCATTGTGTGCTTTAATCAATTACTTTTATTTCACAGTCCAAAAACATGGCTCTTCACCCTGGGGAATTACGAAAAAAGTTTTCATTTTATTTTATTCTGGGAGTGAACACAATGAATGGGAGTCCTTTTTTACTCATAATTTTGAAACAACTTGACCCTGGATTTAGATGTATTCCACGTCTAAATGGAGATTGGAAAGTGCATCATTTAGTGCAGTAACTGCATAATGCATTATGAGCTTTGCTGTTAAAACAAACAAATCGTGCCTTTGAGTGCTGCATTGCGGCGACTTCGAGTCATGATGGCTGGCTTTGGCTGTCGGGGAGCTCGCACCAAACAATCAAATTCACCAAAGAGCACAGAGAGAGGGTGGGAGGTGGCCCCGTGGTTCAGAGGTCAAGAGTGCTGAGCTGGCACCGCTTGACATCCAGGCAACCACCTGTGATGAAACCAGATTCTCAAGTGGAGTGAGTTGTCCGTCATGGGAAAGGATCTCACCAATAACTACACACAAAAAACAATGACGTAAAATTAGTTTTTTTACTCAATTTGGCTAAATCCGTGTTCTGAAAATGTTATTATTGGTGTGCCACGTATGTGGCAAATATTACTCCCATGTGCAGGGTGGATAGAAAACGTCTCCTGCCTTCTACTGTGTGGACTAGAGGTCACTTGAAGAGATCGTAGAGGTATCTCTGTGATATCTGCTTCTGTGGGTCGTTCTATGACACGCAGGTTTGCAGTCCGTTATGAGAGATCCCAATGGAGACGTTCTTATCGTGACATGACACAGCATAATCGGGATAAATGTCTTTGGTTCAAGGCAAGCTTTGCATAGATGCACACAAACATACTATCTCGAAAGTAGCTAGATACCACTGTATTGAGCTTTGCCCCCATGTCTATATTATTCAAATACAACCCTTGGTATATGCACTATATAGACACACATCATGTATACTGGAATTCGAAAAAGCAGAGCATGTATTATTAAAACAAGTTATTAATGCAATATGATCGCATGGGACCTTTTTTGCCACTATCAAAGTGTGAAGGGTAAAACCTATTCTCATTTTTCATACAATACGATCTTGTATCAAAAAAAGTGAGAACCTATTTTAACTGTGAATTTGCTTTTCTAGGCCCATCAGGTTTTGCAGTTGGCATGGTGGCTGTGTCGCTTGGTGGTGACATGTAAGTGTATCTGTTGTCTGAAAAAACTTCCATCAGGAGGGCTTACCAGACCCTACAAATATAATGATTGATTCCAAATTCATGATCAATAACAGAGCTTTTATTCAATGACGGATTTTGACACGTTATTTCACGTAATTTGAGATTATGACGTGAATATTTTGCGATGCTTTTGTGATCTCTCTCAGCTTCTCTGTCATCTGTTTGTTGCGTTATTTTAAGTTGCTGCTTGAAGTGATTAAGCATTTTTGTACATTCTAATATGGCCCTGGAATGCTGTGTTTAATGTTACGTGAAGTTATTTTTATAGCTGCATCTCCTCGGTGTTGAGAGCATGTATATATGTATGTTGAACTTCTTTCACACCGTACATAGCCAACCGTGCTAAAAAGAGGTGGAGATTGTCACACCGCAGGATCACGGGAGATGATGGCTGGCATTACGTATGTCCTTGCATACATGTGTCGTAGGAAATATACGCATCCACTCGATTGTGTACCAGGGGTATGCCAACCCCCACTAATTACACGCCTTCTGGTCTGCCCGGCACAAATACACGTCTGTGTACATAAAGTTCCTTTATTTCGTCCTAAAAGCCACCCTTGGCCTGTGTAGGGAATGAAATCCATTTGTGTGATTCACGTTGCAATGCTGTACGGGATAACCTGTTTCTATGAGCACTCCATTGCAGCAATTTTAAAGCAAGCCAATTATATTTTTTATTATCATTATTATTTTAATGGCTTCCAATTTGCTGATTCGCAGTGCAGAATAAATTATGGTCCTGCACATTAAAGTACATCTGCCCATTTCGTTTATGGTAGCCAACAACGTGTTCTGCTCATAATTGGGATTCGTCAAAATGCGGTGCATGATCATCTGCATAAATTCTCAATGCTCGGACATTGCTGTTGAATCTGTGGCTACACATACACATTATATTCTCACAGTACGTATAGAAAGAAAAAAAATCTGTAAAACATAATTTCAGACATGCATAGAAGCTGTGCATTTCCTGTTATTATTTAAAGTGACAGGACTCTAAAAATCTGCTCTGTATGTCCCAAAGATACAGTATGTGAAAAGAGTTTTGCTGGCTGGTTTCCTGCCTGGCTGTCTGGCGCACTTCCGCATGAGGATGTCACCCACCTCCCACAGCACTGAACGGGGTTAATGTGTCCCGCTGATGTCATGCCACCCCCACCTCTCATCCTCCACCCTGGCTGTGTGTATCCTGTGCAAATAGGTGGCCAGTGTGAGTATTTGTAAAACTGTAGTGGGTACAAATGTAGAGAGAGGCTTCTCTGGAGGCAACACGTTTATTATAATAACATCAACACCCTAACACAAAGGGGTATCTGCCCCTTCCACCAGGTACCCTAAGGAGGTAGTCCCTCCGGGCTAACTATCCCTCACACAACTGGGGGAGGCTGTCAAGACTGCACCCCGACTCGGGTCCGGGTCTTGTCTTCGAGGCTTCTCTTCAGGATGACGGCTTCATGTCTTCAGGTTAACAACAGCAGCCGGACCCGTTCAGAGGTCTGGCTTTCTAGTCAGTCCCGGGGCTACCTCTGCCCCTAGCCACCCTCCCTTCTCGAACCTTCGAGAAGCACCTGGAACCGGTCCCGGGGTCCCCCAGCCCCCTCTTTTGGGGCCCCTCCCCCGGTACCTCCGGCCACCAGGCCCTCCGGGTTCATCCGGAGTGCCATGGCCCTCTGTCACCCCTGCGTCGCTCCAGGCGCTCTCGCCCCCAAGCCCTCAGGGGGGCTGGCACTGCACACGGAGTGCAATGCCCTCCAGCTGCCGTGCTGTAGGTGGTGTGAGCAGCGTGTCTCGTGCTTCACGCACAGGCCGGCTTCACATGACATGCAGTGGCATACTCTGATGCCACTATAAAACTAGAAAAACTAGACATTTTTTTTTTACCAGGTAAGGCCCATTAAGCTATATAGTTCTTTTTTTAGGGACGACCTGACCAGAAATAATAGCTAAACTTAGTGGCTTATCACATGGAAATCTAGAGCAGCCAAATACTCTAAACGCGTGATGTTGTTTCTTAATGTGGAGGGAAATACCGGAAGACCCGGTGAAAAATCCACGCGACCACAGGGAGAACATGCAAAACTCCAAATATACAGCAGGCGTCAGGGTCGGGATGAAACCCACGACCTCCTGTATACCAGGCAAGGTGGTTAACATCTCACCACTGTGGTGCCCCTATAATTTTATAAATTTTATATGAATAATTTTTCCAATATTATTCTCCCTCATCTTACCTATAAACGGCATTTTTTGTCTGTGTGTCCGTCTGTCTGTCTGCGCACGCGTGCTTGCGAGGGATTTGGCTCTCAAACGGTGGGGTTTTCGTAAAAAAAAAATACGCAGGTACCACGCCGTAAGTCCCGCGGTGGGCAAGCGCTATTTACTTTCCCCTCCGTCACCTTTAAATTAGTTTAAATAGCGTGTTTTTGCGATTTCTCTATTTCTTTTTTTATTTTCACTATTATTTATTTCTTTATTTGCCTTTGCCGCTCTGGGCAGGACAATACAGCAAGCTGCTCATCACGGTTATCCTCTAGCAACCCCCCCCCACACGCACCGTCGCCGGAGGTGTGCGGCCTTTTTTATTTGCCTGCACACTCTACAAGGTACGTCGCACACATTAGTATTATAAGCATTTATAAAATTACACTTTGCTCTGCTGACAGGGGTTTCCCCTAGCAACGCACACACGATCGGCACAAATGTTCATTCGCGTTAAACATGCAACTAAAACACAAAACGCTGAGGTTATTTCTTCACACTGTGATGTTCTCTTCTCCCCACCCCACCCCAATGCGTCATATTACTACTATAGAGCTCCTAGATATTATTATAGCGTACTCTTTGGTTCTTTCGGTAAAGTCACGTAGGTAGAAAAATAAAATAAAACAAAAATGATATATCACGACGTTTAGATCGCAACAGAAGCCGTCGTTCTCAGGCGGAAAAAAAAATCCAGCAGTTGAACTACTGAACCAGCGAGAGAGCAGCTTCAACAAGAGGTTATTATATGTGGCGATGGGCAAGCCAGCGGGGTCTGAGCTGGAAAGGAACTCCATCCCCGGACGCAAGCACGTCAGTTGTGTTAATAGGGGAGATTAGGGAGAGAGAGATTATTATAGCGCTTAGATAGTATTATGGTTGCACGGCCGGGGGGAGCGACCCAGCCCCTAGCCTGCCAAGTTGACACCTCGGCCGGCTGCGCACTCTAGGCTAGGACGGGGGCTCTGCACGGGACTAGTCCTCACCACGGCAATGTTAAGTAACATTTCCTTATTCCTGGTTCTTTCGGTAAAGTCACGTAGAAGGGAAATAATAAAATAAAACAAATTAAACAATAAAATTATCACGACGCTTCGTTTGCAACACCTGATCATGATTGCTTGTGTTGCAATCGAAATGTCGTGATAATTTTATTGTTTCATTTTTATAATATTACTATTTCCCTTCTACGTGACTTTACCGAAAGAACCAAGAATATGAATCCCTGCAGTCACGAAAGCTTTAAATCGAAATTTAACATTTCTTTGCTTCTTTCCCTAACCTCACCATGATAGAAACCCAGTTTTTTGTTATAATCACCTTGCTAATATTACATTAACTATGTTTGTGTGCAGACTGCTATTTTTGATTCCCTGCTCACAACTCATCTTTTAACAATCACTTTGTCGTTATATTTATTATTTGTTAACTCACCTTTATAGAAAACTTTTTTCTTCAACCACGTTCATAATATTACATTAATACTGTTTATGTGCTCACAACTAATATTATTTCAATACCTTGGTAATTAATAATATTCTTATTGTGTCAACTAACGTTGACAGAAACCTGCATTTTAAAACATCACCTTGTAAATATTACATTCATAATGTTTGTGTGCTGACAACTAAGATTTCAAAATTTACTTGGTCAATATTAATATATTTTTAATTGTATCTAAGTCCTTGTGTGCATGTGAGTCCATGTGCGTGTCTGCCACCATGTTTGTGTGTGTATACGTCCGTGTGTGTGTGCATGATTTGATATCTGTGTGTCAGTCGCTGTGTGTTAGTCAGTGTGTGTGCTTGGTCTGTGTACACAACTAATATTTAACAATTAGGTTACCTAATTTTTAAATAATTATGTGTGTGTCTGTGTCGATATGTGTGTGTGTGTCAGTCCATGTGTGTGTGTATCAGTCGATGTGTGTGTGTGCATGAGTTGATATCTCTGTGTGTCAGTCGCTCTGTGTGTGTTAGTCAATGTGTGTGCGTGTTTTGTGTGTGCGTAGACAACTAAGATTGTAAATTAAAATAATATTTATGTCTGTATAAGTACATGTGTGAGTCGATGTGTCTGTGTGCGTGAGTCGATGTGTGTGTGTGGCTCCATGTGAGCATCTTAGTCCATTTCTTTGTGTGTGTGTGTGTGGGAGTCCATGTGTCTTTGTGTGTGTGTCGATGTGTGTGTGTGTATCGATGTGTGTGTGTGGCTCCATGTGAGTGTGTAAGTCCATTTCTTCATGTGTGTGTGTGTTAGTCCGTGTGTGTGTTAGTCCATGTGTGTGTGTAACTCCATGTGTGTGTAACTCCATGTGTGTGTATCTCAAGTCGATGTCTTTGTGTGTATCTCAAGTCGATATCTGTAAGTGTGTGTCGGTCCATGTGTGTGTCTGTCTTTTTCGCCCGGGCAACGCCGGGTAATTCCCACTTGTCATGTATATGAATCTCAATCTGTCAACTACACTAACTCCTATTATCCATATCCATATTTTCCACGACTCCTTTGTCAAATCTACATTGTTCATCACGGCGCTTTGTTTGACCGTGCTTCACATTAGTGAGTACGCATTTGTTTGAAGTGGGGTCCAAGGACCAGTGCAGATATCACTCGCCACTAACGTTAGCCATGGCCGTTAGTCGAGTTCAGATTACCCTACTTTCAGAGTGCAGTGTGCTACTGAACATCTGTGAAAAAGGACTTAATAGCTCATCAGATTCCTCCAGTCTAAATAAAGATTCTGAACCACTTTGCTACCACCACTCCACAAACAAATTACCTGTCTGAATATCAAATGTTGTTATTACGTTCCATGCCAGTTGGTTGCAGTGATCTCTTGAATCACCGCAGTTGCAGGGTAATACATGCAACCTGGCTCATTGACAAACATGGTGAGCCTCGCATACACACTTTGCATTACGCACACAGAGAAGATATTTATTATTCTGGATTGGAAGGGATGAGGAGTCGCAAACCCTCGAGAATAATGACTCTGTGAATGAGAGGATCCGCCAGAACATCTCATGGTTGTCATCATGTCCATGTGTTGCTCCGCGTCGTGTTATGCAATATGTGCATGCCAGCATCTCGCGCTTAATAGAAAATGTAGTTAATTGAATCCGATATTCTATGTTGCTACATACTTTTTTCCCAAAAGTATTTTATTGAACAAACGATTCAGAGGTACACACAGCTGCTGCATACTCATTTTTTTAAAATATGCAGTACTTTATATATATGCATAAATGCCTTCCCATTATTGTTCACTTTGCTTACTGTTGCACCTGCCATTAGTACGGTTGGCTACGTTCGGTGTGATAGAAGTTCAACATACATATGCCCCCTGATCAAGTCCTTATTCTCCTCACATGATTGATGGTCTCCCACTCCCAATTTCTTATCTTCCATTTGTACCGCACAGCAGCCCCCTCGTCTTTTCTGACACAAACCTTGCTAAGCGTCCCCTCGCTTTCACCTCGGTCACAACCTTCACGGCATAATGAGATCCTTCTGCATTTCGACTGTTTGCGAATTCGATTTGAAGCCCGTTCTTGCAGAAATAGTCCGCTACACAAGCATTCAGTGTAAAACTCGAAGCTTGCATAGTTTTATGCTTTACACACTGGTCACATTTTCTATTTTTAGGCACTTTTTTCTGCTTCATATGTCACAAAGTGGGGAGTGCGCACATCGATTGAAAACTTTATTTCTCATGCGCATTGCTATGTTGCTTTTCACGATCCAATTCAGTTTCACAAAAGCACTCTGTGTCCATGCTCACCTCTTTAATTAATAATTTTTATCCCGGAATGTGTTCCGAGACGAGCAAAAGGCATTTGATTCCGTGTAGATTGATGCTGTCATTGAGGTGCTCACAGACCAAGGTCATAATGCAAATATTTGTAATTATGATAACCACTTACATGGTACGGAACTGCTACACTGAAATTACATAAAGAACAAACACAACGCAATACAATTCAGAAGTGCATTCAAGCGAGGAAATATGCTCTCGCCAAGGCTATTCACGGCAACATTGGACGATAATTTACAAAAACTGCACGGCCATGTCTTCATGCGGTAGTCGACACAGTTGCTGACAATGATGGCAAAAATAGATGGAAACGATCAGTTGTAGGCAGAGGGGCAGAGCAAAGTTTTAGCCCCGGACTTGAACGGGGAGATGAAGTTACAACAACAAACAATACAAAACACGATAGGAGTGCAAATTCTAGGAAAGGTTATCAAATCACTAAAAGTAAATACATATGAAATAAATAACTTATATAAGTTCAAGTTGCCTAAGTACATACATTCCGAAGCTTGGGCAAGGCATCAAAACAACACAATAACAGTCTCAGACCACACTAAGACAACACATAGTCCCTCAATAAAATTGCACGTTAACATTTTAATGCTAGTGTAGCTATTTGTCTTCCATAAGTTGCCTCATTTACCCAAAAAGTGGCCAAAATGGTCAAAATAGCAGAATGGATATCTCACCAAAGTCCCACGTGGGATAGCGGAGTTGAAATGAAAGGCTAGTTTTGACATTGTGTACGTGCTACAGGCCTGGCACTTTAATCATGGGGCTGCTCTCACGCCTACAAAACAGATAATGTAAGCATGTGGTAACCAACGAGACACGGCGCGTTAAAACATTCGCACATTTCCATTTCCGTTACAACCGCAAGCGTTTGTACAACGAGCACTGCAGTGGTGCGTGCATTGTCTTGCCCTTGGCAATGTTAACTTAGATAACACGGTAATTAATACCAAGGCTGGAGAGAAGTAGATTTTTTTGCACATTCTCAGAACTCACAATGTTATACCAAGACCCTAATTTCCCAAGTAGTAAAAAAAAACTCATTTGTAGTGGAATGCTACTCGTATATTTATTCGGTGGGGTTTAGTTTGCACGTCACGCAAGGATGAAATACAGTGTTGTGTTACTGGAAGCTTTACGTTTGACTAGGTAAATCACCTATTTAATGGTGCACTTACCAACAAAAGCACAACTGTAACAGTCATGCCAAATACACTGGGCTTGTGGCCAGCATACACAAATGGTTTTCGTAACACGTGGATGCTGTGACAATCATTGCACCGTATGCTTGCAGCAATCACTTTCAATACTTTAAATACAAAAGCAATATTTAGATTTTTTTCGACCCATTCTGAAATTTCATAGTTACACATTCTCCGGCATACATGCTATTTATAATGTGTCTCTATTCACGTGGCAATTTGTATTGATATAAGTAAAGGGTACTCTTTGGGTCTTTCAGTGAAGTCACGTAGAGAGAAAAATAATAGATCACGACGTTTCAATCGCAACACAGGCAGTCGTCTTGAGGTGAGAGAGAGAAAGCTACTGAAACAAGGTCTTAGATAGGCCTGAGATCGGAGTCCCCTCAGGGTAAGAGAGATTAGCATGTCAATGATGCATCGGTGGCAGATCGAGTAGGACATTCAGCCTGTCAATACAAAGACATCCAACCTAGTAATGCAATTCAGAGAGTCAGCTAACATCAGCAGGAAGAATTGAAACATCACAGCAGGTTAAGACTTTACCTAGTTAATCACGTCCTTCCAATGATTGCTCAATTTGTACCCATCTTCTCGGTTGAAGTTGTCTGTGTTTGTATATCTGGATGGCTTCATGGACAAATCTTTGATAGCCAGTGGGTTTGCATAGTACCTTCGTCTTGGAAAAATCAATTTCATGTGAGCCCACAGTGTTAAAACAATAACCTCTCACGATACAATGGCCACTTCCACAGCGTCAGGGAGACCATCTCTAGCCCCGCACTCTTACCCTGAGGGGACTCCCATCTCAGGCCTATATAAGACCTTGTTTCAGTAGCTTTCTCTCTCTCACCTGAAGACGATTGCCTGTGTTGCGATTGAAATGTCGTGATCTATTATTTTTTTATCTACGTGACTTTACCGAAAGGCCCAAAGAGTATGAATTTCTGCAGTCACGAAAGCTTTAAATCAAGATGTAAGTAAAGGGTGTCCTCTACAATACGAGGTGAAAGATTTTCCGATCTAGTTGAACTACTAGGCCTGATAAGATGAATTCGTGGTGTTACGCTGGAAGAAGCAAGGCCGAGGCATGACCTGGAGAATGTGGAGATTCCTTATGTTCAAGGTGCCCGTAGCTTTCCTTGTGATCAAAAAGCAGCAGGGCACAATGTTCATGTGCAAAAAGCCTCCTCCACTGGTACCACGCACGGTGCCTGATCGGAGTCAAGCAGCAAAAGCTATTCTCGAGCTCGTGTTCAAGTCATTGAATGCCTCAGCAAGGTTTGCCTATTGGTTAATTAATTTGTTGTGTTGTATGAAGGACTAGCAACGTTTTACAGGATCATGAGTTTTGATATGCAGTCCAGATGTGAACGAATTTACCACAGGAATGGAATTCATTAAATTAATTCATGTGGAAAGAATTTCAGACATGTCTCCATTTGTGTATCCGGTGGCCAAAGCGTCCATGTAATGTTCTGAGGTGGTCCACGATCACTAGATGCAGAAACACCACACACTCTTGCACGGAGACCCATTAGCTTGCATGGACACCCACAGGATCACATCCACTGTTGCAGAGGGTATGCGGAGTCAGGAGGCCGGACTGTCGGCTGAGCAATGAGGCTGTTGTCCTTCACCTCTGCAGCCACCCATTTCATTGTTGCCCTCCTAATGGAATCATTGTGAATGCGTGTTATAAAATAAGATAAACACTTCACTGCTGTATGAAGGCCTCCCCATGCTGCATGGGTGATGACCGTTGTTTGACCATGCTTCTCTACGTGATCAGTGTGGGTTGGTGGAAAAGAGGTGGAGGGGAGTGGAGGACCAGTCCAAGACGTTCCTCCTCCACTGAGGTTAGATATCGTCGTCATTAAAACGCGGGCCTTCGATTAGCAGGGTTGGCGACGTATGGTGCGAAAGAAGTTCAACATACATACGCACATGTTACTGGGTTTCGACTGCATTGTGTAACCCACTGCATCAACGCTTTATTGTCATCATGATCATGAATATTAATTATTATTTTGTTGACCTGCGTAAAACATCGTTTCACAGACCGAATCAACAATCCAGGGCCACCCATCCCTCTTGGAAATACGCAGTGCCTTCAGAGGCTGTCCATCCGTGCATCATCAGCCTTATCAGCCACCTTCGGACTCAACAGATAAGACACTGATGGAAGACAATCATCCCCAACCACGAGGGATTTCCGAAGAGTAATTCATTTTTGTTTTGTTTCTGCAAGAATGTCCTTTCCCCTTCCAACCATTCCGATGCCGTCTTGTGGCAGGCTCCGTTTGCGTTACGTTGCCAAATCAGCAACGGCGCGTTTTTTTTAGCACCGCCGCAGTTTTCCCTCGGGAGCCGCCACAGAGCCTGGTCCGCGGCCGGGTTCGCGGCACATGCCGCCGCCGCACGCCGCACCCTGCGGCGTCATTTAAATACCGTGAAGTTACCGTCGCTCCTCGCGAGAGCCGAACCCGGTAATCCGCACAGTGTGATGAAAATAAAAATGCGGCTACGTCGAGCGAAGATGGCACGGGCTCGTCGCGCCGGCGCGCACGAAGGTGGAATCCATTACCTGGCCCCACTGGAGGGAAGCCCAGTTTTGATTGGGACAATAAAGAGGTGGAGATAAAAGAGCCGTAAAGTGGCGTGGCGCACGATTCCTCGCGTGTGAGAGCAACACATCACTCGTGCAAAGAGCGCGCGTGTGACCGGGTTGGTGGAGGGATGCGATGATGATATGACCCACACTGCAATTCTCCGCTTTGTACGACAGCCTCACTCCTAACAAGTTCAGCGGGTTAAGAGGGGAAGAATGAGTCAATTACGAGATCTGTGAGTGTGAAATGTCCCTACATGCAAGATTCAACTGTTACAAAAGTAAATGCTTAGTTTTGGCGAATATGGCTTCATTAAAACCCTAATGGCTGCGGGTTGTAAGACACTTTATTAAATTACCCGTATGACAATGTACAGCATTAATACTTACATTTTGTCCTTTCCCGCACCTACAATTAGCACGATTGGCTACGTATGGTGCAACATAAATTCTACATACATCCAGTTACTATAACAATGTATTATGTACCTCCTAAACTCGCAATTCCAAGTTATATGTTGAATATAATGTCCTCTAGAAATGTATAAGAAAGCTGACACAATACATATGGAACCTAAACAACTACTTTGGTTTTCTCGAGCACAGATTCTCCCACACTGGAACATGTTCCTTGCTAGTCGACAATGAAGTGGCATTCATAACAAATGCTTCCAATCAAATAACAATTGTTAAACGTAACATTTGCATAAATCTGGTGCGTAAATGCCTCTGCAAACTTAAAAGCACCTTGCATCAGACTCATGTTTTACATTTGAAGGTGACCCCCAAAGGCAGCTGTCCCTGTGCAGCTCAGGGTGACTGCGCTCGCCTGCAAGCGGCCATTAGTTGGTGGCTCTGTAATCCCAGTTGAGAGTTTTGGAGGTCATTTTTCAAACTTAGCAAATTTGGACCATGAAGCCGGCACACAATGGTCTACTCGTTTAGAATTGCATCGGGGGACCTTTTAACGTCCAATGTGAAGCATATATAATGGTCAATACACACACCGTGGTAATAACTATTGGCGGCCGTGGAACCTATGCAACAAACGGCAAGCGCACTAACGCTGGGCATGTCACCGTCCACGGTCACGTGACTTTACGAGTCGTTGAGCGGCGTCAGTTTCCTACGTGGCTGCAACGAAGCTTATGATGCGGGATTAGGAAGCAAGCTGGGAGAGTTTCAGCTTTGCGGAGGGGAGGGGGGAGTGGCGCAATGACCTGCGATTAAATCGCCCATGACCCCTTTGCAGGAGCAGTGGTGCTCAGCAGCGTCTCGGTAATGCGCAGCTCATTTATGGAGCGCATGACGGAGCACGATTGCCGTTTGGTCAGTGCGCTGAGAAACGCCAATTTACTGCGTCTCGCAATCACCAAAGCATCGGGTTACAGTGGCCAGGTCGCATCAGGGCATTTTCCAGCAGGAGGTGGACTAGCGTAGAAATGGTTTAAATTGCCAACAAACACGTCGATTCACTTACTTGCAGGGACTCCTCTAAGAGGAGGGAAGACCCATTGTGACATGTGATCTCTGACGGATAGATAAGCCATCACAGATAGGTGGTTTTCTTTGGGCCCAGTAAGGCTCACGTTATTTTGCTACTTAAAATACCATTATTGGTGCCTTTAAAAAAACGAAGCAATTGTATATTATAAGCTTATTTTTATATAAGTATGGTCATTAATGATCATCGCACATAATAATGAAAAGTGATGTTTTTTAATCATTGGTATGTCCACCAATTGGCATCCCAGAGCTGGTGGTGTAAATTCCATATCCCAATGGCAGGGCTCGTCCTACCATAGTAAATCACTTATTGTATTGAATCCAGAGGCTTCATAAGCCAAGTATAACTCTGACCGGAACTATACGCATACTTAAATTAAATGTAAATACAATCCATTGCAGTGTATAGAAATATTCTGAGGGTGATGCTAAACAATTGCCGGTGTAAATCCTGGGTCATGCATAAAGGATTACGAGCTGCACAGATAACATGAAGTCCTTTCAATGTTTTTTTCCACAGTTGTGTTCACACCTCACTAGTCCATGTTTACATCCATAAATAATTATTTAGTGAGCGTCACTGCAATGCAAAATGCCACAAACATGACACGGGCAGCAATCACTGTACAATTTGTCCACGTAGATTAAATAGCATGGGTTTACAGAAGGACTAACTTGGTTACTTTGGTATAAAAAAATTCCACGAGATTGAATTGATTTATTTAGTTTGGTTATTTTAGCGAAGGGCGGTGTCATAGGAAGGTTGTGAGTTCACACCCCAACCAGGGTTCGACTCAGCCTGTCATTCCTCCGCAATCAAAGTGCCACTATAATACTAAACTACCTGGCCACAAATGATAGCTCAACGAAGTTGCTTATCATATGGAAATGAATAGCAGCCAAATACTCGTAAACGTATGTTTCTAAATGTGGAGGGAAAAACTGGAGGATCCGGAGAATTCCATGCGACCATGGGGAGAATATGCAACTCCCAATATTGCAGGCGTCAGGGTCGGGATCGATCACACGACTTCCTGCATACCAGGCGAGGCAGATACTATCTCACAACCGCAGCGCCCTATTGGACACCCGTAATGTGGGAATACTGGTCCTCGCTATAGAAATGTAGAATCTCTCCTACAGGCTCAGGGTTGTCAATGGAGCTTCACCCCATCATTTGAGCAGAGAGCCACTGCCTCTTTACTCTAACAAAATAACAAACAGATGTTGCATTCACACAACAGATGGTGTTGTGTCTTAATTTAAAGCTTTCGTGACTTCAGGAATCCATACTCTTTGGTTCTTTCGGTAAAGTCACGTAGCAGCAGACCACGTTTTCCCACCTGATGACGGACGCTTGTGTTGCGCCCGAAACGTTGTGATTTATTTGATTTCATACCTACGTGACTTTACCGAAAGAACCAAAGAGTAAGGTAGTGTTGTGGTGGAGCAAAAGTTGAGTACTGCCACCTTTTCCACTTTGTGTGGCCGGTGTGGAAGAATCGCCGAATAACCCCTCCAGAGGGGCTCGCTGGAGCTCCCTCTCGTGCAGGCCCTTCCACAAGCAGTGCTGTGAATAAGCACTTTCAGGGCTACACCTTTACCGCTTATATTTATTTGAATGTTAGTTAAGCCGAATATAGCAAAATACATATCCTGAGAGATCTTTAGAAGCTGATTGCATTTTAAAGCCATAACACACTCTGAATACGCAATACAAGCATCAGCAACCTTCAGTTTTGCACAATCATCGATTTTTGGATGACATTCAGCGGCTCACATAATTTAAAGCCATTTTTCAGCATATCTCTGCTGTGAAGGCAACGTCCTTTCCCACACGGTAATACACTCAGTTGTCTTGGTCCTGGTTTAGCCCTCATGTTGCCTGGACTCTGTATGCCCATTTCAGTTTCATTTCTGCACAGACGCCTCAAGCGAGCTAAGAGGGTTATTGATTTCAAGATCAGTTATTTAAAAATCAATTACTTATTTAATGGACTACACAGGAGATGTGCCTTTGTTCTCTGATCAATCTCCAAAAATTGTATCTGCAGTGACATCGTGGCCCTGCGAGTTCTCTCCTGCAGGGGTTCAGTCTCTTGAAATGCTTCGGTCTGTGCGACGTACCCCCTGGTAGCTCTTGTCATGGACAGGAGGTTACAAGGTGTTACACTTTTGGTGCAGCGCACCAGTAGTTTGTTGGAAAATTGTTTTATTTCCATGTGTGGGATAGATAGATTTTTGAATAAGATTGACTGTGGACCACTGCTTGCAGGAAAGGCCGCTAATCGAAAGTGAGACCGCTGAAGGTTGAATGGTGTGGGGTCTTCTATACGTTGGCAGTTTCCCAGATTATATTTTTTCCTAACTTTTCTTTAGAGTTTGAGTGAGGCACAGCTGAGAGCTCTGCCAATTATCCCAAATGGCTTCCTTGAATTGAGGCAGCATATGGCAAGGTCCTGGTTATGGTAGAGAGTTAATTCCCATGGCATGGTGGCATTGTGTGGAGTGTTAGAGGGTATTTTCAGCTTTGGCAGTGGGTGTAGATTTTAATGTACCAGTTATCATAGAATGTTGCCTGTGCATCAATGAGTTGCTGTATGTGTGTGTGCGTGCTGGATACTGATGAGCAGTACCTCGCAATAGAGTACACTAATGCTCTGCGTAGCGAGTGCGGGTTTGATTCACGTTATGTCCCGGACAGTTTGTGGATCAGGCTCTTTTTTCTTTTTCTTCTGAGGTTATGTAAGTGCCATGGTAGCGAGATGTTAACTACCTCACCTGGTATACAGGAGGTTGTGGGTTTGATCCTGACCTTGACGCCTGTATATTTGGAGTTTGCATGTTCTCCCCGTGGTCGCATGGATTTTACTCTGGGTCCTCTGGCTTTTCCCTCCATATTTAGAATCAACATCACACATTCAAAGCAGTGGTTCTCAAAAGTGTGGTACCTGGACCACCAGTAGTCTGCAATGATTCTCCAGGTTGATCTGGAAATAATAACAAATGTATAACTTTTGTTACAGACATTATTTAATATTTTACTCGATATTGAATTATAAAATGAAATGAAGTCAACTACCCTCCTTAAACTACCCTGACATATAAATGCCCCCCCCTAAGTGAATGCGGTTTTTCACCAGGGGTAGGAGCCTGGGTGGTCCGTGGACCAAAACAGTTTGAGAAACACTGTTTTGGAGTATTTGGCTGCTATACATTTCCACGTGATAAGCGAATTCGTTGAGGTATAATTTATGGCCTGGTCGATTCTGAAAAAAAGCGCTGTATAGCTCAGTGGGCCTTACCTGGTAAAATAAAATAAATGTTTAATCGTTTAGTTTGGCAGGAGCACAAGCAACGGTGGAGCGTAAACTCCCAGGTGTATAGGAGTACACACAAGGCTCGCTTTGGATGCTGCAGAATGTCACATTCAGGGTTCCCTCTTGTTCAAAAGGGAGCCTGGCACAACTATCAGCCTTCATCGTGCGCAGATGTTCAAAATATATATGAAGCCTGTTATTTGTGCAGGTGCCGGGTGGATTATTCCACCGCAGGATCAGGAGAGGTGGCGTAGGCTTGGGGAGACCTTCATCAAGCAGTGGATTGATCATGGCTGTTGATGATTATCAATTACATCTTCAGTGAGTTGGATCATAATGCAGAGCTTCTTAGATCCAACACTCTTAATCGAGGTGCATGGCCATATTTCTAACTCTGAGTGACTTGGAGGATCCTGTGGATAGGATTTTTCCATCCAAGAGCCTGCCGTGTTGCCTCATCGTTGTGGTGATGGATTTGTCATCGGGACGGTGCCCTCTAAGCCTGGACTGCTGCCACCCGGTCACTGGGGATCTCAGACAGCATTGCTTCTAATTTAAGATGCACTGCTTATTACACAAATGTCAAAAAGGTTATTGTAAGCACGTGTGGCAGTTTGTATATTATATTTCACTTCATCTCTGTGGGAGCATTCGTGAGTTCCAAGCACATTTATTTGGATTTTCAGTGCCTGATAGTGTTGTTTATGCTCGGGTTATGAATGCAACATCTGAAATTCATCTTTAAACATAGTTTTTTTACAAATATATATAGAAGCGAAACAATGGCCTAATTTTCATTACAAGGCCTACTGCAAAACTTAATGGATGTTAATTTGGTGTGTCATAACAATATCATAATACTCTGGCTGAACATACCGAACTCAAAGCCACAAGTGGAACCATTTAATAAATTCTAACCGTTGTGTCCTCCACCCATCCACGGGTGACATCGGTGGGCAAATATCTGAACCGGTCCTGGACCTGTACTCTGCCTTAAATCGAGTACCTGGTGCGGTGTGTAAACATCACCACTGGGGAGCAAAAGTGGCCGAGCATGCACCTGGCCACACCATCCCCACCTTGCGGCCCTTCATAGGTGCTCACTAGCAGCACTCGCCCCAACAGTCCGTCCTCCACACGTGGCGTCTTTGTATGTTTAACTTCTTTTGCACAGTACGTAGCCAACTGTGCTAATCGGAGGTGCAGGGGAAGGACAAACTTGACTGCTTTTTGTGTTTAGTTTGTTGTCCTTCACCTGCACCTCCGATTCGCACGGATGTCTATGTACGGTGCGAAAAAAGTTCAACATACATACTTAAATGTATGGTTAATTTTTTTTATTGAATTTGCGACATTTTTCCCATTACCCTATACATTAGCACCATGGGTTTGAGTCCTGGTTGTGCACAAAACCAGTGGCAGCTGATTTACAACCTAAGTTAAGCCTCCCAAATATCAATTCAGCCTGAAATGAGTGCCTTATTAGTGTGTCAACATGAGCTATAGGTAGACAAAGGTGGCTGTCTGCGCTAATGGTCACATCACTCCCTTGTGTGCTGTGCCACCAAGAATAGCTGTTTGATATCAACATTTCCTCTGGCAGTCTATTTGATTAAACTGGGGGTGTTTTATGAGACGAATGATGGCTTGGTGGATAGTGGACTGAATTGTAGTTGCGTTTTAAACGTTGGAAAATCAATTTTTGCCATTTTAATCCCATCAATACATTTCGTCTGGAAGGAAATGGCCAATGGCATTTCGCATCGTTTGCAGTGAAGCAGACTGCGTCATTTCCATGACTTTGGAAAGAAAAAAGAAAGGACCAAAATAGGGAACACAAATGTGACTTACTTCAGCGCATTTCTGAACAGCTCAATTCTTGCACCCACCATTATCTGCCATTCCATGAGGTTGTAAAACATTGTTAGATATTGCTATATATTATATGCTTTTCGTACAAAAAAAAAAGAATCAAACCTAACATTTCTATCATCGCACAGAAGATGTGGCTAATAAACTAGACAAGCCACAGTCAGTCGATCGGCAGCTCGCTGTGTGGTGGGGTAAAGTCTGGGTACGCCCACCTTTTCCAAGATGTCAGGTCGGCGTGGAAGAGTAGCCACATTTCCATTCTCGTGGAGGCCCTTCCGCCAGCTGTGGCATGAGGAAGCAAGCAATGCAATTTCAAGGTTGCACCTGCAATGTTTATCCATGCCTTGTACACAACGAATGGCTGAGCTGTTTTGAACTTTACTTTGCCACTTATACATTTTCAGAGCGAGTTTGGCTGAAGATAAATCTGCGTGGAGGTAAAATCAGTGGAATCTGAACCAAACTTAAGTGTACTTGGAGACAAGAAAGCAAGCGATTGTCATTGCTTGCACTTGCCTGTTGACTTGGCTGTAGATGGAGGCCGCTGAATACGTAATTCAGTGAGCTTGTCACATTAATTCTCATTTGCGGTTGCCAAGTGCGCTGCATTAGGGGAATTCAATATGCGGCTCGTTTGAACATGGTTGAACATGGTTGCACAACGCTGCTCTTGCCTCCGTCCTCTCTATCAACACTTTGAGCAATTACTGTACCACCTTTTACTTCCTCATATTGCTTAAAAAGTTGAGCAAAATCTGGAACTCCACACTGGGCCTTCGAATGACACCACATGATAAATTCATCACAGTGTCTCAGAACCATTCTCTCCTGATGTTAGTTTGACTGCTGCTAAATCTTTCTCGAAATTATATGAAAAGCAATTTCAATGGCCTGCTTCGGCACACTGTTTTCACCTGAATAAATTTCACCAAGTTGCAGGCCCTTTGTTTTATTTCACTCGTTATTGGATGTGGAAATTAAATATTTGGATGCCTTTTGTGTCTTGTAATTAAGTTTCACCTTTCGATTTAAAGCTTTTGTGACTGCAGGGATTCATATTCTTGGTTCTTTCGGTAAAGTCACGTATTATTTTATTATTTCCCTTCTACGTGATGTTACCGAAAGAACTAAGAATATCAATTTCACCTGTTTAGGAATTGTGATGAATTACAGAGCAAGGCGGATACCATGGGCTAGAGACCAGAATGCCAGGATTTTACTTCCACCATGAAGACAGCTGGAACCCTAAACACCTCTGCATCCACAACCACTGCCTCAGTCCATACAAAAATGACATTAACAAGTCAGACAGATGGTTTCACTGTTTGTCATGGTAGCTTCAGTATTCCCAATGGTATGGGTCTACCATTACGAATACACAGAGTAGGCCTGATAGTGGACTCGTGGTACCCTCCTGGTTGAAGTATTTTGTTGCAAAATTCTCGGACTTGGGAGCTACTACGTCATTAATATGGGACATTGGTATTTGAGAATCCCCTTCAATAACGAGGCCCTATGTTGACATTGGTGAGACACCCGTGTGCAGGCACACGTTTTGTAAAGCACGGGGATTTTTCAACCCAACAGTAGTTTTATTTGTTCTTTTACTAGACTGCAACCTTTCCATTTGTCACATTAATATCGGCAGGGCTGAAGAGTGGACTCCGCTGCAGAGCGGAGCTTGGAGCACTCCTCAGAGTCCAAGGCCATTAATTTGAACCCATTCTCGATGATTCATGGCCGCGGCGTGTGCTCATGTCTTGTATATTAGACCACGCCAGCAATTTTGCCCAGTTCTTGAAGTGTTTTGAGCGCTCCATGCTAACAAACTGCAGCTCACTCATGCCAGCACATTGTGGCCGTCTGTGAGATTTTTTTCCCAAAAAAAAAGCCTCCCGAGGAAATTTCCACAAGCCACTTTGGGTGTGTGGGCCTTCCTCAAACCGCCCAAAACAATTCTCAGCAAGGAAATGATAAGACCCAATTGACTTGTTAGCATCAGTATGAAATCATTGACATTCCACCAGCTTACACTTTAGGACATAACATCTCCTTCTTGATAAAATAACCCACCTTAGTGGTTTATTATCCAGGTTCCACAGTCTACCTGCTTAATCTAATGGAAGCACTTAATGTGTCTGTGAACGTCCGTGCACACTTGGCTTGTGCACTCGGTATGCACTTCCTGGTGGACTATTCAGCATGAAACTCCCGGCATGACTGTTACATTTCACCAAAGGCCTGAAGTCACGTCTCTGCACACTCAGACGATGTCCATTTTTGGGAGCAACGTTTGGATGTTCATTGTGATGGACAACCACCAAGGAAAGCCAACATTGCTGGAGTTTGTGGCACCAGAAGCTCTTTTAGGTTGTGACCCCTCTTGGCTACAATTCAACCAATGTGCTGCTGGATTCTAGGGGTCTGCATCTTAAGAGGTTTTATATCACACTTAGGAGGTGGACTAAATTCATGTCTACTGTATGACCATTATTTGTCCTGGTGTGAACACCAGAGTGTGACATTGCAAGATAACTGGAGCACTTGGAAATGCCGCATTTAAATGTTGTGTGAAAGCATAACTCTTGGAACATCCGTCCCTGAGAAGGATTCACAAGCTGTGTGGAAGGCAAAAGCACCATTATTTCACAAGTTACTGTATATTTTTACAATTGTTGGATATTGTTAAACATGCAGTGACTGACAAAAATTGGTTGTAGCTTTGCGACTGAGCAAATGTCGATGGTTAGAAGTTTGAAACGTCATTTTGATAGGGGTATCAAATCTAGAGGATTGAATCCCATATATACCGTCCGCATATCTCCAACAAATGTCAGTGACCCTGATACAGAGATACAGATTTTGCAGATGTCTGATTACACCACCAATAATCTGTCCCCTGTGCCTAATCTATCGTGTTCAAAGCAGCAATTGATGTTTGCCAAATTGATGGTGGCGGTCTTGATGCAAGTGAGGACACAAAATTGTTTTGGAGAAAATGAAGCTTGGCAGAATTGCAACTAAGAAGAGACAATGAATGACTAAATGACATTTAACCCTTCCACGCTTCCCCTAATGTGTTGGCTTACATTTATTGGAGTCTGAGGAAATGCTTTGTGGTTTCCTCAGTAAATTGATAAGTAACTTATTTTCAGTCTATTTTAAAAAAATAACATCAATTACAGATAAACCAGTCCAGGAGTTTTCTTGTTCTAAAATTTTGAATCTAAATAGATGCTGCTGATATGATGCACTTCCATAAGGCCATAGGGTCCAATAGGTTGTACAAAAAATGTGTTTCTTATTTTGTGAAGAGACAGCTATATGAAGGCGATATATTGGTTGCGTATCAATTTAATCAATTACACCAGGTCAATTCTTAGAATGCTAAAGTTCAGGCAATCGAAATGGTGAATAATCACTTGCATTCATATTGCCCGAGTGAGGTATGTGATTAATATCTGTTGAAGGACTTATTGGGATGTAATAACTTTCGAATAAAATGGAGATGCAGTAATGTTGAATTTGGGAGGAGCGTCATAGGTCAATCAACGTTGCCCAATTAGATGTTGATATTTTACAGATGAAATAAGAATGTTTAAGTGTATATGCTTGTGGAGTTGTGTCAGCAAATGAGGTACACGTGCAAAAGATACAGATGGAGTCCTCAATGTGTTTGCTCATGCCACTGCTGGTGGAAGTGACTCCGTGGGAGGGTGCTCTGGAGATCGCCCCTCGAGGGTATTCTGCCTACTCTTCCATGCCGGCCAGAGGTGCGAGTACCCAGACTTTACCCCCCACACTTGCCGACTTGTCTATCGACTAACTGTGGTGTAGCCATTCGTACTGCTGCGTGGACAGAGGCCGTGGGTATTTGATAAACATTTGCCCGCCGTTTTGACTGCCGCATCAGCAGATAAGACTGAGGATATCTGCAAATGCATTGAAAAGAAACCGAGGCCAATTCGGATTTATTGTTGACAGCAGACTGGCCACATAATCAACTTGAAAATTAGCCGAATCAGTAAGTGTACAGGGGAAGTCAATAGATCTAACGTAACTCGATAGAGCTTGATAGATTTGACAACGATTATGAAGTCCAGCTGTGGGAACAAGCTTTCCGCAAATTTGCCCTGGGCTTTTATCAGAGTACAGGTGAAAGCTGACAAACACTGGTGTGACCTCCATCATGCTAGAGGCAGTTGTAGTCATTGCCACCTTCAAGAGGACGCTCAATGTTAGCGGTGCCATTCAATTTGTCTCTTGTGAAATAATGTACTGCCACTTCGTACGACGTGTGACTTCAGCAAAAACCGCAACCTCCAAAAATGAACGCGGCACATCCTTTAGGGCCATTATGTTGACACCCTATCTCATTTTCCTGTCTCCGATGATGGGTTGCCAGGAAGTACATTAATTGCCCTTCAAAACTTGGAACTCAATAGGTTTTTGAGTTTATGCCCATATTTTTGAAGTGTTTAATGCTATGCTCTCTTTGCGCCAAGGCATGTGTCTTCATCTTAAATCATTTATTGCGATGCTGAGTAACAGGTTAGAAAAAAATCCTCTGCATGCCTGGTTTTTCAAGGTTAAAACTACATATATAGGTACCAAAGTATCAAAAATTTAAAGTTATAAATAGTAAAATTAACCGCTTGGCTGGTTTAACCGACATCTTATCATGCCTTGTTATGGCGCTTCAGAAATGGTCGTTATTATGATTATTACCGGTGTAGCATCTCAGTGTGAGAGAATGCATTTGGAAAACTAAAACTAACACACAACCCCCCTGAATCTGAGCAGCTCTCCTTGGAGCAGCCATCACAACTGCACAAAACATTCGACCCCACTAAGTCAGCAATGCTCATTTCTGAGAAAACATAAGCTGCAACAGATGACAAGCAAAACAAATCGCCATTTTAACAGGGAATGCACATTCTGAAAATCTGGGTTTAATGTAGAGCTTGGAGATTTGGTGTTAACTCTTGAATGGGCTGCGACGGCTCTCAGTGGCCATGCCTGTTTGTGCTTCGTGTTACGAGGGTGGAGCTGGGATATTCCTGCAGGAGTCGTATATTCCTAGCATTCCACCCTGGACCAAACTTGTCAACCCCTTATCAGTGCCTGCCCTACCTTATTACAGACCAAATCAGACCTTATTGGTCACCCCGTGCCCTTATAAATCTCAACGTTTATCCTACAAAGTCCCATCACAAGGAGAGAAACACAAACAAAGACATTTTCTTTTTCCCGTATTGAAACGTCTGTACGCCTTATGGACCTGAACTCAATTTCCCCATACAAGAATATGGGTAAACCGTATGGGTTGACAGGTATACTGTAAGATTCCTGCAGGAAGTGCCATTCTCCTGTGGCCCTTTCCTGTGTCACATGGATATCTTTGCACGTGGAATTAAAAATTAGTGTCCAGAGAACCATCCACGTGAAGAATATCCTGTGACAAAGTATCGAGAAGAAACCTACTGAGGTGGAGCATTGGTGCAGTGTTGCGTACTCAGTCTGGCAACTTGAGTTTTATTCCTGGCAACGGCCAGAGATATCAAAACCAGTTCTGGGACTCCACTAAGTCGACTCGGCCTTAAATGAGTACTTGGCAGGCATGGTTTGCAAACATCAACGCTGCCGGGCGTAATTCCGGCCACACCACCGGCCTCATATGCCGAAGCGGCCTGAATTGATGCTCACTCAGTCACTTGGACCAACAATCTGTACGGCTATACAGGGGGGTGGTGGGGGTAATATTTGTCTTATGTTGTCAGTGTATCTGTGTGTGATACGAATGAAAATTCCAAGTTGTGCGCGCTCCTGTGCGTTACGGTCGAGACAAGGGGGAGATTCATCGCCGAGGCCAGTGCATAGCCCTGTCTCTCTCTCCGTCGGGCTCGCAGGCGTTCCCTTGAGCGCCGTGGGAACCCCTGCGGCTACCCCTACCGAGCAAGCGGGCACCGTCCCAAAGTTCACGCTAACGAGAGCGCGGGTCCCGGTTTTGGCTTTACGTGCGTTGAGCGAGGGTGTTTTTATTATGGCCGCTGGTTTCTGAGTGCGCCAAAACGGCCCCCAGGATTGCACCCGCATGGATTCCGCGGGTGGGTGGGATCCGCCAATTTCCTTATAAATTATTCAATTATCTCTCTCGTTTAATGATTATTAGCGATGTTTTAAATCCGTTATAAAACCCGAATGGGTTTTTCCGCTGTGCCAGAAACGCCAACCCTTATTCCGAATTGCAGCCAGAAAAAAAGTATCTGCGCGTGTGGAAAATGGTTGCGTAGGATTAAAACAAGGCATTTCTGTGCCGAGGAGTGGCTTGAGGCCAAAACATTGCCGTGGAGTAAATGTGCAGTGTGCAGGACCTGCATCTCATTAGACCATCCTCGATTGAGGCAGTGCCCGTGGTGCAGAGAGGGCATACTAATGCTGTCTCGCTGGATTACACGTGGCTTTCTGAAAGCGATCCGGTAACGGTTATAGCACATTCACGCAGTCTTGGTTTGAAATGTACTGTTTGGAGTTCATTGCGTATTTTATTTCAGTGGAGATATTGATGTCAAGGCACAAAGCCAATAAGTGTACTTCTTTGAATTCTATATAATGATCAGACCATTGAATCATGCTAGAAACGACTAACGAGGAGGCTATATGATCACTCTGAGTCTAAACATACTACAATTACCGTACTTACCCATGAAAGCCTAAATTAATCTCCAGACTTTTCTTCAGTAAGGTCCCACTACTTTGGAATGTTTAACCAGTACCATTCATGAGTGTGTAGCATGTGGAAGGAATACATGATACCCAGAGACAGCTCAGGCACAATAAGTGATAACACTCAGCACTGGAGCCATTTCTTGGCTCCAGTGCCTGCGACACCTGACGAGCCCTGGTTGTAAATCAGGCCAAGCGCGAAGCATGCTCAGTCCTGCTTAGCGTCTGAGACCCTATGACATCAGGTGCATTGAAGAGCAATTCGAGGCCATCAAGCTGGGCTGTAATATACATAAATACTGCAATTATTTGGATAGGAGCTTTGGATTAGTTTACGACCTAATTAACATTAAAAACACACAAACAGGTTTGAAAATTTGAAAAATGGCACTCAACTTGGACATTGCCAGATAGCCATCGATGTTATGGCCATCATAACAGCCAAGGCTATAATTATCGTGCACTGGAAGTACAGAGAACACTGCTCGGCGTCACCAGCGTGGCTCATTTCTCGCTGCGACGCGGGATTCTTCACCGTGACACCTCTGCGTGACAGGCTCTATCAGCCCGTCCGTTACTTCTGTCGTATCCGCCGTGCCGTCCCTATTAGCGTTTCTCCGCAAGCACGTGGAGATGCCGGCACGTCATTGGAGTTCACAGCCCAGCGTCTGTCAAGGGCTTAATCAGGTTCCCGCATAAGCCAGGAGGAGCACGCGGCAGTGGCATGTGCGACGACGTCCTCGGACGTCTCCCAGAGGCCGTGTTGTCCCTCCGAGGCGTAGTTATCGTGGCTTGATGCGTTGCTAAGCAGCTTCGGGAGAGAGCCTTGATGGCCACCCTTGCAAAGAGCATCTTGAATCCTTGCAGTGCTGCGATGCAGACGTCTGTATGGGAGCTCTTTGCTATGCACGCGTCACCAAACGTGATGACCAAGGTTAAAAGGTCCTCGCTTCCAATGCAGGTGATGTCATCACAGCTCACCTTCACTTCCTTCCTTTTGCTAGATCCTGTGTTTGTTGCAAAGTTGACAGCTGGTCCGTTCTTACAGCATCCCAACTTTTGGTTTGCGGTCTTCCCCTTGGCCTTCAATATCTGGGTGCCACTCCAATCGCTGTCTTGGTGACCTGCCCTTCTCCATCCTACACGCATAGCCCACCCGTTGCAAACTTCCTCTTGCTCATGACATCTACATTACTTATTTTTACCATGATCTCTTTGCAAACTTCCAAGTTGCTTTCCATATCTTTCATGAAATTGAATGTAACAAAGTGATTTATTTCTGCAGACTTGAGTATTTTGAGCCTACAAAGCTTTAATTTTGTCGTCAGGGAGCTTTTTTATGCCACGTGAAAAGATTATTGTTCATGTGACTGCCGAGAAGTATACGGTAGCTTCTCGCTCCTTGTTGAGTGCATGTGAATAAGTGCTGCACTTCAGGGGAGGCCGATTGCTACTACTGCACCTGCGCGCTGTTATCTACGCCAAAACGGCGATGTGCTCTGCACCTTGCTGTAATTGAGCGCAGCGTGAAAACTCGTGTCTGGCTGCAAATTCGTGTTCTTGCGATCTTGTGGTGTGTGCAGAAAGGGAACCTTTTGCCATAAAACTTGCGGCATTTAATTTGGTGCAAAACCGGTTCTGGGCCTCCCCTAGGGCGACTCAGACTTCTATGAGTACGTGTTTTGGTATGTGAACGTCACGAGTGGGGAATCGAATGTAGACGGGTGTGGTGCTGACCATCTCGGAAGAAAGAGCGTTCCAGACGGCTGCCGAAGCGCACCTGAAAGCACGCGATGCAGCGATCGTCTTTGTTCGCTGGCCAGCCAAAAGATTCTGCGAGGATGTCCGGAGTTTGCGTGGTGGTTTATGCTCCTTGACGAGATATTTAATGCAGGGCATCACTGCACTGCATGAAATAAGGAATTCTCGTGAATGTATCTCGCAAAATGTCATCACCACTATCTTTACCGTACATGTACGGGGAGAGGGGGGGGTGTAGTGGCTTGGCTGCATTGCCCTGCCTGGCTTCCCTTTAGCGATGATAATTTTATAATTGCAGTTATTTCTCAGGAAACCTTTTCTGCTGCTTTAAAAAAAGGGCACTTGTTTACGCCTTGCCTTGAACAAAATTTGTTGAGAAAACGATGAACTCTAATTGCCCGTGATGATTATTTCAGGTGGTTTCGCGTGTGGACCTTGTGCGGTGTCTGTAATTAATGTTTTTAAAGGTGTCGATGTACTGTATATGTAACATTTAATAAAAAGGCACCTACAAACGTAATTAAATCTCGTAAAAAAGAGCAGCTTAATGCCTTGCATGTGGTGCGCGAGATTTGCTGTTAATGTATTTTCCACTGATGATGAAAATGTATCTGGTTATAAATGGCTGTTGCTTACATTCAGTTCCCCAAGTCAGCGTTTATGCTTCCCCTGTGAACATTGATTTTTGTTCAGGGATGGCTGGTCCCATTCATACCAGAAATACACCAGCAGTCGATATGCCTCTTTCACAAGCAGCAGCTCCGGAGGCTGCTCCAGTCAAGGCCTGAGAACAGTGAAGATAATGTGAATTGTAATTATTGATCAAAGAAAACGGTGGTAAAATAACAATGCCATTGTCAACAACTCGGCAATAGCAATGCCACTTGCATTCACGATGTTGGGCGATATAAATAATTCAGTAGTTTATTTTTACGTGTTTTGTTTGAATTACGTGCTCCAAGTGCAGTCCTGAATTTCATTAAGCGCCGATTACAGGCCGCATTACAAAGTCAATCAAAAGGCAGTAAGCCTGCTGTAATAAGTGGATTACGAGATTCGGAAAAACAAGTGTGCACCTGTGTGCTGCTGCCCATTATTGACGCGGGTTTGCGTGTGGAAATCTCGCGAATTACTGTGTTTGTGCAACCGCCGTAAGTTTTAAAGGGCCAGGTACCCCAACAGAAGGGAACTGTAATTGACAGCACGATTTATTTTGTTAAAATTGTTGAAATGTCTCTTTGTGCTCGGTGCCTTACGGATTATTTTAGGCTTAAGATGACCTATTTGGCTTTGACCTGAATGTCAAATGTATATAATGGAGGCTGGCATTGCCCTATTTGCTATACTGAGAGTCCTCATCCTCAGCCACCGTATGTAATGTATTTGTTGAAATGCCATGAGTATGTTTGTTAATGAATGAGCTCCTATTTAATTTGTTCTTTCAAGAGTAGCTTGATTGTTAGGATGAGCATGGCTCTGTTCACACCGCTTTTCACAGCATGACAGGCACGTGACCCAGGCAACATCTTAACCTCCTTCATCTTAAAGCTGCAACCATTAAAGCCACAGTCCCGTTTCTGTCATCGGCTTTACATTTTCACAACACGAGACGCATGAGTGATCATTACGACTCTTCCCTTCTACCCCTGTCCCATCGTCTTTGACCCCGTCACATATATCTCTGCTGCATATAGTCACCCTTGTGTATTGATGCCCCGTAAATCCATATTGTCATATTTTATTTCACATTGCCTTTGGTCTGGAAAAGGATAGTTTTTGTCCTCATGATTGAATGTGTTACGATGGAATGTATTCACAGATGTGCCTCATGTGGTTCATTTATATTTCTTATTTACCTAGGAACGCCTCGCTAAGTGTCAGGACTCGTTTTCATGAGATCCTGATTTGAGATGTTTAAGCAATTTTATTATTTTGCATATGGGAGCAAATTTGATTTCCCAGAGAAAAGCCACACGTATTAGGGGCAAAGTACCAATACCAAGCGCAGATAATTCGGAAACCTTTTTTCTGTGCAATCAACCTGCAGGCTGACACATTGCAGAGGCTTCACGTCTGCATGGTCGACTGACTGTATGGGTGGGTACAGGCGCGTCCCAACGCAAGCAGTGTCAGACAGCGTGTCGCACGGATCACGACTCTCGTTCAATTAACTTGCGCAGCTGGAATTAAAAACATTAAATTCGCAACTCGCACATCAATCTAGATTTGAAGCTTTCGTGACTGCAGGGATCCATACTCTTTGGTTCTTTCGGTAAAGTCACGTAGGTATAAAATAAAATAAATCACGACGTTTCGGGCGCAACACAAGCGTCCGTCATCGGGTGGGACAACCACAGCAAGAAACAATTGCTGAAGTGGGCGAAGGGGCTGCCGCCGTGACAAGAGGCTATATAGGTAAGAGAGCGGGGGGGGGACAAGGGGGGCGAGATAGAGAGGGGGGGTGTGGGGTAGGAGGAGGGGAGCGCTGCGAGAGTGTTTAGGGAACGTTGTAGAAACGTGATTTAATTTATTTTGTTCCTACGTGACTTTACCGAAAGAACAAAAGAGTATAACTCGCACATCCTTTCAACATGACCATGCGTCCGTCCTTCCCTCCAGCTAGCCAGCCAGCGAGCTAAACTTCTGTCTAGTGTAGTACATGATAGGATCGTATGATATGATAGTATCATTGCGTATACCGCACAATTCCCAGGTTGTGTTGAAGGTGGTGGCAGAACCTGGCTCTACGCTGTGGGATGCAGGTGACGTAATCACTCGGACGTGTGCGGTAATATCACCACGGCACACGTGCACTTGGCCGCGTGCCAGGCAGGCAGGAATCCAGCCAGCAAGCTTTTTTTATATTATACAATATAATTCTGTTATCTGCTTTGTTTTTCCGCCACTGCTGCTGTTCAGCATCGGGGCCACCTTCGCATGGTTCTAAGCTGTGTGCCGGGGGCTGTGCGTGCTGCATGTGTGTGGGAGCACTGTGGAGCTCTGGGATGGGTTTCCTGGGGCGCCCCTTGCTGCCTGGATTCGCCAGGCGGATTGATGGCGCTGAGTGATGTATGTTGTCATTACGTACCGGTCGGAGTGTGTGCGCACGCCAGATAATTGCCTTCATACTCGGGCGTGCATGATGGGGAGACTCAGCACGCCGGCTCGCATGAGCGGCCTCCGTGCCAAATGATCGCAGCTCCCCGGTTAAATGATTGCACCCCCCCCCCACCCCTTGAATCATTCAGGATTCTCATCGTAGGGAAGCATACTCAAAGGAAATGTTGCTTTTGGTAATCAAAGAAATGGAAAACCGTGCACAGTACAGTACTGAGATTAATACAATTACATTGCCATGCGTGCTTAAGGCTCGAACCAAAACATAATCGGAATAGAATTCCTCATGATTGTCTGTTGAATTTCTTTCGCACTGTATGTAGCAAACCATGCTATTCGGAGATGTGGGGGAAGGACAACAAACTAAACACAAAAATCAGTTTTAAAGAAATTAGTTGGCTTCCTCATATCAGAAGGAAGCAGAAGCGCATCTGAAAGTGCGCGATGCGGTGACCATCTTTGTTCAATGGCCAGCCAAAAGCTGCTGCTTCGAGGATGACCTGGTGATATCACATGGAACATTGTGTTGTGTTTACATCATGCAGTACGCCATATCGGCATGCCTATCTGTGTTGACATTTCTGAGCAGGCTACTAGTTTACTTTAACATTGTTTACCCTGTAAAGCAATTATGTAATCAGGGACACCCGTGAGCTGCTTTGTTTAGTTCCTGAAGATGCTCCTGGCACGTGGAGCGAAACGTCGGACATGGTTGCCTCGGCCTTGCTGTGCGCTGCGTTGCACCACTATCCCGAGTAGTTAACCTCGCATTCCATAAACCTTCAGAGCCAGGGTGAACATCCAACGCTACAATGTATTTAATGAATAGAACGAGGTAAAACCGATGGAAAAACACCAAAAAATACAGCATCTGTTAATACTTGCAATATCAATACAATTAATGAACACTGCAGCATCATAACATTGTCTTAGATAACATGAATCTCAACAATAGGTCCTGGATGGACCAGGCACCTACATTAGCACTGAATAACTATACAACAAGAGAATAAGCTACTGTGTTAAATAAGGTCACTTTGTGCAATCACCATACTACAGGCCAAATGTGCAGCGCTGCACATAACACTGAACTGTGGATGAGATACTTCTTCATCCTTGCTTTCGATAACGTATTAAAGTTACATGGGCACAAGTCTGGCTCGGCTTAACCAACTACAAATAACTTTCACAATAATGCAAGTGGCAGGCTTCGTTGTTACTCGCCCCATATTCATAATAACAATTTAACAGCATTATAAAGGCATTTACAGCATTATAACGTCAATACTAACATTATAACAGCATTCCCAGTATTATAAGAACATAAAGAACTTACAGACAATGCTTCTTAAAGTCCCACAATGAACAGATGCACCCGTCTTCACTGAGACGCTAAATGTGCCTCCATGTTGTGCTCTGTGTAATGGCTGACACCCCCGCCTGGCCTCGTGGCTGAGAGAACCTTAAATCGTCACTTCCTGGTCACGTGACCAAACGCAACACCATATAAGGAAGTTCCTGTGTAAGCACACCACCATATGTTTTTTGCACGTGTGTGGTGAAGAGCATGCTCACATACCGCTTGTCCCTCATTCTATATGATGAAGCTCATCGCATTTATACACCGTACTTTACTCCAATGTCTGGTATGGCGCATGAATGGAGATTCACACATGGGTTATAGGTGGTAAAGGCGCAGCCCTGGAATTGCTTGATTGCTATAACTCTCGAGGGTATGTTGACCTCAAACTTAATTTGGAGCTTTCGTGACTGCAGGAATTACTCTTTGGTTCTTTCGGTAAAGTCACGTATAAAGATAAAATAATAAATTAAATACTAGCATACGACGTTTCGATTGCAACACAAGCAATCATCATCAGGTATAAATGAAATAGAAACACAAATCTAATATACTTAGAAATGTAATGTAATACAACAGAGAGTCGGATAACATAACAGTCAACACCCTACCTGGTTGATTACGTTCTTCCTGAGAATGCTAAATTTGAGAGAGAGATAAAACACAGAACCAGAGACATATCGACAGACATATAAGCAGACAGATATCACAGAGATACATAGAGAGAGACAAACATAGGCACACAGAGAAACCACGTCTGTGTCGAGGCCTTAAATAGAGAGAGGGGGCGGGGGCGGAGAGAGAGGGAGGGGTTAGGGAAATTAGCATGTCAATGAGTGGCACGCTGAGCGGGGGGGCGGAGAGAGAGGGAGGGGTTAGAGAAATTAGCATGTCAATGAGTGGCACGGTGAGTGGCACGGTGCAAAAGCTTGGAAAAATTAGGAGACAGGGAGAGAGGCACACTGAATTAAATAACCTAGCAACATTTCGAAATATAATGTAATGCAACACAGAGAGTCGGTCAACACACAATTAACGCATAGCCTGGTTGATTACGTTTTTCAAAGATTGCTAAGTTAGAAGTTAAGTGTGAAATTTTAAAGAGAGACAAGACACAAACACGAAGAACAGACAAAAGCAGAGAGGGAGAGGGACAACAGCCGAGACACACAGAGAGCAGAACATAAGAGTATGTTGACCTCGTCGTCCATACGTGCCCCAGACATCTTAGAAGAGGTGGGAGTACCCACACTTTACCCCACCACACACGACCTGCCAATCTGTGGTATTACGCATTTGTTGCACGGCGGGGGGATGCAACCAATCCTATTGTTTAAACTGCCACACCTGGAGATCGGATCGAACCGGCGACCTCTGGATTTGTCCAGTCGATTAAGCATTACACCACGTGATTTTGGGCCAAGCTACGACAAAGCCGGTGCTTGGCATATTGATATTGATGTAGGCCACCACTAGAAATTCATAGTACGCACGCATGTAACATACATGTATGCATTATCGTCCGTTCGTGAAAAGCCCATTCAGCTGTGAGCAGCGGTGAAGTTCACAGCACTGCTCTTTCCCACAGCAACTGCACATTCAGCGTCTGTCAAGCGTGCAACACTGAAGCCATTAGCGTGTACGCGCTGCCATCGCGTTGGACCGTTGCCACTAACATGACACGCTTGCCGCGAGGGTGATGGGCAGATGTCGAATATGCATTTACCCCTTGATAGATTATACATTACGTTGTCAAATTAACGTAGTCTTTTGTCCTCCGGCAAGTACATCGGTAATAGAAATTTGACCTTTCAATGTATTTTGTCATTGATGGCAGGACTCAGCCACCTTGTCAGCTCCTTCAGAGGCTTCTCACTTACTGGACTGGATTACCTGGCTGTTTTGTTACCTAATATTCCATACGCAGGCCCACGTGCATGTCGCACGAACGGGCCGGCGCATTGCACTGCCGAAAATAGATTTCGAACAAATTCATTTTTACGTTCCAAAAGGGCCAGACATACACTGCCAAAAGATACAGCCATTTGGAGCTTTGTGTGTCCATATGTATGCGTGTATCGCGGTTAGCGCACTGTGCAACGAATCGAGTGACCCGAGTTCGATTCCTGCTCATGGCCAAAACCAGTGGCTATTATCTGAACTGGTCCTGGGCCTCCTCCCCTAGGTCGACTCGGCCTCAAATAAGTACCTGGTGTGGGGTGTAAACATCGCCACTAAGGAGACAAAGACGGTCGGGCATGGTACTGGCCACCCACCCCCTCGGGTATCCGTGCCGGCCTTTGTAGGAGCTCGCTAACAGCACTTGCCCCAACAGTCTGTTCAGGCTACACGGGGGATCTTTGTCTTTTTTGCGTGACCTATAAACATCGCCGTGGCATCACCATTGTCGGCAGCTTTTCTAACAAGCGGGCGGTCACAATCGCCCCACAAAAGACGAACTGGCGTAGAGTTCACTCTGATTGGATGCTCGTTTGGAGTCAGCATTGGGAATGTATTAATTTGTGCAGAATGCAGTGTTGAGTATGAGACGGATCCCTGGTGTGTTTGTACAGCGCTGTGCTAAGCAAGCAGGAGGTCATGTTTGCAGGTAGACCGCATGCAACACCCGCAGTCTCAGCTAGTCATGGGGTGAGCATTGCATTTACTCCTTCATAGTGGAAATTGAAATTGAAATGGCGTTGCTGCACCAATTTATGCTGGGAGTGGAGTAGGGGGGAAACACACCCCAGCTGTTATCTCCAAGCAAACTTTGCCTTCTCAGCATCCACTGATGCAATTCCACCTCTGCTGTCTGCTGCCCTGGCAGCTGAAGACTTAACGTCAGACAAGGATCTACTTCATTTAACAGAGGGAGCCGGAAAACTTTGTTCGCCAGGTCTATTTTACGCAGAAGCTGGAAGGAAAGACAACAAGCTGTAAACAAGCCGTTGTGAGGCAGAGCTCCTGTGGTGACATGGCTCTCACGTCATGACCACCTTTACGTGTCTCTTGCACTCGCCACGGTCCGCATGTATCGAGACACAAAGTCAGGAATTGCGGTGAGGTCGGCATCGGGCAACATTGGACACACAGAACCTCATTGTTCAACATCTGATTTCCCACACCTCCGATTAGCACGGTTGGCTACATACGGCGCAAAAGAAGTGCAATATATATACACATGTACATGCATTCGGGTGAACCTAACGTTGACTGGCCAATATTTTATTTACCGGTATACTGCACTGTAGAGCGTTGCGTTACTGGGCCTTGGGGGATGACGACGCCTTGGGGGGAGGGTTTTATCCACCAGTGGATCGATCGTGGCTGACAATACAGTTCTATAGCGGTGCATTACATCGTGAATCCAGCGAACTGAATTTGATTCCTGGCCATGGCTAACATCAGTGGTGAGGGATATCGGAACAAGTGGTGGGCCCCCATTTTTTCCACTCCCGCACTCACCAGCAACCTTCTGAGTTTGAGGCACCCGCTCGACCGCTGAGCTCCTTATAAGCAGGGAGCAATTGATTGATCATTAGTGGAGATTGGAGCAATTGATTGATCATTAGTGGGGATTGGAGCAATTGATTGATCATTAGTGGAGATTGGAGCAATTGATTGATCATTAGTGGAGATTGGAGCAATTGATTGATCATTAGTGGAGATTGGAGCAATTGATTGATCATTAGTGGAGATTGGAGCAATTGATTGATCATTAGTGGAGATTGGAGCAATTGATTGATCATTAGTGGAGATTGGAGCAACTGAATGATCAATAGTGCAGTTTGGAGCAACTGATTGATCATTAGTGGAGATTGGAGCAATTGATTGATCATTAGTGGAGATTGGAGCAACTGAATGATCAATAGTGCAGATTGGAGCAACTGAATGATCAATAGTGCAGATTGGAGCAACTGATTGATCATTAGTGGAGATTGGAGCAATTGATTGATCATTAGTGGAGATTGGAGCAACTGAATGATCAATAGTGGAGATTGGAGCAATTGATTGATCATTAGTGGAGATTGGAGCAACTGAATGATCAATAGTGCAGATTGGAGCAATTGATTGATCAATAGTGCAGATTGGAGCAACTGAATGATCAATAGTGCAGATTGGAGCAACTGAATGATCATTAGTGAAGATTGGAGCAACTGAATGATCAATAGTGCAGATTGGAGCTACTGATTGATCATTAGTGGAGATTGGAGCAATTGATTGATCATTAGTGGGGATTGGAGCAATTGATTGATCATTAGTGGAGATTGGAGCAATTGATTGATCATTAGTGGAGATTGGAGCAATTGATTGATCATTAGTGGAGATTGGAGCAATTGATTGATCATTAGTGGAGATTGGAGCAATTGATTGATCATTAGTGGAGATTGGAGCAATTGATTGATCATTAGTGGAGATTGGAGCAACTGAATGATCAATAGTGCAGTTTGGAGCAACTGATTGATCATTAGTGGAGATTGGAGCAATTGATTGATCATTAGTGGAGATTGGAGCAACTGAATGATCAATAGTGCAGATTGGAGCAACTGAATGATCAATAGTGCAGATTGGAGCAACTGATTGATCATTAGTGGAGATTGGAGCAATTGATTGATCATTAGTGGAGATTGGAGCAACTGAATGATCAATAGTGGAGATTGGAGCAATTGATTGATCATTAGTGGAGATTGGAGCAACTGAATGATCAATAGTGCAGATTGGAGCAATTGATTGATCAATAGTGCAGATTGGAGCAACTGAATGATCAATAGTGCAGATTGGAGCAACTGATTGATCATTAGTGGAGATTGGAGCAATTGATTGATCATTAGTGGAGATTGGAGCAACTGAATGATCAATAGTGCAGATTGGAGCAATTGATTGATCAATAGTGCAGATTGGAGCAACTGAATGATCAATAGTGCAGATTGGAGCAACTGAATGATCATTAGTGAAGATTGGAGCAACTGAATGATCAATAGTGCAGATTGGAGCTACTGATTGATCATTAGTGGAGATTGGAGCAACTGAATGATCAATAGTGGAGATTGGAGCAACTGAATGATCATTAGTGGAGATTGGAGCAATTGATTGATCATTAGTGGAGATTGGAGCAACTGAATGATCAATAGTGCAGATTGGAGCAACTGAATGATCAATAGTGCAGATTGGAGCAACTGATTGATCATTAGTGGAGATTGGAGCAATTGATTGATCATTAGTGGAGATTGGAGCAACTGAATGATCAATAGTGGAGATTGGAGCAATTGATTGATCATTAGTGGAGATTGGAGCAACTGAATGATCAATAGTGCAGATTGGAGCAATTGATTGATCAATAGTGCAGATTGGAGCAACTGAATGATCAATAGTGCAGATTGGAGCAACTGAATGATCATTAGTGAAGATTGGAGCAACTGAATGATCAATAGTGCAGATTGGAGCTACTGATTGATCATTAGTGGAGATTGGAGCAACTGAATGATCAATAGTGGAGATTGGAGCAACTGAATGATCATTAGTGGAGATTGGAGCAACTGATTGATCATGAGTGGAGATTGGAGCTACTGATAGCGACATGGCCTGTGATGTTCACCCATCTCAAGCACATTACTGACCAGGGGAAAGACCTGCTTGGCTTCTAGGGATCAATCAACATCAATTATTAAGTTCTCAACACGTGCATAGAATTGTGCGTGTAAGATGAAGTGTTATTCGATTCACATAGGGCACGCTGTTTGTAAAGGGGTTTACATCATCCCTGCAGCCACAAGAGGCCGCTACATTCACCACTTTAAAAAATGCCTATTCTTTAATTGAGCCATGACCTTGAATCTCTTGAATTCATCGACTCCAGAAGGAGTGAATCATTAAACTCGATTGACTTTTGCAACCAGACAGATTCCCCTAGCGTTGGACAATTCATACATTCTTTCTAGATTTGAAGCTTTCGTGACTGCAAGGAATCATCTTCTTAGGTTTTTTCGGTAAAGTCACGTAGGTAAAACATCAAAATTAATGAAAATAAAATAAAATAAAATAAAAAATCACGACGTTTCGGAGGCAACACAAGTCTCCGTCATCATCAGGTGGGACCGTCACAGCCAGATTAGCTGCATCAGCAGCTTAGCTGCTGATGCAGCTGCTGATGCAGATTAGCTGCATCAGCAGCTAATCTGGCTGTGACGGTCCCACCTGATGACGGAGACTTGTGTTGCCTCCGAAACGTCGTGATTTTTTATTTTATTTTATTTTATTTTCATTCATTTTGATGTTTTACCTACGTGACTTTACCGAAAAAACCTAAGAAGTTCATACATTCTCCTTTGCTGATGGGATCTGAACATGCACTGTAAATGAGATGTCTACAGCTTCGTGGACCTATGCAGTATTAATATATCACTGTATCAGTAATTACAAGTATATTGCCTCGTTTGTTGTTATAATCCAGTGGTTATTCCAAGCTCTTTTGCTTGAGTCACAAACCATTACTGTACAATTGCTAAAATGCAAATATTAGAAATTAAAATGTGACATTGTTAATCAGTACCAAAGTTTGACTTTCCACTTGAATATAGTAATGGTAATAATTGATCTGTAATTCATGTGTTAGAGGCATTCAACTGGGAGCATGCAAATGCATTTGCGGTAGAACTGAGCATTGAATGTGAAAACAGAGCTGTACTTAAGGTGGCAGAATTTTTTTTACAAAATTCGTGAGTGAATAAAGTCCCTTCATGTGAATGATCATTCCATCAGGCTTGCCAAGAGCAGTGCTTTCATCAAGTCTTTGGCAGTTAATGACCAAAATAAAAGGTTCGAAGGCTCTCTCAGCTGAGAGCGTCTGTGAGCATTGCCCAGCAGCTGAAGTGGATTAAATGGGTAGGGGAGTTGGGGAAAACACTCCGACGGAAGTGCAAGGCTGTGGTTCTGTGATGCAAAAAAAAGAAACCCTGTGAATAAAATGAGCCCGAGGTATCGGACTGCATGTTAGCAAAATTCTCCCAGTGGATCCCAATTGAGTTCTGTAAAAACTCAACCCTATGGAATAGTGCTATTGCATGTTCATGAGCGTGGTGGCCCTGTTAAATCCTATTGAACGTTGACACCACTCTGTCTGGAGGTCCTACACATGTCTATTAAAGGTATAAAGAGGCATTGATTCATTGATCGATATTGATTATTAATCTCGTGATACGATCACCAAATTGTGTAAGAGTCGATATTTTTCAATGAATATGCGTTATATGTTATGAGTTGCCACTAGCAGCCGCTACATTCAGCACATTGTAAAAAAATACTGATTGCTGAATCAAATAATTTCCCTGAATGGCGACTATTAAATTGCTTCGGTATGAATCATAACACCGCTACTATTTATAAAATCATGTTGCATGTTCACAAGCATATCGCAGTATATTATTGCATGTTTATAACTCTATCCGTGTTGAATATTTGTCTTACATGGTTGTTCGTTTAGCATGATGTAATATTCTTCGCATGTTTGTAAGCATCGTCTCGCAGGATCCGTGTTAAGTTGTCGGCAAGCCTTTCGGCCATAAACGCAGCATTAGCGCGTTGCTGTTTGGTTGGTTGTTCATAGCAAAGCGAGTGAAAACATGCACCATGCTTTGGGCACACATCGCGTGTACTGCTGGTTGAACTAGCGAGTGCTGTTGGAAATCGCGAGTCACTGGAGGCTAGGCAGTGGGAAAAAAGCCCCTTGTTTGACGATCCTGCCTGCACCTTCTAATCCATGACTGCGAGTGTCTCGAGCCATTGTTCCTAACCAAAATAGCATTGCAACCCCTCGATAAAAGCTCTGGTGTAGCCTACAGATCAATCGTCTGATTTTCATAGTACTATTTCGATTTAAAGCTTTCGTGACTGCAGGGATTCATATTCTTGGTTCTTTCGGTAAAGTCACGTAGAAGGGAAATAATAAAGTAATAGATGTTTTATTTGTATTATTTTATTATTTCCCTTCTACGTGACTTTACCGAAAGAACCAAGAATATTTCATCGTACTGTTTAGCAAATTCAGTTGGAATTATCAGTGGCAATCAGCCACTGAATGATGAAAGTTTTTGGCCAAGCGGCATTATCACTTTCGACAGTTTACTTGATAATGGCAGTGTTTGTACACAGAGATTTTGTCGTATTTTATAATAATGGTAAAACGTCAAGAGTTTCTGACGTCAACTTGAAATCCATTCCATCGCGATATTTGCGTCGCTCGCGCCCAATTCTCAGACAGTGCTCCACATAGAGCCATGGCCTCGGGGCTGCGGCGAATCTGGGCGAGCACCCTGGACCCCGCGCTTCGCGCTACTACATTCCCTGTATCACATGTCATACAGTGCTTCAAATTTTTGTTCAGAATCAATATTTGGACAGGAGGAATCCAATGAGCTATGAAGCTCTTTTTCCACACATGTCCAGTATGACTGGTTCAGCAAGGTACGCTTGATGCCTGCAGCGGCCGAATCTGAAGCACGCACACCGCCTGTGGGACCCCACGAGCCGAATCTGTCCTTCTTGTGCAGGGTTTTGAACCTCAACACCAGACCCATCGGAGTGGAATTGAAAGCGAGCTGTGTGGTCGCCAGCCCTCTGCTCTCACGACACACGCACACTTTGCTTATCGGCCGTTTTGAGACTGGACAGTCTTTGTTCATTGCGATAGGTGCAGTGCAATAACCAATCCAAACCGAGAGTGATGGGAATGTGAATTTTGGTGGCAGCTCACGCCATAAATTAAAACTCAGCACAAGATGAATTGTGCACAATTGTTTTAACTCCCCTCTCCATTAAAAAAAATGTTCTTGAGGTTTGCATTCCCCCAACCCTGTCTCTTTCTGGCCTGCAGGAAATGTAAATGCCATTAATTTCTGTAACTAAACAATCAATGCGTCTGGGACATAGCAAAGCTGCATGCGTAGCATTTTTAATAACTATATCTGTCTAGAGGGAGCCAGCCCCTGGGCACAAATAACCTGTTTTACCAAAGAGAACCATGTTTTTTTTTATAGAAGGCCGAGCTGACAATGCAACATTTCTTATGCTCAATTATGGCTGGCAAACATTAAGATACATTTAAAACAAGAGGTAAAATTCTGCTATAATTGTCACATTTTGCTGTGCTTCGAAACCCAAACCTTTCTTCTTATAATCAACAACAACCACTGGTGGATTAAGGTCTTTCTATGATGACTTTGTCTGTAAATGCATCCTAAATCAATTGCTCTCGTTTGCGTTTCTCTAATACAGCGCTTGATTCACAGGCGGTGATGCGGCCCGCCGGTGGCGCGTTCGCCGTTTGTTGCGGAGGCTCGCGGTTCGCTCCCAGCAGGCCGCCTGGGTTAATAGCGTAGGTGCATCAAAGCAGACGGCACACAATACGTGCCATCCGGCTTCCCAGTGGATGTTAAAGATCCGGTGATTGTCATGGAGTGATATGTTAAAATACCTCGCCTGGTATATACAGAAGGTCATGGGTTCGATCTCGACCCTGATGCCTGCTGTATATTGGGAGTTTGAGTGTTCTCTCCCCGTGGTCATGTGGATGCTTCTCCAGCTCCTCCGGTTTTTCCCTCCACATTTTATAAACATGCATTTCGAGTATTTGGCTGCTATAATTTTACACGTGATCAGCCACTTTGTTGAGTTGTCATTTGTGGCCAGGTCGCTTCTGAAAAGGTAACATTTTTTAGTTTTATGTGTGCCAGCATCATGGTCTAATTTGGCCAGATTTTTTAAGTTATCTGAAAATTACTCCATTGGAATGACATGTAGCAACATCGCCCCCTCCTGTGAAACTACTGTAGACTATCTTGATTTGAATCTTTCGTGACTGCAGGAATCCATACTCTTTGGTTCTTTCCCACCTGATGACGATTGCTTGTGTTGCGATCGAAACGTCGTGATCTATTATTTTTCTATCTACGTGACTTTACCGAAAGAACCAAAGAGTACTGTAGACTATGATTGTGAAACGGTGCCTTCGTGATCGCCTTGCGCTATACAAGTCGTGCGAGTGCCATTTTTAATGCATTCTCATTACATTTCAATCCACAGCTGGATGGGGCCTCCTCCCCACACTGCGACGGTCATGGAAGTTTTTGACCATATTTTACCACGCTGGTTTGTGTGGACTGGTGAAGGTGGTGGGTGGGGTGATGCCCAGGACCGGACAAATCTATCGCTGCTGTTAGCCGTGAGCCAGGAATTGAACTCTGGTTGCTGGGTTCATAGCGAACCACTGTGCCACTGCTCCACCTCTACAAGAGATTATACTGAACTATACATGTCTCCGTGTACTTTATATTAAACTTTTATAAACGTGTTATACTTTAGTCATGCATAGTTTACCCACATGCTCTGAAAATTCATGTTCATAGCGATTTCCAAAAACAATTCTGCCGTGGACGATTCGTGCTGTGTTGCGATGCTGTAGCCAGTGAATTGGAGCTGTGCGCAGTTCAGGAGTGGCATTGATTAAAACCTGGCTGCAAATGGGATGACTCCTGCAAAATTCAAATATATTTTAGAAATAACGGGGCCTTTGTTTTTGCATGGCCACTCCGACTGGGATTCTCAGAAAAACAATCCGGAGCCATTTTGCTCATCACCATCATCATCACGTGCGCAAAATGTAGTTGCAACATACGATAGCTCGCCATCACACACAAGGGAAGGGTGGAGGTCCCAAAACGGACATAAATGTTATTGAAAAACTGTAGCAGAGCTGTTCTTAATAATTGGGGTTAATGGGGGTGAATAGAAGAGAGAAAAAAAACATGTAAATATTGAATTAAATAAGCTTACACAGAAGCTGCCCGAGCACCCCTTTGGTTTGTGATCACATGTGAAGTATGTAATGTGTTATTGTACTAACTGGAGTTGAATTTGTATTGTGGCTCCCACTCCGAGCTTGTCGTATGCTACTTGCCAATCAATTGGAGAGCTATGAGCGCAGCAGAACGTGTTGACATATGCAGATGGGTACACAGGGCGGAATACATGTAAAAATTTGTTTTAATTTTAACGAGATACTTTTTATTCTTTTCCATCCAGACAGTCACCGTCTCTTACTCGCCATTTCCAAGGGAACTTTAACTCGAACATGCCTCGGTTTGCAATGAACAAAAAAAAATTGTGCATGGCCTAAAATCGTTGGCGGATATTAAACTGCGTCCAAATCCATCAGGCTTCCCATTGTCAAGGTAATTTTGAGAGATGCGGCTGTGAAGCTGCCCACTGCTGGAGTGATGCACGGACAATGCATTCATACATTTTTAAAGAACCTTAGGCACCATTCTCTCAGTGCGTCATTATGCAGAGTGGTATAACGCTTGTAGTGGATTTATTTAAATGCATCAGTACAAGATTTAATCGACCCCAAATTCGGCGATATTTCGTGTCCGGCATGGATGGAATCGGTGGCAGACAACTCCCAAGCTTCACCATGGCATCGCTTGTCTTTCCGGGGTGGTACTTGTACATGAGCAGTGGCCTCTGTGCTCCTGCTGAAAGCAGCCACTCACTGCTGGACGGTGCTTGGAGGAGGATGGGAAGCACGGCAGTCGGAGGAGAAAACGAGGCATTGTGCATGCGCACAACATTCCACAGATGTATTGGGCATTTGTGTAGAAGAGCTTCATAGCTCATTGGATTCCTTCAGCCGTACGTGAGGTGCGCGTGTAAGTTTGCTCTGCGACTGGAAGTCACCAAGCACAGGCTCTAATGACCGTCAGCGAGTTCAGCCTGAGAGGCAACGGAATGTGTTTGTTGGCACATGGTTTGTATGTCTCAGTACGTTGCCTCTTGCAGAGATTTAGCTTTTTCCCAGTGCCACTCGAAAGCTCTCCGAGTTGACTCCACTGGTCTCTGGACCCCGTGGAGGGGCGTGGAGGTCGGGTAAAGTCTCTGGCACACGGCCGTACACTGAGAGCCCCTTTGAAGTTGAGATACATATTCCTCCCTAAACTTGGCATTTAGGTTTGCAGTCCCTTCCAATACGCCTCACAATGCATCAGCTCACAGCCTGGCTTTCCCATGAATGTTACTATTGGAAAGCGTGTGTGATCTCCGTTAGCAAAGTGCCATATACTATCACCATCGTCATCTGTGTACAAAGTATTGCCTTGTAGTAACTTCCATTCAGACGCTGTCTTTCCGACAGACTTGTTCTTCACCTGAGGACGGCTGCTTGGTTTGTGGCCGAAACCTCGTGAGAATGATTTTATTATGTTTTATTTTTATTATTTTATTATTTCCCTTCTACGTGACTTACCGAAAGAACCAAGAGATTCATCTGGAGACATTTTCATCAATTAAAATAACTTATGAGGATGGCCTTTAAACCAGCAGTGGATTGACAAATGAGCTGTACATGTGCATTTACAAAAACAGAGCCTCTAGCAAATATGAGCATCTGCCAGCAGAAATGTAGCCACCGCCTCTATGTTCATATCAAGAGGTCCACCTCCTCCATTGAGCGCGGTGAGAAGCTCATGCCCATGGCAGACATCGTCCAGGGGTATTCCATGGTGCAGGAAAGCCACTTCCACAAAAATAGAAATGAATGTTGAGACTGGATTAAGAACCATCACTAAGTGGAGGCACAGAACGTTCTGCTTGTATACATTCTTACCTAGAAATAATAGTGTGTGCCATGGACAATGCGGCATGACAAAACCACGGGGATGGGAATACATCATCCGAAAACCCAACTTCCTGGCACAGGAAATTGCCACATCTTTAACCCAGTGTTTGGTGCATTCGTGCTAAGCAGAGCTGTGGCTGTGAAGGATGAGGGTGGGGGGACTGAGGATGGGGCGGCATGGCGTTGGGGGGAGCGGTTTGGCGGCTGCTCCAAACGCTCGGCTCCCTATCGCAGCCCCTCGACCGAGGAGCGGCATTCCATGAGCAGCGCACGACACCCGCTCTCCGGTCCAGCCGCCGGCCTCCAGCGCGACGTGTACGGTACGCCACGGCAATAGCGGCCAACCCGTCAAAACTCGGTGCCAGCGAAAAGGAAGCAAACATCCGCAGTAGCGGCACCACCATGCGTCTGTCCCGTTTGCGGGAAGTTTATTTACTTTTTTTGCGAAAGCCTGTTCCATTCCGTCGCGCGTCCGAGCCATGCCAGCCGCTTGCCTCACGCGTTTGAGAAGCCACGTCGTCCATTTGAAATGTGGCGTTGAAGACGGGGGGTGGGTGGGGGGTTGACGTTAGAGGTGGAGTCTGTGAGCAGAGTGGCAGGCTCTCTGGGGGCTTGCTCTCGCTCGATAACCTGCCAGGCCCTCTTCTAGTGCCTGATTCGGGCCCTTTGGGACCAGGTTACGCCGACCTGACCACGACCACACTCGGCCTGACCACGACCACACTCGGCCGAACCACGACACCCTCGTTCGTCCTCGTCTGCTTGCGATTGTAGCAGTAGAGAATGCCAATTCAGAGGATCGGTGGCGTCTCGCCGCAGCCCATCACTCGAGCCATTAGGAATTGCTGTAATGCGCCACCGGTTTGCGAATGCTCTGTGCAGAGTGCCAGTTACGCAGCTCGCGTGCACTTGCGTGTGTATTACATAATGTGATGAGTTGCGTTCTGGATTACGTTGGTTTTAAAACTGATTGATGTTCATTTATGATGTGGCGTCTCGGTGCATAGCGCTTCATCATTTAATAAACCAACAAAACAGTGCACGGGTATGCTTCAGCCGCACATCTTTATATTTATTAATTACTTATCAACTACAATCCATCCAGACCAGGCATAGGAAGTGTTGTACAGCTTTGTTGGACTGCGCTGAACTGTCCACACTACGATATTATTATTTGACCAAGAAAGCCAGCCGTGTTTGTTTCAAAGGGCACACCCTACCCATAAAATGAAAACAAGCCTTGAGCTTTTCTGTTTAAACAAATACTACTTGGAAGATCGGTCTACTAGTGCCATAGGATGTTTTGTTCCATCAGCTGATGGACCTGAATGCTACTTAATGGTGAAACCGACCATTATTTATTTCCAATTCAGAGTTGTGCTTTTGTAACTAAATTGAAATGGCTCTATTTTGATCTCTTTTGTTGCTTTTAAATAATGTTCATATCCTGGTCAGGAATCCTTCTCGCATCATCCCACCATGGTCCATAAAATGAATGCCGCTTTGTGGGAAGTCATCGATTGCTGTCCTACGGAGAGTTGGTCCCCAATATGAGTGTAGCAACGCTTATGACTCGTTCACACCGGAGTTGGAGGCACACTTGTTTATTTAACACCACACGTTGTGACATACACACTGAGGGGGTATCGGCCCCCTCACCCGTCTATCTGAGGACACACCTCTAGGCTAACCCTAGCCTGCCTCTGAGTCCTCCTCTAATGGGCTAGGGGAGGCTATCTTGGCCCGACACTGGTCAGTCGGGCCCGGTACCCAGAGTCCAGACCAGCACTGGCTCTGGCTCTGGTACCACGCCACTGGCTCGAGCCTGCGCGGTCCTGATAAGGACGGCGTGCCAGGGGGAGACCAGGGCTCTATCTAGGACGTCTTCCGTCTCCTCTTCTTAGCTAACACAACACTCCCGAGCCCCTCGATACATTCCCCTTTTATACCCAACCCCTCCCTGAGGGGTGGGGCCCCGGGGGATCATAATGACCGAATCGACCCCCCAGGGTGTCTGGCGCGGACGTCGCAGAGGGCACCTGCTCGTGCACACATGTAGCCCCGCCTACTGTGTTTGTTTACCATAGGCTGCCATGCATAACGGGCTCTCTCTCTAACACCCCTACATCACTCCCCCCCGCATAGCATGCAGCCGTCCCGGCTGCCAACATACAAAAATTTGACAATAAAGGTGCCTTCACCCCCTGACCGCGCGTGTGCCTCACTATTTTTGAACAATAACAGGAACCAGAACAAGAACGCAACAGCAAGATGAGAAAACAACCCGTCGCACCCCCCCCCCCGAATAAATACGAATTCCGTAAAAAAAAACAGCCTATATACAATCAGCAGGGAACCCACCACGCACACACAACACACGGTGAAGCCAACATATGTACATCCGAGGAGTGGGGAACACACCACCCACACAACATCCAATGAACACAACAGCTATGTACACATTTTCCGGCCTCACAACAGTTTGCGCATTTTAGCGCGCGTCCTTGCAGCGGGCCCCTCACACGGGGTAACCGCGTGTGGCGGACCATCAGGTGGCAATTGTCCGTCTTGGGGTGAGCATTCATCCGACTCCGCGTGACCCTCGGTATCCGCAGGAGGGGTGATTGGGCGTGAGCCCGTCACTCCTGATGCACCTGAAGGTGGCACAGCCGGCAAGGCATTAGGTGAGAGCGACGGAGACGGACCCAGCGAGTCGGCCGACCCCCCACATGCTTGGCCACGCGCGTGTGAAGTGTGATTGTGTACCGCAGAGAAGGGTTTTAACCTAGAGGGGTGCACGAACCATCGCCGCTTCCCCCACTTGATGCGCACGCACTGCGGTCGTAACACCTCCACCACTTCCACAGGGCCCCGCCACGGCCGCACCAGTTTAGAGGAGGTTGCCAGTGGCACCTGGGGGCAGTGCAGCCATGCCTTGTCCCCCGGCTTCCACTGCAGCATGTGCGCTCGACTCAATCTGAGGCGCTCATTCGCCTTCTGACGGAGGTCAGAGTTTTGCATTGCAGCATCCCGTGCCTCGGTCAATTTGTCCAGATTAAATTTAACGTGGTCAGCCAGATTAGATTTTCCCTGCGGCACGGGGATCTGCAACTGGGCACGAACAGGCGGGTCTGGTTCTCGGCCGTACATGAGGTAAAAGGGAGAAAACCCCGTAGCTGCATGGGGTGCCATCCGGTACGCCGCCAAGACCCCCTGAATTTGTAGGTCCCAATCCGTTTGCGAGTCCGAAACTTGTTGTGATAACATGGACGTGATGGTGCGATGCAACCGTTCGACCATCCCGTCAGTTTGTGGGTGATATGGGGAGGTCCGAATTTTCTTTGTGCCCAGGAGATCACAGACTTGTCTGAGTAGTTTACCGGAAAAATTTCTGCCCTGGTCGGTCAGCAACCTCTCCGGAGCACCTTTGTCCAGGACATAACCCTGAACAAAGGCCTCCACGATGGCTGCTGCCGACTGGTTGGCCAGAGGCCAGGCCATAGGCCAGCGTGTAAAATACTCGACACCAGTCAACAAATATCTATTCCCCCTGGGGGTGGCGGGGAATGGTCCCAAAATGTCCAGAGCGACCAGCTCGTTTATCCTGGACACTTTGATCGATTGCAAGGGCGGGTTAGACTCCCGTGCCGGCGGTTTGCGTTGTGCACATCGAGGGCATGATCCCAACAAATCCCCAACATCCCTCGTCATGCCAGGCCAATAAAAATCAAGTTGCAGCAAGGCGAGAGTCTTTTGGGTCCCCAGGTGTAGGAGGCGCTCATGAGCGGCCCATACCACCCTGCCCCGCAACCCAGTAGGGACCACCAGCCGATGTCGACGCGACTTCCCGTCCCAATGCATCAGCAGGCCTTGGCACATTTCCCATGCGTCGGAACCACCTCTTTTTCCCCCCGCCGCACCGCCAACGCGACGTCGCCACCCGAGGAGGGACACATCCTCCATCTGGAGGCGCCCCCAGTCAATGACGGGCAACCCCAACAGGGAATCTTTGCCCTGTTGTTCGATCGAATTAGTAACTACTGTATCGTCGTCGTTGGCGGCCGCCAAGACAGGAACCGATGTGTCCCCTGGAGGTCTGCAACGTCCAGACCCCAGGAGGCATGCACACTCGGAGGTGGTTGGCAAGCGCGACAGAGCGTCCGCGTTGGTGTGGCGAACGCCCTTACGGTATGTGGTTTGGAAATCGTAATCCTGGAGGACCTCCAACCATCGGGACAATTGTCCCGATGGCTGTTGAACCCTCAGGGCGTACTGCAGTGCCGCATGATCTGTGCGGACGGTGAAATGCCGACCGTACAGATATGGGCGATACTGTTGGATGAAATGGACAATTGCCAACAGTTCCCTACGGGTGACACAATATCGTTGCTCCGCTGGAGACAACACCCGACTGCCGTACGCAACCACACGTTCCACGCCGTCAACCACCTGGGAGAGCACGCCCCCAATACCCGTGTTGCTCGCATCGGTGTCGAGCAAGAATGGTTTTGAAAAATCAGGGTAAATCAGGGGAGGAGCGTTTACCAAAGCGTCCCGAAGGGAGCAAAAAGCAGCTTCCTCCTCCTGACCCCAGCAGAACCGAACCCCTTTTGATGTTAAAGCGTGTAGGGGTTTTGCTATAGTCGCAAAATTAGCGACGAAGCGTCTATAATACGACGCAAACCCAATAAAACTCCTAACCTCTCCCACTGAGGTGGGAGTCGGCCAGGAGCTTACACACTGCGTTTTGGCGGGATCGGTAGAAATACCTGAGCGTCCCACGATGTGCCCCAAATAACGCACCGACTCGCGTAACAAATGGCATTTTTGGGGCTTAAATTTCAAATTAGCAGCCCGCATCTTTAGGAAAACCGCCCGCAACCTCTGGAGATGTTCATCAAAAGTTTTGCCAAAGACAATAACGTCATCCAAATAAATCAGGCACGACTCCCATTGCAATCCAGCCAAAACCAATTCCATCAACCGCTGGAAAGTTGCCGGCGCTGAGTGTAAGCCCATCGGCAACCGGTTGAATTGAAACAGGCCGTGCGGAGTACGGAAAGCAGTTTTAGGCTTTGAATCATCGTCCAGAGGAAGCTGCCAGAATCCCGAAAGTAAGTCCAATGTGGAGAAGAATCGCGCTCCCGCCAAGGCGTCAAGCGATTCGTCCATCCGTGGGAGCGGGTATGCGTCGGCAACCGTAATTTTGTTAAGGCGCCGAAAGTCAACGCAAAACCGCAACGAACCGTCCTGCTTCTTAACCAGGACGATCGGCGCTCCCCAAGGGCTGTTGGAGGGAGAAATGATGTCGGCGGCTAGCATGTCATCAACAGCCGATTTGACATGGTCCTTTTCGGCGGGACTCAACCGAAAAGGATTCTGGCGTATTGGCGCGCTGTCACCCGTATCAATATGGTGACGCAGCAGATTAGTGCAGCCCAAATCGTATTTATCCCGACTGAAAACGTCGGAAAATTCCCTTAGTAGTGTCTTAAGACGTTGACGCTCTAAATTTGACAGGTCCGTCGATCCCGCACAAAGCGCCTCGAGCCACCCTTCATCGCTGTCCGAATGTGGTCGCGGTGCAGGGACAGCGCCGACATGACTCGCGACGGGTTCCTCACAGGGCACCGGCGTTGCGTGAGCAAGCACGGTCCCCTGTGGGACCACCACCGTCTGCGAGCCCACATTGAGGACCGCGATGAAGGGTTCTCCTTCCCCTCTCACTATGGTCTGGGCCGGGAGTAAATCAGGTCCACTGACCCCGGCCCTAGACGGTCCCAACAGAACCCCTTGAGCCCCAATGCCCTTAGCGAAGGGCCGCCGAAGTTTCAAGGGAATCAACATTTGCGCCCCCGGAGGAACGCGCACCGTTCTATCTACGAACGCCGGCACCGTCGCGAACGCCGTCCGGCTCGTAGCGGGGGATGGCAGAAACGCCATGCGTCGGCCCGATGGGAGCTCAATGCATCCCTGGTCGATTAATATCCTAATCGGCATTTTGGCCAGGAAGTCCGTCCCCAGCAGGCACGGAACCGCCAGCGAGGAGGAAACAAAAATCGGCCCAGACAATTTAATATCCCCGACACAAATTTGGGCACGAATTTGTCCGATGATGCCAAGTGAACCCCCGTTAGCAGCAAAGAATGGCACGTTAACAGGCATCAAAGGACGGCTTTGGGCAGGGAGAATGTTATAAATCAACTCCGAAATAATGGTCGCCGATGCTCCTGTATCGACCAGGATGCGCACCTCGACCCCATCGATGTGGCCCACAACGGCCGACTACCCTGACGACGCGGCTACAACCCGATGGGCCAACACGGACCACTGGCTGGGTTCAATCTGAGTACCCAGAGCGGTGCGTGTTGGTGCCATGGTACGCGATATTGGCCCCCCCTTCGCTGCGGTGTTTGAGTGTGTGACGGGCGTGTGCGTGGGCCAAGCATGAGGGGTGCCGCGACTCGCCGGATTATGATGGTGGAGCTTGTGACGAGGGCCAGCGTCCCGTTGAGGTGTCGTCCTGCGCTGCCCAGGAGAGCGGCACCCCGAGGCGACGTGGCCCCGGATGCCGCAGTTGTAACAGCGTGGAAGCGCTGGTGACGACGATGGATGTTGTAGACGGCTTGAACCGGCCCGGTCCTCCCGTACTCCCGCTCCATGCTGCCGTTGATGGTCGATGGCGCAAACCTCTTCCGCCGGGAGGGTGGCTGCAGCGACGGCACGCCCGCTCGCCGCCTTGCTGGCCTTCCGTCGTTGAGAGGACAGGTTTGCGTGGAGAAGACGGGCCGCTTGGAGGGAGCACATCTCTGCATCGTCCTGTGCGACAATGACGATGTCTAAGTCGTCCGCCAGCAAAAGTATCTTCTCTGTCACCATGGCGTCGACACCCTCGTCATCCATTCGTGGAAAGGCCTCCTTCGCCAGTGCCAGGAGGCTTGTGCGGTACGCCAGGGGCGACTCCTTCGTCCCTCGCTGGCGATCGTAAAAGAGTTGGCGACAGTCCGATGGTGGACCATATACCGCCGACAGCACCTGCATCGCCTTCTGCAGCGTGGAGCGCCTCTCCTTCGAAGCCGATGTTAGAGTGGCGAGGGCGTCGCTGTCGAGAAGTGCTGGCAGCGCGCGGAGAGCCTCGGCGTCTGTCCACTGTGCCATCTCCTGGTGAGCGAGGAAGCGCCGCTGGAAGCCGCCCCAGTCGCCATCCTCGCCCACAAATTCCTTGAGTGGAGGTAGCCGCTGATGTAAGGCAGCGGCTGCAGAGGAAGAACGCACTCCCTCGTCCGCCTCACTCAAGTCAGCGTCGGCACGAACCAGCGATGGCATCGCCGGTCGCACCCGTGGTGACGTTCCGCCCGTTGGTGGTGACGCGGCAGGTACTGTACTCCCGCCGTTGGACGCGATGCTTAGAGCGGCCACGCCCTCAACAGCAGCTGCGGCGATGGCGGGAGTTTCAAAATGTTGCTCCGTGGAAATGGCGGGAAGGCGCTGTGATCGTCGGCTGCCGTTGCCCCGTGGCGGTCCCGCAGCCCCCAGCTGCGTGATGGTGTCGAGCATGGCGGCTGCGGCGTACAGCAGCTCGGTCAGCTTCGCGTGCGCCTCCCTCAGCCCCTCCATCGACGGCTCCCCTTCCTCCAGCTGCTGTGGCGTGGATGCGCCCAGCCCCGGCTGGTCGATGGCATCTTCAGCCGTCTCGGGCCCTCCGACTGCAGTGGTGTCTTCTGCCTCTGGTACCCCGACTCGAGTCGTCCGGCGTGTATCCATGTTCGTACTTTGTTTCACTTCTGACGCCAGATGTAGCAACGCTTATGACTCGTTCACACCGGAGTTGGAGGCACACTTGTTTATTTAACACCACACGTTGTGACATACACACTGAGGGGGTATCGGCCCCCTCACCCGTCTATCTGAGGACACACCTCTAGGCTAACCCTAGCCTGCCTCTGAGTCCTCCTCTAATGGGCTAGGGGAGGCTATCTTGGCCCGACACTGGTCAGTCGGGCCCGGTACCCAGAGTCCAGACCAGCACTGGCTCTGGCTCTGGTACCACGCCACTGGCTCGAGCCTGCGCGGTCCTGATAAGGACGGCATGCCAGGGGGAGACCAGGGCTCTATCTAGGACGTCTTCCGTCTCCTCTTCTTAGCTAACACAACACTCCCGAGCCCCTCGATACATTCCCCTTTTATACCCAACCCCTCCCTGAGGGGTGGGGCCCCGGGGGATCATAATGACCGAATCGACCCCCCAGGGTGTCTGGCGCGGACGTCGCAGAGGGCACCTGCTCGTGCACACATGTAGCCCCGCCTACTGTGTTTGTTTACCATAGGCTGCCATGCATAACGGGCTCTCTCTCTAACACCCCTACATGAGGATGGGGCACCTCTGGCTCACGGCTGCTAACAATAAAGAACTCAACCCTTTGACACTGACTTGAAACCAAAAACTACACGTGGCCCTCAAAGTACAAGCTAAATACGTTTTGGATAAATGTTGATCGCGGATGTGGAAGCACACAGAAATCTGTTAAATGGACAGGTTTTTTGGGGGAGATTAAGGTTATCGGCTGCCGCTCGCTTGACAGATTTGGCAGAAAATTGCTGCGTGTTCGGACGCGCATCAGAGTCGACAAAAATTGCGTGGAAAATTTTGGCCTTTTTATTGCGAGTCGTTTTTTGAGTTATTACCTGTCAGGGTTCCGAGAAGATGCATTGGCCGCAGTGCTCAACCCCCAGTACATGCCTGAGACTGTCGCTCCCTCAATAGAAGGGGATGCAATAAAAATTTCCATCCGGCAATATCCCAAATGAATAGGATTTGCCGCAATGGTGGCCAAACGGCTGCCCTTGGGAATTTACATTTAAATAAGCAGACTTGAGCCGGGTTGGAGATGACGTGCATCTTTAATCCATCTGTGGGGTGCTGGCGAGTCTACTCGGCCATGGCTTGGCACAGTGGAGCCGTGGGCTCTATTCACCGCGGTGAAAATCACTGCCTTTTGTGAATACACTGACCATGAAGGGCACCAGTGATGTGTTCTGTCACTAACGATTGCTACGAGGAAAATTTAAATTTGGTTATCTCTGTAATAAAGAGCTCGAACGATTGGTCATTGTATTTGATTGACTAAAATAACTTTTTTGGCCTTTTCAGCAATGACCTCTTTTAAAAGAGGTTGGTTGACATTTAAAAGAGATCATTGCCGCCCTTGCATGCTGCCCACTGAAAACCCCTTGCATGCCTGATGATGCCGACTGCATGCACGTACTGTTGATGCAGGGTCACTGTCATTGGCCCAGAGGTCACATGGCCACTATGCGGTAGGAAGACACCAACACGGCGGCACCCTCGCCAACTCCAGGTTCACCCAGCCACCCCGTACCACAAACAAGTAACTGCTTGTACAGGGATGCTGCTTGTGCAATGGTTATCACTGCGCAGTCCGATTCAATATCCTGGTGCAGCAGTTGAGATGACGGGCAACTTTCTTAAATCCCTGCAAACTCTGACCACTCGGCAGTATAAATGTGTATGCCACAGTTCGTCGTTGATCAACAGGTCCCATGGGATGGAGTAAAGTGTGGGCACTCCCATTTCTTCCCAAGACGTTTTGACAGCGTGGGAAAGTAGGCCAAATTCCCTCTCGGTGACCCATCTTCCAGTCGTAGTGGCATGAGCAAGGAATTTCAGGGATGCACCTTTACCTTCTACAGAACAAGATTCTGAAAAGCTAAACCTCAATTTCAGTGGACGGGACCCGACTGGTGGCGTTTGGGGGTGGCTCATCAACAGCTAAACCCGAAAAGCTCCGTGGCGCTCTCGGCAGGAGAAATGTCAGTCGAGCAGTTGTTCCAGACACCGCTCTGCCATGTGGATCACGGCGTACATCGTCAACGGTTGACATTTAGTTTATCCGCAGAATGTAATTATGCGGCAGAATGGTCTGCGCGTCATCACTAGGCAACGGGAAACACAATGGAGGCACCTGGCCAAGGCTCGCGCTGCGGGAGCCCGCTGCGCCTCCATGATGCGAGCCAGCGCGCTGGGATGGAAATCTACGGAGCAAGCAGGGATGCTGCAGTGCTGTTTGATGGCGGTGGGGGGAATTTGTACATTTTTTTGGTCCTATGTTGTCAGAATAACAAGACGCACTCCCCCCCTCTGTTTTAAAGAAAAAGTTGGAGGTGTGTCTTTTAATTTTACCAGTCCCTGTACTCTTGAGCTGCACGTATCTTGGGTGATTAGAACTTTGTTCTTCCACTTGAGAAATATTGCCCGCCTGCATCGATTCCTGTCACCTAATGACTGAGAGAAACTGGTCCATGCTTTTGTGTTCTCCAACTTGATTACTGCAACGCGTTACTGTTGAGGATTCCGAATAAGGTGCTGGGTAGACTGCAGCAGTTTGCATCAGCAGCAGACCATGCTTTCCCACCTGATGATGGACGCTTGTGTTGCACCCGAAACGTCGTGATTTATTTAATTTTATTTCATACCTACGTGACTTTACCGAAAGAACCAAAGAGTATGGATTCCTGCTGCCACGAAAGCTTCAAATCAAGATTAGACTCCAGCTCGTTCAGAATGCAGCTGCTAGAGTCCTTACATGCACACCTTTTTGCGAGCACATCACACCTGCTCTCTTGTCTTTGCACTGGTTCCCAATCAGGTTTTAAGTGGATTATAATATCATGCTGCTGACTTACAAGGCGCTCAATGCATTAGCCCCACTATCTGCAGAAACTGATCAATTTTTACTCCCCAACGAGGTGCCCGAGATCTTCCGATCACCTTCATCTATGTGCAACGACGGCTTGGCACACTTCTCTTGAGATGGCACTTTACTGAAGACGCGTTCACTTGACATCAGGCGGAGATCCCACAGAACAGCTCCGAGTCTCCCACGCATCTCCCTTCTATCCCAATCGACGCCACGCCCCCCTTCTCGATTATTCTCGCTGACTCTACCGTCCTCTTGCGTCACCTGACCACGCTCCCTTCTCAAACATTCCCGTAGCCACCAGTCCCTTTGCACTCATAACTAATACCCCTGTCATTACCTTCCTCACACCGCATGCAGGCTCTGTTGTCATTACATCTGTACTTCGAGGTCAATGCTGTGTTCCTGCAGGGGTGATCAGGCTTTGGCCAGTGCAGCTCCTAGACTATGGAACGCTTTGCCTTCGGTAAGACAGTCAGAATCGTTAACAGTAAGTCTGTCTTTAAAACTCGCCTATTTAAACTAGGCCTCGGCAAGGTAAGGTAATTTACCCTTTTTACCGGGTAAAAGGGTAAAGGTAAAGGGTAAAGGTATCGACCATGCCAAGGGGTAAGGTAGAGGGTAGGGTAAAGGTAGCGCGGAAGAATTACCCGGTAGGGTAAAGGTAGCGCGAAGTATTACCCGCTAAATACCTTGTTTACTGCTCTCTAAAAGCTCCGTGGCGCAGTCAGTGGCCTCCATTTTTAATTGGAATCATTGATGTCGGACCAGATGGAGACGGACCACATTCTTGAGGTAGAGGACGAGGTCGAGGATGCCAGCAACGGCATTTTCTGGGTCGCTGCGAACAGCAATCGAAAGAGGCAGCGGCATGCGTTCCCGTGGGAGCACACGCACTATTGGATGGAGGGTGATCCTCATGTACAGCAAGGCACGCACTGCCGCAAGTGGTTTTCCTCCCACACGAACGCGTCGGGGTGGGAAGCCCACTTCAAGAAGCACAACGTGCTCGCCCCAGGCAGCGAGGTCGGGACGTCGGCGTCGTCGAGCCGCCTAATGCAGCAAACGCGGAGCCGGCCAGCAATCCCGGATCTCCTCCTGGTAAAGTTTGAGAACGCGGTGACAAGTTCAAGACCTTGGTCCACACATTGACGCAGGGATACGAGGGCCCGTCGACCTGCACCGCCATTCGCAGGATTGTCGAGCATCATGCCATCATGCTGCCCATTGTCGGGACGTCGCCATCTTGCTCACCATCGACAAGTGGTCAAACCGCAACCTGAAAGGATTTTGGATGATCACGGTGCACTGGATCGACACCAAATCTGGTGCGTCGAGATCCATGCTGCCGACGATCCTCGATGTTGCAGTCCAGAAGGGGTGTCGGCAAGCGCATTGGCACCGCTCTGTTTGAGCACCTCCAAAGCCTCGGGCACAATGTCTTGACCAAGCTGCTCGCTGTCACCAGCGACAATGGCTCCGATGCGATCAGTGCTGTCGACGTTGTTCGCCCAGGTCAATGCGGACTCCGGCTTTGAGCAGTTGCGGGCTTGCTACCATATTCGCTGCGTGGATCATTCGGTCCAGATCGGCGTCGTCCAAGTTCTCAAGGTGATCAAGTCGACCAACGCCGAACTGCGCGAGGTGCTCGTCAATATCAGGTGCAGCAAGGTCGAGCTGGTGCGGTACCACGACTTGCTGGTTCAGAAACCCGCCATTGTGGCATCCTACTTGAATCCACAGCTGCCGAAAACGTCAGACCAAGATAAGCTGGCTACACTGAAGGCCACGATCCGCTCTGTCCCTCAGCATCGCTATTCGGACGTGCTCGCGATCCCGCCGACGGCAGTCGCTGCCCATATGGAGGAGGGGTCGCTGTTCAGCACCCTATTCAGCAACGTCGGCAGCTCCATCGTTTTCTGAGCACGGGCGTCACGGCCGCCAGCGCCTTCATTGACGTAATGCAGTGGCGGTCTCCCCGCAAAGAGCTGCTTCCTGCCCACTACAAGATGGCCTTCACGTGCATTCGCCAGTCGCTGTCGTCCACGCTCTTCATCCAATCCATGTGCTTGCGCTCGCGGCCGGCTGCCTGAAGGTCCTGTCCAACCGGGCCCGAGCGGCGCAGGATCTTATTGCCCATCATTCGTCCAAGGACGACAGCAATGACGAACTTGATCAGGTTGTTGATGAGATCGTCATCGACCAAGACGACTGGGACGCGGAGGTTACGGAGGATGGTGTCATCGACAGCCTCAACGCCTGATTCGATCGTATTCTATACGAATAAAGCGCTCTACCTCGCATTTACCTGTTATAAACCTTTTTCATGTCTAGTTCCCTGGTAATTACCCTGTAATCGGGTAATTTGAATGGAGTAAGGATAAAGGTAGGCTGGTTGCTTTTTTCCTTTTACCTTGCTAAAGGGTAAAAGGTAAGGGTAGAATGATTGTATTGTAATAAGGTAAAAGGTAGGGTAAAGGTAGGCTCGTTGTTTTTACCTTTTACCTTACCTTGCCACGGACTAATTTAAACTGGCCTTTACTCCCTGCAGGTTCTGTTTATTTCCTGCTTTCCATTCACGGCACATTGGGATCTTCGGATGAAATGTGCCTAACAAATGGAAATTATTATAATGCGTTTGGTGTGTGTGTGACAAGACCTTATATAAAGTTTGAGTTTTGGGTGTCTTTCTTTGTGGGATGTTTTATAATCCGGGGAATACTGTCGTGGTGGTGTGCGCTTCCTCTATGTGGCAGCCAAAGGAGGGAACGCGCCTGGGAAGATGTCCACCGGAGAAGATGGGGTGATGAAATCCACTCGTGTGCAGGAACAGGTTGAATAGCAATGGCTTGGGGAGGCCTTCATCCAGCAGTGCCTAGATCGTAGCTGAATAGGATTATGCTGTATTTATTCTATAAGCTCTGCGTATGGTATGAAAAGTATTGGCCCATCGGACCAAGTGGCACAGTGGTTAGATTACATGGCTAGCAATTGGACGGTTGAGAGTGAGGATCAACTCAGCTTCTATAAATATTTCTGTCTTTGATTAACTCAGCACTACTGTGTGAAATTGGTCCTGTGTGGTAAGTTAATCATGTTTTATAGATACATTTCTGCTCGCCGTTATTTCAGAGAAACACCATACACATAGCGGTAATGATGACGGTGATGGTCAGTGAACAGTTCAGCCCACTCTGTAAACACATGGCCTGTGTGAGCTCTTCTGCTTTTACCAAAGTGAGCTTATCCGTAAAAGCCTTGGAGGATATAGCAACTTCCAAATTTATTCCAGCCACTGGTGAAACATTTCATCGGCTTGTAGTACAAAAAGTTGACATTGAACACATTTTATTGACAAATGGGGACGTGTAGGCTGTGCTGGCTGTTTTGTTGATTTAATTTCCCGGAAGGCACAAAGCCAGAGAAAATTGAATGTTATGTCTTGTCACTTTTTTTTATTAAACATTCTCAAACAAACACTGGGAAACACTTTGCACGTGGGACCTTCCTGGGCAGCCAACGTGAATAATACAAACGGATTATTTGGTTTACATTGCTTCTCGTTGCATGGAATGCGACATAAAACGTAAAAATCCAACAAAACCTTCGACTTTGCATGTGAACGTTTGTACTTTTATCTTGGAAAAAGTAACAAATTGCAACGGCAATAAAAATAGCAAATAGATTACCTAACAGCATTGGGATGTTATTTTTTAAATTGTGGTATTTGCGCCATTCGTTCTGCACAAGGCTATCGCAACAGCCCAATGTTTTTTATAAATGGATTGAGTCTTCCAGTCGGGGGGCGATGTTACTTTGTGGTTTTTACCCAATTAGTAATTTGCAGGTAAATTTGACAATTTGTCGAACTTGGACTGTGATGCCAGCACACACAGACACATGACCTATCTTTTTGCAAATAACGCCACGGGATTCCCTGCGACTTCTGTGAAGCGGCATCGTGTTGGTTAATACGCCCGCAGCAATTAACCAGTGCAGCCCCTGGGCTCACACCACGAAACCCTGCAACAAGCGGTAAAAAAACGTGCCACCGCTCGGCCATGGGTAAGAGGACTGGGAACTCCAGTTGTCTTCTGGCACAGTATCAGCAGCCCAGCAGCTTCCCAGGAACAGCCCAAGAACATCACTAGGGCCTAGGTACGAGTGCCCATATGTTGGGTGCGCAGGCTGGCCTGTCCCTGAGCATGTGGTTCAGTAAGAGGTGAGACCGGGGGCCTGGATCTGGAACTCAATTGGATCGGTTCAGCGCTTGTGTACGTGTTGGCATGTCCTACTGTGAGCGTCGTTAAGTGGCGGAAGCCAATTAATGAAGAAAAAAACTGCTTCAAAACCAGCATGTATAGCGATAAAGTTACGTATTTATTCTGAGCATGTGAATACAGAAACATTGGACCATAGGTTATATGTATTATAGTTGGACACCTTATTACTGTCTAATGTAGATTAAGGTTTAGAATAGTTGTTTTCTTTGGTGAAAAATGGTGACATTTTAGAATCTGCTGCATTGTACTTAAATCTATTGTGCCGCAATGGATGAGAGAGAAGGGGACATCAGAGGACACACCCATAGCTGCCGAGCCAGCGCCACTGGATACTGGATTCACATCCTCATGTGAACAATCGAGATTGATGGCTTCAATGGAGTGACGAGTGACTGTTTAAACCAAATTGTTAAAATCATGTTTTTTTACTTAATCGAGAGTTCCCTAGTTTATAAACCAGAGTGCATCAGGAACGAAGGCAGAGAGAGGAATGTTTGCATGGCATGAACGAGCACCATCTGGTGTTCAGACAGAGAAGCCGGTTGAAGTGACACCTAGAGACCAATGACAATAAATACGTCGACAATACGCCGCCTTTACGTGTCTGGGAGTGCATAATTTCAGCAGTGTTGGTTCAACACAAGCAAACTTGGGACCAGTTTCGCCATGCAGTGTCTCATCAGCAGAAACACGCTTGCTTGAAACAATGCTGTTGAACTGCCAAATGTTTATCGGTGAGAACCGTCTAGTTTTGCCATCATACCCCTGGCCCTTGCCCGGTTTAATGAAATGTCTCTGCTGATTGGAGAAGTTACAGAAAATACACATTTCTTTGCCTCATTACACAACTCCAGAATACTAATTTTTATATAATAAAGCGACGAAATCTGAGCAATACACCATATTAGAAAGAAAAAAACATCGGAAGAAATTTTAACTTCAAAAGAAACCCGGCGCGCTTATTTCGTCGCGTTTTCTGCTCCTACGAACACCGCGGAGGCTGCGCCGTGCAGAATGAATGGAGGGGTTGTTTAGCGCAGGAGATAAAGAAAGGCAGCCCACGGTCCTCGCCGTATAAATTACATTCTCAGCCCAACTCAATTTGCGAGGCGGCGTCAGGGAAAAGGGCATTGCACGCTCCATCTCTCTGCCCTGCCTCGGCGCCCTCTCACGCACCGTAGCACCGACCGAGTCGCCAGGAGGAGGAGGGGGTGGTCATGGTGCGTGAAGCGCGCCGGGTCAAAGACGAATCTCCCGTTGTTAATTAACGGCGCATGATGAGTGCGGGTGTTGTCGACACTTAATTGGCGAACTCGCCAAAAAGGTGCGAGGGGAAACGCGCCCCCCCTCTGCTTCAGGTGATGATGACGATGTTGAGCCCAAACGGACGGACGCCGTGCCAGATGAGAAGTGGCGACGTGGTATGTTGAATTGAACTTTTGAAGAGGGGGGGGGGGCACTCCAAGTGGCTTTCTTTTGTTTTCCCACAGAAGCCAATTATGCAAATTGGGGATTTCCAATGTCGCCAATCGAGTCATTTACGCAAATTAGGGGTATCTATTGTATTCCGCTGAAGACTCAATTTAAATGTAAATTAGGTATCGGTGTGAGGCAAATGTTGTAACCGCGTTGGAGGCGGAAGGCTGTCGCTCGGTGCGCACGTGTTGAGCGTTTAGTGCTGAGGTCACGTCAAGTATCACGTCCCCTCTGCACGCGCAGTGCTGTAAGCGTGCGGTTGCGTTTGTATTCCTTCATATCATCTCTTGCCTTTGTACATGTGTGTGTGTTTGCGACTAGGGGTGCATTAAAATGAAACCCGCCACAGAATCGCATCATCGACACGCCCCACCTCGATTGATGCTGCCGACGTTACCCTCGCTGACGAGCCTTCGCATTTTTCTCTATCCGCATTGCTGTTTAAATTTGTTTTTGGTGTTCCCTGATAACAAAGCACATGAGAATCAGATGCCGATGACAGCTGGCTGCAATTCGTGGCAATTCAAAACTAATTTCCACGCACCCGAAGTTTCTGCTGCCTCCACGACAGTCAACGTGGGTTTATTGCACAGTGGAAGCTGGTAACGGTGAAGCCATTGATCTTCTCTGGTTTCACGAGTCGTCCCGTATGAGAATTGTGGACTTAACAAAGTCAAACATTTCAAGTCAATGCTGATCAATAAGAAACACCATCAACACTCTTACCTAACTATACACACTACGTTACAACGGCTACGTTTTTTGCGGCTGTACAGCTCTGCCGACGTGCTGTTCCGGTTGTACCACGTGTTGGTCGGCACGATGTCCGACATTTCTGCTGCAATCGTGGGAGCATTTCTTCATGAACTGAATTGCTTCCAGCATGTGGAGTGAAATGACAGACGTGACGGACAGCAAGCACTCAGACCTGAACGCACAGCGGAGGGCTACTTGCGTTAGACTGATCATATAATATAAGCATTGGGCCTAGCAATTCTGAATGCCACACTTCCACTCACAGGCCTCATGTTCCCTTGTCACCGATTTGTCCCAGTGCTGAATTAAACATCAGCTGTTATCCCCGCAGCTCATGCCTGTCTTTATTAATGTGGCCCGCACTTTGAATTAATTGTTGCACACAATCGCTTTGGCTCGTATATCTCAGTGTATTAGCCTGGTCAGGGCTCTGCATAACCAGTCGCCTGCTGTCACTGTGGCTCACACCTCTTTGTTACTTAAACTGGCATGGTCATCACCTTGACCTATGCGCTGTTTAGCCACCGCTCCACAACTGTTCATTAACCGAACCTGCCAACGTCACGTTTTGATGCCAAATAAATCACAGTAGCATCAGCGGGGTCGCGCGACGGTACAAATGATACCCATACTCGCGACTGGCAATGATCCTCCCATGTAGCATTACACTCAATTGAAACATTGCTTAATAATAGTGACATATATCGTGTGTTTGTATTGTCATGGCATTTATGACAAAATAAAGTGTGCAAAGACCATTTGATAACAGAGAAGCCATGATGCTTGAGAGACACGCAAGAGAAACAGGGTAAATATTTGAAACTGTCTCATGAAATAATGAATAGCAGCTTACTGCAGAATAAAGGAGGGGAAATATAGTGATAGGAAACGGTGGTGCAGTTTGGGCAGGGTAAATAAAATCCCACTTTCACATTTAGTTTGTCAATATTTAGAGAAAAGACAGATGGACAGCAAATGTGAAAGATGAAAACAAGTGAAATGTGGTTTTGGAGCGATCTACAAAGGAGGTTGCAAAACAAATGGATTAGCACCAAATGGGTTACCAATCAAATGAGTCATTTTGGTTGACGTTCTATACGTGAGCTCATTCGCACAATGACGCACCGCAAAATTACTAAATTGGTCAAGTGACAAATTTACATTCAAGTGAAGTATTCTGGGCACGTGTGCAGAAGTGAGGAACATTGTCTCAAAAAAGCCATCGGCATGGCACTAACAAGGTGACCGAGGAAGCAGAGAATGGATGGCTACAGCATCGAACAGGAGATAACGCATTGGAAATGCATCATTCATTGGGTCTCTGGCTCTAGGATATCGAAGCCAAAGAGGTCATCTGGGTCGTCGGAGGATAAAGAAAATGTGGTTTGTGCCGTCCACCAACCCAATACGGGACGACCTGTATCAGTGGCTTTTTGAAAAGCAGTTACGGACTGCACACTGGGATGAGAGGTCAAGGTTCATGCGGAGTGCAGGGAAATTTGTCTTTGTTCCTGTGGCCTTGGTACCCATGACTCTCTCCATGGCTTTAATTGTTCCCCAAAAGTATATATAATTAGTAGATGGATTATTTCTGTAATGCATGTTCTAAATGTTAAGTGAGGTATGATGTAATTTACACACACAAGTTATTGACATCTCTCTTTGGTTCTTTCGGTAAAGTCACGTAGAAAGAAATAACATAAAATAGTAGTAGAATACAACGTTTCGATTGCAACACAAGCAACCATCATCAGGTACAAATGAATGAGAAAACAAACATAGTAAACTTGGAAATATAATGCAACACAACACAGAGAGTCGGCCAACACAACAGTCAACACCCCTCCTGGTTGATTACGTTCTGCCAAAGATTGCTAAATTTGAGAGAGAGACCAAACATAGACACGGAGACACACAGACAGACACACAAGCAGAGCGACTTACACAGAGACAAACAGAGAGAGACACACACAGGCACACAGAGAGAGACACACACAGGCACACAGAAAGACAACGTCTCTGTGTCGAGGCCTTAAATAGAGAGAGGGGGGGGGCAGAGGGGGAGTTGAGTGGAATTTCTGCCCATAGGGGACGGACGAGCTGGACACTGGACTTCTACACAAACAAGCACGGAGCGTTGCGTGGAAAGGACTTATTAACAAGCACGGTAGAAAGCAAATTTAGTCAAATTAGGAAGTGTAATGCAATGCAACACAGTGAGTCGGTTAGCACACAGTTAACACATAGCCTGATCAAAACGTTGTATTCTATTATTATTTAATTTAATTGATTTCTTCGTGACTTTACCGAAAGAACCAAAGAGTAATTCCTGCAGTCACGAAAGCCTCGAATCTAGTTATTGACATCCTTCAAACTGTTAAGATAAGTAAGTGGGCTTCGGAAAGACACGTCACTCGAAGGGATGTGGGCTGATGGTCAAGAATAATGACCATACAGTGGCCGCCCAGGGACTGAATTCATCCTAGAGGACGTCAACCGGGGAGATGGAGCAATGATATCAGCTCACGTGCAGGTGCTAGTTGGATTGTTGCATCACAGGATTGTGAGAAGTTACAGTGGATTAATCATTGGTGGTAATGAAGATGATCCACTTGTTTCACGGATAAGAGGAGTCGCCTGGAATGGGTAGCAGTTGGTGCTATTATTGTGTTTATCCATTACTAATTCACCCAGTTTCGCCCAATGCATCCTCTTGCTTGTGTTATTTTCATGGAGGGACCCAGATGTTGCAAAACATTTTCCTAATATCCGCATTTTTAGTCAGACGACTACACGGGTATCGTGAGTTATTTTTTGTGCTCTCCCATAGCACCCGTCAATTGTGAGACCAATAAGAGGGGCTTCGTTGCATTATGAGAATAATAATATTTGTTACATCTCTTTCCCATTTTAATTGAAATTGTTTTTTTTTCTTTTCTCCAAATTGAACTATTTCCATGGCAAAAAAACCACAGCAATTCTATCATACTCGACCGAAAAATAGTGTGCAAGAGACTTGTGTTCATGGCATAGATCGGGGCCCCACAAGCTGCTTACAATGTGTCGACTGAAATGGTTTACCGTATCAAGGATATAAAGATCGTAACTGTTCATTTTACATTGGAGTGCAGTGATGATCCGTTTTTTAGGGGCCCATTACACGCTCGCATCATTCCGGTGAAGTTCTACAGTCGCCGTCAATTAATCTATGCTCGCCATACTGCAGGAGGCAAAGGTTTCGAGTCAGGGCTTATCCCGAAAAATAAAATATAGAAGGACCTTCTGCCTTCTCACGAGTGACTTTTCTGACCAGTATTCTTTATCCATACAGCCAGGAGCTGCACACATCAAGCCAAATCCCATCAGTCAAGATGGGATCGGTTTTGCCTACTTGGCTAAGCGGTTGAGGGATCACCACTGAATCCGATGTCTCCCTGTAAAAATAACTGAAAGCGGGCAGCACCGACAATTCCACACCGTGGCCTTGCCCTGCTTCACAGCGACTCCAGTGAGACATGCTCGAACTCTATGGTGGTCGTGATTAAAGCCAGGCTGACCTTTTTAATCAAGGTCTTGTTACGGAATGACGCACAGCGGTTAATTTGCAGCCACGACGTTGTGTGCAGGTTTGAGCAGCTGCTGTGTTTTTTTTCCTATTGAAAAAAAAATTTGCTCGCTGAAAATCTTCGCCTCATGGGAAATTCGCTGGGGTTTGACTGATCTGCTAGATGATCCAAATACAGAGTTTTTAAAATAATTTTAACAAAAGACATACAGGAACATAACATAACAGCAGTGGAATATAAACACTTTAAAGATTTGAGAAAGAGGTCAAATGGGAACCCCATTCTGTGTTTCTATGACCGCTTGAATCCAGGCTCCTCCTGCAGAGCCCTGACCAAGGGGTGGCACGTGGCAATCACGTGGCAATCACGCGGCCGAGCGGCAATGCGATTGCTGCTTGTTGCAAAGGCTCGTGGCTTGAGCCCAACGGCCGCCTTGGTTAGTACTGTCAGGTGTGTTAACCTGACACGATATACGAGCCACCCGTCTGCACTACGGTGGACGTTTACGATCCTGCGGTGTAATTTAAGGTGAAGTCGGCCGTGTGTGCACCGTCGTCGTGAAAACTTTACACGTGATAGGCCACCCACACCACATCTCATCTCAAACATTCAAACGACACCCCCAGCGTCAGCTGTCCCTCTGCGGCGGCACAATGTGACTCGGCACCTGATCTGCCTGCGGGGGCACTGGTCTCTCAGTAGGGGGGCGATGGCTGCTTTTTATAGGCCCAATTGAGTAATTTGCAGGTACTTTTTTTAATTTGAAAAATTGCACGATGATCCTGGCACAAAATGGGATACTCATTTCAAATGATGCCAGGGGATATTTAACATCTGTGAGGCAGACCGCGCATATTTCCATGGTTATTACAGCTGCAGTAATAAACAAGGGCGGCTTTCCAGATTCTAACCATGAACCTTTGGAACAAGTGGCAATTACGCTACCATTAGCCATGTCACTGCCAAATCATTAAAAGACGTCAACCTGCGAAAAACGAAAATGTGCATCCTGCAAAAAATGCAAATTCATCTTTCAAGTTTATTTTGTTGAACCAGGCAAGAACTCAAAAAGAGAGTAGGATGAGTCTCATTTGCAAGGGTGACCTTGGCCACCAAAATAGCAAAATAAACCAAAAACGCATGAGAACAAAAACAACCGTATCACACGAGGAATTGAAAATATTGCGAAGACGTTTTCAACTGCCCGTGTGATATAGCTGTGACTCGCAGCTGCGTACACTCGGTGAGCCATCGGCTTGCACACCGCTAAGCACCCTCACCGCCACGGATAACAATGCCTCACTGCTCTTCAATCCGTTCTCATTTTCACATTGTAATTCCCAGTGTTACACGGACTCCCGCTCAACGCTCTGGGAGAGACCATTTCACTTCACCAATGGGTTGAATTTATGCAAACCGACATGAGCCATATACATGAGCCACTTGATGCAGCTAATTCGGCTGTGACGGTCCCACCTGATGACGGAGACTTGTGTTGCCTCCGAAACGTCGTGATTTTTGTTTTTATTTTATTTTATTTTCATTAATTTTGATGTTTTTACCTACGTGACTTTACCGAAAAAACCTAAGAATATGATTCCTTGCAGTCACGAAAGCTTCAAATCTAGAACGACATGAGCCATTTTACAAATAAAATATTTCTTCTTATTACTTGGTTATCTTGGAAAACCACACAGTCCAAGGGCTATTTTTTCGTCAGGGTCCTGCATTGGGTTTTTTTAATTGTTCATCCAATTTATGAGCACTTTTACAAATTACAAGTGATATTCTTGAGGGCAATGAATGTCGTGGTGTTTTTTATGCAGTTGTTTTTTATTGAGAAGATTTGTGCTGGCTTTCTGTTTACACATTAATCACAAAATTAAAAAAAATGGTTGCAGTGTGCTTTGCCATCGGCAGGAACTGACAGTAAAAAGAAATGCAAACCTACTTGGTTCAATATTGTTTTGTTTGTGCTAACAACACAGCAACTTCAACATTGCTACAATGTGCAGTCTGACCACTGATATTGCTAATGCTTCAATAGTGTTAATTGTCATAGTAGTAGAGATATTGTTTATATTAGAATAATTAATGTAATTCTGCTATTTTGATCATGTATATTCATGGAGATTGGTTGATACTAAATCTTTGCCTGTGATATATTTCAAGATATGAAACCACAGTGACCCATCTTCACGTATGGCTGTGAGAGCTGGAGGGATCTCTGGTTATTTGGAGAAGCGATGCATGTGATGGATATGAGCGTTAACACAGTAAGTGATTAGCGCAGGAAAATTTGGTTAGTAATATAGCATTTCTTCTGAACCGTGTATGCCATCTTACGGTAGAAGCATTCATCAAAACGGCCCAGACGAATTGTGTGGCCGTGTCACGAGAATGGATTGACATGTGTCAAATCATACTTGCGGAGGTGAAAGGGGTTTAGTCTAGAACGTGATAGAGAGGGGTCTCTATTGAGGAGATGGAGCTATGAAATGTGCTTGTGTGCGTGCAGATGCTAGGTGGATTGTTAGAAACCATGAAAGGTAACCACAACTTTGGGAGGTCTTCATCCAGCAGTCCGATTAAATGTGGCTGATGACAATGTGAATTCTCCAACAATCCACATCTCGTTTGGAGCAGCTGTTACATGATCGGTCTGATAGGTTGGAGGAAACACCTACACACAGAACCGTCCAGAGTAACAGCTTTTCAGTTCATGTTTCTTTATACCTTACAGAGGAGGATTTGATGAGTCTTGAGAATTCATCTTATGGCCATGCCAACTTGTCACATGAATGGCACGTAAAAAAAACACGTGAACTCGGTCATTCTAAGGGCCTTTGTTGCAGTCTGTCTGTTGAGGTGTATTCGACGTAACTGATGTCATGAAATGGCACAGATGGGACAACAGGAGCAGTGTTAAGTCATTTTATACCGGACACAGTTAGGAGACCACCACCTGGTTGCAATTCATTCTTTGAGCTCAGAATGTTCACTGGGGATCTTAATGTGGTCGACGAAAACAGAATATGAGGAATAGCGTTAAGGGACCGTTCAATGCAGCCTGGGGAGGGGGGCACAATGTAAAATTTAACAACCCAACTTCCTTTGCAGACTTTGACAGCACAACAGCGCTTTAATCATAGTTCATCATCATTAAACCAATAATCCAATGGAATAGTCGGCATCATTTTTGTTTCTTTCACTTTTAAACAATTCTGTCTTCATAAAAACGGCTCCACGTGGTGTCCCTAGTGATAGAAAAGCGAGTTCCGTCCATTCCGGAGCTGGCTAAGATAGCAGACCCAGGCGGCAATAGCCCAGGAATGAGATAGCGGACATTTTCATGGTACCCTTCAAGGACCTGTCTGCAACCCTGTATTGTATAAAGGGGTGAGAGGGGCAGTGAGGGGACAGAACCGTCAATACGAAGCAAATTTGAAACAAATGTGAAATGCTCATCAGAATGAGTGACGATGTCCTCTGCTTTTGCTTGCCATGCATTCCGTTCTGGATGTTGCCAACTGTGTGCACGACGTTTTGCAGTATTCCCTCGTGAGTCACAAACTCGCTATCCCCGATTTTGGCTATCCACGAATCGCATCTGGAACTCTACACGACTGCATCGAGAGTGAGAGAAAGAAAGTGATGAGATAAAGAGATGAAACGGATAGAGAGAGAACTTGTCGAAGCTTTAGAAGCATCTGCAGACGTTGCACGTACGATATCCCTAGGCCAATATCATTGTGACTTGACTTAAAGCTTTCGTGACTGCAGGAATTCATATTATTTGGGTCTTTCGGTAAAGTCACGTAGATAGGTTGAAAAAAATAACAAAACACTACGACGTTTCGATCGCAACACACGACGATCGCTTGTGTTGTGATCGAAACGTCGTAGTCTTTGGTTATTTTCTTTCACCCTATCTACGTGACTTTAACGAAAGACCCAAAGAATATCAACATATTGTGACTTGACTGTAATAGCTTAGACGGGGGGCTGAGCCTTCAGCTGGGACGGTGGGGTGGGGGGCTCGGCTCCCTTCGGCCCTACGCAACGCTACGGGGCTGTCAAGTAATAGCCGCTTTACATTATCTTCCTTGTTGGGATCACATTTCTTTTCAAATGATAACAAAAGTAGTGTTCCGTTTAAGCCATTTAATGATGTTTCTTTTTCTTAAACCACTGCCTATGATTTTCCACATCCAGGCATTGGACTGATGGCTAAACACAAATGACTGGGATTGCTCTTCATATGCTAATTACAATCCCATTAGCTCTCCGTGCCTCTTAGAAAACAATGTGCACTTTGGAATGCACTTTACCTGGCATATACAGACATCACTCTCGTTGCGTTTCTTCAATTGTCGTGGTGTTGCGGAGTTGATTCCTATGAGTTTAGTTGATTAGATGTGGACATCTAATGCTGAGAATATTTCTTAATTCCACATGGTCAGCTGTGGTTAGTGAACATGGAACAACCCCACGTGTCGCCTAAAAAGGGCACGCTTTTACATTTTAGATCATAATAATATTAGTGTTCTAATGACAAATAATGGCTGTAATACCAATTATTTAAAATATTTTCAAGAATGAATCAATGGCCCTTTAATTAAGCCCATGAGAGAGCCCATTGAGGGCATAAATATCGTGCCGCGGGAAATATGAACGGAGACATTTCACGGCAGAAAATTTATTCGGAAAATAAGTTTGGTGTAGATTAAATAATATCCCTTTTCGATAAATTGCATTTAAACGTATTTTGAAAAGCCTGCTAAAGTTGTCTGTAATTAGTTTCCACGTTATTTAAATGTTTTTTGGCAATTGTCGCCTGTGTTAAATATGTGCAATTAAATTGCTTCAACATGGCAGATATTATAACCCGAGCTCAAAGCGCACAATAAATACCCTTCCATGTAACTGAGGCATCAAAGATATATATGTTAAACTTATTTCCCATCGTATGTAGCCAACCACACTAATCGGAGGTGTGGGGGTAGGACAACAAACTAAACACAAAAAGCAGTTCTAAAGAAATGTAGTTTTCAATCTAGATTATTTAAAATCCATAGCTCCAGTGGCTTCCTAATATCGGAAGGAAGAGCGTTCCAGACGGCCGCAGTGGCACATCTGAAAGCGCGCTATGCAGTGACCATCTTTGTTCCATGGCCAACCCAAACAATATTTGTGACCACAGTGTTTATCGATGGAACTTTTAATTGACAATTCAAATCGGTGAATTGTAACAAATGGTTGATGTTGGTCAGAATATTAATGTTACATTGTTCATGTATATTTGAAAAAAGACACCTGTATGTCTGATGAACCAATTATCCCCTGAACACTGCAGTTTTGAGCCTATCTCAATTGTATTTACTGTGGGAGAGTAATCAATGGCTTAAATGGCACCCTTGTAAACAGTTTGAATGCAATTTAATGGAGCTACCCTGCATTTAAGGGAATCCAATTAAATACGCCGGGCAGTTGTGTAAACTACACGCCTTAATGGTGCCTATTGTCAATATGAACAAATGTGATGCAGGACTGGTGTGTCTGGCTGGGTTTCTAGCAGAGGTACAAAGATTGATTTGTCTATGTTTACCATAATTTGTCCAAAGTAAGTCTTAATGTGCCAGGGAAAGCCTCCTTGTTTTTAAGCATGCTCCTCCCTTTGCATGTTTGCCCACTTCGTCTTAACATATGCACACATGGCAGGAACCTGGAGTATCTGGAAGAACGACACTCATGATATAGGAATAATAATCCTCGCATATATCAGTGACCTACTTGCTGCACCTCCTCTTACAGATACCTCATAGGCCTGCAGTTGGGGTCACGCTCACATGATGCCTCCATCTCTGTGTGATCCACAAACCCTGCATCCAAATCACCGTTCCCCTGCCAAACCCACTTTAAAGCATCATTCAGCACATTATCACTTATCCTACTCGATGGAGACTTGGGGTACAGGCGGATACGTGAAAAGGTTAGATATGTGAACACTGATAGAAAATGACCGTTTCACCACCATGCACAAATACTCCACTGGGTTTGGGTGGTAAATTGGTCACAGCGGATATGCAACATTGTACTGCAACACATTTCAGATTTTTTTTAAAATAATTGACTAGAAATATATATAATTTGGGTCTTTCGGTAAAGTCACGTAGATAGGTTGAAAGAAAAGAATAAAAAATAAAAAACTACCACGTTTCGATCACAACACAAGCGATCGTCATCAGGAGGAGAAACGAGGAAAGCTGCTGAAGCAGATTGTTTTAAAGGTTTAGAATGGGCGTAGCCCAAGGGTCATAAACAAAGTGGGCGGGGCTAGTGATGTTAATGTGAGAGATTAGCATGTTAATGTAAGATCGCAGAGCCACTGCCGCGTCGGCGCGCGAAGCGGCTGTGTTGGTGTGAGAAATGTAACCTGTTAATGTAAAAGCAGAGAGCTGAAAATAACAACTAACATCGGAAGGTGGTAGGATGGGAACATCACAGCTAGTTATAATTTAAACTGGTTAATTAGCGTCCTTCCAATGATTGCTAAGTTTGTACCCATCTTCTGGATTGAAATTGTGCCTGTGTCTATGAATATGGATGGCTTCATGAACGAATCTTTGTTGATAGCCAGTGGGTTTGCAAAGTACCTTCGTCTTAGAGAAATCAATTTCGTGTGAGCTTACCGCATTAAAACAATGATCAGCCACGGCCGAGGTATTGGTCCTACCGTGTTTCAGATCTACCTTATGTTCACGAGCACGGTCCGAGACATGTCGCTTAGTTTCCCCAATGTAACTACTGCCGCAGACACAGCTTAGATTGTAGACGCCGGGGTATTGCATGTCAGGGATCACATCCTTCACAGATGGGATCAGATCACTAATTTTATGTCCTGTGTTAAATCGAACCTGTATTTTGTGTTGGCTCATGATTTTGGAAATATTTTTGGTGACCCCTGCTATGTATGGCAAGGTGATGGTTTTGATTGGGTCCTCAGTTCTTCGCAACGGTTGGGGTGATAGCTTTACGGATTGTGTAGTCTGAATATCCATTCATCTTGAGAGCTTGGTGTACGTGTTCCAGTTCATTGGCTAGGTGATGATGGTTGGAAATACATCGAGCTCTATGGTGTAGAGTTTTGAGGAGGAAATTCTTCTGGGATGGATTGTGGTGGGAGTCGGGTATGGGTGGCTTTCCTGTAGACACAGTGTCCCATTGAGTCATCTGGTCTATTTTCGATTAAAACAGCCAAGAATGGTAACTTTCCATATTTTTCCACCTCCATGGTGAATGTGATGGCTGGAAGTATGGAATTGATGTGGTTGAGGAATTGGTTCAGAGCTGGTCAGCCATGTGGCCAGATGACGAACGTGTCATCTATGTACCTCTTACTCAAGGACGGACGTAGAGTGGATTCCTGGATGGCATCTGTCTCAAATTTTACCATGACACACATTGATGGCCTGAATTCATTGATCATCTTGCACGTCAGTTTGAATTTGGGTTGAGTGCTTCGCTAGCATCCTCGAGCATTGCTCTGCATGATCACCAAATGCACCAAGCAGCCCATGTCTGTCTGCGCAGCGTCACTAAGCGAAATTCTTGGGCCGACTTGTAAGAAAGGCATTTTGGGTGGTAGAGAAATGATGCCCCCTAACTTCGTCTACAGTAATTGACATTTTGGAGGACTAATTTGCCTGGAGATTTATATCTATGTTGGAACATTTCTCATTTTTAGGCCAAATTACATTGCTATATTCTTCTCTATATGAAGCATATGTCTGTATTATGTATGATATTGGTCGCTGTATTATGTATGATATTGGTCACTGTATTATGGATGATATTGGTCGCAAAAGCCTACGTGTTAAACATATTGTTGTAATTGGTAATACTGCGTTGACAGAAGGGCCATTGCCTGAAACATCAACTTTTATTAATATTTCCTCTTTAGGTCCCTGTGATATTGACGAATTTGCTGAGTTTTTCTCTATGAAGCTGCTCAGGCAGTATGAGAAGAAGGGATGGAGGTCACGGGTTGGAGGGTTGGGTTATACGTTTTTTTTTCCAGTATTTTTCATTTAACAGCTTGAGCAATTTTAATTAGTTTGTTAGCACATGGGACCCCTATCTTTCGATGGGGCCAGTTTAAGCGTTGGCTTGTACTGAGCCTCTTAAGCCATAAGGAAAGTGCAAGTGCTGGGGCATGGCAGGACCTCTCAACAAGAAGAATTGCAGCAGTGCAGCGCATGGCCCCACATAAAACCTGCGAGTTCCCTGCACCGGAGCTGTTGTTGAGGGATTGGAATTAGAGCCACATGTGGCTGAGCCAAATTTGTTGCCGTTCAATGCACCTGTCTTTGATGAATGATAAAACCCTCAAGACTCTGCGGTGTTGCCACCCACCGCATTGGATGTCGATATTCCGTACCGTTGGCATCGTCTTGCGGTGGCTATCGCATGTGGACCTACCTGAGAATGAGTCGAGAGACTCAAACTTGAATCGGTAAATAATGTCCCGTATTGCTATTGATATTATTAAAATAATGCAATCCTATTCTTTTTATCAAGTAGCATGTTGCATGTGTCCCCTGTGGTCGATTTCTGTGAAAGTCACTGCTTGTGGGAGGCTTCTAGCGAAACCCAACCAAATCCTCTCCTTCCACAACATTTTCACTGGGATAACACTCAACCCAGCAGGTCTCTAATGCACTGTAGCAAACGCGTGTGGGTTTTTTGTACCATCAGAAGATGTATGGGTATTAATGTCAACTGCAGACAACAGGTCAGTTTGCTCGGTGGAATTAAATGCATTCACCTCATAACTCACAAATATAACACGATACCTTGAGCAAATGTAATGCAGCACAGCGGGGTTCAATGGCCTGTGTTCCAGTCTGTGCCTGGACATGCAGGTGTTTTTGTGCATGGCTGTGTGTTTGGGATGAGTAAAATGTTACGTTTAGTATGTTTGCACGTGTGTATCAATTGCTCACGGCTAAAGTTGTACGTGTGCATTACTTTGCATCGATTACTTTGAGTGTATGCAGCCTGTGTGGAATACACAAATGCAAAAACTCATGCACACTCTGATGTTCTGATGCCAGATTACCAACTTTTTCAAACTTAATTCATTTTTCATTCACCCACATAACAAGTAATCCGTAGAAATCAGCTCTGCAGTATGTTATCCACTATGCATTTGCAGAACATGTCTATATTCTGTATTTTTTTGTCAACGAGAATGAAATGGTGCCCAGAAATGCCGATAATTACAGTAAAAAGAATTTTAAAAATCTATGCTCCAATCATCCGCGGAGAATGACATGGGCTGCGGGGAGGTGCCACCCTCCCACCCCCTAATATCTCCGTGGATTGTTGGAATTAGACTGGAGCTCCGCGTTTCACAAGTCACCTGAGAAGTGCACAACGAAGAGTAGAGAGAGGCCCTCGCTTGACAATACATTGGGTTAGAAAGCACAAGGATTAGAGAACACAAGTTAGAGACGTAATTTTTATACTAATAAAAACTCAAACTCTTAAACTCTATTTTATTTTACCAACTACAAGTCACCCACGACGTCCTGTATACCAGGCGAGGTAGTTAACATTTTGCCACCACTGCACCCCGATATTGATCATGAAGGAAAACAACCCGGGGGGTGCAAAGGTCACGTTGCGATGGCCGATGGTCGAGATTCCCGATGGAGTGGCAGCATGACTGGAAAGCGTCGCAACTGCGGAGATGGGGCGATGAAATCGGCTCCTGTGCAGGTGCTGGACGGATTGTTGCATGGTGCAACCATGCTAGATGGTGAGAGTTTGTGGAGGCCTTCGTCAAACAGTGGATTGACCATTGCTGATCATGATATGTGCATGAAAAGCAACTTCAAACGTTGAACATCAGACTCACTCACCTTTGTTATATGTCCGATAACAGAACAAAGATTTAGGAGGCTAATGGCCCTTCTTCAGTACTGAGAAGAGGGCACTAAGAATGAGTGACCTTTTACTTTAAACTTTCGTGACTACAGGAATTCATATTATTTGGTTCTTTCGGTAAAGTCACGCGTAGTACGTCACGTACTACGCGTGACTTGTAGCTGGAGATTTCACTTTCTCGTGTAATGCCTTCAAAACACCGGAATATTTGAAGGTGACTCATGAACAGCTTTGATTTAATGTAAAAACACTTTCCATTTACTAAACTCACTGAGCATCGTAAAACAACCTCATCAAAAAGTCAAACAGATACACAAACTGATTTAAATTAAACATATGTATAACTTGGTAACTGAACAACTGCAAAGGTTAGCTTTAACAAATTATTACTATGAGACTCGATGTCATTTATCATGTTAAAAGCGGAACCGTGGAGAATAGTCAGGGGGCCAGATTGACATCTTGACAAAACTGCGGAAACGCATCACCTCAGCAATTTTTCCTCACGGTTGGTGAAAGAGACATTGTGAAATTTTGTGTGAAAAACCACGCGAAAATTATCATTCCCCAATGTGTGAATTGGACCCAAAGCGTCTTGATGGACATCTCTCTTCACATCTCTCTTTACAGCCCTGAGCCAGTGGTGGATAATGCCGCGTTTGTGGTTTTGCGTCGTTGTCACTCCGTCGGACACCTGAGACCTCAACTCCACCGCACAGAGACGCGAGGGGCTGTGCCGAGCCAGCCTGGCCCTGCTTAGGAGGCGCCGAGTAATTTTTCCACTGCAGAAGCTGAGCCGTGCCGCTGATGTCCCGCAGTCAACAGATGGGAAACTGATTCTCGATTTAAAACTCATTTCTGTACAACTGCTTTTCATGTTTAGTTTATTGTCCTTCCCCCCGCACCTCCGATTAGCATGGTTGGCTACGTAGGGTGCGAAAGAAGTTCAAGATACATACATACAAGTCATGGTGTTTACTTCCCAGAAGGTGGTGCTTATTTTATTGACCACAGAGGGATGATAGGCTACATTGGCCCACATACAGTACTTGCATTTTTTACTCACGAGACGATTTTGCAATCGTTAGTTGACCTGGCGGTTTGTAATAAATATAGATAATATTCCAGTTAACTGAATAGCAGACAGGTTTTAAACATAAAATATATTCAAACGGTTGATATTGCGCATGCCCCATGACTTCGGTGTAGCTCGGTCACGATGAAAGAAGGAGAAATATGAATGATGATGCGACGTAATTTATATTGGACGATGTAACAATTTAATTTACATACATTGACACGGTTATTCATAGCTCTGGAGATGAATGTTAAATTGAGTATGTCAGTGATTTATTTTCTCCCCCCACCCCCAAAAATGAATTTATTCTCTTTGGATGTATTCATATTGTACTTTGCACACACCCTGAGGAGCAGTGCTAACAGCTTTAAAAGCGTAAAGGCATTGATTTTTTTTTTTATATATAAATGAGGTGATAATTATATTTAAATATAGCGTGTAAACACATTTTAATTGTACTGTCATGTTGTATATGCATCTTCAAAATAGGGGTAGATTTTTTTTTATCTCCAAAGAAGTTTACGTAGATGAGAAATATGTGAATTGACAGATTAAAATGTGGTAGTGTCGCCAATTATCTTGACGCTTGCAATGCGTGGTGACGTTTTTGACAAAAAACACATTCCTTTGTGTGCACGCGCATATGAGCAGTCACAATAATTTACTAAGTGCTTCTTACGGGGAAAAATCAAACATGGCATCATCACGTTACTTTCTGTATCTTTTGCATTTATCCTGAGGATTGTTACTGCAGAGGGGAGCTGTGGTCTCAACCAAGCCAAGGCGATTGACTGCATGACTGCTTTCCAGTTCCTGGTTTCCGAATTAGTTGTTTTTAAGGCAAGAAGTGTTGTTCCAGTTTTAAAAAGATTAAGGGAATCAATAGGATGGATACAAAAATAAATACCCCCTGGAGGAAAATTAATCCGCTCATGATCTAGACAACGATTTACACTTTTTTCTGTTAAATAAATAATATAATTACGTAATAACAAATCATTCTGTTATTTTTTAAGTACAACCATTTTATTTTTAAGCTCACAGCCCAGTGTATAAGTATAGTACGTCATGCTGACAGATTGGTGAAATACGCTCGCCATTTTAAGGAGATTACTTTGGGAGGGTTCCATTAAAAAGGAAGGAACAATCATGAGATGTTGTTAAAAACAATCTCAATCTACAGACCCTGTCGGTCCACTGCTGCATGCAGACCTGTCCACGCCATGTCGGTCACAGGGGCTTGGTTTCACCATACTTCACGTTGGCCAGGTATGGTCGGAGCCGTTGCGATGGCAGTTGCTGCCGATGTCGGCCAGGAATGAAACTCGGGTAGCCGGTGGCATAGCGAAGTGCCTTATCCACTCACTGTGCCGCTTCGCCCCCCTGAGCCAATGACATGGGTGTAGAGTTAATGAAATGATACGTAGTTATATGTTGGGAAATTTATCCTGGGTATGACAACGAATGTCTTAAATGTAATGTGGTTGAGTTAGTAGCCCATACAGAGGAAGTCTACTTGTGCAAGAGGCATCGACGTGTGGAGCGACTGTGTGCCTCTGTGGGACAGCATAGCAAATAGTCTAGCCAGGAAAGCTTAATTGAATCTCAACTTATTCAAGAAGGTGCTGCGGTTTGGATGTTTATATTTTATAAGGAGAGATTTGCATGTGGAAGAGAATTGATGGATTCACAAACTCACTTGCTGTACTGTCATTTCCATGGCAGCCTCGCAGCCCATTAGATATGAGCTTTTCACAAATCTATACGATCCACTAACTCTTGCATACAAAGGGCGGTACAACAGGTTTGCGCCAGCACCGCACTCTTTCGGTGCCGACTTCTCGCATTTGTCGGACTTCTCTGGGTACTCCGGTTACTTTTACACAAAATGAATTGGCCAAATATCTCATTACAGGAGTCTTGACACTCAGTGAGGCTTGTCTGGGCTACAAAGTAAATGAATGCATTGCCTCGGGTAAAAGTCCGTTTAGAATAATCAGTGGCAGAAGTGAAGGTGGTCTTTTCCCGAATTGCCATTCCAACTGGCAAGCTGTGACCTTAATGGCAGAGATATTCCACAATGGTTCCATTTCCACGCAATTTAATTATGCAAATACAAATATTCCCTGTTTCGCCTTGCAGATAGACTGAAGGGCGAAGGCCTGGTTTTGAGCACGCATTAAGGCTGGCATGGCATTGACTGGGTTGAGGTGGCCACTTTTGTCTTCCCAGTTCTGAAATGTATACATTCTACATACTCAGGAGACACAGGACAAATTCAGCTCACCACTGCGGTTGAACATAGCCAAGCAGTGTGATGTGCTTACCACTTCCCTGCCATTCCCTGATAATCTCCACATGCTCACAGAAACACAGACCATAGGGGCAGTTGCCTATCACATGTGTACTGTCTTATACATGGAGGCATCCCATCGCCCACCCCACACCAGTCTTCGAACAGCGTGGCACAACGTGGCACACTGCGGCCGTATTTCCTCGATGGCGGGGAGCGCTCATCTCTGAGAACCGAGGGCCTCCGTGGAAATTGCCTCATTTGCAGTCACAGCGTCATGCCGGAGCGCAGCCTCCTGCGTGACACTGTGCAGACGAGGCTGAGAGAGGGCACGCAGGAGTAGGATGGGATGGGAAGGAGGAACAAAAAAATACGGGAAATGAAAGGGGGGGTGGGGGGGGAGAGATTCTGCGTGAGAGATACGGCCAACAAACGAGCGACCTTTTACGTCGAGGTGCTCAGCGATGCAGGCCACTTTATTCAACTCGTGTTCCGAGCCATTTGATTGAGCGATGCCCGCGACACTCTAGCGGGCCGGCGCGTAATGCGTGTGTCGCGCTGTGTATCGCTCTGCTCTCGCGTGACCTCACCCAGCATCAATTGGGCAGCGCTTTGCGATTCTTGGGTGTCGCGTGATTTGAAATGACTGCTGCGTGGCCAGATGCTGCGCAGGGTAAGCGTCTCTTGAGTGGACTCGGAACGGCATTTCTAGAAGCTGGCCATGCCACTGCATACCCTTTCGCTGTTTTTATTAAAGTGCCATTATTATTTGTGGCATATATAACAATTATTTGTGTATTCAGCAGAACCTCACTGAATATATGAGATTCCTGTTCGAGAAATTTTCGACCATTTTATTTTCAGTAAGGGGCCATCCATTTAGTATGTACGCATGGAGGGGGAGGGTGGTTAACCCAAATGTGTACGCTTGCGTATGGGGGTCTACTGACAATGTACGCATCGGAAACAGGGGCGGGGGGTGAAGCCTCGACTATAATTTGTCTACATTGGCCTTCAAATGAGTTAGATAGTCCGGCTGTGGACTGTTTGCTTAAACACGTTAATATTCTTAATCCTTGATCGTTTCTGCGTGGATTAAATATCGGCCGTTCAATAGGATTCGGGGGGGGGGGGGGTGCGTCAGGCGAACGTACGCAGGTGGAGGGGGGTGTAAAAGGTTCACGTGCATACAGGGAGGGGGGGGGGTCAGGTATTGACAGATTTTGCATACGTACTAAATGGATGGCCCCGAAGTATTAATTTGACAATAAACCAAATTGCCGTGATATGGTGGATACCACAATAGGCAGCATTATAAGTTCCATGATAATAATATCGGTCTGACAAAATATAAATAAAATAACAAATTCAATAACATCGTGAAAATTAATGTCTTATCATGAAAATAATACTGTGGCAATCCTGTAAGAAGCCACAGTGCCCAGGGCTGCATTGTCCTACATCACTGTGCTTCTCGTGCAGTCGCCTGGGTTCAGTACCCGGCTGGGAACAACAACACCAAAGACATGGTCTCTAAATCTCGACCGGGCTTCTCGGAGGTCAATTTGGCCTAAATTGAGTTCACAATTCAGTGGGGAGACAAAAGTGGCCAGGCATGCGTGGAGTTGGTCTTTCCACCTCATTACACATCTGCAATACTTTCCTTAATAGGTGCTCACTAACATCACTTAGCCAAGCAGTCGATCAGGCTAAATGGGGGATCTCTGTCTTGTGTGAGTAGAATCTCTTTCTTCCAGTGCTCCTCCACTTCTGATCAATTTGAAATGGTAACTGTTAATATATTCCATCACACAAGTTAATAAAGCGAGCCCCTCTCTTTGGGGAGCAGAAACAATGAGAGGCACTTGGCAGATGCTTAAGCGGAGGGGTTTACATTTCATTTAGAGCAGAAGAACCCCGTTCACAAAACGGTCATTATGGGGAACTTAAAAAATAGAATGACATCAAATGTATAGTGCTGGGGCATTAGAAACAATGTAAAAAAGTGAAACTGAAATATAAATTGCATTGACTCTTAATGAGTTTGATGCACTCACTGATATAACAGAATGATTGCCTCTTGCGTTGTATTTAAATTAATCACTGGAGTGACACCAGTGGGGAGGGTCAAGCAAAAACTCGTCGATGATAAACTTGCCAAGCCTCTTTTGGGCTGTCTTGGCTGTTATCTGTGTAGTCGTGGGTTCTATTGAGGCGCACACTTGAATCTGGAGGCAACACGTTTTATTTACTAACACAACAGGTAAGTCGACACTCAACGGGATAACGACTAAGGGTGGTGACCACCACAGATAGCTACATAACCACACACGGGAACACGATATAATCGGCTGGGTCAGCTAACACTCTGCCCGGCTCTCGGCGGCTTGTCTGATGCCCAAAGACCGAGGACTTGGCTGGCGAATTCCATTCCGTGGGACAGCAACCACGACAACCCCGCCTGCTTCTCCGCACCGGCTTTTATCCCCCCCCGGCGTGGGCGAGCTCCTCCCCTGGCCACGCCCCATTCCAGAATCTTCTCGAGGGTTCTGGCTCCCGATCACGTGTCCCTCTCACCCCCTTTGGGGGGTAGTCCCTTCCACCTCGTCTGGTCACGTGTCCTCAAGGGCCATGTCCTCACCCGCCCTCCCTCTCACCGTGGCCAGGGATATGCCCCACCACTCCTCCAGGACCATTCGTCACTGCCGCTGCCCTCTAGTGACACCTCGTATGTCACTACATATGAACGGATGGGAGTTGTCGGTAGGGATTCGCTGGATGAACCGATGGTTGTTCATGTTATTGTTGTACAACTTTGATATTAAATTTAATATTAATGGTAGTTTGGTAGAATTTTGACTTAAAACTTTCGTGACTGCAGGAATTCATATTCTATGGTTCTTTCGGTAAAGTCACGTAGATAGAAAAAATTATAACAATAAAATACAATTCCCTTAAGCTCAAGAGTTGTTGACTTCCCTTGTCTTCATGTAACTCTGTACAGCATGTGTGTATGTGTATCAACGTGAAACTTATTTCTCTGCGCTTGGTTTAACGTCCCGACTTTTCAAAGGTGTGCTGACTTGCCCGTACGTGTGTGGATTTCACATAGACATGCGGGTTGTGGTGGTGCATTCAATAAACACGTAAGAAGTCTTCAGAGCGGCAGGGCTATATCTTCAAAGAAATTAGTTCCCCGTGAGATGGAAGCACCTTAGCAGCTGCTTTAATGTGGCATATCGCTCAGCACCACAGTTGCACCGGCCCGGGCCTGCAGATCGGCACGCTTCTCCCGAGCACTGCTGTACAGGTCAGATGATCAATACTTGGACGAATTGAAGCTCTTAATGGCCATAATAATCCCTGGGACCAGTATTGCCTGCGAGCAATTCTGCCCAGATACGGACCTCGTTATCACTCGCCGAGGCTGCGTCCATACTGCAGAGCCTCGAGCTGTGTTTACGGTGGCTCGAGAAATGTGGCACAGAAAATATAATGCTGCCCAACGGTGTCCTCTTGCATTTATAATGTGCACATAATATATATTACATCTGTTGTAATCAATTTCCTATATATTATTCACTTCAAACAGTATTCTAGTGCATTTCACGATGCATTATAAAGCAATAACATGTTTGGGCCCTTTTGTCAATACACTGCTGGATGAGGCCTCTCCACTCCGTTTCAGTTGTGAGGGTTGTTTGACCATACTTCACCACGACGGTCAGTGTGGGTTAGTTAAGAGGTGGGGGTGGAGAACCAGTTCAGTTATTTGCCACTGATGTGAGCTTGGCAGGAAATCGAAGACAGGTGACCGAGTTCAGTGCCGTGTTCTATTCACTCCACCCCAATGTACGTTACATACTGCACAGCGTATTCCAGTTCATGTAATAAACATTACACCCTACTTAACGAAATTCTAGTGCATTTAAAATACATGATATACTATGTCATAATATTGTCAGTGCATTTCGCATGTGTTATTACTCACAGTGCTCACTTAACTCACGGATTCCTGGATTTACACCTCAATTTGGCAGTCAGCACTGAACTTGTATAAAATATGTAGATCCTGATCTATTATATATGGACGATTGCTACTGAAAGACTGATATTAATTCCTATATTTCAGAAGGATAAGAAAGCTGAAATTTGGTTTTAAAAAGTAACATCACTGTTTGAGGCTCTTATGCTTGTAACTAGAAACAAGAATTTTAATTTATTTTCAAATTTGGGCCCAGCAAAGATGATAATGATTGACTTCACTGATTGTCCAAGGCTCTCATAGAGGTTCACATTTTCTTACGTCTCAAGCTAAACTGTTAAAAATATGATCCCCATTATACGGTGAACCGAGTTATTTGCTTCACAAGCAGTGCGAGCCTGAAGCCGATAAACAGCAAGCTAAGCCCAATCCTGGTTGTGATTGGGGGCGTACGAGTAACTGGATATACTCAGCAGCGGCATTACATCATCACCACCACCAGCTTTAATGATGCGTGACAAAATCGACACGATGCAAAGAATAAGCTGACATTTTCACAGCCCGTGTGTGGCAGCCTGGTAGCTGAGGGATTTTCTAAAATCGTCCCTTTTTGTTTGCTCCCAGTGTCTTCAGGAACAGCAGCAGCAGCATTCAGAGCTTATAACTCCGTGTGCAGTGACACATTCTGAAGTGGTGTTTCTAAAGCACTGAAAAACTTGCAGGCTGGGAGAGAATTCCCACCCAGCTACTGGCAGCTGACAAGTCAGATGCCATGCGACCGTGAGGTCAGCTGGGTCTAGTCATCACGTAAAGAAATAGAACACCCGAGATGTATGGCTCCAAAGGTAGCGGCATTCCCGAGCACCTTTTCCAGGAGCTGTGTGCCAAGCTGATTCATGAGGAGGGGACCCAGTGTTGCGAGGGACGCTAGTTAGGCTGCCTGTTATTTTTCGTGCTGACTTTACACTGAGCGTACCTTGTGTATGTAGGTATGTATGTTGAACTTCTTTCGCACCATACATATCCAACCATGGTTATCGGAGGTACGGGGGAAGGACAACAAACTAAACACAAAGCACTTCTGGTTGTCCAACATTATAGGCACTAGTGGTCCAACATCTTGGAAATATTCTCAAGGTTCTGTATCCGTGATGCCTCTTCGCATCCCAGCTCTCCATTCACCGCACATTCTCCTCTGCTCGGTTATAAATCGGACAGAGTGGGCGGCACGCGGCTGTCAGTTTAGTCGAGGCTGGGTTGTAGGTATGAGCCTGGGAGTTTGAGAAATATCGATCTTGGATCCACATCGCATCTCCTGTGCATTTAATTGTTTTCTAGCATTCAGCGCTCAACCTCCAGTTGATTTCTAAGCCATTGCTATTTGTTATGACACGGAATATGTGAGTTGCAGCGTGGAATGACCTTAAACATAATTGATGTGTTTCTCACTGCTTGCAGTTACATAATGGACTTTTGGACTTTTCTGTACGTTGTGCCCTCACATAATATACCAAAATCAACTCTGGTTTTAGCCCAGGGTGCTTGTTCAATGTTTAAAATATGACTGCTCCGGTTTTTGTCATGCGAATTCCAACATTCTGACATGCTGTGAAGTGGACATTAACGAACTTGACAATCATCATTCGAAAAGTAGGCTCTTATTTTTTGTCACGTGGTGCGGTAAAATGTGGATACTCCCATCTGTTCCAGGGTGCCAACATCGGCCCAAATACCCTCGAGATGGGCTGTCCACAGCTCCCTCTAGTGGGAGCCTCTGCTGCCAGCAGTGGCATGAGCAGGCTATTTCAGGGCTACACCAGTGTAGACACCTGCGGGCAGGTGGCGACCGTGTTGATCTAGGTCGACTCGGTCTCAAATGAGTACCTGGTGCAGTGTGTAAACATCGCCACTCAGGAGACAAAGGCAGCCGAGCGTGGTCCCGGCCACCCACCACCTCGTGTGCCGTGCCGGCCTTCATGAGCGCGACTCGCTAACAGCACTTGCCCCAACAGTCTGTTCAAGCTGTACGGGGGATCTGTCTTTGTATCTGCAGATGAACCTGCGGCTCATCCTTGTGAGCGGGCGGACCAAGGAGTTCCTGTTTGCTCCCTCGGACTCGGCGGCTGATATCGCCCGGCACGTGTACGAGAACTGGCCAGTCGGTGAGCCCCGCACGCCGTACTCAACTGCCACTGCTCTCTGTTGCGTCTTTGTGCAACAGTCAGCCCCATTGTAATGCCACCTCGTGTGTGTGTGTGTACGTGTTTGTGTGTGTCCTGCCACGTGGGGAGCGGTAGGGTAGCGGTTAGAGCACTGCGCTACAAACCCGGCGACCCAGATTAAATTCCTGCTCACAATCCACCACCAGTGACTATTATCTGAACCGGTCCTGGGCCTCCACTAGGTCGACTCGGCCTCAAATGAGTACCTGGTTCGGTATGTAAGTTTCGCCACTAGGGAGACAAAGGCGGCCGGGCGTGGTGCTGGCCACCCACCCCCTTCCTGTGCCATGCCGGCCTTCATAGGTGCTCGCTAACAGCACTTGCCCCAACAGTTTGTTAAGGCTACACAGGGGATCTTTGTCGTTGTCTTTGTCCTGCAACGTGCCGGTGCTGTGATTGGAGCCATCGCGTTCATGAAGTCACCGATTCTGATCCCAGTATAATATCAGCGCTGCGTAATGAGAGATCGAGAGTGGTTGTTCAGTGGAATTATTGGCCCCTACCAGATATGGACTATACGATGTTTTAAGTAATCGATTACTCAGAATCAGAATTTTTATTTAGACTGGAAGAATCCGATGAGCTGTGAAGCTCTTTTTTAGATGTCCAGTAGTGGCGAGTCATAAAGTTACAACAGCAAACAATACAAAAACCGACATTAAAATATAGGAACGCTAAGAAAGTCAAGAAATATAAATAAATTAAATGTATAAGAACAAAATGCATAAAACAGTTCCAGAACACACCAAGACAACCCAGTCCCTCAATAAAATTGTACATTAAATGTTTACTATCGATGCATGGGTAAGGATCAAAGTTACAAATCAGTCCTATTAATTATTCGACGGATCAGAAAATCTAAAAGAGTTGGGAGGGGGGGGAAGTCTTACCTTTGTTCCCACGTGTTCCGCTGGGCTGCCCATTATATGTGTAGTGCTCTTAAATGAAGACACACTACGTGGTTGGGTGCAATCCGTGTATTAACACTTACCTTAATCAGAACCTTTTCGGAGCTGGTTCTATAATTGTTGTAGACGTCCTTGTCTCTACGTAACCCCCTAGACACGAGGCGATTGCAGCTCCACGACCAGACCCACCGAACATTACTCACTCAATCGACCCCCGTCATCTCCGCGCTCCCCTTTTATCCTGGTGCGCGCTCTATCCCCCTAGTGGCAGATATGCTGTCATTACACTCGACCCTCGATCATCTCTGCGCCAGATCTTTACTCAGGTCTGCTTGCCATTTATTCACTTGTGCTCTCCTCTCTATTCACTCTCTCTCCACTCCACACTTCCACCCGTGGCGGGTACACACTACACCCTGTCCCTTCACCCCTTCCTCAACTACCCTGTCAGGGCTACCCCTCGGTCTCCCCTCTCGTCTTCTCCAGGCGGGAGGTCAACCCACACCGCCCGAGAGCGAGGTCCCACCTCCTCAGCCCGTAGCCCCCCCCTCTTCTCTCTCTGCCCGGGACATCTTCCTTCAGCTCTTCCTTCCTCTCTCTCCCGATGTCCCCCCTTAATATCCCCCCTCCCCGGGGCCCCTTACTTCCGCCAGCTCCCCCCTTGGCGGACGTCTTATGCCCCTGCTCCCATCATGCGTCGACCTTCCGCCACTCATCCCTTGGCCTGCACCTCTTCCCGCGCTCACCTCTCGTTGTGTACTCGCGGTACTCCTCTACATATGTATGTTGAGCTTCTTTCGCACCGTACCTAACCAACCGCGGCTAAGCGATGATGCAAGTTTCTCAAATTCCCCCCGGCAGTAGAGATGGGTCCAGCACAGTCAATCGGCACGTCAAGTATGGCGGGATAAAGTGTGGATATCCCCACCTCTTCCAAGATGTCTGGTCAGCTTGAATGGGTAGGACAAATACCCTCTAGAGGGGCTCTACAGATCTCCCCTTATTGGAGGGCCGTCCACCATCAGTGCCGTTGGAAAGCAAATTGCAGGGCGGCACCTTTACCTTTACGATTAAAGAACAAAGTTCAGCACTTGTTTTTCCCAACCACCGTCCATTATTTCCCCTTTCTGTGTTCACAAAACTGTGCATACAAATAATTGTGCATGTGATAATTAGCTGTAAATTATATGCTAAAGATATGCTTGTTGAAGCAAAGAAAAGACGTGGAAACAAAACAAAAATTCCACGGGGAAAATCAAGTCAAGAAAACGCGTCGACTCTTGAATCAAAGGACTCTGAACCGCGGGAGTTTATCGAACTGCTTCGTACCGTGCTCACACAAGTCACCTGTTCTCCACAGCCGCATTGCAGCAACACACACACAGCCAGCTGCCTTGCAGAGTTTACCAGCATCGCTCTTATTTTATAACGGGGCCCATAAGTGACGACAGTGGTAGGGTACGGCTCTAAATTGAGTGCGAGTTTATAGGACAAAGATGCCGAGTTAATGTGCAACTGAATTGGTGCATATTCCGGAGCCGACAGGGCCAATAGCCACTCAGCACTTCACATAAACACGGCGGTTTAAGAGACTTGTGCACAATTAGTCCACAGTAATTTTCCAGCTACAGTTGCACCAAGAAGTCTGCGTTGGTTATGAGTGCCACGATGCTTCATGGGGCTGACTTACCGGGCGTTGGAACAGGGGCATTCTTGATCACAGTGGCAGATTTAAACTCATCTGACACTCTTGTGATTGCACACCATTAGGTGCCCTCTTACAGACCATTCCATTAGATTAGAACGGCACTTCTCAGCGTCGCTCAGGATTTCCATTAGAGCAATGGATGTGCTTCATCGGGGCATTTGCTCTTGTGCTGATGCACAGAGTGCAGATCCAATCTTAAACGTACATGTTTATTCAAATGCCTTTTGAGTGAATCATCCAGAAAGCACACGATTTCATCAGACCTCGCAAGCTCAGCAGGGCTTGAGCCCAGATAGGGCATGGATGGGCGATCGTCATTGCAAAAAACAGGTGTTATAGGCTGCTACAAAACTGTGTTGCACATAAGAGGGCAGTACAGAAAAATCCAATGTATTTATTTTGAAATGCCCATTGTCTATGCTCCCAGTCGTCACCAACCTGTACTGACCAGTGTGGTGAAGTATCGTCAAACACTGCCACGGCCCACATGAAGAGGCCCTCATCCAGCACTGGATTGACAAAAGAGCAGTTTGTGTCCATGTTTCTACCAGACAGCCGTAAAGCTCAGAAGTATTTTAATTTATCGAGAAAAGATTCACCGACGTTGCATTTCCACGACCATTAGAAATCAAACTCATCCCGTGCTGGATCGTTCTTGGAATCCCCCAGCATTGTCCACGTCTCATCCCAACCTTTAGTGCGCCACGTGGCTCTTTGGAATCGGCCTCTTCTCGACTCCCTTCCCTCCACAGCCAAAGGGAAGCGATCATAAAACAATAAACATATAATATACACACACAAATTTTAAACAAGGTTTTAATCATACAGGGGTTAGGTTACATGATCCCAGGCTAAAATCCTGACGTTGACCAAGACGAGGGACATCACTGACCAGCATCTCTCTTCCACGTTGACCCCTTGACATCACGAAAGTTTCAGAGGATGGCTCGAGTAAAAGCGTGCAACAGTTACTCGCTCAGCAAAGGAAGCCACACGGCCCGATTGGTCTTGGCTTAGCCCGGTAATGGTACCACAAAGACCTTGACAAAGCCCACTTGCCTGACTTGTGAACCCGACTGGCTCACTTTCCAGTGGTGGTTGGAACAAGGCGTGCGATGTTTGCCCCATTCTTTAATCACAGATTGAGTGTTTTGAATTTGTGGGAGGAAGAAAGTAGTGTAGGATTCTGACCGATGTCCCAAGCCTGCGTTACCCCATTGGGTTTCCTTCCTTATGCAGAACACTAAATTGACCAAAACATTCATGAGCAAGGGTCTTTATTCACAGATGGGGAAATAAAGAACAGCGTGTGTGAGCAAAATCTTCACGCAGTGGGCAAACCTGTATTTTGGGATACTTTGGTTTCCCATCAAAGGAGCATCTGTGACCACTCCAGTGAGCCCTTCTCACCCTGCCTCTCTCTGCCACTACATGCCCGTCTCCTGGGGCTGAGTAAAATTGAATACATTTTTTAGAAAGCTGTTTTGCTCACAGTCTTCAAATTCACTGGACTACACGAGAGCCTTTCTAACAAACCCAAGATGAAAGAATATTAAGTTGTGCATTTGTATAGCGAGTTAAAAGATCAAGCCTCCTCAGCTTTGATTTTGTAGAGGCCATGCATTACCCTGGCTGATAATTTGGACCATTTAATTTTCGGTATGCCTTTAAAACAATAAAATATCACCGTGTGGCTATGGGTGAAATGATAAAATATTACAACCACGCTCACTGGAAATGTAGCTGTAGGAATGCTGTGAGGGCCGGGTGTGAGTGGTGTGAGCGGTTGGAGCTGTGGCTGTCGCTGTTACATCACAGCCACGCCGCCGCCGCCACCAGTTGTTTGTTGCAAAATCTTCCATCCAAAGAGAACACCGAGCTGCAAGCCACGGTTGGGTTTTGAGCAAGCGAGGAGGAGCCCCTTGCGGTCGCTCGCGCCGACGTGCGCTGGGATCCTGACGTGCGCTGGGATCCTCTGCTCCATAGCAAGAGGCGACTGTGCGAATCTCACAGTGGCTGATGTCGTCATTTTAGTCCAGCGTCTTCACAGTCGCATTCTCGTCATCTTCCTGTAATCTAGTTACAGAGTTTAATTTCCCTGCCCCTTTTACAGAGTGGAATAGAAAATATATAAGATGTACATTTAAGAAAACCACATTAGGCTTATTCAGTATTCTTAGTTATTCCATTTTTTTTATAGTTTTATAAATAGGGTAATTTTATTTCAGCTTTCTAATAGAGGTGTAGGTCTATATTCACAGCAGAGGGCCGTGCGACAAAATGCAATATTGTACTGTACTTTGATCCAACGTCTATGCTGCCGTCTTCACCTACCCGCACCGACGGGCACGGTGAAGTATGGTCACGTACCCCCATGACCCATACAGCATTGGAAGGAGGCCCTGATCCAGCAGTGGATTGACAAAATGACCTTACGTGTAGGTGTAGTAGAGGTGTGACGATTTTTTCATGAATTAGTAGCGATTCTTAAGCACTTGTGAAATACATTGATGGGACGTGTAGGAATCATTGTTTTTCAATTCATTTCTGTTGTATATGCTGGGTTCATGCGACCCCTGCAGCCATTAGTGTCTGCTGCATTCACTGAATTGTAAAATAAAAATCTCCTTTGGAAACATGACCCTGAATCCTAACAATGTAATCGCTTTGAGTGGCAGGGAAGTAGGAGTCCTTACCCTGCTGATGTTTCTCGCATTCATTCAACATGATAAGTCATGCAAGCCCTTTTGGACCCATGCGCTTAACCTTCAACAATGCGACTTCGACCCCGATGAAGCTTGGAGAGCTGAATGAAACGAACTCGCAAATACCTCGTGAAAGACCTAACGCAGAAGATCTCTGGGTTTGATCTTCCACGAAGTTCATGGTCCACCTTAAACACCATCAACTGCACAAACCATGGCAGATGCAGATACCTGATGCACAAATGGAAAATTAAAAGTTCTCGAGTGTCCGACTGTGGTCATCCAGAACAGACCGTACAATATATAATGACACAATGCCCGATCCACAAATACGAAGGAGACATCACAGCGATACACAACTCTGCTGCTGCTCCTGATGCGGTTGTCTGACTGGGCCACCTGAATGTGAATTGTTGTTGTTGCTCTGCATCTGCATCAGTCGTACGAAAGAATAAGATTCGACTTCCTGAGGCGTCATCAGAAGTCCTCATTAATGAATTGGTCAAGCACCCCAAGACTGATGCCTCCCAAAGACTTCACAGCAATTTTTATGAGGATCCACTTTGGTAAAGGATTTCTAAAAAAGTGATACAGCCCAATAATGTGTTCGTGACTTTAAATCGCTTCATTCATGACAATACAGAAGACGAAAAGGTAATGCAATTATAGGAATAAATAAAAGAATGCACAATTCTTTGTCAATTCACTACTGGATGAAGGCCTCCCCACACAGTGTTGGTCGTGGTGATTATTTGAACATACTTCACCACACTGGTTCATGCGTGTTGGTGAAGGGGGAGCCCAGGATAAGGTCAGATCTCACTCACCACTTGATGTAAGCCGTGGCCAATCATCTAATTCAGGTCGCTGGGTTTGTGGCGCAGTGGTTAGTGCACCGTGCCACGAACCCAGCGACCTGAGTCCTCCAGAAACATCGGTTTCAGTGGATTGCAAAGCAAATGAAATACAATACTTATAATAATCACGTAATTATTGTAGTGTTTAGGGTCCCTCATTGGGTCTCATAAATTTTGTCCAAGAGCTCTCAAAATGATCTGAACTCGTTGCAGTTCCGATAATTCCTGGAATTTAACTCAGATCGCCTGCCACAGCTAACATCCGAAGCAATCAACTGAACCAGTCATGGGCCTTCTCTATGTCGACTTAGCCTTAAATTAGTACCTGGTGCTGTGTGTGAATAACAATACTGTGGAGATAAAAGTGGCTGATGATGGTGCTAGCCACCCACCCCCTCGTGTGCTGTGCCGGCCTTCATAGTTGCTCGCTAACAGAACTTGCCCCAACAGTCTGTTAAGGCTATACGGGGATATTTGTATTTGTCCACATGTGTTTGTGTGTGTGGTATAGACTGGGAGGAGGAGCAGGTGAGCAGTCCCAACATACTGAGGCTCATCTACCAGGGCCGGTTTCTGCATGGCACCGTCACTCTCTCAGGTAACGCAGATGAGCAGCGCATCGTCTGAATGAGTTGCATTTCCAATAATTACCGCTCATGCTAAACTGTCTCTGTCGTTGGAATGTGGAATTCCAACCACTGATTCAGTGCCACCACTGGTGATGACAAGAAGTCCAAATGTTTTTGTTTTAATATCCCTCCTGTGACATTTTTACGAGGCTGCTGTACTATTTGATGGCAAACGTTTACAATTTACTGCAAGAAATTCTTGAATAACTTCACCAAAGAAGGCTGCAGATTTGAGTAAAATGTAACATGCAAAAAGTTTTCCGAACAAATTAAACTTGTATTTTGAAAGGACACTTTTTAATTACGGTTGCTGGGTATGTCTACCTCGGGCAGTTATTGAATGTACACGTCACTCCTGGCTCAAAGCTGCTAGTGAAATCGTGCTCCACGCCATTGGTCTCTTTGAGAAAAATGTACGCATGCAAATCTATTTCAACAGTTACAGCTGGGTGGCTTATTTATGAGTATACTCGCCAATAGCCCAACATTAAACAACATTTTTTTCATAATTGCCATTGTTTTGAAAGATTGCACATAAGAGTCTGGGATGCAGCACAGTGCTGGGGCTTGGGTGGTGTTTGGCGAATCTACTCATTGATTTGTATAGTCGGGTGTTCATTGCCAGCACTGCAGTTTTAGAGCCTGTCAGAAGATCCTGTGGAGCCACACGGAAACTTTAATTTAACGAAACCGATGGATGGCGTAATAATGGCCAAAGGAACCGCATGACCTCTGGTGAGAACGAATGAAGCCCGGGATACCTGCTTTAACCTCAGACTCTTTGTATTTGCACTGTACATAATGAGAGTCTGTGGATCGGGGATAAGGGATTGTTGGAAGGGATAAAGAAGGGAGTGGATACAGTAGGAGTTATGACGACCTTGGAGATGGAGCTCTTATGACAAAGGTAGAGTGCATTTAACTTTCTGCAAGCTGTCGACTGCTCGGGATGAATGAGGCTGGATCCGAGAGCAGTCATTGCATTTTGTATTTTGGGGCTTTTCTAATCGGCGTGCTCAGAATTACATTGGGCTGTGTGACTCCACCATGAAGTGCCACGGTTTGTTATTCAATGGAGCAGATGGATGATCCTGGACAAGGTGTGACTGCTGTATGGGGAGATAAGTGCTATTCTTTGGGTATTTCGGTTAATTCACATAGATAGGTTCAAAGAAAATAACAAAAAATAACAAAACATTACGACTTTTCGACCACAACATAAGCAATCGTCCTGACGATCGCTTGTGTTGTGATCGAAACGTCGTAGTTTTTTGTTATTTTCTTTGAACCTATCTACGTGACTTTACCGAAAGACCCAAAGAATATTAATTCCTGCAGTCACGAAAGCTTTAAGTCGAGATAAGTGCTGTCCCTTCATCACCACGTTTATTGCTTGGTTGAGATGGTGCTCCATAAATTCAACGTGAAGACACCATCGTTAACTTTCAGCCTTAATGTGCAACCAGCAACGATTAAGCAACTGGCTTGGCAACGTTGTAGGAGCACAGGACAGTCCCGTCACATGCAACAGCACCTCTCCGACCATTCTTAATGGCACAGATGAGCCTCATCCACCAGCGGCTATTGTACACCCCACTAAGCCTCATCCACCAGCGGCTATTGTACACCCCACTAAGCCTCATCCACCAGCGGCTATTGTACACCCCACTAAGCCTCATCCACCAGTGGCTACTGTATACCCCACTAAGCCTCATCCACCAGCGGCTATTGTACACTCCACTAAGCCTCATCCACCAGCGGCTATTGTACACCCCACTAAGCCTCATCCACCAGTGGCTATTGTACACCCCACTAAGCCTCATCCACCAGCGGCTATTGTACACCCCACTAAGCCTCATCCACCCGCGGCTATTGTACACCACACTAAGCCTCATCCACCAGCGGCTATTGTACACCCCACTAAGCCTCATCCACCAGTGGCTATTGTACACCCCACTAAGCCTCATCCACCAGTGGCTATTGTACACTCCACTAAGCCTCATCCACCAGCGGCTATTGTACACCCCACTAAGCCTCATCCACCCGCGGCTATTGTATACCCTACTAAGCCTCATCCACCAGCGGCTATTGTATACCCCACTAAGCCTCATCCACCAGCGGCTATTGTACACCCCACTAAGCCTCATCCACCCGCGGCTATTGTACACCCCACTAAGCCTCATCCACCCGCGGCTATTGTATACCCTACTAAGCCTCATCCACCAGCGGCTATTGTATACCCCACTAAGCCTCATCCACCAGCGGCTATTGTACACCCCACTAAGCCTCATCCACCCGCGGCTATTGTACACCCCACTAAGCCTCATCCACCAGTGGCTATTGTACACCCCACTAAGCCTCATCCACCAGCGGCTATTGTACACCCCACTAAGCCTCATCCACCCGCGGCTATTGTATACCCTACTAAGCCTCATCCACCAGCGGCTATTGTATACCCCACTAAGCCTCATCCACCAGCGGCTATTGTACACCCCACTAAGCCTCATCCACCCGCGGCTATTGTACACCCCACTAAGCCTCATCCACCAGTGGCTATTGTACACCCCACTAAGCCTCATCCACCAGTGACTATTGTACACCCCACTAAGCTTCATCCACCAGTGGCTATTGTACACCCTACTAAGCCTCATCCACCAGTGGCTATTGTACACCCCACTAAGCCTCATCCACCAGCGGCTATTGTACACCCCACTAAGCCTCATCCACCAGTGGCTATTGTACACCCCACTAAGCCTCATCCACCAGTGGCTATTGTACACCCCACTAAGCCTCATCCACCAGCGGCTATTGTACACCCCACTAAGCCTCATCCACCAGTGGCTATTGTATACCCCACTAAGCCTCATCCACCAGCGGCTATTGTACACCCCACTAAGCCTCATCCACAAGCGGCTATTGTATACCCCACTAAGCCTCATCCACCAGCGGCTATTGTATACCCCACTAAGCCTCATCCACCAGCGGCTATTGTATACCCTACTAAGCCTCATCCACCAGTGGCTATTGTACACCCCACTAAGCCTCATCCACCAGCGACTATTGTATACCCTACTAAGCCTCATCCACCAGCGGCTATTGTACACCCCACTAAGCCTCATCCACCAGCGACTATTGTATACTCTACTAAGCCTCATCCACCAGCGGCTATTGTATACCACACTAAGCCTCATCCACCAGCGGCTATTGTATACCCCACTAAGCCTCATCCACCAGCGGCTATTGTACAACCCACTAAGCCTCATCCACCAGCGACTATTGTATACCCTACTAAGCCTCATCCACCAGCGGCTATTGTATACCCCACTAAAACACACGCACACACAGATCCTTGCGCATCTCTCCCAGCCCAACTTTGCCATCCTGGCCAAACGAGCGGTTTCTGGTTTTAAAACCCGGAGCAATTTTCGCAGAAAATTTCCTTGAGTGGCTTTGAGCCGTTGTGCGAATCAAGCGATCCACTGGGTACCGTTGTGAGAAGGAAACGCTTGTCCGCTGATGGTGCCTCTCGTCGCTTTCCTGCTGATGGTGCCTCTCGTCGCTTGCACTGGGGCTGAAAGTGCTCCAGCTGACGGCACCGTGCTCTTCATTCCCGTTCTCCTCCCACCCCGCTCCCCACCCTGCCTCAGCTCTTAAGCTTCCCATGGGAAAGACGACGGTCATGCACCTGGTTGCCAGGGAAACACTGCCGGAGCCCAACTCCCAAGGTAATGGGGAGGGATGGGCACAAGGGAGGAGGGGGAGGATGGGTGGGGGGGTGCGACCGTAAGTCACATCGCAGATGCCGCGACGCTGCATTGAGAAAGTTGCTACGAGGAGGAGCAACACGATGGACGTCGAGCTGGAAATAATAACTAGGTTAATTTAAATAGCACCCAGTATAACAAAAATTGGCATGAAAATTACTGTGAGACCCTACCTGTGCCATCAAACCCTTTTCAGGGGGGCAATCATTCACCACGCCGTTCACTGGGAGCAGCCATAAACCTACGCGCATCACTATTCATGCTATTTCTCCATTGTATTTCTTTCCGCACTGCGCTGCTGCATAATTCACGAGCATCCGAAGAATAAAAGCAGCAACAGCATCAGCGATCGCTGGGGGCAAAGGTCACAGCCCCATTCCTCCAGCCCAGCACGAATTTATTTTTGCTTTTGTTAATCTTGTGTATTTTTCTCACTCGTTTTACCTTAACTGGCAATAGTCGTCACCTGTTTTCAGACCATAAATCACACCTCCCAGAGTGGGTGTGGTGAGATGTCGTTGTACAAAGAAAGAGAGACAGACTGGTTTGTTATTCTATAGATTTGACAGTTTCATCAATTAGTCAGTTCTTATATTCTAATAATCCACGTAGCTAATCGTGTATTTGTGAACGGATTAGTTTAATCATCACTGGTTTTTTATTGTATTTACAGTAAAAGTTTATTTCTCGAGCGCGATTTCAATTGACGAATGCATTGCGTTTTACATTATATAAGGGACTAGCGGGAAGTACCCGGCGTTGCCCGGGTGAAAAAGACACACACACACATCGGCTTACACACACACACATATGGACTCAAACGCACACACATATACATCGACGTATCCACACATCGACTTACCCACACACACATCGACTTACACATATCAACTCACACACACATCGACTCGCACACATCGCCTTACAAAGACAAAGATCCCCCTATAGCCGTTACAGACTGTAGGGGCAAGTGCTGTTAGCGAGCACCTATGAAGGCTGGCACGGCACACGAGGGGGTGGGTGGCCAACACCACGCCCGGCTGCCTTTGTCTCCCTAGTGGCGATGTTTACACATCGCACCAGGTACTCATTTGAGGCTGAGTCGACCTAGGGGAGGCCCAGGACCGGTTCAGATAATCGTCACTGGTGTAGGCCGTGAGCGGGAATCGAACCCGGGTCGCCAGGTTCGTAGCGCAGCGTAGCACTAACCGCTACACTACCGCTCCCCACTAATCCCGTGCAGAGCCCCCGGCCTCGCCTGGATAGCCCAGCCGGCCGAGGTGGCACCTTGGCAGGCCGGGGCTGGGCCGCACACCCCTCCCCCCCCCCCGCCTTAGAGTAATAGTACGTAAGCGCTATAATATTAGTATCTAGCGACCCTATTGTAGTAATTGCACACATTGGGGTGGGGGAGGACATCACACTTAAAAGAATGTCGCTCAGTGTTGTTTTTTTGTTGGATTTTTAACACGAATTAGAATTCCCCCCCTTGCCGTCACAGAACGCGTGCGCGTTGCTAGGGGCAACCACGTCTTGGCTTTGTCGCGCATGCGCAGTCGCGTGCTTTTGTGCGCGCTCAGCGGCATAAGGAAATAAATAAAACTACTTTAAAGTTGACAGATGCAAAATCGTAATAGCGCTGGCTCACCATGGGGCTTATCGCGTGGTATGCGGCTACTTTTTTTTTACGTAAACCCCACGGTTCGCGAGCCAAATCCTTTACAAGTTTCGTCCACACACAGACAGACACAAACAGACACACAGACACAAAAAATACGTTTATAGGTAAGATGCCGTCATGGAATATTAGTCATTGCACTGCCCTTGCAATCCAGGTCACCGGTTCGATCTCCCAGCATGGCAGGTGACACAATGGATAGGTTTCTAAAATATGCCCACTTTTGTCCACCTACCAGTCCAGTATAACTGGCTGCACTGCAGTTAATCCATCAGCAGGGCATGTGTGGTGGGGTAAAGTGTGAGTACTCCCACCCCTTTCAAGATGTCTGGCTAGTACAGAGGAGTAGGCCAAAGACACTCTAGAGGAGCTCTCTCTCACGGAGGTACTTACGCCAGGAGTGGCACAAGCAAGTGAATGTAGGGCTGTATCTTTACCGTTTTACATTTTATGTTGTATGTGAATGGTTTATGAAACTGTGCAGCCATTATTGATTTTACATGCACCACAATGGCAAAACCAGTCATCGCTTTGTGAATGAAATTGTGTCAACAGCTCACGCAAGCGTGGAGAGGGTGCATCATTCCATGCCTCATGTTAACCACGCACCATCGGTCGATATGCAACTGCTGTTGGAACGATTCACTGCCATTGGCGATTCGATGATGCGTTGTTCGAATGGAGGAACCACTGGTGGCTGTAAACATTTCGTGAATGCATTACATAAAACACATTATCAACATCAGCCACTGTCAATCCACTGCTGAATGAAGGCCTCCCCAAGCGTGCCACCATCCCACATGACCCTGCGGTGTAATAATCCACTCGGCACCTGCACACGAGCTGATGTAATTGCTCCATCTCCGAGATGAAAGTCCTCTAGGACGCGCGACATCCCTTGGCTGCCACTCCGTCATTGTTCTTGACCCAACGGCCATCGTCCCTTTTAGCCACGACTGCCCAAGCCTCAGTCGCTTATCTTCACAGTTTGAACGCATCAAAAATATAATGCACAGGAATTGAAAAACATTGATTCTCACGCACAATTCAGTACAAGCATTATGAGCTCAACAATTCATATTAATGGATGAATTGCTAAATCAGCAAAAAGCCTCTATTCCACAATTTTTGTCATTTTCCTTGGGTCTTTCGATAAAGTCACGTAGATAGGTTCAAATTAAAAAAAACTACGACGTTTTGATCACAACACAAGCGATCGTCATCAGGAGGAAAGCTGCTGAATGCAGACTGTTTTTATAGGGTGTAGTAGTCCTAGGGTCATAAACGAAGTGGGCAGGGCTAGTGATGTTAATGTGAGAAATTAGCGTGTTAATGTTAGATCGGAAAGCGGCGTCCGCGACGAGTTGCGCGGGTGGCTATGTTACTATGAGAGATTAGCATGTTAATATGAAAGATTAGCATGTTAATATGAGAGATTAGCATGTTAATGACAGATCGCAGAGCAGCAACGTATCATTTCTTTTCATTACAGAGCAATATGAAGCTCTGAACTTTAAGCCCTTTTGACACTGGGAAAGAAAAATATACCCTGGTCAGCACTTACACTCGTGAACTTTTATTACGATTTTTAAATACAGGGAAGCGCTTGGTAGTTTTTTCACTTTCATGAAGGCCTACTTGCTCTCCGTTCCTTGTTTTCGTCTTAAATGCTTTAATTTGACAAAACAGGCGAGGGAATTTTTATTTGGCAGCTGCTATTCCCCAAGCTATCGTGTTCGATCGTCAAAAGTTTATTTTGGAAATCATGAGAATGGATACATAGACAGTCTGCACTCTCTGCCAGCAGTGAGCACACTCATTGTTGCAATTAGTAAGACTTAATCATTTGATTTCACATGGATTAGTGTGATACGTCCGATGAGGTTAACTACCCAACCAAGGACTTGGATAGTCTCCACTTTCTCAGGGTCACACTGAGCAGGGTTAAGTTGGGTCTATGGAGATCATAATCCATTTTTATCCAAACTTGGCCCGCTCTTGGCTAATCTATTTGCACCAGTTACACTATCGTAGTTGCAGCTTGGTAACGAACGCCTCTGTGTCCTTTATACTTAAGTTGTCATTTAGGTTGTCATTGGATATAAATGGAAATGTAATCGATTGCTCCTGCTCTGGCCACTAGTAATCATTAATATTCATGTCCCCATTTTCTTTGTGTTCTCATGACAATATACAGTCCCTCCAGAAAAACGCGGAGTTTTTTGGTGATTGTTGCGGGCAAAAATCGTTGATTATGCGGCACGTTTTCTTAAAAAATGCGATGGAATATGCGGGATATTTATGCAATTTTATGCGATTAAATTGCGGGAACTTGCAAAAATTGCGGGAACTTGCAAAAATTGCGGGAACTTGCAAAAACTGCGGTTTGATGAAAAAGAGAAAAAAAAGTGATTCCCCCAACACCCTATTCACTAGGCTACTACTTTAATGTAAAGAGTCATTTCTTATTACTTCCTATGATAAGCAAGCATACTACATCACAGAAAGTGCTGGGAATATTTAAGTTATCATCTTGTTTTATTTCAGACCTTAACAAACAGATGGCTCAAACTTACAAAACATTGAGTCGAACAAGTTCTGTAGCTTTACAAAATGAATATGCTACAACTTCTGTAAAAATGAATAAATAAAATATTAAAAAATAAAATGTGTGCTTCCTGTTTTACAGAGGTAGCTATACAAAACAGACATCTTCTGTTAAAATAAGTGTTTTCAGTGCACAGTAACGTAAGCAATACAGTAACAGTACAGTCTTACAGTAATGTAAATTTACATACTACTAACAAAAAAGTGCAGTCTTACAACTGTAAAGTTGCATAAACTCTTCATCATGGTTTCATTGGCATCGCGGGGTTTGCAGCTTTTCAATGATGTCGCGTAATGAGTGACGTCACTTCATAACGTTCCCATGGCAACAGGGGAAATGGCTGTGCTTGTGTGAAGTAAACGCAACATTTTTCAACTTTCTGCTAAGATATGTGACTTTTTGCAACGAAAATGCGGGGATTATGAAATCATGCAAGCCCGCATATTTTGCGGGCGGAAATCTGCAATTTATGCGGCGAAAGTGCGGCGTATTTGAAAAAATGCGCCCCCCGCATAAATATGCGGACTTTGGCTGATTTTGCGTGGAATCTTGCGATCGCATAATCGCGTTTTTCTGGAGGGACTGAATATATCATCGGTCCAATTCTTTCATACGTAAATTAAGATAGCGTTTCCATGGTTTTAACTGCCCCGATTGTTTTATTTCTGCAGTAGAATTATCTGATAAACTGATCAGGACCATTTTATCATTAGCTCTTCACATGCAAATGCTTTCTGCATCGTCTCTGGTTTCCACTGCTGCACATAAATATTAGTTACAAAAAATGGAAGAGTGGAATAGTGGTCGATTGGTTAGCGCGCTGTGCTACAAACCCAGAAACCCGTGTTTGATTCCCGATCACGGCTAATATCAGTGGCAGCAATATCACAACTGTTCATGGCCTAACCCCCACCACGTACTCTTTGTAATAACCCACCGTTACGAGCGTGATGAAGAATGGTAAGAAACAACCCATGACCAACATGGTGTGGGAGGCCTTAATCCATTGGTGGATTTCGCATGTCTGAAATGTATTGTTTTTGTTACATAAAATAAATGTAAATAGATAGCACTTCCGATTAGCATGGTTTGGCTACGTAAGGTGCAAAACAAGTTTTACATACATAGCAGACATCAATATGTTGTGCAAAATATAAGTACCAGAGTAATGAAAGCACATGATGCGCCTGTGTGCATGCGTATGAATATGTACACTTCTATGCATGCGTGGCTTCTCACTGCGACCAGACCCCTGTTAATTGCAGTGTCATCATGTTTCACATTTGACCCCATGCCATTTCCACGTCAAATTGCCCAAGTCAGCTTGTTCCATCATCAGCCTGCACTTTACCGTTTTGTCAGAATCTTAATTTTCCTTCAACGTAGATACGTAGAACTTAAAAGAGCATCCCTTCATTACATTGCAGGAACACGTCGCGTCAGCCACTGAACTCCATCAACCTCCTGGCGGTGGTTCCCTGGATAATTTGTCTTAATCCTATGCCCAAAGCAACAAGCATCAGGAAATAAACCAGAAACGCCTCGCCCTTTTTACAAAAGCGCTCTCGTCACAGTGCCATTGATGAAATGCACTCCTCACTCGCAGCGGAAGCATAACCACCCACGAGCCCAGCCATGCTGCACTGCTGTTCCTATAGGTAGTATAGGGTATTTGAGATAGGGTTAGGCTTCATTATCGACTTAAATAAACGCAACTAATTAACAGACAAGCAACCAACTGATATAAATGTGATTTACATTTACACAAAAATAGTCAAATCTTGGCTTGTAACTAGAACAAATTATAAAATAACAAAAATCCTATATTTTGCCACCCAAATATTATATTTAGTGCTAAAAACTTCTAATTATGTGATTTCTATCAACATTGAATCAAGTAATTTGCTTCCCGTAGAGATTGACACGAAACCCACGAGAGGAGGCAAAGTTTTTTACTCGTGACTCACACCGTGTCTGTACGTGCACACGTACAACTGTAATTTCAAAGCACTACTGGATGAGAGCCACACCACAACATGCACGTTTTGGTGGGAGGAGTCATTTCACCATACTTGACCACGCTGGTCAGTGCAGGTTGGTGAAGATGGACAGCATGGATGTTGGAACGCGGCAAAGCACAATGGGTTTTGCTGCACTGCCCTCTGCTGACGACGTAGGTCCACAGCAACAGGCTATGTTGTGGTCGCCCAACCCAGCGCTATCCAAGGTCGATCCTGCCGAGCTCCCAAGATCTCATGAGATCTGGCACATTCCAGGTGATTTGCTCATAGGCAGTGTAAATATGAATACATATAAACATGCAATGATTCAAAAAAGGGCGTGCATCTTGTTTGCATGGTACGTATGTTGAACTTGTTTCGCACCGTGCTAATCGGAAGTGCCAGGAGAAGGACAACAACCTAAACACAAACATCAGAGTACACGTGAGCAACGCGTCGTTGTCGTAATCTCAATGCCCGGCTAATGATGGCACAACGGCCCTGTTTTGTTCTGTGCTCAGGTCAGAGGAACCGTGGCAAGACGGAGGAGAGCAGCTGCTGCGTGATCCTTTAATCGCACCTCGTGGAAATGAAACAAAACCAGCCATCAGCTCTGCTGGCCGCTTCCCATAAATCACCTCCCCATCTCTCCCTCGGGAGTACATGAGGCTGTGATTTTTAGGGATGTGGAGTGCAGTGGGGAGCTGGGGTGGGGGTGCTGCAGTTATTGGGGGGGTGAGCGTGTGGGGGTGCAGTGGGATAGGGACAGGTGTTGTAGGGTAAAGCTCGTTTACCTTTTCAATTCAGAGTTGTAATTTACGATGAAGATAGCCGGGGGGGGGGAGGGGGGGCAGCAGACCGCCCAGTCCCGTTTAGTCCCACGCGATGTCAGAGGTATACGGTAATGTGAACAAGGTCACTTTTCTCATGCTCTTCTTATTTAAACGGATTGCTCCAACGGCGTTTGGAGGAAAGAAGAAGAATAACCGGAGCTGTGGCAGGTGGTTGGCTTGAGGGGGACGTGTGTGGAAGAGCAGGCATTGTGGGTGCCCCGAGGCATTGCCCATTGTGCTGCTTTTCTCCATCCCATAATAAAGCCAGTGTGGTGTTATTAAAGCAGTTAGGTTTGCGCCTGTGTGTATTTGATTGAGTCCTATTGAAGCTTATCTCCATTAAAACCTAACTCGCTACAATCACCTGCCAGAAATAGAATAACTTTAGACGATTGTTGCATTTCACTGTCGTAGAGGAGTGTACACTGGGATTTGCAAATCATGTTCTGTACTTAGCTAGCCGCTGGTGCAAGACCAGAGAAAATCTCACCGCATTTACCATTAACACACTTGGCCTGACTGTGACAGAAAAATGTGGCCTCAGAACCAAGGATTTGGAGCACTGCTTTTGTGGAACGTGGACCAGAGTTCTGACCACATCTCATCGTGAGATGTGATGATTGTAAGTGACCCTCGTGAGGGGAGAGAGAGATCTGAAAAAGCCATTGCCAAAAATGTTATCTATATATTTTTCTGATGTTTGGGCAGTGTTAAATGATGGCTGTGATGATTTGTTTTTTTGGCCTGAGCTTATAAACTACTGCCAATGCAGTTCTATGTTTAACTTAACATAATATGAGAGTATTTTCACCTGTATATTCCAAGATATCGATTTTAACTGAAACCATATTCAGAAACAGATCCGATGATGGTTGGAGTGCATTGTACAGCATTGCCTAAAATGGGCAAAGATCTTGTTTTCTCATATAGACCAGAGGGACAATTGCTGGCGGTGAGCATCCAGCAAGGCCAACAGGGTGGTGTGGCCGACACACCATGCATGCGTCTCCTTAATGCTGATGTTCACAAACCATAGCAGGTGCCTGTTTAAGGCTGAGTCAACCTGGGGAAGGCCCAGGGCAGCCTCGGATATTCCTGCCTAGAAATCAAACCCAGGTCACCTCGAAAATATATTATAACACATACACACAAACAACCATCTCTTATACAAGAGAGACTGAGGGGCAAGTAGCTTATAATGAGCACCTATTATAAACAACACGACACACAACAGTGGTGGGGCTGGCTCCATATTTGCCCGGCCATATTTTCTTTGTGTTCCCACTACCAATGCCACATCATCATTGTGGTAAATGGGCTGTTGTGCATCTGTGCGCAGATGTGCACTCACCTGAGTGGAGAGCACGAGTAAAAGTGAATAATGGACAAATTATACAGTTGAGATGAAAGCAAAATACTAGTTTGGGACGTCATACACTCGAATATACTTTTGCCAATGCCACACGCCCGCATGGAGTTATAAGTTCATCACCTGTCCTTTTGAACCCTCTGCTTGGCACTGATTCAAGGCACAATGGGGTATCATTGCCACCATTAGTTATCAATATCTCACAGAGCACCTAAACGTGCATTAACCTTTAACACCCACGATTAATTAATCTTTACGCTTTCGCCCAAGGGATGGAAATTGGATCTGCGTGGTTGTTTCCCTTAAATCTGTAATCAATAGATAGTAATTATAGACGCAATATAACAATGTACTATTATTTTACTAATTTATTTGGAAATCATTAAAAGATGACACAACCCAAAACATAAACAGTGATTGGTTTGTACCTAAGCTGCATGTTAAGAGTTTAAATATTCAATCACGTTCAAATAATTCAAGTCATAACTACATGACTTTCATAAACCGCATCATAGCGTCCACTAGTGAAGTCACAGCCACAAGCCCGAGTCGCCCCGTGGCATCAGCTACAAGACAGCATTCGGCAGAAGTAAATTTAGTGATTTGATAGTCTCTTCAATGGTCACCAATGATTGTGCAAAAACATCCATCACATTACATTTAGTTTCCCACTTAATTTGGATTAAATTCCAACTCCGAGAAAGTATTAACGTATTATTTTGGTCTTTCGGTAAAGTCGCGTAGATAGATTCAAAGAAAATAACAAAAAACTACGACGTTTCGATCGCAACACAAGCGGTCGTCATCCTGTGTTGCGATCGAAACGTCGTAGTTTTTGGTTATTTTCTTTGAACCTATCTACGTGACTTTACCGAAAGACCCAAATCATATAAATTCCTGCAGTATCGGACGCTTTAAGTCAAGATTTAATGTATTAACGGTTTGACTGTCATGTGGCAAACATTGCCACCCTCTACTGTGGACCAGAGGTCACTTGAAAGAATCTCTTGAGGTAGCTCTGTAATATTCACTTCTGTGGGCCGTTCTCTAACCCGACAGGATGCACTGCTCTATGGGACACTAGAATGGTTATTTTTGTTTCCCGATTTGATAACGAGATCACGATCGGGGTGACACTGGGGCAAAGCAACACACTCAAGAAACATGCTGGAAGGTGGAAGTTGCTCTTTGTTAGCCGGTACTGCCCAGCAGCAGGGGAGGGGACTTTAAAAACTGTCAAGGTAGTACCCAGTACACTTAACTTGTGTTGCAGTGGATATTGCTCTTAAATAGCACCACCTCATTCTTTGTGTTCCTCTGAGAATGGCAAGATTTTAATGAGGTGGAGATGCTTTTAGTCAAACTAAGCAGGCTATTGACTTAAATCAAGACTCTTAACAATGGGACATGTAATTTCGGGCGATTGCATTTTTCAAACACGCAGTTTATGATTATAGAATATCCCCTTGTGTTGTGTTAAAGGATATCCATTTATCACCGAGATCCAATTGACCACGCCCCTCACCCGCACGCGCAGCGGGCAGCAACATCTTACACCTTGCTACTGCCATTTTATGAATGTTCAAAGCAAGGAGGTATTCATGGTTGTTCAGTGACATTCTGTTTAGCCTAATCTGCAGTGATTTCACTCTGAAGTCTTTTGCTAAAAGACAAAGTCAAGGCTGCACTGGCGAACGTGTGTTCAGCCTACAAAGGGAAAGTCTGCCGTGCACTCTCTGCATCACCCCGCTGCATCGGAGTTCAATCGAGCTTTCACTTATTTTCATTGGTCCAGAATCAAATATCATTGGCACAGATAGTCAGCTCATTTGTAAGTGACTCCACATCCGCTCTGGAGCCCATGTCTTTATTTTTCAACAGACCATGTGACGCAAAGCCTGTGAGAATGCCGAATAGCGAGTATTCATTGGCGGGTTGGTTTGTTTTTGGAGCAGTAAAGACTTTCCATAGCGTCATTTAGTGATGCGTGTATTCCAAGACTTTCGCTATCATTTTCATCCTGATAACAAATCCGTTTAGCTGGATTTTTAAAACCAAAATTGCACCTTGTTATGCATTTTTCATTCACAAATATAGAAAAGGGTTTTCACCGAGAAGAAACACCAGATTGTGTCTTTGTATGCCTGCAGCCCTCAGCTGTCTACACAAATTGCTACTGTTGACAATAGGCATTAAGTCCCCTTGATAGGAAACATCCATCAACATAACGCGACCCACCGTGGTCAAATTTTCTGTTGGACAGATGGTGGTTTTTAACAAAGCCGGGCAGCGGGAATTCTCACAAGGCACATTCATTCATGAGCGGTGTATGTGCAGAGGTTGATTAAAGCGCTGTTCCGTATAAAAGGCCGTTTTGTGATTTAACTGTGCCACGTATGTTGGAGTGGGGTCCCAGCGGCACAACATCGCTTTATTTTGCGTTGCCACGTAAAGCGGTGCGTACAAGTCCCTCGTGACGTGGCTGTGGAGGGATTGTTTCAGTACAGCTCAGGCAATGGGAGTACTGATCCCTTTAAATCCATCTCCACCCTTACCCTTCATCTCCCGCCACCACCATCGCCCAAACGCCGTCATTGAAACAGGTAATCTTCGTCCATCGGCAGGTTTATTTCAATCAGCCAAATCGATGACGTGGGAACACCAGGGGCTCCGTTTGCGCGGCACGGCCAAAACCCATTTCAGCAAAGGCCAATGCATTTGTCTGGAGATCGCTAAAGCCCCTGTGACGCACCGGGAGAGTCTGATAGAGTTAATTTCAGCATTGATGGCAAGCCAGTTAAATGTGCATTAGCTCTCTAAGACACACTTGCCCGAGGGACTTTGAATGTCTCGGTAGAGGAAGGTTTATCAGCTTTTGAGTCCGAGGTACCCGAATAACCCCAGGATACACCTTACGCCCATTATCTGTAAGCCTAGGCATGACCTTGATGTGGCTTTAAGGATCTGAGTGTGGGCTTCAGAAGGACATTTTAAAAATGGGTTTGTATGTTTATTTCTAGTTTAATACATAGGCTTTCGCGACCAATATTATTAATGACGTTATTTGTGGGTTAGATCGCGTAAATAATTGGCTGTATCGGGTGGTGTCAGGTTTTAACGACATTTATATTTATGCGATCTAATCCCAAAAACCTCATGTTTATTTTAATTCCCCTAAATATAATTTTGAAGAGATGTCCATCAGTGTTTGGGTAATTGTTCCCATCTTGTAACCTGAACAGTATCACTTTTGCCCCAAATGTTTTCAGCACGCAAATCATTGTGGCGATTGTGTATAAGGGGTAACCCCGTACCCAATCATGCCACAAAAACCCCGTGTGAGCATGTTTGTGTGTACGTGTGGTGCGCGCGTATATATGCAAGTATACACAAACAGTCCATATATATTGACGTATACTGTAGATGGGATATTTAAGTGTCCAAGTAGGTTTACATACTGTACATTCACTATAAACGTACATTGTGTTTGCGTATGAGTAGTGGATAAAACAGTTGAAACAAGATAAGTCGTAATCCAATTATAGTTGGTATCAATTTAAGCCGAATCCTAATAGATTTGTTTAAAGTTGCTAGATTGTAAAATAAACTAAATGATGTAAATTTGTAATTTTCCATTCTCAAAAGTTTTTGACTACCTGTGTATACATCACCATATATTATACCATATTTGCTTTTAGCTAAATCATGAATTTAAGATTGAGTGTGTGTTACAAGGTCTGTTAAAGTTTTAATGTGTGATTCTTGAAACATTTTTATCGTATGAACTGAGGTGAACCAGTGTCTATATTACGAAGCCAGAATATGTATTTCACTGTAGACTTACTATATTTCTAGAATATTGTGTGTGTCGCTCAGAGAAAGATCTTTGAGATGTTAGAACTTGAATGGAAATTTGAAATTCAGTTCCAAATATTCTTGTTGTATCCCTTGTTTTAAAAAATATGTAGAGAATAAACACATAACAGAGAAGTTGCATAAAATTGTTGTGACTTTTGGAAAAAAATTATATCCTCCACACATGTAGACATTTTTATCTCACATGGCTAGGACACAAGTAAACCATGGATGTTTAATTTGACCGCTCGCAGGGTACAAAAAGAATGCCGTTTGGTTTTTAAATAGTAATTTATTTGTGTAGCTAGTGCCATGGTGAGCATGCATGCAGGCAATGATGTTTATTGTTAGTAGTTCTCAAATCCATGGATGTTGTGGCCTGCAGTGTATATTATGCATTACCCTTTGGTAGTGTTACAGAACACCAAAAGCTTCTATTAGAGGCGCATTAAATAACAACTAGATACTCTATACTGGGAACTTGACCATAAGTTTGTAATCTAAATCCCTTTATAAGTTAATCACGGATAACTATTAAAGGAGGACATTTTCTTGTGCATGCATGCTGTTTAGCCATTCCAGTATTGGAGTTCCTAGTTTGCAAAACGCCCACAAAAATGACAATGTGATTCCACTCCCAAAACTTTTTGTAAATAAAAAAAATCTATCCACAGGAAAACATGGGTCCCCATATTGTAATAAGCCCGCTCTACATATTGGCTCCCGGGGACACAAGGCAGCATTGAATATTGATGATCGTCCTGGACCAAGGATTTCTAATGAGGACAGTCTATATTTGTGCTCCGCTGCTGCTTGAAGGGACGGCCACACTTTTGTCTCCGAGTGGGTGGTCTGGTCTAAAGGATAGTCATACTAAATCTTGACTGAAAGCTTTCGTGACAGCAGGAATTCATATTCTTGGGTCTTTCGGTAAAGTCACGTAGATAAGTTCAAAGAAAAAAAGAACAAAAAACTACGACGTTTCAATTGCATCACTGGCTATCAACAAAGATTCGTTCATGAAGCCATCCATATTCATTGACACAGACACAATTTCAACCGAGAAGATGGGTACATTCTGAGCAATCATTGGAAGGACGTTGTTAACCAGTTTAAGTCATAACTGGCTGTGATATTTCCATCCTACCTTCCAAAGTTAGTAGTTATTTTCAACTCTCTGGTTTTGCTCATTTTCCTCGATGTGGCGGTGGCTCTGTGATCTTACATTAGCATGCTAATCTCTCACAATACAATGGCCACCTCTGCAGCTTCGTCGTCGTGGAGGTAGCTCTCCAATCTTACATTTACATGCAAAATTCTCACTTTCACATCACTAGCCCTGCCCACTTCGCTTATGACTCTTGGGCTACACCCATTTCAAACCCTTAAAACATCCTGCCTCAGCAGCTTTCCCGCTATTTTTTCTCCTGATGACGATTGCTTATGTTGCGATCGAAACATTGTAGATTTTTTTGTTATTTTATTTGAAAGAATATGATAGTCATACTTTCAGCGCTCTTTTTAGTTGGTGGTCTAGACAAGGCTGAGAGCATTTCACAATGTAGTGGTCATATGAGATGCACGCAAGGCATAATGAATCATTCCTTTCTGCTGTCTTTGAGAACTTTTGCGTGTTATATCTTGCACGTGACTATACAGAGGGGGTACTTTGTTTTTTGTTTCACAAGATGAATTTGTATCCCGAGCCCAGTTGATGGAGTTCACATATGTATTGGTCTTGCACCTTGTAGGGGACTCATGTGTATGGAACAACCACAAATGGGTTCCAAACGTGAAGCGTCAGCCCAATGCCAGTTGGTGCCATCTTTGTCATGACCATCCTTGACTAGAATACCTCAACTGTCATGCATAAACAAACCTATTCTAAATGTACCGTAGATGTGGCTCTAGGCTGCCTCCCATGAGGGCACATTTTAATGCTTGTAACTTGTGCCGTCCAAAATACATGGAATGCGCAACACCTTTCATTAAACTTTAGTTGTTGCCTACCGGTAATAACCTATGCTCAGTTTAAATGTAATTTTTTAAAAAATATATTAATGTACGCGTATGTTTTTGATTTGTTTTGCTTTTATACAGTACACGAGTACACTTAACACCTGTATCGTTTGTCATTGACAAATGTAAGATAGTAGTTTATTAACAAACTTAATGGCACACAATTGGCTTGTTTTGACGTGTATTTAATTACGTTGCTTATTTATGTGCCGGAATTGCTTTTTGGTTGGCAGAAATTCAAGGAAATGAATACCTCCTGGGTGGACCGTCGTTAAACGCTCTCTATATAAAACTTAACAGCCTGGAGGAGATTGTCAATAGCAAATTACCACACATCTTGTTCGGAAAATAATAGCGGTGTCGGAAAATGTGTTGCATGTGTAAATGTAAATCAGCACTGTTACCATCATGGCTTTGTCCTGCCACAATGCAGTGAGAAAGTGATTTGCTAAATTAGAAAGATTTGCTTGGGCAGAACACAGCAGTGCTGACCAGGTCTCAGGAGGACAACTTTTGGCCACCGTTGAATTCTCTGCAGCTGAACCCGTGAGTGCAGAAGCGTAACTGTCCACCAAATTTTCTATATTGCACCCAACTAATCTTCTGTATGGCAATGCTGCCATACACACTCGCTGCATGTGAATGCTGGCAATTAATTAGTTATGTTATGTTCATAATGAAAATGTACACGTCTAGGGCTATAAAAAAAAAACAATTAAATTGTCATACTCTAGCATAATGTCATTAATTGAAAGTTCCATTGCTGTGTACTATATTATAATGACATTGATGTTAAATGTGATGTTAGATTCTGTGACTACTGAAAAATAAATGTCAGTCTGACACTTCTTTGACACCTTCATATAGCGATTATACGTATCAGCTGTTATGAGAGCCCTGAACAGAAGCGCTTTAAAGGGACTAAATCACTCTTGTGACGATATGGAAAGGAACCACTTTGCGCATAGTTATGTTGCACAAAAGTAATAGAGCTTGCCTTCACAGTGCAACATTGTTATTCACTTTGACGATTTATAAAGATTGACTCAATGTATAGAGTGATCCATATATAGATACTCCACTGGTTTAACAAAAACAAATTTCAACAGCTGATTGAATATTGGGAAGGCGAGTGCTTCCATGTTTTGCAGACGAGTGTTAAGAGATTTCATGTCTATTGAGATTGGTGGGAATCGTGCAGAGGCTTTGTTTTTTTATATTTTCATTTTTGTGGTGTTTCTAAAAATGGATTACTCTATTTTCAAAGTGATAAGCAATATGTATTGTAAGCTCTAAATCCGTTGTACAGCACACCGGACTCGGCAGTTGAAATGGGAAACTTTAACAAATCGTCCCACCTCAGTCCATCTAGCAGTCGTTTCATCAGCAGGATGCGTGTGGTAGGGTAAAGTATTGGTACTGCCACCTGGAAAAATAGGCAAAGATATCCTCTAGAGTGGAGCTCTCCTTAGCTGTGTTCTAGTGGATACCTTTCTGCCAGCAGCGATGTTAGGAAACAATTGTGGGGCTGCACCTTCCCGTTGTTCCTATTTCGCCACGTTCTCGTCATTGGGTGGCGCTCATTGGGTGGCGCTCTCTGCACGACCGCTTTAATAGTTATCCGTGATCATCAATTGCAGCCAATCAGGCAGTGCTCATTTTACAACGCCAGTGATGGACAGAATCTATATATGCATACATAGTGTGTATACTTGCTGTATATTTTTTGTAATTTCTTGTTACGTTTTTTCAAACATGTATATGAGAAAGTACATATAGGCTTATAAACTTGGTTAAGTGTTGACCCCTAGTGTAGCCAACATAAATAGCGTGATTGTCGTGCAAAATCGGGAAGCTTTGTAAATAGATTAATATAAAATATCTTAAATGTGTTGTTGAACTTCTTTATTTATCAAAGCAGGCAGAATGCTTGATGTGTTGTAATGTCTGAATAAATACAAATTGACAGTATTGTTGTCACTTGTTGCGTCAACTGTATAATTATACCTAGAACCATAGAATATTAATTCCTGCAGTCACGAAAGTTAAGTCAAAATTTAACCGCCTCTATGGGGAGGGTTTCCACATAACCATAATATATTTTAACAAACTCCGAGACAAGAAAGCTCATCTGATCAAGTCACTCACATTTCTGAAGACATGCCACGACTCTAAGGTAATACCGATCTCATTTACACTGACCTCTGCTGTTGTCACATCTTCCAATGCCAAACGAATTTTGTTCAGGGCTGGCTTAGACCTGATCGCAGAGAGAATTAGACTACTCCGTACTGAACTAGATCATGTCGACAAGACACTCTTGAAATCACACTTAACATTGATGGAAAAAAATGTCTACATCTGATTGGGAACATGTAGATAACATGACTGCTTCATCAGCCACGTCAATGTCAGCTAAATGTAAAGATAACCTGATTTCCAAGTTCAACCTCCTTTTCAAGAATAAACCAGATCCACACGTTGACAAGGTTGTTATTAATCTGAGTAATAGCCCTATTTCTGATGGTCTAAAGTCGGTTTTAGCTAAAGGGTTCAACTTTGCAGTCACCCCCAAACACATACCAGTGGATGACATCATTGCCCAGGTCGATGTAGCTCTTAAGGGTTTGGGACACATCGTTGCAGACGTGACAAGGTCTTAAATCGCTGCAACCCTCAAAAGCGCTAAGATACCAGTCAGCAACATCAGTAAGGAGGAGCGCTTTGAGTAATTTCAATTAAAAAAAGAGGGAAGAAATCGTCATCCTCAGCCGACAAGGGCAATACCACGGTCATCATGGACAAAAACGCGTACAATAAAATTCAGGACCTACTTAATGATGGTAGCTACACAAAAAATAAAGAGATCCCACCAACTGCCTCGTTACAAAAACGAACAGTAACATCACTGATTCAGCTTCATTCATTATGAACAGACCAAACGGTTTTCCTTAAAACCTTCTGCTGCTAGACCACCCAGACTATATGGCTTACCAAAAATCCATAAAGGTACACCCCTTCGTCTCCACCATTGGCTCACCCGCCTACAAACTGGCCCAATATCTGTCTGAGACCTTGCAGCCATTCACTGGAAAGACCACCTATTCTGTTCTTAACTCAGCTCACTTGGTATCGCCAATTAAAGACATCTCACTGTCCCCAAGTGATTGCTCATTAGTTTCGATGTATTTTCTCTGTTCAAAGTTTATGTGCCCGATACCATTGAAATAATTGAAGATTTGGTCCAACAAGGACTGAATGCTGATGTACCAGCCCTGGTGAGACACTGCCTCACCAATACATACTTCACTTGGAATGGAACATTCTACAAACAAACTGAAGGCACTCCAATGGGTTCTCTTATCTCCGGTTGTGGCCAACATTTTCCTTGTGGAAGATGTACGTGGATGATGTTTGTCATCTGGCCACATGGCCGACTAGCTCTGGAACAATTCCTCAACCACATCAATTCCATACACCCAGCAATCAAATTCACCATGGACGTAGAAAAGGATGGCATGCTACCCTTCTTGGATGTCTTAAGCAAAAAGAGACCAGATGGCTCAATGAGCCACTGTCTACAGGAAAGTAACCCATACGGACACCTACCTAAAACCTGATTCCCACCACCATCCATCCCACAAGAATTCCCTCATCTAAACGCTACACCTTAGAGCTCAATGTATCTCCGACCATTAACACCTGACCAGTGAACTCAAACACGTACACCAGGCTCTCAAGGCGAATGGATATTCTGACTACACAATCTGAAAGGCCATCACTCCAACCGCGAGGAAGAAGCCATCTGAAGATCCAATCAAAACCATCACCTTACCTTACATAGCAGGGATAACCAAAAAGATTTCCACAATCTTGAACAAACACAAGATCCAGGTCCGATTTAACACGGTGCATAATATTCATGACTTAATCGCATCTGTGAAGGACAAGATTCCTAACATGCAATATCCCGGCATCTACAAACTAAGCTGTATCTGTGGCAGCAGTTACATTGGGGAAACCAAGCGACATTTCTCAGAACGTGTTCGTGAACATAAGGCAGAACTGAAATACGGCAGGACCAATACTTCTGCCGTGGCTAATCATTACTTTAATGCAGCTGGCTCACGTGAAATTGATTTCTCTAAGACGATGGCAATTTGCAAGCTGACTGGCTATCAACAAAGATTCGTTCACGATTCCATCCATATATACAGACGCAATTTCAACCGAGACGACGGTTTTAAACTCAGCAATCATTGGAAAGATGTCATCAACCACTTTGGGTCATGACTTGATTTGTGTTTTCTTGTCCACCTCCACCATCAGCAGTGTGGGTGTGTGGAGCAAGGTGCAATGCTTTGATTGGTGTAGACCTATTGCTGGTGTCGGAGCCTTCTACATTAGCATTAGCTCCCCGTCCATAGCATTAGCTCCCCGTCCAACCTTTATAAACAGCCTGCCTCAGCAGCTTTCCCCCTTTTTTACTCCTGATGACGATTGCTTGTGTTGCGATCGAAACGTGATTTTATTTTTTATTCACTTCATTTTTAGTATTTTATTATTATTATTTTTTCTGTCTACGTGACTTTACTGAAAGAACCATAGAATATGAATTCCTGCAGTCACGAAAGTTAAGTCAAAATTATACCTAGATTTGGATGTGTTCCCAAGTTAAAAATAATACGATCAGACTTGAAAAGAAAATATGGGATAGCTCAAGGAAATGTTTTAGATTGATGTGAAAAGATGGTATGGGAAGTGACATCACTTCCGTCTCACAGCGAATCTTTTAAAACCAGTGATGTCAGTTTTGTTAGCATTAAGACATGTTACATTATTACACAATATAAATGATCCGGATAAACTGACAGTCCTTAAAAGTCCAAAACTTTTAAATCCAAAACGAATACCTATTACCTAGTAGTGTGTTACATTGAATTTTAAAGTGCATAAGGTATATCTTCTAGATATATATAAAAGTCAAAAAATGTCTGTCGGTTTGTGGCTGTTGTGTGTTCGCGCGATTGCGAAGGATTTGGCTCTCCAATGGTGTGGTTTATGTTAAATAAAAATAGCCAGGTACTACGCCGTAAGCCCCGCCGTAAGCAAGCACTATTCCTTTTTCACATCCGTCAACTTTTAATAAGTTTCATTAGCAATTTAGTGAGTTTTTTTAGCGCTTTCTCTTTATTTATTTATGACGCGTGCACGACCAAACCAACTGACGTGCCTTTGGTGGGGGGGACGGCCCATGCCAAGTCGCACGCCTTCGGTGGGAGTGAGGGGGACATTTTTTTTCGCGTTAAAAATGCTTAAAAAATACACTGAGCTTAAATATTCACTGTGTGATGTCCCCCCACCCCGATGCGTGCAGTTACTATTATATATAGGCGCTAGATGCTACCACGAAAGGCCATAGGATATTACTGCAGAGCAGCCGGGGAGATCGTGGCGGGGGGGGGGGTCAGGGGTAGCAGTCAAGCCCCAGCCTGCCAAGGTGCCACCTCGGCCGGCTGGACAATCTAGGCTAGGCCGGAGGATCTGCACAGGATTAGGCCTCACCACGCCACTATGTCAGGTGAGTACTTTGTGCTATAGAGTCGATAAATACTGCTATAGAGTCAGCATGTACTACTGTAGTAATAGCAGGTACCACCTCAGTCGGTATGCACTGCTGTAATCATAGCAGGTACCACCACAGTCAGTACGCACTGCTGTTAGATTTTTAAGAGTAGTTTTGAAATATTTTTTTGGCCTGGGCAATGCTAGTATAACATAAAAAAGACGCAAGATAAATATATACTAAGTTATTAAAATGTCAGATGGAGGGTGATGCAACGGAAAAAAAGATTCTGAAAAACAGAGTACACAGAATGCTTTAAAAACAATCAGCAAAAGGAACCAAAGAGCCCAAGATAAAAAAATTAGGAGATTACAGAGACAAGCAGACAGAGGTTGATTGGAAATTAAAAACAGTATCCCTCAGGCTTCGGGGAAAATATGTAACGGTAACACACGAGAGATATAATATGTAAATGGAAAATGTTGCGCATATCCATTTAACACAAATGAATAAATCCCAAGAATCAACACATTTCCAGATGAAAGACCCAGATGTCACACTGGAAGTATATTCGCAAGAGGTTGGCCATTGAGCGCTGACGTAAGGGTTAAAAAATTCGAATATTTCACTTAATTACTCAATTGGGAATATACATAGCAATCATCACCCACTAATGGCAGATTAATTCCCCAGGTACCTAACTAAATAAACCTGAACTTGTAGAGTATTGTTGGCAATGATTGTTTCATCGGTTTGCATTGTTGTAACAGCTAACCAGACGTTCAGCAAACTGGACCAGTGCTCTCCCTATCAGTCCGGCTGGAAAGGACAAATGAATAACAAGTCGCATTATCCCTATGCTTTGTGGAATATGAAGAGACATTTGACATCCATGTAGTCATCCAAACTCTACAAACCAAGGCCAAAATAAAATACAAAAAATAGAATTAAACTAATTTACAAAAGTACAATGGCTACATTGAGATTGCTTGAAGTAATAATACAGTACATTAGAATTGGAGTCAGGTTATTCAAAGTTATTCATAGCAATATTAAATTTTTCCAAAAACTGGTCGCCCAAATAGGATTATTCCCTAAAAATGCTTAGTACATATTTATCTAACGTACTACGAACTTACATGCTTTTATGACAAAGTACATAACTGTTCCACACATGCCCCACTATGAGATTATTGGACCAATTTAGCAATTACAGACAAACGTGACCCTCACAGTAGGCCTGAGTTTAATGACATCCTTAATGTGTGAATGTTAACAATCTAAAATTGAAGCAGTAAGTTCAACCCACACAAGTAAATATACTCTGCAAAAGTACCCAAGATAATTACCACATTTAATGCGTTTAGATATTTATTCATGACACATCAACCACAATAACAATCCGTAGCTGTAAAACGATTAGAAGAAAATCCTGCACAAAAATGTATTCAGTTATTTACACATGTTTCAAAGGTGCACTTTGTCAATCATGGAATACATTTGTCCCATTTCGAGGACCATATTAAAACTCAGCCACTTCTAAACGTGCCTTTGAGCATTGTTTTATAAATAGTCTAGCGTGGTGTTTGTTCAATACAAGTAACTACACAACTCTGATTGAAGAGTTGTTACAAACAGTATTCCCACAGTTTAACATGTAGGCTTTCGCGACCATTATTATTCATAATAAAGTTTTCTGGGTTATATCACGCTTATTATAAATGTGTCGTAACCCTGCACCACCCAAAATATATAACTAAACAAATATAGCCCTACATCGGTAGGACATCTTCATTCATAATACATTCAGAACATCTTGTAAATGCGATTAAAGATATTAAATGTAACCCGAATGATATTCTGGTGAGTTTTGATGTTATTTCTCTATTCACTAAGGTTCCAGTTAATGAGTCTCTTACATTACTTGATACACTAGTAAAGAATACAGGTTTATCAAAAGATATTCCAAAACTAGCTGACCATTGTTTAAATAATACTTACTTCTTATGGAGAGGTGATTTTAGATTTGAAGCTTTCGTGACTGCAAGGAATCATCTTCTTAGGTTTTTTCGGTAAAGTCACGTAGAAAGTAAAATAAAATAACAAAAAATGTGTTGCCTCCGAAACGTCGTGATTTTTGTTTTTATTTTATTTTACTTTCTACGTGACTTTACCGAAAAAACCTAAGAGAGGTGATTTCTTTAAACAAAAGGAAGGAGCAGCAATGGGCTCTCCCCTTTATCTCCTGCTATAGCAAATATGTACATGGAAAACTTTGAAACAAGAGCACTTGCCTCAAGTACATTAAAACCATCTTTTTGGTTTAGATATGTTGATGGCACTTTGGTTGTAAAGATACACCTTAATGATTTTCTAAATCATCGAAATGCACAAAACCCGGCCATCAAGTTCACCATAGAAACGGAGGTGAATAACACATTCCCTTTCCTAGATATTTTGCTTGGACATGGCCTAAATGGCAAAATAACACAGCGTTTACCGAAAGGGAACACACACTGATGCCTATCTGAATACAGATTCACATCACCCAGCTCAGAAAGCCTCTCTTTATCAAGACGCTCATACATTGGGCTAAAACAGTGTCAGATGGTGAGAGTCTAGTGAGAGAGATTAAACATGTTAAAGAAGCACTATGACAGAATGGCTACAATAATGCTCAAATTAACAGAGCACTGAATGCCAAATCACGATCGCAAAGCAACACTCCTGAAAGTGATCAGATTATTAAAACAATTAAAATACCATATCTCAGGAGTAACTGACAAATTAGCCTGTGTTTTGCAAAAGCAAAACATTAAACTAAGATTTGGTACAGTACACAAAATTCAAAAACTAGTATCTTGTACTAAAGACGAATTACCTAAAATATAAACAGAAGGTGTATAACGGTTAATTGCTTATGTGGCAGATGCTATATTGGACAGACGGGATATAACATCAGCGTAAGACTAAAAGAACACCAAAGAAATATTAAATGATCTCAAACACAGCTGTTGGCAGTGGCAGAACATGCTTGCCAACAAGGCCACTCAATTGATTTTGATAACCTTGAAGTGTTGTGTAAAACTAATTATTTCAATCTTGATTTGAATTTGAAGCTTTCGTGACTGCAGGAATCCATACTCTTTGGTTCTTTCGGTCAAGTCACATAGGTAGAAAAAATAAAATAAAAAATAATATATCACAACGTTTCGATTGCAACACAAGTGGTCGTCCTCAGGCAGAAAAAATAATCCAGCAGTGGAACTGCTGAGCCAGGAAGAACACAGCGAGAGAGCTGTTACAACAAGAGGTTATATATGTGGCGAAGGGCAAGCAGGCGGGTTCTGAGCTGGAAAGGAATTCCATCCCCGCACGCAAGCACGTCAGTTGTGTTCATGGGAGAGATTAGGGAGAGAGATTAGCATGAAATGAGCTTCCATCGCCGATGTTGATGGGAGAGATTAGGCAGAGAGATTAGGGGGATTAACACGTTAATGTCATGTCTATGTGTAACACAAGCTGCGGCGCTGTGAGAGGCAAGTGCGTCATCGCAAGAGAACCACCGCAACGGTGGTTGCACCAGTGAGACACACAGCCCATCACACAGCCAGAACCATCGATACATCGAGGCTAAGGGAGCAGAGGTGGCCATGTTAGTGAGACCCCAGCCCGTTAATGCAGAGGCCACCCACCTCAGCAGTACTTAACTCAGCTCACTTGGTTTCTCTAATCAAGGACATTTCACTGTCTCCAGATGATTTGCTTGTCAGCTTCGATGTAGCCTCTCTGTTCACCGAGGTACCTGTACCTGACACCATAGCAATCATTGAAGACTTGGTCCAACAGGGACTGAATCCTGATGTACCAACTTTGGTGAGGCACTGCCTTACCAACAACACTTACTTCATTTGGAATGGTACATTCTACAAACAAAATGAAGGTACCCCTATGGATTCTCCATTATCACCAGTGGTAGCAAATGTTTTCATGGAGAAATTTGAAACAGATGCCATCCTGACATCCACCCTACGTCCTTCCCTGTGGAAGAGATACGTAGATGACACTTTCGTCATCTGGCCACATGGCCAGCTAGCACTGAACCAATTTTTCAACCACATCAATTCCATACACCCATCCATCAAATTCACCATGGAAGTGGAAAATGATTGTATTTTTTCTACCTACATGACTTTACCAAAAGAAACAAAGAGTATAAACACATTATTACTGGCCAAGACTAATTAGAGATTCCATTGAAATTGAGAGAAATACATATAACTGTAATCGCTCTAACAGCTACAGGCTTAGTGCGGCCTGGAAGCGTATTATTAAAAATAGATATTACAATTCCTTATAGGGGAAACACATGCTAATTAACTGATTACTAACGTAGTACAGTAAAACCTTGGATTGCGAGTAACTTGGTCTGCGAGTGCTTTGCAAATTGAGCACATTTTTAAAATAAATATTAATTTGATAACCGAGCGAGGTCTTGCAATACGAGTACTGTACTACGTACAGTATACGCTGTCTGCCGAGCATCATGTGATTACAACTGAGCCAATGGTTCTTCTCTCTCTCGCCGCGGGATTGTGGGTAATCGTCTCCCATGCTCGGTCTCAGTCGGCGTGCCTCACTCGGATCGTCGACATCCGTGTGAGCGTATACTGTTAACTATAGTGTTGTGACCACGTGTGTGTGCGCAAGGCATTTTTCTATTTTGTGTCCAAGTGTAGTGACTGTTCTTTAGTAACTGTACTGCAACAATGGCCCCCTCCTCCTCTCCTCTCCCTCACACCAGCCACGATTAAATGTAATTAATACATTTGATTACTTTATATTACATTTAAATAATACAAATTTAAAAAGGTATTTTGTATTAATTTTTATATGAATACAGTATTTTTGGGTTGTGGAACTAATCATCTGAGTTTCCATTATTTCTTATGGGGAAATTCGCTTTGATATACGAGTGCTTTGGATTACGAACACGTTTCCGGAACGAATTATGCTCGCAATCCAAGGTTTTACTCTATATGATTACAATAACCCCCCCCCCCCCTCGGGTATAGTAATTGGGTTCAGTTATTAAACAATACACATTACAACTAATTACTAATCTAGAACCGATTACTAATCATAACAATTAACTGATTACTAATCTATTATATAATTAAAATACCCCCCCCTCTCCACCTGAGCTCTGCATCTGATTGGGTTAAATGATGACATCAACCTGCTGCTCTATTTAAGACCGGGAGCAGGTGGAGGGCTTCACTATTCTGGCAAATTGCCCCATGATGCTGGATGTAATTACCAGCGAAACGTCGGATTCAAAAATTCTAAATGTTGTAGATTCACTCTTCAACACACCAGTGGGCTAAAGTAGTGAACTATTTGTCTTTTGTCAACACGACACATTTTTACTGATTGGCCGTTTTGGGTGGTGGCAGGTTATGACACATTTATAAATAACGCGATCTTACCCAAAAACCTTTATGAATAGTTTTCCCACAACCTGCGGACATGGCTATAGCAGTCACAGAGTAAAACTAAAACAGTTTCTAAAGACTGCTCGAAGAAGACTACAAACTAAAATGCTAAAACGATTAATGTAATTGTCAGTTGCATGAAAAGTGTTAAGCTTTTATTTTTGCATGTAATGATCCATGAATTAACTAAAATCGATTCTCATGATTATGATAATCGTGCAAGAATGGATTATTTACATTTATTGAAATATTCTAATGTATGCACAACTGTGCAAGGGATGGCAAAAGGAGAGTAAAAAAGCACCACAGACAACATATTAGTCTTGAGTTACGGCCCCAAATAGTACTTGGGGGGTTGAATTTATTACATGTATATTTATATATCGTACAAATAATCACTGGAGTTTTAAACAAACAACACAAACTTGTAGAATTTTGTTCCCATAATCAACTCTTCGCTGGATTTAAAATAAATGCGTTTGCAAAAGCATTGCATTTAAAACGCACCCATATACTTTACGTTAACGGGCATCTTGTTTATTTCCGAGTCAAGCCCGCCATCTTTCGTGCCGAAACCCTGGTGATGGGGGCCTCCTCCGACATGGGGGGTCGTCGGTAAGACTTCCTTTGAGTGAGGAGCCAGCCATTGAGTTGCAGTCTGCGGCAAGAAACACACAACACCTTGATGATGCTGCAGCAACGCTTACAAGTGGGTTCATGTGTTGGACACGGGCTGCCTCGGATCATGGAAAAACCACACACCTGCCAGCCCATTACCAACCCTAATGTATATTGAACTTTTTTTCACACCATACGTAGCCAACCGTGAAAATCAGATGTGTGGGGGAAGAACAACAAGCCATGTGTGTACGACACGTATACTATGGTAACCCTTATTGCGGACATCACCTCATAGCTGCCACCTTCCAATTAATAACATAAGGATATGATAATGTATTATTAAATATATATTTCATTATTATTGTAAAATACATGGATGCAAATTACTTGTGACTCCTGATTACAAAGCAGACAGCTTTAGGAAGAATGTGCAGAATTAAGATATTATTTTGCATTAGAAAAAAATTGTAATTGTACATAATCAAGCATTTGAACATTACATTTAGTGGAACAGAGTATCCTCGTGTCTTTTTAACATTAGCAGAGACCTGCCCCAGATGATGCCACAAAATTGTTTCAGTTGTAACTTCAATACCCTATTTATCCATATACCCTGAAAAGTGTTTGTCAAATGTTAAACCAAAATATGTAATTCTCGAATAGAATAATGTACATATTCTTGGTTCTTTCGGTAAAGTCACGTAGAAGGGAAATAATAAAAAAAAATATTAATATGAAACAATAAAAATTATCACGACGTTTCGACTGAAACACAAGCAATCATCATCAGGTGTGAAATCCACAGCAAGAACATTTGAAAAAAGTGGCGGTTTTTCCTAACGTGGAAAAAAACGCCACTTTTCCACGTTAGGAAAAACCTTTTTTCAAATTCGTAGTGAGAAAAGCGAAGTTAACAGCCGCTTCGCAACTGTTTCACAAACACGGACTGTTTGACAGCCAATGCTTTGGGTGACTTCATCAATCCACCAGCCAATCGGCTTCAACGGGGATTTTGGAGTCAATTTTAATGGACACTAAATCTCTTCAGGGAGAAGAGCTAACTTCACATCTGACGAGGTGGACACCCTTGTTTATTATGCGAGTGTCCACCGCTCTCAAATTGACTCAACATTTGTTGGCAACAGGAGCTGCTGCTGCTAAATGTTGACAACCACAACCATAAGTCACTCAAATCGCAGTGGTGAGATGTTAACTTCCTTGCCTGGTATACAGGAGGCTGTGGGTTCGATCCCTCCACCTGTATACAGCATTGAGTTTGCATGTTCCCCCTGTGATCACGTGAATTTTTCTCCATATCCTCTGGTTTTACCCTCCACTTTTATAAACATGCATTGGGAGTATTTGGCTGCGAAATATGTCCACATGATAATCCACTTAATTGGGCTATCATTTATAGCCAGGTCACTTCTGAAAAAGAGCCTTATCTGCTAAAATAAGTTTTTTACCACAATCACAAAAAGTGCGCTAACATAACTACATACATAAAAACCTCTCAAACACAACTACAAAACGCAACAACTCCAAGAGAGAATACAAAGACATACAACTGCTCAAACACCTACAAACATGGGGGCACTATCCTTGCATGCAGCTGTGTCAGAGTGATAGCAGACTTAAGGCTACTCTGTATCATTCGCACATTCTTTCGGAAATTTATGCAATCCCCGTGCGCATATCCCGTGGGGAATTCGGAAATGCGGAAACGTGGGCCTGCACAACCCTAAACCGTTGTGTATGCAGTCCACTGGTGTAACAATCGGTGGCTGCTCCAATTCGGATCTCAGAGTGCCTGCTGTGCCGACATGGCAATACTGTAGCCGAGACACCAAGCAAGCCTCACCTGTCTTATCCGACTACGGCCAGATTCACATATTGCCAAATTAGCAAAAACACATAACTTCTCAGATCTGCACCAATATTTGATGCAGGAAAAATACATTTTCCAACATGGGAATCAATATCAAGATCTTCACGCAGTGGCATTGTGTCACAAACTTATACTGCTCATCACACGTTACCTGCGGTCCTCTTCAGACGTCGGTCTTTCTTGCTGCATCTTGGCTCCAGAATTATTCTGCGGTGGAGTGGAGGGGTTTCTCGTCATCTGGAGTTGTCTGGAGCGGTTCGACTTTATTGTAGCCTTGTCAGGGTTGCTTTTGGCCACAATTTTCTGCGCCACTCGCTGCTGTGCCGGCCGTGGTGGTCGTGGCGGGCTCTGTGGGGGAGCAAGAGGGACAGCCCCTGTCCGAGAAGCAATGGCTGGTCGGCTTCTCAAGACGCGTGGTGTTCTCTGTGTGGGGACCAGGTGCACGGGTGGACTGGGGACCACAAGTGGACTGGGAACTAAGTCCACCAATGCAGGTGAAATTAAACAATTTTCTACCTGTTCAGTTCTTCCAGAAATCAGCCTCAGGGCTTCATCAATATCAGGCAGAGGCTTGGCATTAAATTCACGACACAGCAACATATTTGCATCACAATTTGGTGCTGCTTCCTCAACATTCTCCAAAGGGACGAATGGTAATGCTTCTATCCTCTTTACATTGGACAGTCTGCGGCATGGGTTTTTCAAAGGCATATTGACGATGACCTTTGGGGAAATCATTCCTCTGAATTGGGTATCCCACAATTCCCTTGCTTGCAACCCATCCACCTTTATAATTTGTTCATCCCGAGTCTCAATGCTGCTGTTGCCGGTGAATTCGGACTTGATAGACCTCCTTTTCTTGCTGTTCAGAAAGGCCTGAGACAGCGTTGATCGTCTTCGTGGCTGCTTGGCTTGCGGCTTTGCATTTTCCATGGGAATTTGGTCTCCACTTTGGCACGTTGTGTGCGCAATTGCACTGGAGAAGCTATCCAATTGGCACAGCTCTTCAGTGAAGTTACCGACGAGCACCGGAGAGTGCGGAAAACCCATGGACTTGCGTTGCATCTTCATTGACGTGTCAGAAGTGGTTGCCAAACAGGATGATGATGATGTGATGTTTGCTGCACTTGAAACGTACCTTTTAGGAGCCATCTGTTCGAGCACAAAAAAATGAAAATGCTTTATGACAATCTTTCAATACAATGCAATGCTTGCACAGCATTTCCCACCTCACTGTATGTGGGCTGAGACCAGTTGCAAAAGACCGGCGTGATTTTTTGTAACTGAGAGCTCTGCACAATATCAGTAATACATTGTGCATGATAACAAATGTTCAGACGTACTTAGGATAATCAAAATGCTATATTTTCACTTTCTTGGATTTATGTAGGGTTCACTTGGCATCCAGTCATTCCTTCCCTTTTTCCCCATTTTATATAAAAGGTTGTGGCTCGGGAACCTCACGGTGGTTCTTTAGTGCGTGGCCCTAGGGCGACAGACGTTCAAGTTCATTTCAAGTTCATTTATTAGGTATAGCCCTGTGAGCCATTCGGCTCTTGAATCGGGTGCAACCGCAACAAACAAAAACATGAACAAAAAACATCTTAAAGTGATTATGTGATTGAGTGCAAACAGAAAATCCAAGAAAAGACAGCAAAATATTGCAGAAAAAGCACCGTATACCAACGCGGTGTGCAAAAATCCCATACCACGTACCACGTGAACGGAAGCATGTGGGCAATGACACGCTTGAAGACGTACATTACAAAATACGAATTATTTACTAAATATAAGCATAATAAATATAAATGTTGTTCAATGTAAATAACATAAATACATATTACATATTGATGAAGTATATTTTTAAATACATAAATGTTTTGTCTACATTTAGTATTTTGTACTGTACGTCTTCAGGTGTGTAGGGAGCAGTATTGCAGCGGTTAGTGCGCTGCGAACCCAGTCACCCGTGTTTGATTCTCATCACGGACAACATCAGTGGTGATTATCTGAACTGGTTCTCTCCTAAGTCGACTCAGCGTCGAATGAGTACCTGGAGCGACGATGTATCATCGTTACTGGGGATAAAGAATTAGAATCTGTTTGTAGATTGGAAGAATCCGATGGGTCAGAAACTTATAACAGGACCAAGGCAGCTGGGCATGGTGCTGGCCACCCCTTCGTGTAAAAAAGGATGTTTTTTTTGTTATATCATACCAGCCTCATGTACCATGCTGGTCTTCATAGGTGCTCGCTAACAGCCCTTGCCCAAAAGGTCTAGGGCTATATGGCAATGTTCTTCACAAATATTCAGAAGGGGGGCAATTTTGCCAATAAGACATCAGTGTGAGGGCCGCCACAATTTTTAAACTATTGGGTTTGACAGCCAGATGGGGTGTTTTCACATTTGTGTATTGTAGTGGGCCGCATGTCAGCGGCCGCACTAAAGGTCACCAAGGTCCGCCAGTGGCACGTGGGCCTTGCAAAGAAGAACTCTGCTGTATAGGGAATATTTTTTACTTGATAGGCTACGTGCTTCTGGCCACGTGGTAAGTGTGGCTCCCTAGGGCCACACGCTAAAGTACCACTATGAGTTAAAGCTTTCGTGACTGCAGGAATTCATATTCATTGGGTCTTTCGGTAAAGCCACGTAGATAGAAAAATAATAAAAAAATATCACGACGTTTTGATCGCAACACAAGCAATCGTCATCAGGTGTGTTGCGATCGAAACGTCGTGATATTTTTACGATTTTTCTATCTATGTGGCTTCACCGAAAGACCCAAAGAATACCACCATGAGGTTATAGTAATTTCGAATATAAAAAACCTGATTCCTCGACATGTGAATGAGATCCAGTCAATGTCCAGCCAATGTTAAAACATGTGCAGTCCTGCATTATGATCACGAAGATCTGCGACACAGATAATATGCACCACAACTCCAAATTCTGCAATGATCCAGTCATACTGTACATACAGGGCCTCCTCTACTTACAAACGAGTTAGGTTCTAGAGGTCTGCTCGTAAGTTGATTTGTTCGTAAGCCCAACTTTACTCCTATCAATTCAAAACCTGTTGAACAGCATGTACAGTTAACACGGGGAATGGCTATAATCTACTGTAGATGCCACTGGTTCTTCATGTTCTGCAGATGTAGATGGCACTGGTTGTTTATGTTCTGCAGATGTTCCCTCTGGTGCTTCTGTTTCCTCTCTACTCTCTTGAAAAACTTACCAAGAGATGTCTGCGCAGTTGCTCTCTTTTCATAAATCAACTTGTAACAGGACAATAGTATCTTGACTTAAAAGCTTTCGTGACTGCAGGAATTTCGGTAAAGTCACGTAGATAGAAAAATAATTTTCAAAATCACGTTTCGATCGCAACACAAGCAATCATCTTCAGGTGAAAAATACAGCAGGCGAACTGCTGAGGCAGGAGAAATATGATACAGTATATGCTTTCACCTGAAGACGATTGCTTGTGTTGCGATCAAAACGTGATTTTTTTATCCATCTACGTGACTTTACCGTAAGACCCAAATAGTAGACAATAGTATCGTGAACAGCTGCCAACACCTTAGTTAACCTTTCAGTATTTGGATCCTGAGACTCAAAACAAGCCAGTGCTTGACAGTGAACAACCACCGCCATCTATTGTTGAACTTACGACGCTCTGTCCGAAAAAGCAATTGAACATACGGGCAGGTTTGTTCGTATCTCTGAAAGTTCGTAAGTCGAATGTTCGTAAGTAGAGGGAGTCCCTGTACAGCTCAATATCAACAAACACGAATCCTACAACGATGAAAAAATATACATACAGCTTCATAAGAACCTGAATTCTGCAATCCCTTCAGACTTACCAATCTTCTTAGGTTTTTTCGGTAAAGTCACGTAGGTCAAAATTAATGAAAATAAATAAATTTTGACCTACGTGACTTTACCGAAAAAACCTAAGAAGATGATTCCTTGCAGTCACGAAAGCTTCAAATCTAGACTTACCAATATCAAGAATCACCTCTTAGCTTTAGGTCAATAACACCACATCTGATTCGTCACTCCCAAAAATCACTTTGTGTCATGATATTCAATAACTTGGCAATCACCATCCCAATCTCACTCGTTCCCTTGTTCCTATGTTATACTCACACTGTGTCTCTACTGTATCATTGTACGTCTCCCTTTACCTGTCTTTTTGTATCTCCTTGTCTTGTCTCCTGGTCTATCTCTCTGTATTTCTCTGCAGATCTTTATGTGTCCCTCTGTCCCGCTGTCTGTATCTAGACATGTCTCTCCTCCCGCCTAGTGGTGAAGTATGGTCCGAAAGAACCAAAGAATATGGTCAAGGAATGTGAAGGCCCCCTCCTCCCTCGTCCGGCAGTGGATTCACGAAACGGGATGTACATGCTTCTGTAGACAACTGCGTATAGCAAATATAACTCACAGACGAAGCGCTGCTAAGAATACGCCGCCAGTCTACGTTGCCGTGTAGATGTGATGATGATGCAGAGCAACAACGACAGTACAATTGTAGAAAAAGTTTGGCCGAGCCAGACATCGGCATCAGGAGTAGCGGACTGTGGCGTCTCCTTTGGTATTTGTTGATCGGGCATTGCGTTGCAGGGCAAGGCCCTCGACAGCTACTCTCATACTCCAGTAACAGATCTTTCGCCCTCTAAATAACGCGAGTCGATGTCCCGGATACAACACGGATACAACACGGCTACAACACGGTTATGTGTGACCCGAGGTGGAGCCTCCTCACACCGTCGCGGGTCGTGGCCTATGAACCATACTTCACCACACAATCCTTCTTTAGGCTGTGGAATCCGACGAGCTATAAAGCTCTTTATCACAGGTGTCCAGTAGGGGCGGGTCAGAAAGTTACAAACAACGCAAAAGAACCACGCCGGCCAGCGCGGGTTATAGAAGGCGGAGAGCGAATAGCGACAAGGCGGAGTGGGTGCGAAGCAGCTGCGTAGCTTCAGAGACGCCGTCTCGGATTTCGCGAAAAATGACAATGTCCACAGGATGACGACAGCCCTGGCCCTACCGAGAACGCGTCACCAAAACAGGTGAACTCACCTCACACGAGGCGAGGTGCTTCGATGGGGCCCCCTCGCCACTTGTTGCACCGCGGACTGGAGGCCAAGTGGCCAACCCAGGAGCTGACGACCGTTGGAGATTTCAAACTTCGTGACGCGCGTCACCGCACCTCCTGTGATTGGTTAATAGGGAGAGCGCCAACGTCACGAAACTGGATCGATTCGCGAATCGGTTTTCATATTAACCGATAATTCGATGCGATGGGACGACAGCCAACGTCTGTATTCTTGGGTCTTTCGGTAAAAATCTTGATTTGAAGCTTTCGTGACTGCAGGAATCCATACTCTTTGGTACTTTCGGTAAATTCACGTGGGTAGAAAAATAAAATAAAAAATAGTCACGTAGGTAGATGTTGACTTGAAGCTTTCGTGACTGCAGGAATTCATATTTTTGGGTCTTTCGGGAAATTTTCAGTTTTTTAAGTTTCATTTATTTGGTATAGCCCTGTGAGCCATTCGGCTCTTGAATCGGGTGCAACCGCAACAAAAAAAAATGAACAAGAAAACATCTTAAAGTGACTATGCGCAAACAGAAAAATCCAGGAAAAAACTGAAAAAATCTTCCAGAAAAGCACCGTACACCAACGCTGTGTGCAAAAATCCCAGTGGGATGCAAGTCAAACAACAACAACAACCACAAGACAACTTAGATTAAAGCCATCAGTCTAACTCCGTACTACAACAAACAAACATGGCTAAACCAATACACTTTTCGAAATCACCAAAATAAAGCCATGAAAGCAATGTAACAGTGATCATAGGAACTGTGACCGAAATTTCACAATAAACGACATAAACAACATGGACCACCAAACCCTTTAGCCATAGCTGGCTGCATGAGGCACTCCACAACAGGAGGAGCATCAGTAGGAGTATCAAAAAATTGCAATGCACCTTTAAAGATCAGCACACTCAATCAAAACACAAGATCATACTTTGCAGCGGTCATCCGGAGCGAAACATTTGATTTTAGGCCACTGAATAGCAGTGGCAAGCTCGGGGTGTACAACTCCTCTAGAGCAGTTTTGAGTGAAGATCTCATAGGTAGTTATTCAAGTTGAAGTTTATTAGCAATAGCATTCCAGACCCTGGGGGCATCAGTAGCAAAGGCCCTTCCTCCAGGATATGTACGGCAATAGGGAATGTGAAGCAGCTAAATGAGCGCAGACCTTAGGTCACATTTGTTCTTCGAAACAGAGAGGAGATCCAGCAGGTAGTGTGCGGATTTTTTTGTAAGTACATCGTGAATAAATAAGATCTGGTGCACAAGCCGTCGAACATTAAGAGATGTTAAGTTTGACCCAATGTAGAGATCACAGTGGTGAGTCCTATATGGGCAGTTCAATGCAAATCTTAAGGCCGAGTGATAAATTGAGTCAAGGTTCTTCAGTACAGTACTGGGGGCTGATTTATATTCGATATCACAGTAATCAAGTAGAGGCAGTATGGTAGCTTTTATCAATTCCAAACGGAACATTAAGGGGGAAGCAGTGCTTGTGTCAATACAGAAAACCAATTTTTATTTTTGTCTTTTTACCAATATAATCAATGTGATTCTAGATTTGAAGTTTTCGTGACTGCAAGGATCCATATTCATGGTTCTTTCGGTAAAGTCACATAGGTAAAGAAAATAAAAGATAAAAATAAATAATTTAAATCACGATGTTTCGATTGCAACACAAACAATCATCATCAGATGTGACGACCACAGCAATACATTTGTGAGCTTCAAAATTCAGTTTTGAATCCAGGATGACCCAAAGATACCTATAGATCTTGACTTGCTCTATTTCATAATTATTTAAGGAATGTAATTGGGGAAAAATAACTTCCTGCTTTAGTCCTGGTGAGAAGCACATAGCACCTTGGTTTTGGAGGTATTCAGGACTAGTTTAATAGCAACTAGCTGATGTTATAGTTTCTTGAAATCACCCTGGAGCTAAGCAATCACGTCATCCGGAGAGCGGCCAGTAGTTATCAGTACCGTGTCATCTGCAAAAATATTTACCCTGGAATGATCCAGGTCAGTGCCCAAGTCATTGACATAAAGAGAGAACAAGAGGGGGCCGAGGATGGAACCCTGTGGAACCCCTTTTGTTATCTTAACACTGTTTGACCTCCAACCATCTGTGAATACAGTTTGGGTGCGAGAAGAGAGGTAATTTTTTAACCATTCTACTGCGTGTTTGGAGAAACGGAGGCAACTTTGTTTACTAAGCAGGGTGTTGTGGTCGACTGTATCAAAGGCTTTGGACAAGTCAAGAAAAAGACTGGTGGGCAGCCAACCCGACGGTGGTTGGTTTCCCACCAATCAAAGGGCTGTCAGGTGAAAATTAGCATGTTAAAGAGAGATTAGCATACTCTTTGGTTCTTTTTGTAAAGTCACGAAGGTATAAAATAAAATAAATCACGACGTTTAAGGCGCAACACATCAGGTGGGAAAGCATGATGACGGACGCTTATGTTGCGCCCGAAATGTCGTGATTTATTTTATTTTATACCTACGTGACTTTACCGAAAGAACCAAAGAGTATGGATTCCTGCAGTCACGAAAGCTTCAAATCCAGAGATTAGCATGTTAATGGGAGATCGCAGAGCCGCAACCAAGGGGTCGGCGTGCAACGTGACTGTGTTGGTGTGAACCCTGTGAAAGCACGTTTGAAATGGGCGTAAAGCACAACTAACATTGGAAGGTGGTAGGATGGGAACATCATCGCCAATTATTACTTAAACTGGTTGATAACGTCCTTCTAATGATTGCTCAGTTGTCTTGGTTCTTTCGGTAAAGTCATGTAGAATGGAAATAATAAAATAATAAAAATAAAACATACGTGACTTTACCGAAAGAACCAAGAAGATGAATCTCTGCAGTCACGAAAGCTTTAAATCGAAAAGATTGCTCAGTTGTACCTATCTTCTCGGTTGAAATTGTTTATTATTTATAGACACAGACACAATTATGTATAATTAGCTATTTTTTCTCCTGATGACGATTGATTGTGTTGCGATCGAAACGTCGTAGTTTTTTCTCTTTTCTTTGAACCTATCTTACGTCCCAATCAAATGTATTGAAAAGGCATCCAAAACAGATCATCTGCCCATTGAGCTTAACTGAAATTGGGAATATTTTCCAGAGCCCCAATAAATAGTTTACAATTTTAACCTTCACTTTTCTGAAGCTGGTGATCTTTTTGATAATGTATTGGGAGTCACCCCTGCGCATGCAAATTCCTACACCCCTGTCCAAACATTAAAGAATTTAGTTTCCAGCCAATCCACGAAAGTAATGTTCTGAAACAACTGTCCTACCTCAAAGGGTCCTCCTCTACCGGAGCAGATAGTATTCCCGTCTTTGCTCTGCTAACTGTTGGTCACCTAATATACAAACCTATAGCCCATATTTTCAACCTGTCCATCAAAGAAGCATCAGTACCTCTAGAATGGAAACATTCCTATGTTCGTCCACTTCACAAAGGGGGCCCTAAAGATCATCCAAATAACTACCGACCTCTCTCAATTTTGTCCCCATTGATTACAATTTTAGAAAAATTATTGAACTACCAAATTAGCAGTTTCCTGTCCGACAACAATCTATTACATCGAAAAAAATCTGGGTTCCGAAAAAAATACAGCACCGCATCTGCTGCATTAAACTCTCTGAATCACATTTACAGTAGCCTTGATAATTATCATTAGCTGCTGACATTTGGGCTACGCCCATTTCAAACTTTTATAAACAGTTTGCCTTGGAAGCTAACCCCCCTTTTCCTGAAGACGACCGCTTGTATTGCGATCGAAACGTCATAGTTTTTTGTTATTTTCTTTGAATCTATCTACGTGACTTTACTGAAAGACCCAATAATATGAATTCCTGCAGTCACGAAAGCTTTAAGTCAAACCAACGTCTGCTTTCGTTCAATTGATGTAGACACAGAGCAACGACGACAAATTGTAAATGCTGTGGGTTTACTCTCGAACACACGGGTGTGCTGAAGTAGTAACTAATTGGCACTTTTATTTTCGTGACAACCCTTATTTATATTCACGCGATCTATACAAAAACATTTGTGATGGACAACTACAATTTCACATTCAAGTGGTCAAGCCAGATAACCGCATCAGGAGCAGAGGGGTGTATCGCTGTGATGATGTCTCCTTCGTACTTGCGGGTCATGGCATTGCGTCGTTATACGTTGTTATTGTCTGTTGGGGATGACCACGGTCGCACACTGCATCATCAGGGTATCCGCATCTACTGCTGCCATCGTTTGTGCAGTGGATGCAGCTTAGGGTGGATCATGAGCAGCATCGTAAAGAAAACCCCAGGGATCTTTTGCGTTGTTCAGCGTATTGATGCCCCCAGGGTCTGGAATGCTGTTGCCAATAAATTGAAACTTGAGTCACTACCTATGAGATATTCACTCAAAACTGCTCTAGAGGAGTTGTACACCCCTAGCTGCCAGTGCTATTCAGTGGCCTAAAATAAAATGCTTCGCTCCGGATGATCGCTACAAAGTATGGCCTGTGTTTTGATTTAGTGTGCTGATCTTAAAGGTGCATTGAAAAATTATAATACTCCGATTGATGCTCGTGCTGTTGTGGAGTGACTCATGCAGCCAGCTATGGCTACAGGGTTTTGGTAGTACATGTTGTTTATGCCATTTATTGTGAAAATTCCGTCACAGTTCCTATGATCACTGTTTCATTGCTTTCATGGCTTTATTTTGGTGATTTCGAAAAGTGTATTGGTTTAGCCATGTTTGTTTGTTGTAGTACAGAGTTATACTGATGGCCTTAATCTAAGTTGTCTTGTGGTTGTTGTTGGTTGTTTGACTTGCATCTCACTGGGATTTTTGCACACAGCGTTGGTGTACGGTGTTTTTACTGCAATATTTTGCTGTCTTTTCTTGGATTTTCTATTTGCACTCAGTCACATATTCACTTTAAGATGTTTTTTGTTCATGTTTTGTTTGTTGCGGTTGCACAAGATTCAAGAGCCGAATGGCTCACAGGGCTATACCTAATAAATGAACTTGAACTTGTATGTGCGACCCTAGATCAGAATCAGAATATTTAGACTAGGAGGAGGAATCCAATGAGCTATGAAGCTCTTTTTCACAGGTGACCTAGTATGGGTGGGTCAGCAAGTTACAGCAGCAAACGATACAAAAACACGACAGGAGTGCAAAATAGAGAAAATAGTAAGCAAGTCATTGAATATAAAGAATAAATACTTTAACTACATAAGTCCGATTGATCAAGATTGGGTAAGGCAAAAACAACAACAAAAGAGTTAGTAGATCGCAAAGCAGGAACTGTTAACTACGAAGTGCAGTTGTTCATGGGTTTCCCCCCCATAGCGTGCCAAACTGAATGGTAAAAGCTATTTAGATGATTTGGCTGCTTAGATAAATGTCCACGTGATAAGCCACTTCGTTGAGCTATTTGCTGCCATATCGCTTCTGAAAAAGAAGCGAAGAGCTAAGTCGGCTTTACCTGGTAAAATATACGTGTACATAGTTTAGTGATCTGCTTACCTTTCCTATACTTTGCACTCGTACCATGTTTTTGTATTGTAACGTTCTGACCTGCCCTACTGGACATCTGTTGAACGGAGCTTCCTAGCGCATCCGATTCCTCCAATATAAATAGATATGCTGATTATGAAGTCGATTCCGTGAAGCGAGTCTTACGTGATATGTGAATCTAGGTGGAGGTTGCACGTTCCAGTGGATCAGAACATCCGATTTTAACGATTCACCTGATTGCAATTCTTAAGGTCTGTATACAAATTATGTGTATGACAGAAACCCCAACAGGAAAATATATAATGGCCGACGTTTCGGGCAATGACCCGAAGCGTGGCCTACTATATTGTTTCTATAAAGACAACAGTGTTATTTCCGAATCTGTTAGGTTTTTTTTCTCACTGTGTAACAGCAGATTGATTTAATTTCTTGATAATCCACTCGGTTCAAATAGTCGTTACATAATTCACTTTTCTTATTGGCCATGTAAAGATACTGAAACCACTAAAGTTATGCCACCTCAGATGGTACCGATACAATGCATTGTCTGGCCTGGGCCCAGACACTGAAGGAATGTTGGTTGGACGTTTTATATTCGTTTGACATTTGTAACCAAAGCACTTAACCACACCAATCCAACTGGAATAGGATAGAATAGGTTGTGAACATGATATGGGTTGTAAACAATATATGAACGGTGCGTTTGACAAAAATAGGTAAAATTAGAAGAAAAAACATTCCATAAATTTTACTTTTCCTGATTGACACCCAAAGTGCTTTCTTTCTTGACTACCAATTAGAAAATGACGATCGCCTAAAAAAAAAGAACAGAATCTGCAAAAAACCCCTCTAAGACTCAGCAAAAAGGCATCAATGGCACAGCTGCCTTTCTGTGAAAGTCAGACAGGATGAGGGCTTGAGTGGCTTGACGGTGTGGGTGGGAGGGAACCAAGGATATATTTTTTTTAAATCCTCCGCATCCTGAGAAATACACAACCCCCTCCGACATTCCAGATGTGTCATGTGATGGGTTTGTTCCAGCCATATTGTTCCTTGGGAGTTGTGCTTAATGTGTGCATTGACGTGTGTGCCTCAACTAGAAGCTGGCAGGGCGCTGCTTTAAAGGTAACTGAGGAAAAAACAGGGGCTGCTGCCTTGTGCCAACAAGGGCCAATTCACTGCAAAAGTAAGTCCTTTAACTCGCCTCGCTATGGGGTCACTCTATTGCACAGAAGTGTGAAGATGGCCATCTGTGTTGTTGTGTGCTTACTGCTTTACTGTACATTTACACGAACGGCCCGTTTATCACTCCGTTGTTGGATGAGGGCTCCCCATGTTCTGCAGAATGGGTAATTTGTCCTGCATACTTCACGCTGTTGGCTCAGGTGGAGGGAGTAGACTGCAACAATTCATGTTGCTGAACTGCCCTCTGAACGTTATTGTACTCAATCAGTATTTACTGTAATAGACGTTTTTTTGGGTTCGATCATGTAAATATAAATGTGTCGTTGAACCCGCCACCACCCGACACAGCCAATTAGTAAGGTTTGTCACGTTAACAGAACATGCCAATATGCTACTCGTACATCACTAACCGGTGTGTTGGAGAGTAATCCCACAACATTTACAATTCGAGTATGACGTTTCGCCAGTAATTACAACTAGCATCAGGCGACAGACAGATTTGTGGAGAAATCCTCCTGTTTCGTTCTTAATTGGTTATGTCGGGTGGTGGCAGGTTTAACTACACATTTATATTTACGCAATCTAACCCAAAAAAACCTATTATTGATAATATTGGTCGCGAAAGCCTACGTGTTAAACATTATTTACTGTGTTGTACTGATGAACGATTAGGTCATTAGTATACAATGTTTGGCATGTACTGGTATTTTTCTGGTTGCAGGCAACGTGCTACTGCCATTGCTTTACTTCCCAAGATTTCCTCAAGGTAATTCGTCTCCATAATAGGCTCCAGAAAAGACAACACTTGCACAAAACTTTGCAGTTCTGAAGGTGACGGCTAAATCATCCATTCGGTATCACCTAACGATCTTAAATCCTGGTTATAGGTGGACTCGGCTCATCATCGCTTCAAGGTTGGTAAAGCACGCACTACTTTTTGGGAGGTTAACAGTGGATATTCTATGCCGATACTATCCTTTACCATCGAAATGGATAATGTAAAGCATGTAGTGCATAGGTAATAGAAAGGTGGATTGATTGTGTAGGGATAAGAAGAACAGAGTTTTTGTGAGTGTTTGGTGAAATGTGGCAGTCTGGGTAGTTTAAGCTTGTAATTTGTGTTCTCAAATGACAGTGCTGACGTTTATCTCCTCATCCCTATCTATGCTCTTTGGTTCTTGCGGTAAAGTCACGTAGGTATAAAAGAAAATAAGTCATCAGGTGAGAAAGCAAGCTGTCTCACCTGATGACAAACGTCGTGATTTATTTTATTTTTTACCCACGTGACTTTACCGAAAGAACCAAAGAGTATGGATTCCTGCAGTCACGAAAGCTTCAAATCATTACTATTCATTATTTCAGTTTTAACTGGCCACTCCACCCTCCATTACCCAGGTTAATCGGGAGTCGAATGTCCCGCTTATATTATGAGCGCACCAGGGTATTTTGTGTGTATACATGATACATTACTTTGTGTTTTGTATATTGAACCGCATATACAGTAGTGTACGTAATATAGTTTTCATGTATTTACTTGGTGTCCAGTGTGAAACAACCTATACTGTAATAAAAAATGTGCATCTCATATCTGAAATAAAGCCACGTTTTTCCCTTATCAGAGTTGAATCTCAAGACTGTGGCATGATGATGGTGGTTGTTAACTGTGGTCCTTGTCAGCTTGACTCGTTTCAGTGCGAGTTCTGACACCGGCTGAAACTGGCACCTTGGGCAGCAGGTGACACCATGAACACAGAGGGCAGTGTGGCGGTTACCTTCCGTGGAGCTGAGAGAGAGGCCAGGTGAATCACGGACACAGCAGCCGGCCGTATAACCAATGCAGTATCTTTCATGAGGAATCATCTTCGGAAAGCGAGGTGGCTGACTCCATGATTCATGGATTTTAACAGATAGAGTTCAAATCTGGTCCGCCACCATTTTGTTATTCCCTTGTATGGTGAGTTTATGGTTTCAATGTTGACACCTACAATGTTACCATATTGACTTGGTTTCTTACTTGATCTTTCCTAACGTTCATTAATGATTCAATCATTGACATGGGACAGTGCTACAGCATTTAGAAGAAAGGATCAGTGTTTAGGATAATAGAGGCATATTGAAGTTCAGTTCAGTTCATTTATGAGGTATAGCCCTGTGAGCCATGCGGCTCTTGAATCGGGTGCAACCGCAACAAAAAACATGAACAAGAAACATCTTAAAGTGACTACACGCAACAGAAAAATCCAGGAAAAAACAGCAAAGTCTTCCAAAAAAAGCACCATATATCAACGCTGTGTGCAAAAATCCCAGTGGGATGCAAGTCAAACAATAATAACCATAAGACAATTTAGATTAAAGTTATCAGTCTAACTCTGTACTACAACAACAAATATGGCTAAACCAAAAGTTTTTTAAATAACCAAAATGAAGCTATAAAAACAATGTAACAGTGATCATAGGAACTGTGATTCAAATTTAACAATAAACGATATACATAACATGTACGACCAAACTTTGCAGCCATAGCTGACAGCATGAGTCAATCCATAACAGCAGAAGTATCAGCAGGAGTATCAAAACATTTCAATGCACCCTTAAAGATCAACACACTATAATCAAAACTCAAGATCATACTTTGCAGTGGTAATCCGGAGCGATACATTTGATTTCAGGCCACTGAATAGCAGTGGCAGCTAGGGATGTACAACTCCTCTGGAGCAGTTTTGAGTGAAGATCTCACAGGTAGTGATCCAAGTTGCAGTTTATTGGCGATAGAATTCCAGACTCTGGGGGCATCAATAGCAAAGGCCCTTCCTCCAGTATTTGTACGGCAATAAGGAACGTAAAGCTGGTAAATGAGCGAGGACCTTAGGTCACATTTGTTCTTCGAAACAGTGAGGAGATCCAGCAGGTAGTCTGCTGATTTTTTTGTAAGTACATCGTGAATAAATAAGATCTGATGCACAAGCCGTTGATCATTAAGATATGTTAAGTTTGACCCAATTTAGAGATTGCAGTGGTGGGTCCGAAATGGGCAGTTCAATGCAAATCTTAAGACCGAGTGATAAATTGACTCAAGCTTCCACAGTAATGAAGTAGAGAGAGTATGGTAGATTTTATCAATTCCAAACGGAACATAGGGGGGAAGCAGTGCTTGTGTCGATACAGGAAACCAAATTTTATTTTGTCTTTTTACCAATATAATCAATGTGATCTTGAAAATGCAGTTTTGAATCAAGGATGACCCCAAGATACTTATAGATCTTGACTTATTCTATTTGATAATTATTTAAGGAATGTAAATGGGGAAAAATAACTTCCCGCTTTAGTCCTGGTGAGAAGCATAGCACCTTGGTTTTGGAGGTATTCAGGGCTAGTTTAAGAGCAACTAGCTGATGTTGTAGTTTATTGAAATCACCCTGGAGCTTAGCAATCACTTCATCTGGAGAGCGGCCGGCAATAACCACAAACGTAGCTCTGTGATGTCAATATCCGTGGCCATTAGTTGATCCGTGATGAACTGCCTACAGGAATTCAACTCATGGCATGGCTGATAGTATGATTATGATAACTAGGATATACAATAATTAATGACATCCAAGAGCAACATTTAAGAGTGAATGATAAAGTTGTCAGTTATCTCCTTTTGGAATTGCATAAGTTTGGTCACTTTTTACAAGTCTGCAATCACCAACTTAAGGACCACTTGCAAATATATTCATTTATATAGTTAAATCTTGAGCAAAGAAGCTGAAATTACTAGAATAGCTGCACATGAAAATTATTGTACACTCCGAATATTAACGCACGGCTTGAACTTAGTATCTCGTATGTACTGGTTTTACAGTAAAATGTTGATGAGTGTCTAAATGTAACCACATCTCTAGATATCATGTGCAATATAGTAGCATGCACGTCATTGGGAAAGAAGCAAGAATACGTATTATAGACAGTTTTCTTCATTGGAATTACCCTGATTCGCATACGCACATGTTACGATTGTTTTTATATATTAAGTACGGTTTAATTAAGTGTCTTTGGATTTGCAATAATCAATAGAGGAACATATTAAAAGTGGGGTTTTTAAGCCATGTATTTATTTGCTGTGGGAATATAATAAACATGAACTGCTCCACATTTGTCTATCCCTCTCTCGCTGCTGTCAGGCAGCCACCTTTTCTCAAATATATGTTGATGGTGACCTAAAACAGGAGGTGCGACAATGCAGTTCTCCAGGAATTGCTGATGTTTTTTTTTTGCATAATTCACAAAGGCCGGGTGTTTTTTGTACATGTGCGTGTTATTTGCCATCCGTGGGTGATGTGCAGTGCTGTGAGAACTGGGGAGCACGACGAAGATGGTCTGCGTGTGCAGTTAGAAGACACTGTGCATGCAAATAGATTTTCGTCTACTGGCAGCAGGTAGTCATTGGAAGTTGCACACACATTCACTAGGAGTATGTTGTTATGCCATCCATTCGGCCATTGTGACATATAAAAACCAAATGTAATCATTTATATTGTATGTATGTTTGTTGAACTTCTGTCGCACCACACGTAGGCAACAATTGCTAATCATAGGTGCAGGGAGAAATGACAATAAACTAAACACAAAAAGCAGTTCTAAAGAAATTATTTTTTTACCCCATGGGATGCTGCCATGGTGGAATAGTTAACATACTGGATTTTCCATTCAAAAGTTGCCGGTTCATTCACCTTGCATGGCAGTTGGGAGAATTGGGTAGTTCCTTAAATCTCCCTGATAATGTCCACTTTTTCCTTTATATGCTATTCACACTTGAACCTCATGTGCCTGGGAAAATGGCTCATTTAGTTAGGCACATGAAGATTAAACGATTAATATTCTTACATCCATTCTTTAGAAACATGCATGTTTATTATTTGGCTGCTATAAATTTCCACATTATAAGCTACTTCGTTGAGCTATCGTTTGTGGCCAGGTTGCTTCTGAAAAAGAGCTATAGTACATAGCTCAGTGGGCTTTACCTGGTAAATAAACTAACGTAGTGTTTTACACTCATGATACTTGCATACAATCACGACTGAATCGAATCTTTACTATTCATAAACATATATATGTAAGATAATAGGGTTTTCTCCTTTTTTTCTGGCAACAAAACAGGTGTTAAAATGTTTGAACACCAAACTGAAACCTTTAACAAGGAATCATGTCTGCATTAACCACAATGCTTGTGGTCAGAATGCAAACCAAAAAACATACTCTGATAATATATGCATCGTCTTTGAAACTGATTGGTCCACACTAGAGACAGCTTTCTTTTGAGCCTCGTCTCAAACGGTGTTTAGACCAGAGGACGAAAGCTGTCTGTATGTTTTTTGTTTGCATTCTGACTGCAAGCATTGTGGTTAATGCAGACATGATTCCTTGTAAAAGGTTTCAGTTTGATGTTATAACATCTTAACACCTGTTTTGTTGCCAGAAAAAAGGGGAAAACCTATTATTTTGGTACTGGCAAAGGAGGTCCCATGATGATATATATGTAAATTATATATTCATTTCTATTTTGGCTAAGTGACTGCTTACTGCAGAATAAACAATACAGAATCAACAATACAACATGCGTGACAGACATTACCTCATGAGATGGAACAAACGAGACAAAAAAGGAAAAAATTAATTGAAATGCCATGGAGGTGAAGTGTTACATTGCTATGTAAATATGTGGCTTGTTATGAGAGTGTCTCGTGGTGTAATTTTTGCTGCTTTTAATTACATCCCGAATGTCATGCCAGTGGCTATGTGAACTCGGTTTTTTTGCTTTAGGTTATCTGACAGCCGCTGCAAGCATGCAGTGGGGAGAGTGTTGCTTTCATTTGGATTCAGGTAACGTAAAGAGATTCCTCAATTGCATGTTAAATTGTGTGCCTCATTTACACTCGAGCATTGATTGGCGTGGATGTGTAATAATCTTTCTTGAGACGGCTTCGGGATCAGTCCTTTTATTTCCACTCCACAATACACTTTGCTCACTCACTCTCCGTTGCTGGCAGACAACGGAGAGAGGACAGACTTCGCACCAAGTCCCCACCGCGCACGTGGCACCCAGAGCCCCGTCCGCGCGTGACCCTGCTCTTGTCAGTTTCCAGTCTGTTCTCGATCGTTCTCCCTCACTCTCTCTTAATACCTTCGTCACGTGGTCCCCCCAGCCAATCGTCCATGGACAGCTTCGACCATTCTCGATGGTTCCCTGTCAATCCCGGGACCACGCCCCTCATCCGGCTCCCCATTAGCTGGGGCCCCGAATGGCTAGGCCAATCACTCCTGATGCCATGTCGTGATCACGCCTGGGCAATGGTCCCTATCTCAACCCTTATTGGCTACGAGCAGGACCGGCAAGCCAATCCCCACGTGAACCCTCTATGGCTGTTATTACAGATGCATAGCTTAGCGGCTTGTTTGCTGAACACTCGTTTACTTTGCAAGGGTTCACGGTTCAAATCCTACTTACAGCCAATGTGGGGTCTTCTGTGTGGTATTATATGTATTACTGAGGATGTCTGATGTTTCATATACTCACAGGAATAGTACTCACTGCTGAAGATGTTTTCTGTTGTGCTTAGGGTTGCCATCTCTGCGGTACAAAAAAACACAAAATAAAATGCGAAGAATAATATCTTACAATAGTGGAATATAACTGCACGTAAATGCATTGTCTTGAGCGGTGTATTATTGTAATAGGTTTTTACACTTTCATCTGGTACAAAAACTGACACCTTTATACAAGGGATCAGGTTTGCAATAACCACAACACAAGCAGTCAAAATGCAAATAAAAAGAAACAACTCTGATAATGATGATATGCACTGTCCTTGAAGTTTATTGGTCCACACCCGAGACAGCTTTTCTTAGAGCCTAGTCTCCATTGGTGTTGGACCAGATGACGCCAAAAGGCGTACAACTCAAAAACAGCGGTGTATTATTGTGCACCTTTTTATGTCCTGTGAAGACTTAGATAATTTCCAAGGACAGCTATCTCAAAATGAGGACGGACCTGGGAAAGCCAGGACAGGTGGCAACCCTAGTTGTGCTGTCATCTTATAAGTGTCGTGCCAACTTTGGAGGATGTCTAATGTGTTGCAGAATCCTGGGCATGGTGCTTATCGTTGTGGACGTGGCACTGGTGATCATGAGTATATTCGTGATGCTCCCCAATGCCCTCGTGATGCTTGAGGATCTGTCCCTCTTCATTGCCATCTTCTTTGCAGTGGACGTGGGGCTGCATGCCTTTGTGGAGGGGTCTGTGCATAGCTACACCACCACTTTTATTAGCCCTACTCTTTATGTTAACCACTATCATATAATGTACACTTTTATAATTCTAAAGCTCCTTGGACTAAGGCATGACATACATATATATAAGATTACATTACACATTTACATTGGTTTGGTTGTGAATTGGACAATAATAACTTGGTCAAACTATCAGTTATAACATTCAAATAAAATTAATTGGTTGTGTGTTTAAAAATAAAGTGATAAGTGGACTAGTATCTCATTTTCTTTGGTTCTTTCTAGTCACGTAGATAGAAAATAAAAAAAAAACCCACGACGTTTCGATCGTAACACAAGCGGTCGTCATCAGGAAAGGGGGAGGGGTTAGCCTCTAAAGGCAAACTGTTGAAAAGGTTTACAGATGGGCGTAGTCCAAGTGTGTCAGCAGCATGGGCGGGGCAGCGAATGTCAATGTAGGAGAAGACGACCGAGAAGAGAGAGGGGGTAGAGATAGGGGGTAGAGAGTGAATAAGGGGAGAGAGAGGGCGAGAGAGGGAGGGTATCTCTACCCCCTCTCTCGTGACTTTACCAAAAGAACCAAAGAATATGAATTCCTGCATTCACGAAAGTTTTTAGTATCTCATTGTTGAATCAGAAACATTCGAACCCTTCAAACTATAGTCACAGACTTTTAAGCAACCTGTCAGGAAGATAACTTATCTCATTAAAAAAACAAGTACAAACATCACAATTCTGATAATCTACATATTTGAAAACATTCCTTACATAGAGTGTTGTGAAGTATTCATATCGATTGCCACACAGTAGTAATAAATACCAATAAATCAAAAAGACCTGTCAGCCAAAAGAGAATTTTTCTCTGTTTAATGGTATTGGAATGTTGAAAGAATTTAAAGTGTGCGTCTATGTTGTGTGTCTCTCTCTCTCTGTGTCTCTGTGTTGTCTCTCTCTGCTTGTGTCTGTCTTTGTGTCTCCGTGTCTGTGTTTGTTTCTCTCTCAAATTTAGTTCTACCTGATGACGATTGCTTGTGTTACAATCGAAACGTCGTATTCTATTATTTAATTTATTTTCTTTCTACGTGACTTTACCGAAAGAACCAAAGAGTAGTTTAGAGTTAAGATTCATTGGCACATTATTCTGCTGAACATAAAATTGATGTGTCTTTGTAATGAATTAATGATTTAACGTTGTCTTTCCGGTTAGGTTCCACCAATACTTCCATGACTGGCTCAATGTGCTGGACGCTGTCATCGTGTTTGTCACTCTGCTCATCGCTATCGTGCACCTGGTGGTGTTTTCTTATTTTACTGACATTGTCAGGTATTTCTATCAGCCACATCACCCGCGTTTCCCATGCAGCTTTCTCTGGGCACCCTTTGAGCTACGCCAAACGCTTTATTCCAAATCTAGCCCCTTTATGGCCTTTACAGAGGCCATCAACAAGGTGTCACTGCTCATAGCAGCCCACTTACAAATTGTTTCCTGTAAAACGTAGCATTGGATTGCAACACAGTTGAAAACTGAACAAGTGAAATTAGTGAGTTTGTGGTTTTATTCTTAGGCTGGTGGTCATCTTACGAGTCCTGCGACTCATCATGTTGGTTCGAGCTTTCCGGATTTTGTCTCAGCGGAAGAAACTTGAGAAGGCTTCCCGTAAAATGGTACCCATGTTCACAGTGTCTTTATTATTTTTTTCTATTCTGATGGACTTTCTTGTCATTTACAGATTTAAATAAGTGTCCCATATTGTCTTGGTTTTTATTTTAGTGTGACAGTGCATCATCCGTGTATATCCATTTACAAGTAACATTCTAATGCTTGTCAAATATAACTTTGTCACTACATCCATAATAGAGGTTTTTGGGGTTAGATCGCGTAAATATATAAATGTGTCGTTAAAACCCGCCACCACCCGACACAGCTTAAACCCTGGCTAGCCGGATCCCATCCAGCCGGATTTCGCATTTATCTGCTCCAATGCCTGATAAATAATAGAAGTATAATCAATGCAAATCTTGATTTAAAGCTTTCGTGACTGCGGGAATTCATACTCTTTGGGTCTTTCGGTAAAGTCACGTAGATAGAAAAATAATAGATCACGACGTTTCGATTGCAACACAAGCAATCGTCTTCAGGTGAGAGCTGTTATTTTCTTTGAACCTATCTACGTGACTTTACCAAAAGACCCAAAGAGTACCATCAATGCAGTCTACGGGCCCAACTGGAGCCACTGGCTTGCAGTGCAAGCACTCTTCTAGGAGGTGGCGCACGTTTTCAAGCTGCGTGCAGCTTCCTCGTTGACTCGCGATGCAGCCCTGTAACGTGCTCTCTTCTTCTTTGTCTCGTTCACTCCGCTTTCATCTCACTTTATTCTCATCCCACGACATTTTAGTCTCCCGTAGATAATAGGATAATTTTGTCACATGACTCATCTTAACCGCAATAAATACTGGGTGTAATTGGATGCATTTTTTGCACGACTCTTTATTACCCGCGACGCCTCCAGATGACTTATTTTATGGTCCATGGCCAATAACATGAATTTATTGCCATTTCCCTGTAACACCTCTTCACCAGAAGAACACAGATACTGGAATAGGGTGAGCACTTCCATGAGTATTACGATGAATATACCATCACTTTAGCGTGACCACGGTTATCCTTGGAAGAATAATACATCCGCGGATAATAAATAGGATAAGATGTCAATCTTACTCTCAACAGTAACCTTAACATGTCTCGACCAGTAACCTCAACCTGAGCCTAACATCTTAGAAAATAGAAAAGATTTTGTGATGCAATGAGAGTGACCAGGGTGTCCTGCAGGTGTCAGAGAATAAACGGCGATACCAGAAAGAAGGCTTTGATTTGGACCTCACCTACGTGACTGGCAAGTTGGAACGTTATTGATTTTGTCTGTGCGTTTTATCACATTTATCTTATTCCACACCCGTGATACATCATGCACATATATACTCATGGCGATAATATCTTTAATTATCAAACTTATTTGCTTTATGTTTTTATTTTCAACTGTCCGCGCTTAACAGTTTTAACCTTTTCAGACCGCATCATCGCGATGTCTTTCCCTTCATCCGGGAAGCAAGCTGTGTACCGCAATCCCATCCAGGTACAGCTCGTTGGACTTGTGTCTCATAACAGGAAAATGGCAAAGGCCATCTATTCCTACCTTCCACAAACAGCCAGCTTTTGGTAATGGCAGAAATTCATGTTGAGACACGGTAGCTTTTGGCTGTGATAATAATTTTCATTTGCAAGGCGCATTTTATCCGTAGATCCCAACGCGCCCATCAGATCCTATCAGTTGTTATCTGCATACTTCTATAACGCGACAATGATGTCTGCTACATGTGTTGTTACCTATGGAGGATTAGGTTTTGGTGAAAACAATCGTGTTTTTTGGAGAACAGACAGCACCGACGTAAATAGTGAAGCTTACACATAGACAAATCTTGTCACGGATATTTTGTGATGTTTTGTTTGCAATATGTAATGTAATGTGTGTACACCAAATCATGCCATTTTCTTCTTCAGGAAGTTGCAAGATTTCTCGATATGAAGCACGGGAATCATTATAAAGTGTACAACTTATGCAGTACGTTAGTTAAAATTCACATCCAATAGATTATTATAAATGCTTTAACATGAATTATTTGTATTCAATAACGAGTATTTTGTGAACCTAGCAACTTTGTTAAGTCTCTTTCCTTGTACAGGTGAAAATGGCTATGAATCTAAATATTTCCACAACCGAGTCGAAAGGGTTTGTGTGGACGACCATAATGTTCCATCTTTGCCGTAAGTACTGCCTCCATTCCAAATGTCACAACGAAAGTGTTTCAATAAATGCCCCATGCCTAGTTAAAATGTTGGCCACGACATTGTAGCTTTGATTGAAAACCACTTCGCCTGTGTGTGTCTCAGAGAGTTGCTCAGGTTTGCAGACAGTGTGCACCAGTGGATGGACTCGGATGATGCAAACGTCATTGCCATCCATTGCAAAGGTGGCAAAGGTACTTTAACTGGGGCAACAGGGAAACTTGGAGCAGTCGTTTGTTAATCAGAATTAGGATATGTATTTATGCTGGGCGAATCCGATGAACTATAAAGCTCCTTTTCACAGTTGTCCAGTTGTTTCACAGGTGTTCAGTAGTTTCCCAAATATCCAATAGAGTATCAATTGGTGAGGCTGAACAACGGAGCACTGGCCTAGAATGTCTTTCCTGGAAGGAATAATAAAAAAAAATAGTCTGGCTTGGAACTAAACATATTCAGCCACTTATTCAATACAAACATAAAACCCACTTCAAATTATGCAAGTGAGAGAAGACGAAGATTTCCAAACCATGCCGTAGAAACGCGGATCTTGTTAATAGATGGCTCATTTTATGTTTCTCCAAGTTACTCCCTGAGTAGTTGTGGTGCGTGAGCGACTGTGCCGAGTGGCTGTATTTGATATATTTCAGGCCGAACTGGGACAATGGTCTGCACATGGCTTGTTGACAGTGGACAATTTAAAACAGCAGAGGTGAGAATGCATGAGCACGGATTTCTGCTCAATGTCTCTAGAAGGTGCGTTTACTCTGCCCCTACTCATGGGATAAACCCTGCTGGTTACACAATTAACTGTGAAGTGGTCTATGGGAATTTAATTCATTGGCTGCAATTTAATGACTAATGTCTGGAATGAGCAGTACCAATCTTCAAAGGAATTTTTTTTGTCTGGCCATTATTATTCAAGCATTAATTGGTGAGTTTGGTGATTCGTATTTAAAGCTGTATAAACTGTATATTTTCAACTTGAGGTGAAATTCCATAAAGGTATTGAAATAAAAAGTATATACCTTTTTGTGCTTAAAATGTATGTCCAAAGGTAGTTGATACCAAGTAGCATCCACACTGGCAATGTCATATTTCGAATATAATTTGGTAAACATGGAAATCAAAAGCTATACACTTCATGGTGAATTACAATCTGCTATTGTTAAGACAAGACTTTATCAGGCGTTTGTTTGTGCTGATTGGATGCACTTTGAATGCACTTTAGGAACCTTATACCATCCATTGGGGCATCGTGACAAATATAAAAGGCAAATGTCATATATGTTGTATGTATTTTTAACTTCTTTCGCACTATAAGTAGTCAACCGTGCTAATCGGAGGTGCGGGAATGTTATATTTCGTTATATGGCACAGACGCTAGCTTGTGAATATGACTATTAATGGGCACGTTGATCTTCTCTTCAGGAAAGCCTGAACTTCTTTGGAGAAAGGAGAACTGACAAAAGCGTCAGTTTGAAATTTCAGGGTGTGGAAACGCCATCCCAGGTAGGACTATCATTCTTAACAATATAAGGCGTGTGCACATGGTGATGAGTGGATTGATTGAAAAGTTATTTTACTGTAGTCTGTTCCACCCGATATATAATTATGAGGCATTTATGGAAAAACATGAACAATCAGCACACATCAATATGCTTCAACGTGTGGGTTTTCTCAGTGCAACAAAATGTCTTTTTCATGAAAAAGCAGACGTTGTTTAACCTCTGGTGAAAAAACATTTCAGTGTTCTTTGGGTCTTTCGGTAAAGTCACGTAGCAGCATGGGCTGACACTTGGGATATGCCCATTTTTAAACCTTTTCAACAGTTTGCCTTGAAAAGTCAACCCCCTTTTCCTGATGACAACCGCTTGTGTTACGATCGAAATGTCGTGGTTTTTTGTTATTTTCTTTTAACTTTTCTACGTGACTTTACCGGAATACCAAAAGAATATGAATTCCTGCAGTCACGAAAGCTTTAAGTCAAGATTTAATATTTCAGTGAAGCTATTAAAATTGTAACATGTCTACAAAGTGACACGAGTCTTCATCAATCACCTGTTCTCATTGCAGAGTCGGTACGTTGGCTATTTTGAGACAATCAAGCACAAATGCAACAGACTCCTGCCTGCAGAAAAGTCACTGATTATCAAGTCCTTTAAAATCCATTCCATCCAAGGTTTGTGCCTTGAATTAAAATGTTCACGTATGACAAAAACACATTCTTCACGTACAAAGTGTGTACGAAGATGTGTTTAACAATGGGTATGGTGACCACGGCCAGGTTAAGTTGAGGGGGGCTCGGTGATGTTATTGTGTTGGGCCCGCCCCTCTTTGTATATTCAACTCCTGCCCATGAATATTTTACCACCGCCCATGCCCGATGCCAAACACTCATAATGTTAACTCCCCCACCCATATTCGTGGTCACGTGCTTGGCCTAGCTTGTTCAAGGAGATTGTCTGTCACCAACTTATCAATTATTGATCCTGGAATATCCAATCATTGCGCGGTGCTGTTCGATCTTCTGATTCCTCCACCTAATCCTATCGTAAAGCAGCAGATCAGATTTCGGAATCTAAAATCAATTCCTCCGGACATGTTTTCCTTGGCAATTCTGAGCTCACCACTCTGAAGTATACCCATCTACTGTGGATGCCATGATGCAAGTTTACAATACTACATTAAACAGTATATTGGATAGTTTGGCCCCCCTGAAATCACGCTGGATCTCGGTGGTGAAGTTTTCACCCTGGTATAACAACGAGCTTTATGCACTGCAGGAAACTGTCTGTAAGGCAGAGCGATCTTGGAGGAAATATGGCCTTGACATCTACTCGCAAATCATCAACTCAACGATGCTCACACCAGCTATCTTGCTGCTACTCTAGCCAATGCCTGGAATAACCCTAGGATTATTTTGTCTACCGTTCATAGGCCCCTTCATTCACCCCATGCTTCTAATTTATTGAGTACAAAGGCTAATGCTGACTAGTTCCTTAATTATTTTTCTTTACAAAATCAACACATTTTGCCTTTCCATTTACTCTGTCCCTTTCCCTACCATTCTGCCCACTGTTCCGGCACTACTGCTATCTGATTTATCTGTATTCTCCAAGCTCTCACAATCAGATGTTGCTTCATTGATTGATAGTTCAAAACCAACCTATTGTTCTCTTGATCCGATTATAAATGTATTCATGGTAATTTTCTATCTCTTGCAGTCTTTACTATCAATCTTCGTAACAACTCACTCAAATCTGATAATGACCCTTTTACTTTTAAATGTGCCATCATACTCAAGAAGGTTGGCCTCGATTCAGAACTCTTAAACATCATCTGCTTATAAATTGTCTTTTTGACCCTTTTCAGTCCGGTTTTAGGTCTGGCCACAGCACGGAAACAGCTCTGGTTAGGGTAGCTAGTGACTTGCCGGTTGCTGCTGATGCAGGCCAGTCTAGCATTCTTGATCTTTTGGACCTGAGTGCTGCCTTTGACACCATGGATCATTCCATTTTGCTTGAGTGTTTGGAAGGCTATATGGGGGTTTCCGACACTGTTTTACTTCATACCTATCTGCGCGTAAACAGTTTGTCACCCTGGGAGGGATACATTCAAACACATGTTCTGTTTGAGTGCTTGGCCCACTTTTATCGTGCATATATTTGGCCCCACTTGACCATATCATACGCCAACTTGGCCTTTGTTTTCATTGTTATGCTGATGACACTCAAATTTACATTAATGTTGAATCCTCCCTCAATGCAGGAGCATCTTGCGTGTCATCTTCTCTTGTGACAATTAAGGCATGGATGCAGTCTAACTTTCTTCAGTTAAAAGCTGACAAGACAGAGGTGCTGCTTATTGGGTCCCGTCATCAATTGACTTAAGGCTGGCTTGGTTCAGTGTATTAATTGATGGCCACAATCTTGGTGCTGTTCAGAGAGTTTGCAACCTTAGTGTTATCCTTGATCCTTCACTAACCTTCGAAGCACACATTAACAAGATCATAAAGGCTGCCTTCTTTCACCTAAAAAATATAGCCAGATTTCGTCCCATTCTCCCGTTACGGGACCTTAAAAAGCTGGTTCATGCATTTGTCTTTTACACATCAATTTCGCAATGCATTATTATCTGGAATCTCTCTCAAGCTATTAAACCGCCTCCAGCACGTGCACAATGCAGTTGCCAGAGTTCTTACTTGAACACCAGTTGCTGAGTATGTTACCCCTGTGCTTGAGTCTCTCCATTGGTTACCGGTCAGGTTCGGAGTGGGGTTCAAGATCCTACTTCTCATTCTTGGGTTTTTTCGGTTAAGTCACGTAGGTAAAAAATAAAAAATAAAATTAATAAAAGTAAAATAAAAATAAAATAATATGAATCCTTGCAGTCACGAAAGCTTCAAATCTAGAATCCTATTTCTCACTTACAAGGCCCTCAACAATGCCTCCCCCTCTGACATCCGTGACCTCCACCCATACGTCCCAACGCGAGTTCTTCGGTCATCTGAGTGTGGGCTATTATGTGTGTCGAGGTCGAACCTCCGTTCAATGGGTGACCCGGGGGCCTTTTCCCATGTTGCCCCCAAGTTGTGGAATTCACTTCCATCAAATATTCGATCTGCTGAGTCCCTCGGTTTATTGAAATCCTGCCTGAAGAATTTTTTTTCGTAAAGGCCTTTTCTCCTGATTCATTTGGTTATGTGTTTTGGGAGTGTGGGGTGGGGGGGTATTTGCATCTATGGTTAAATCATGATCTTGCGTACTTATATTAGGTTTTAGAATTGCGCGAATTATTTACTTGATTTTATCTCTGTGCAGCGCCTTGCGACCTCTTGGTGAAACGCACTTTCTAAGTGTAAATTATTGTTATTCACCTTGATTATTTCAATTCAAGTTTAGAAAGGTGATGTATAAATTGTAAAGCTAAATCAAAGTAAAATCGAACATGATGGTTTATGTACATAAGTGGTAGTAATATGCATCGAGATGGTATGGCTGCACCAAATTACTCGATATTATTTTTTCCCGATAGTATTGTGTTTCAACCATTATAAAGCAAACTTAATTTGAAGCTTTCATGACTGCAGGAATTACTCTTTGGTTCTTTCGGTAAAGTCACTTAGAAAGAAAATAAAATATAGAATACGACGTTTCGATTGCAACACAAGCAACCGTCATCAGGTATAAATGAATGCAAGCTCGGAGAGAGACACATATACAGAGAGAGAAACAAACACAGACACGGAGAGAGACACATATACAAAGAGAGACACAGAGAGAGAGACACACACATGGGGGAGAGACACATAGAGAGACACACACGCAGAGAGACATACAGAGAGATTCACAGAGAACGCCTCTGTGACGAGGCATTTTATATTTAGAGAGGGGGGGCAGAGAAGTTCGCATGTCAATGAGAGCGGTAGGGGGAGAGAAATTGGAAGATGACAAATCAAATCAAATTTAGAGTTTCAGTTTCATTTATTTGGTATAGCCCTGTGAGCTATTCGGCTCTTGAATCGTGTGGAACCGCAACAAACAAAAAACAAAACCATGAACAATAAAACATCTTAAAGTGACTATGCGCAAACAGAAAAATCCAGGAAAAAACAGCAAACGTCACGAAACTGGATCGATTCGCGAATCGGTTTTCATATTAACCGACAATTCGATGCGATTGGACGACAGCCAACGTCTGTATTCTTGGGTCTTTCGGTAAAAATCTTGATTTGAAGTTTTCGTGACTGCAGGAATCCATACTCTTTGGTTCTTTCGGTAAAGTCACGTGGGTAGAAAAATAAAATAAAGAATAGTCACGTAGGTAGATGTTGACTTGAAGCTTTCGTGACTGCAGGAATTCATATTTTTGGGTCTTTCGGGAAAGTTTCAGTTTTTTCAGTTTCATTTATTTGGTATAGCCCTGTGAGCCATTCGGCTCTTGAATCGGGTGCAACCGCAACAAACAAAAACATGAACAAGAAAACATCTTAAAGTGACTATGCGCGAACAGAAAAATCCAGGAAAAAACTGAAAAAATCTTCCAGAAAAAGCACCGTACACCAACGCTGTTTGCAAAAATCCCAGTGGGATGCAAGTCAAACATCAACAACCACAAGACAACTTAGATTAAAGCCATCAGTCTAACTCCGTACTACAACAAACAAACATGGCCAAACAAAACATATTTTAGAAATCACCAAATTAAAGCCATAAAAGCAATATAACAGTGATCATAGGAACTGTGATCAAAATTTCACAATAAACGACATAAACAACATGGACCACCAAACCCTGTAGCTGGAGCGAAACATTTGATTTTAGTGGCAGCTAGGGGTATACAAATCCTCTAGAGCAGTTTTGAGTGAAAATCTCATAGGTAGTGATTCAAGTTGCAGTTTATTGTCAATAGCATTCCAGATCCTGGGGGCATCAATAGCAAAGGCCCTTCCTCCAGTATTTGTACGGCAATAAGGAATGTGAAGCTGGTGAATGAGCGAAGACCTTAGGTCAAATTTGTTCTTCGAAACAGAGAGGAGATCCAGCAGGTAGTGTGCGGATTTTTTTGGAAGTATTATTTGTTTCTTTCGGTTAAGTCACGTCTAAAGATAAAATAATAAATTAAATTAAATTAAAAGAAAGCTCCAAATTAAGATTAAATTAAATAATAGAATACGACGTTTCGATTGCAACACAAGCAATCATCATCAGGTATAATGAGATAGCGACATAAAATCTAACCAGAAAACTATAGACAGACATATTAGCAGACAGATATCACCAAGATACATAGCGAGAGCAACACAGGTAACAGAGAGGGGTGATCGTCTCTGTGTGGTGGCCTTAAATAGACAGAGGGGGGGGCGAAGGCAGAGAGAGGGAGGAGGGTTAGAGAAAAAATTAGCATATCAATGAGTGGTCAACAGACGTGGTGCTGCGAATGCGATGGAACGGCAAGCAAGCCTGAAAATCAGGAGAAGGACACACTAAAATTAAATAACCTAGTAAAATATCGAAATGTAATGTAATACAACACAGAGGGTCGGTCAACACACAATTAACGCATAGCCTGGTTGATTACGTATTTCAAAGATTGCTAAGTTAGAATTTAAGTGTGAACAATCTAAAGAGAGGACACAGGCAGAGAAAACAAGTCGCCAGAGAGAGAGAAAAAAGATAAGCTTACAACTTCCCCGTAGAAGTGGTTCAATCTTAATTTTAGAACTTTCGTGACTGCAGGAATTATTATTTGTTTCTTTCGGTTAAGTCACGTCTAAAGATAAAATAATAAATTACATCGTGAATAAATAAGATCTGGTGCACAAGCTGTCGAACATTAAGAGATGTTAAGATGACCCAATGTAAAGATCACAGTGGTGAGTCCTATATGGGCAGTTCAATGCAAATCTTAAGGCCGAGTGATAAATTGAGTCAAGGTTCTTCAGTACAGTACTGGGGGCTGATTTATATACGATGTCACAGTAATCAAGTAGAGGCAGTATGGTAGCTTTTATCAATTCCCAACAGAACATAGGGGGGAAGCAGTGCTTGTGTCGATACAGAAAACCAATTTGAGAGTGTCTCTCTCTGTGTATGTGTCTATGTGTATCTCCTCCATGTGTGTGTCTCTCTCTCTCTCTGTGTCTCTCTCTCTGTGTATGTGTCTCTCCCCGTGTCTGTGTTTGTCTCTCTCTCTGTATGTGTGTCTCTATCCGAGCTTGCATTCATTCATACCTGATGACGGTTGCTTGTGTTGCAATCGAAACGTCGTTTTTTATGTTTTATTTTTATTATAAAGCAGTCTACAACTTTGAGGGGGTCTTCAAAATCCGAAGCGCCCCTGGCTGCAGCCCCTATAGCCCCCAAATTCATATGGCCGTGGTGGTGGCACCTGGCCAGGGGTCGGCAACCTGCGGCTCCAGAGCCGCATGTGGCTCTTTAAGGACTGCGTCATGACGTCATTTATTAAGAACCATCGTCTCGTATTCACATGCATCGGGGCTCTTGAAATATTGAGTTTTTTTTTTACCGAATTCGAATCAAATGGCTCTTATTGTTATTGTTTGCTGACCCCAGCACATGGCTAACCCAGTGCTTTCGAGGTGGGGTTGGTAGCTCATGCAGAGATCACCATAACTGCCAAATACATTGATAACATACCTATGGATTTTTGAGGAGTATTCCTTCTACGTTCCAAGTATTAATGAATCAGTGAAACATTCCAATGAAGCGCATTTACGAAGGAGTAGGAACACTTAATGGAAATTTCCTTGGTAAACAGTTACAGTAATAATATGTTTGGTAACATGCCAGAGTAGTTAACTCTTTGATGACATTATTGTGTATTCAGGAAACCGGCTTTTATTTCTAAAATTTTGTTTTGGCGAGCAAGGCTCGTTTGTTTGTTCCTTCGTTTCTCAGTCCGCTTGTCCGGGTGAGGGTCGCGGCGGCAGCATATCGAGTAGTGGCGGTCCCCACCTCCCTCTCCCTGGCGACAGACTCTGGCACTACTACACTATACACTACACTATAGACTACACTATACACTACACTATACACTACTATACACTACACTATACACTACACACTACACTATACACTACACTACTATACACTACATTATATACTACTATACACTACACTATACACTACACTATACACTACACTGTACACTACACTATACACTACACTATATACTACTATACACTACACTATACACTACACTATATACTACTATACGCTACACTATACACTACACTATACACTACACTATACACAAAGTTCAAAGTTCATTTATTAGGTATAGCCCTGTGAGCCATTCGGCTCTTGAATCGGGTGCAACCGCAACAAACAAAAAACAAAAACATGAACAAGAAAACATCTTAAAGTGACTATGTGCAAACAGAAAATCCAAGAAAAGACAGCAAAATATTGCAGAAAAAATCACAGTACACCAACCCTGTGCAAATATCCCAGTGGGATGCAAGTGAAACAACAACAACCACAAGACAACTTAGATTAAGGCCATCAGTCTAACTCTGTACTACAACAAACAAACATGGCCAAACCAAAAAACTTTTCGAAAATCACCAAAATAAAGCCATTACACTACACTATACACTGCACTATACACTACACTATACACTACACTATATACTACACTATACACTACACTATATACTACTATACACTACACTATACACTACACTATTTACTACACTATACACGACACTATACACTACACTATACACTACACTATACACGACACTATACACTACACTATACACTACTATACATTGTACACTACACTATACACTACACTATAAACTACTCTACACTAATACACTATACACTACACTATACACTACACTATATACTACTATACACTAATACACTATACATTACACTATATACTACACTATATACTACTATACAGTAGTGGCGACGGACTCTAGCTCCTCCTGGTTGAATTCCCAGGCGTTCCCAGGCCCGCCAAGCGACATCGTCTGGCCAGCATGGTCATGGGCCGGCTCCGGGGTCTCCGCACAGTGGGACGTTGCTGCTGCTGCCCGGTAGAGTTCCGTGGGGAGTCAATCGGGGGGCATCCTCACCAGGTGCCTGAACCACCTCAAATGGCCCCTCTTGATCCAGAGGAGCAGTGACTCGACTCTGAGGCTCTCCTGGATTGCCGAGCTCCTCACTCGATCGCGGAGAGTGAGCCCAGCAACCCTGCGAAGAAACCTCATTCTGGCCCTTTGTACTCGCGATCTCATCCTTTCGATCATGATCCAAAGCTCATGACCATAGGTGTGGGTGGGAATGTAGATGAGCAAGGTGATCTTGTTCATTCTTATCTTCGATGTTGTGTTGGACCCTAACAGGAGTGGGGAAGAGCAACGGCAGTGACCTGACTGTGCAGGTGGTTGCACGAGGTACGGTTGTGTGTCAGGCCACATGTGCCACACACAGGGAGTGCAGGGTAAGTTAGCTTCTCCAAACGTATCTTTGTTCAACTTTGGATACACCGGTCGTTTTTTCTATTTAAGTATTACTTTATCAATGCTGCCATTGGCATGAGAATTAGCAATTGTTTACCAGGTGTGCTTGCAATGCTTTGGGTAATCATCATTAGAATCGTTCATGATAAATCTTAAGATGTAACGATCCACCTAGCACCTGTACATGAACTGATTTCTTCACTCCTCCTTGGTGGACGTCATTTTGAATGTGTTCCATTCCTTGGCTGCCACTTCATTATTCTCGACCCTCGGCCATTACAATTTTATTTCATTAGAATGAATTTGGCTTGTTCACTGACAATGCCACCTTTATGACTTGTAACTTGAGTCTTGTAAACTTTCATGATAATTCTTACAATTGTTGAATAATACAGCAATTTACTTTACCATACAATTAAAATGTTCAGGCAAGTGCGTAGTGTTTAGGGCCTGAGGTTCATTTGTGATTCAGAAATATCTCAGTACAGATCTTTGTTCTGCTGGCATTGCTACTGACCAACTGTTGCTAATTGCTAGTCCCACGTACCGCTAATTAAGTTCACTCTATTGATGTGTGTTAAATGGTTTCTGATGTTGACACTGCTTCCACTATTGTGGTTACGTGCATACGTTGTGCTTAACCCTTTCCCGTTCTGAGACATCTGCAAGTTGCAGGGTGGGTCCCGTTAACTTCTGCATCTCGGAACGCGCAAGCGGCTCAGCATTAATTTTATTTAGAGAGGCGTAGCGCTGGTGTTTTTATAGACATTGTCCTCGCCACAGGCTCTGTAGCGACACGACCGCTTTTTATGATAGTTGGCACCAAACTGTGCCACATGCCCTCCTGCATGGCCTTGGGGTAGCCTTTCTACCGATATAAGTTATTTTATTTAAGTTTTTCTTCCGGTTTCGTTTTGATGATGTATTCTTACGTCATCGGAACGAAACAGTAAAAAACTGATGACATAGATGTACGTTCCGATGACGTACACGTACGTCATCGGAATGGGCTAGCATTAAGCAGCCGTGTGCGTGACACTGTGCGGGTCAGGTCCTGCACGATGCCGAGGAGAACAGCGTGCTTATTGGCCTCTTGTCGTGTCCGCCGGTCTCAGGAGACGTCAAAGTTCGCTTCCAGTCCAACGCTGTAAGTGCCCGGTTACCACGCCCCATAAAGCATGTCCTGCTGAGCCAGCCCATTAGAACCATACTCCACATTTAAGGTTCATCGGGTTCAAAACAAATCTCAGCCCATCATCTTGTACTGGGCAGAAGATCATCATACACAAGTGCACAGTCTTTCCATTTACAAGCACTGATTAATGTGTGCCAGCTCAATGAGCCACAATGTCCCTTGCTTAATGTGAGAATATCACTTTGGTGGCTCTCCTGCGAATAAATGTCATCAAGTGTATTTCACTCAGGTGAAGGTTGTGTGATTAATGCGATTGCAAGCACAATGCCCAAATCTTCCTCCTATATTCCTTAATTTGCAGTGAAAAGAGTGTCACTCTGGATTACATTTTACGAGCACATACACACGGTTTCAACAAGGGAGGCATCATTAATCGTTTAAACATAGTCTGGACTTCATCCTTCTGATTCTGGTTTTCACAGCACTTTGTAGGTAAGGGGCACAATAATGTTTGAATAATTGCAACATTGCAATGTGAACTCTGTTGTTTATTGACTGTCATACTCAACTTATAGAACTGCGATTAGATTTTATAATTACATTTTCTATAAAAAAGTAAAGGTTTTTATGATGAACATGAAAGATAATGTACATCTTTTTGTTAAACCACTGCTGGATAAAGGCTTGCTCCTGCCATATCAGACATACTTCATCATGCTGGCAAGTGCAGGATGGTGAATAGGGGCCTAGGACAAGTTCAGATATTACTTGTCGCTAATATCCGCTGTCGCCAATAATTGAATTCAGGTGGCCGTTTTTACTACGGACAACATTTTATTATAATGAATTTTATTTAATTAAAAACTACTGTATTTAGGATGCCAAAATACTGTCATGTAGATTTTTTTCTGTGGAGATGTTTTAATTCGAATTTATACAAATCACTTATGAAATGTCTTAGGAACTTGTCATCTTGCAAGTTTTCACTGACGTGAAATTCAACATCTTATTTGAGTAAATCTCTGGGTAAGGTTCACAATCCCATTGTCACTATCATAAAAAATACAAGTTCCCTATTATGAAGTGTAGCTGTTTTAACTGAGCCCATTTGCTACAGGGTATTCCGAAGGGCTATGACAACTGTGCTTTCTACTTTTGGTTCAACACATCCTTCATTGAAAACAACAAGTAAGAGTCCAACATATACCAGTCACCAATATTTTCTGTTCAGATATGCAATATAATTAGATAAGCATTTTGCAAAAGATGATTGAAATTAAAGCACATTAAATTAAATGTAACATTTCTGGCACCATAGAGCATTCAATAAGACCGCACTATAGATGGTAGTAAAATTATGAGATCAAAATATGAGCACTTACCCATGAATTCATAGCCCTTAGGTTATTGTTGATTGAGTCACACTTAAAAGTACCCATATTCGGTTGTGTAATAAAGATGGGGCTTAGAAATAAGCACATATTCCGCACAATAATTGTATTATTCTAGTGTCTTATTAACACGTTTTACACACTATGACTGAATAGCTGTTTTTGTAGACTATTATAGCTTATTAAATGTATGTTTAATGTCTTTAACATAACAATTATGTCATTATTTATGAAATGGTGTGCTGCACTGAATGGCGGAGATTATAAAATAGTGGAAATGTGTTATTTCTTGTCAGTTCTGATGTTCGACGTGAGTGTGGCCTTAGCCTTCTTAACGGGTTTGACAGAAAACGTGCTGGTGGTAAAGCATCTGCTGTGACTTGCTCTGTAGGTGTTTTGACAGCGCACGCAGAGGTGTGCAATGGATCACCCATGTCTCGTTCCAGGCTCTACCTCGGCAGGGATGAGTTGGACAATCCACACAAGAAGAAAACGTGGACAATCTTCAAGGATGACTTTGCTGTTGAAGTTTTCTTTACTGATAACAATTGATGAGGTTCTAATTGAGGTTTCGCCAGAATCCTGATATAATGTACATGCTGGGTGAAGAAATACTTCTTATTTAGCATAATGTTTGTTTGACCATACTTCACATTTGTTATGGCAGATTGACAAAGGGCTGTACAAAATATGTCATGGCTAATGATGATTGATACAATGGCATACATATCTAATATATTACCAGAATGCATGTATTACATCCTTAAATATCAGTGTTTAAATTGAAACAGCCATGATGACTATTTACAATATATAATGAATCTCACAAAATAGTAAAATATATAAAATCATAAAAAATGTTAAAATTACAATCGGATTAAAAAGTAATAAAAATTTTGAATAGACACACATACTGTAGATTAATATATATGTAGTGCTTCCACGGAGGCACACACTAGAGTTTGGAGGCACAACGTTTATTAACAACCCCAACAGGTTAACTTCCTAAACGTACACGTCGTTAGACCCTCAACAGGTTAACACTCAACTGTTAACTGGACCCTTACAGGGTAACTACATAACTGGGTCAGGTCAGGAACGTCTGCCTGACCCACGATGCCGAACATAACGACCGAAGATTGACGTGACAACTGATGACCGACGTGACGACCAACGACGAGGAGACGTAGCACGGCGAGTTGATTCCAAAAAATAGCCTCGCTTGCTCTCGGGACATCCTTTATATGCTGCCGAGCGTGGCCTTACTCCTCCTCCGGCCATGCCCCCTTCTGGATATTTCCAGAAGGATCTGGAACACGCATCACGTTCCCTTAAGCCCCCTTTTCAACCCCCTTACTACTCCGTACTGGTCACGTGCCCTCTCGGGTTCATGCAGACTGTCACGTCCTCACGTACCCTCTCTCTGCTCGTCAATGGGACTATGCCCTCTAGGGCCCGCTTCCCTGCCATGCTTACGCCGATGCCAGAGGTACAAGACGCGTAGTTACAGGCTTGTGTCAGTATATGGCGCCCACGCCATGGCGAGTCCAATAAAGCCTCTACATAACCCCCCTCCCCCCTTTATAAAACACAGCCGTCCCGGCTGATGAAAAAAAACCTTAACAAGGAACATTTTTTTTGCAGTAAACAACAACCAACAACCGCCCAACGAACAATAAATACAATATACATAATATGTAAGCAATCCGCGAAAACGAAAAAAAATGTTAGCAACATACAAGGGCAGACCCAACCTCCGACTGAACCACAACCATCCCCCCATCTGTGTGTCACCACCCGCAAGCACGAGAAGAGCCCGGTTCAGCCAATGACCCCTCCGACTTGCGCGTGTGACTGCCAACAGACAGAGTAGGGATAAACCACGATGGAGGAGGGTAATTTAAAGCAGACGGTCTTATAACGGGTCCTTGTCGCCGGACCCCCAGATGGGGTGGGTGTGGGTTCCCTGGAGATCCTGGGAAAAACATGAAGATTGCCCAATGGGCGCGGCCTCTCCTGAGGAGAAGAATCAGCTAGCGGAGAAAGAATGAGCGATGGCGGCTCCGCACTTGTTAGTCCATTCCGGGCGGACGCAACGGGTGATGTCGAGGGTGTCAGGTGCTCGGAGCCTGTGGGCGGAACAACAGAACTCCCCTGAGGAACGACCTCAGCGGAAGCATGCCCCAACTCGTCGAACACACGACACACGGCCCTTGGAAAGTGGAGATGAAGGAATTCCAGCAGGCGAAAAAAGCAGTTTCAGTCGCAACGTGTGAACAAACCAGTGCCTGCGGCCGTAACGAATCCTCACACATTGAGGACTGATAACCTCCACTACTCTGACTGGGCCCTTCCGAGGCTAATTTAGGGGACGTACCCACAGGAACTTGGGGGCAGTGCAGTTGTCGGGGTCGCTAGCCCCCGAGATCCCTCCCTCGATAATGCTAACGGCCGGGCTAACATCATCACTCGCCCCCCCGCGGCTAAGCGAACCGCTGCTGGGCTCCTCACCCATGGTGTGGGAGCCGTCGCTCGAGGATTCCCCTCCACCGCGGGTCCGCGTAGTAGGCATGGTTAGATACCGAGTAGTATTATGCCCCCTTTACGCTACCACGATACCTCCCTTTCCTAATCGCGCACCTGCAACCCACACGGAGCGAACGTACGCACACCCACACACACACCCAGCTCCGTGCACTCCAACTCCACACTGACTACTCACGTTATGATCGCGCACCTGTATCCTACGCAGAGCGAACGCACGCGCACACACGCAGCTCCCCACGCGACACCCACTCTCGCGCCGCTCTGCGCAGCGCTCCCACGAGGCGAGCCGCAGCACTACACGCGTTCACACCGCTCACGAGATCACACGAGGCCACGCTTCGCTATTAATGATTTATTATTTGCTACCTGCGAATTGATGCTAGATCAGTATGAGTCGACGAGGCTGGCCTATTCTACCACCCCTGAATCTATTCTCTATTTATCGGCTACGATCCTACTTCACCTTCTTACTCACTGTTCGAAGTATTCGGCGTCCTGTGGCTTTTCCTCTATGCCCGTCTGGACACGTCACGCGGACGTCCGGAGGGCAGAGCTGGGAGCCGACTTCAACGCGGGCCTCTTGAAGAGAAGTGGAGAGAGATCTCCCTACTTTGTTACGCTCCCTTTTATCCTAATTCCCGGACTCATGCCCCTCCCCCCTTCCCACGTACCGGGTGCCTTTGATATGCTAATCGGATGTGCCACAAGTGCGGCGTTACGCAAGTGCGGCTTTAATTCTAATTAATCCCTTTCTCACGCAGGCCCCCATTATTGCAGTTCATGCGGCGGTGTCCATCACAAAGGCCCGCCGTGGGAATCTGTGCACGGCTCCCCGCGCGCCTCCCTTCTCCCGATCTATTCATACCTTCAGCTCAATCATTTTCCCTCCCCAACAATTGTGCCTGCGCGCTCAAGCGCAACCATCCCAACCATCCGTGACCATGCGCGGTCCCGCTACTCCTGCTGTCCCGTCCCTCCCCTGCTTGCCCCGTCGACACGTGGGTGGTGTGTGTGGGGGATGCGCTTCAACCGCGGTGGCCGAATGCCCCTCGCCGCGGCCATACCATCTTAAGGCCGGTCGCAGCGCCGCGGTGCAACGTAGCGTTGGGGGAGGCCGTCCAATTCCCTTATCGCCGGAAACCGTGAGAGTTAATCCCGATAAGGGATTCTCGGATAAAAACCGGTCGATCAGGTGAGCTCCCCTTCCAGCTCTATGGGGGGGGGGGAATGCGTGCGGGTGTGTTCATGTGAGGTGAGGTGAGGGGGACGAGGGGTTGGCTCCGTTGCTTGGTGGTGGCGAGGTCGGGGATGGGGCGCCTGCCGAACGGCTTCGTGGCGGCGGCATCACATAGCCCCCCGAGGTGCCAGTCCCCGTCCCGGGTTGACTGGAGCACCTTGCTTGGGCTGCGCCCATGAGGAAACGTTGCGGGGTCCGGGGGATCCATCCGGACCTGGTGGCTGGTCTCGGGGCGGGTGGTTCCGTCCTCTGTGGCTCCTGCGGCGGCCTCCTCCTCCACTCCAGCGGCTCTCCCCGTCCTCCGGCACCTGTGGGCTGGGGCACAAACTCAGCAGCGGAAGGGTTTAGGGGCCGTCGTCCGTGCCGTCTCCGGACTGGATCGGGGCGTCTCGGGGGCCCGGCGGGGCCCATGTAGTGTGCGAGGCCCCCCAACACGAGGGGTGCGGGTACTCCGGGATTTCGGGGCCTTCGGGTGACGGGGTTCTCTCTCGCCGGGGCCGCTTTCCACGGTTTTAAGCGGCGGACGTTGACCACCGTCTCTCGACCCCTCTCCCCGCCATAAATTAGTACCGTCCAGGGGGAGATCTGCCGCACCACGGTCCAGGGTCCCCGCCAGTAGGTCGTCAGTTTCCCCACCCCAACGCGAGGGGTGTGTAGCCACACCTTAGCGCCTGTCAGGAATAAGGGGGGTTCCATGCGGGGTCGGGTGCCCTGTTCCTGCCGCCGATGCGCGGCTTCCCCTTGCGGGTATGCTCGGCCTCGGGCTTCTCGCAGGGTCTCCAACAGGTGTTCCACGGGGCGGCTTCCCTCCTCCGGCTGGGGGGAAGGGACGCCGAATAGCAGATCTGCGGGTAAACGAGACTCACGGCCGAACATCATTAAAAACGGGGCTTGTCCCGTCGACGTGTGTACGGTGGTGGCGTAGGCGAAAAGGGCGTAGGGGAGGTGTTCGTCCCAATCCCGTTGATTTGCGGCCGCCATACGTTTGAGTTTCCCCGCTAGGGTCTGATTCATGCGTTCTACCATACCGTTCGCTTGGGGGTGGTACGCTGTGGTTCGGTCCTTCTGGATTCCGAATTCTCGGCACAGTGCCTGGAACAGCTCGGCCTCGAACTCACTACCCTGGTGGGTGAGGACTCGTTCTGGGATCCCGTGCTTAAGTACGTAATGTTCCACAAATGCCCGGGCCACCACCAAGGCCGTTTTATCAGGGATGGCCACTGCCACGGGGTAGCGGGTGAAATACTCTACTGCGACTAGGATATACCGGTTGCCTCGATGGGATCGCGGGAATGGCCCTTGTAGGTCGATCCCGACCAGCTGATTCCTGCGGCTGACGCGGAACGGCCTTAGGGGTAACTGGTATCGTGCCGGTTTCGGCCCGCTCTGCTGACAGGCGCGGCAGCCCTGTACCCAGGCCGCCACGTCTTGTGCCAATTTGGGCCAGAGATACTGGCGACGCAGGGTCTCTCGAGTGCGTCGTTCCCCATCGTGGCCCCCGAGTGGGTGGTCATGCACCAGCCGTAGCAGCTGGGGTCGCACCTGGGCAGGAACACAGATGCACCCCGGCTGGCCGGCCTCGGTTAACTCCCGTACCACTGCGTTCTGCACACACAACCGGGCATACAAACCGCTCCAGGGTCTTGGTAGGGCGCTCTTTTCCTCCCGCAGTGCCGCCTCCACTGCCGCCAGATCGGGATCCCGCTGCTGGGTCTGTCTCAGCTGCTCGTCGTTCAGGCCCGGGAAGGCGCAGCCGACGTCCTCCTGGATCCGTCCGATCGGGGCGGGGTGATCCGCCGGGTCCCGAGCCGTGGGTCCCGCGCTTGCCGGGCGGTCGCCGGGATCCTTGGTGCCACCTGTGAGGGTCTCTGTGGCGCACACTGCACTCTCTCTCGCTGAGGGGGGGTCAGTGGCCGCGGGCTCTCGGGGGTCCATTGCCTGCCGGCAGCGTCCCCTCGTGAAACACGGGCAGGCCTCCTCCGCCCTTGTCTCGGCGTACACCGTGGGCCGCCTCGACAAGGCGTCCGCGTTTGCATGCGTCCGGCCAGCCCGATACTCGATTTGCAGGTTGTACTCCTGCAACTGCGCCAACCACCGGGCCATCTGCCCCCGCGGCTCCTTGAATGTAAGAAGGAACTGCAGAGCATAATGGTCAGTGTGTACGCGACATCTCCTGCCGTACAAATACGGCCGGAACTGTTTGCATGCGAAAATCACGGCGTGCAACTCTTGGCGGGTCACGCAATAGTTCAGCTCGGCTCCACTCAAGGTCCGGCTGGCGTACGCGATGAATCGTTCTGTCCCATCCTGTACCTGTGACAACACCGCGCCCAGCCCGCTGCTGCAGGCGTCGGTGTCCAAAATAAAATCGGTGGTAAAATCTGGGAAAGCGAGGGTGGGGGCGCGTCGGGGATGGGGCGCCTGCTGAACGGCTTCGTGGCGGCGGCATCACACAGTCAAGCCATATCACCCGGCGTCCAATTGGTGACCGATTAACGGAGCGCCACATACCATTCATTGGCCGTCTGACGCAAGGCCGAATTTCCTCAGGATGCCTCCCGTGCCTCGGACAACCGTTTCAGGGTAAGGCGCATAGGATTCGGCATATTTTAGTGAGCGGCTCTGGGTTCAATTGCATTTTAATTGGGGGATCCTGCTCCCTCCCATACACGAGGAAGAATGGAGAGAACCCGGTGGAAGCATGAGGGGCCGATATATAGGCCGCGAGAACACCCAGAACATGTAAGTCACAGTTGGACTGTGCTTCATTGACCTTCTGACATAATATCGAGGTCAGGGTCCTGTGCAAATGTTCCACCATACCATCAGTCTGAGGGTGATAGGGCGAAGTTCGAACCTTCTTGGTGGCCAACAGATCGCAAACCTCCTTCAACAGTTTGTATGAAAATGTTTTGCCTTGGTCGGTAAGAAGGCGCTCCGGAGCCCCCTTATCCAACACATAGCCGTGAAGGAATGCGTCCGTAATCATCGCGGCCGACTGGTTCGGCACTGGCCAAGCCACCGGCCAGCGCGAGAGGTACTACACCCCGACCAAATATTTATTTCCACGCGGGGTGGTGGGGAACGAGCCGAGCACGTCGAGTGCGACTAGTTCGTTGACGCGGGATACCACTATGGATTTCAAGGGTGGGCAGCCCATCCTTGGTGGAGGTTTTCGGCGAGCGCATTCTGTGCATCCCTTCAAAACATTATAAACGTCACCAGCCATCCCGGGCCAAAAAAAGTTAAGTTGGAGAGTCAGCAATGTCTTCCGGAAACCCAAGTGCATCAAGTGCTCGTGTGTAGCCCATATAACCTTGCCCCGCATAACAGTGGACACGACGATATTAAACCTTTGTAATTTCCAGTCCCATTGCATCAGAAGACCCCCCCTAGCCGTGGTCAGGAACCAACATCACGTCGCCGGCTCCTTCGTGCAGTGCCCTCCTCCAGTCCCCAGGCCAGTTGTATAACATTCCTTAAGTGAAAAGTTGACTTCTTTCACGTTGATTATATTTCAATTCAAAGGGGAGTAACACTTAATGTATTTTATTTTGTAAACTGCCACCTCCCCCTAATAGCCAATGGGTCCAGAGCAGAATTCGGTATCAATGGAGGTGGCACATAACCTAGGGTTCGGGTTTTGGGTGAGAGGTTAGGGTTAGGTTTAAGGTTAGGGTTATTTAGGTTTGGGTTAGGGGTGAGGGTTAGGATAGGGTTAGGTTAGGGTTAGGGGTTAGGGTTCGGCGTTAGGGTTAGGCGTTAGGGTTATGGGTTATTCCATTTTAATGTTTCTATAACTTAATTTGACTATGTTTTTCCAAAGTAATTTGTCTAAAGTAATTTGTTCAAAGTCATTTATGCTAGAAAATGTATGTATTTAATATTGATTTAAGTTCGTGCTCTGCTGATTTCTATTTTGTTCTGATTTTTATGAGGTTGTTTTTGCTCTGATTGCCACTTTGACTATTCATGTCCTTTCAATTCTAAAACGGTTAAACAAAATACACTTAATCAGAATCTTTATTTAGACTGGAGGATTCCGATGAGCTAATAAGCTCTTCTTCACAGATGACCAGTAGGGGCTGGTCAACATGTTACAGCAAAGAGTACAAAAAAACGAACCACGATTCTAGCCATAATGGAGGCTGTACAGACAATCCTGGTCCCCGACCCACCTTCTTGAGGATCGGGCTGGCGATGGACTGCAGCTCAACTGTTGCTCTCATGTATGTTCTCCTAAATTACACATGCACCCATGTGATCATTAATAAAATGACACAGAGCGAAAGTTACACAGAATAGATAAACACGATACATACAACATGCAGGAGATAAAACAGCCATCATACACACATAAAACATGAATCAACAACACGTGTGAAAGACATGACACACACTTGTACAAATGATACACGTACATATAACAACAACAACAACCGCCATTCGCCACTAAGTGGCGGTGACGTCACCACGACGCTTGTGCCAGGCCATGTGCACCTTGAGGCCACGTGAAGTGTCGAACGCCCGCTGGCAGGAGGTCACGGGGCAAACCCAGGTGCCACGGGTCGACTGACCGAGATGACCGAGATGACTGGCTGATGCACCACCTGTGCCCCCTACTGTACCAACTTGCTGTGCTTTAGCCACCCGGCGCTCCGCTCGTTGTTGTGAGCGTCGCTCCTCCGCCCTCCGTTGTTGTTGGAGGGCGACTGCCTCCAACTGCCCAGTAGCGTCCTTCACGAGCCTCTTCCACTGAGGCCGATCTTGACACCGCTGGTACCAGTCATCGGCAAGTCCACTCAGCTCCACGTCCTCCTGTACCACATCACTCCATCTCTTCTCTAGCCCGTGCCGCGCCCGTTTAGCCCCCTCAATCCGGCCGAACAAAAGCTGTTTAGGCATGCGGTGGCTGGGCATGCGGGCTACATGACCCAGCCAACGCAGCCTTGCCTGCCGGAGGAGCTCACTGATGGGACTTTGCCCAGATCTTTCAAGGACTTGTGAGCTCCTCACACAATCCAGCCTGGTTAAACCCAGGATGGATCGTAGACAGGCCAGCCTAAATGTTTCCAACCGGCGAAGATGCTCCACTAGGGGGGGTCCACGTTTCGCAAGCGTAGAGAAGGGAGGGAATGACCGTGGCCGAGAAGACCTGAAGCTTCGTGCGGAGCGACAGACCAGGTAGCTCCCACACAGCGTTACGCAACCGATGAAAAGATATTGCCGCTCGACTGATTCGGAGTGAGACCTCTGCTGATAAACTGGAGCCGGTCATAAGCACACTGCCCAGGTATGAGAAACTCTCCACTCTCTCCACAACTGCCCCATCACCAATTGGGAGTTGTGGGGGTGGAGTGTCCGATGGTACAAAATACCCAGGCAGGTGCTTAGTTTTGGTGGGGCTGATGGTAAGGCCCCACCTCTTAGTGGCACGCTCCAGTCTCAGCAGCAGCGTCTCCAACTCCTCTTCTGAATGAGCAGCTATTACCAAATCATCGGCATACATAACGTGGTTGACCAATAGGGAGCCATCCCTTGAACGCACCCGGGCGTCGATCAGCCTCCCATTATATCTGTACCAAATGGAAATTCCCCCGGTACAGCTATTGAAGGCTTCACGAACTACGCAGTCGAAATAGATGTTAAATAATGTGGGAGCCAGAGGATATCCCTGTCGCACCCCAATGTGTACAGGGAAAGGCTCCGACTCCCGGCCACGTAGTTTTACCCGGGCCCGCTCACCATCATGAAGGTCCTTAATGATCGTGAGCAGAGGGTCAGGGACTCCGAAAGCACGAAGAACAACCCAGAGCCCAGTCCTACTGATGGTATCATAGGCCTTGACCAGGTCAATATAGACAGGTGCACACACACAATCACAACCATAAATGAATTGCATCGGTGCACAGGAATTCAAATTGTACTCCTTAAATACACAACCTGAAGGAGTCATCCCCCCAGGTTGTATTGAAGGTTTGAATGATTGCTCAATTTTAAACCATCCTCTCGGTTGAAGTTGTGTCTATGTTTGTATATCTGGATAGCTTCATGGACAAATCTCTGGTAGTATCCTGGAGGTTTTCAGAGTATTTTGGTATCGGAGAAAACAATATCATGAGAACCCGCTGTGTTTAAACAATGATTAGCTATGGCCGAAGAATTGAGCAATCATTGGAAAGATGTCATCAACCAAGTCAAACTTTAGCTGCCTTATAATTGTACAGCCATTTATATTTCTTCCAGTTGTTTTCTATTCCCAGCTTGATTAGCCCGATTTTTTAACCAAGTTAAACCAAAGTTAAACTTTAGCAGCCTCATAGTTTACTGCAGTATACTGCAAGGCAACCAGTTTGTCAGCTTAATACTGCCTCTTGTTCATGTGTCTCCCCTTTTTCAACCACTTACCATCGCCTACACACTGCGCTCTCTCCCTCCCCTAACCCCCTGCAGCATAACAAAAGGCGGCTCAACCCCCCCCCCCCCACGGCCCATCCTGGCTCCTTCCCCCCCCTTAACCTATATATAGTCTCGTGTCTCTTAGAGTTCTCTGCACTTGATACAGTAATTTTGCTGTGACGGTGCCACCTGAAGACGGAAGCTTGTGTTGCCTCTGAAACGTCGAGAATTTTTTAATTTTATTTTTACCTACGTGACTTTACCGAAAAAACCAAAGAGTATGGACCCTTGCAGTCACGAAAACTTCAAATCTAGAATTAACACTTAAACTGTAGAATCAACCAGTAACTATCAACTAAGAACGTATAGATACGTCAAATACAGGCTGACATCATTACACTGATATTACAAAAACACGAATTGCAATAACAATGTAGCCAAGAGCAATTACTGCAAATATTACCTCAATAAAAGTAAAAACCTGTCCTCTGCCTAATAAGTTTTCGCAGTCATTTGCAGGTCATTTTGCAGGATTGGGTTGTTTGGACAATACCAGTTACATTGTTCTTTTAGATATGGGAGGAAACCGGAGAACTTATATGAAACCCATATTTTTCGATTTAAAGCTTTCGTGACTGCAGGGATTCATCTTCTTGGTTCTTTCGGTAAAGTCACGTAAAAGGGAAGTAATAAAATAATAAAAATAAAACATAATATTATGTTTTATTTTTATTCTTTTATTATGTTATTATGTTTTATTTGTATTATTGTATTATGTTTTATTTTTATTATTTTATTACTTCCCTTCTACGTGACTTTACCGAAAGAACCAAGAAGATGAAACCCATATTCTTTGGTTCTTTCGGTAAAGTCACGTAGGTGTAAAATAAATTAAATCACGACGTTTCAGGCGCAACACACTTCAGCAATTGTTTCTTGCTGTGGTTGTCCCACCTGATGACTGATGCATGTGTTGCGCCCAAAACGACGTGATTTTATTTATTGTATTTTATATCTACGTGACTTTACCGAAAGAACCAAAGAGTATGGATCCCTGCAGTCACGAAAACTTCAAATCTAGAATATATGAAACCCATGCAGAACAGGGGGAAAACATACAAACTAAACAACAGCCATACATATTTTTAATACACTAAGTTGCTTTCTGAGGCATCTCACTTGGAAATCGAAGGAGTCTAAACTACATTTCAGGAGTCCCAAAACCACACTCGGGAGTCCCAATTCCACATCCCGGAGAGTGAATACCAATACCATGGAATTGGGACTAATGTAACCATAATTAGATGTTACTATTTTATTTTACAATTTAAGGCCCACTAAGCTATATAGCTTTTTTCAGAAGTGACCTGGCCACAAATAATAGCTCAACAAAGTGGCTTATGTGAAAATTTATAGCAGACAAATACTCTAAACGCATGGTTTTAAATGTGTCTCGGGAAAAAACGAAGTGCTACGGGGAGAACATGCAAACTCCAAATATATAGCAGGCTTTAGGGTCAGGATCGAACCCACGACCATCCTGCATACGAGGGGATGGCGTTAACATTTCGCCACCGTGGCACCCCACAGTGGTGTACTGTAATGATAAGCGAGCACACTGGCTTGCAAGCCAGATTCACTTCAATCAAGACTATAGGCTTGAGGTGGCTATTTCAGCGTCAGGGATATACGTGCTACACAAGTCAAGTGTTGCCCTCTTGTGGTAAAATGCACAACTACAGTACATAGCAGAGGTTTTTTTGTTATATTGCGTAAATATACATGTTAAACCCGCCACCACCCGCCACAGCCAATTAGTAAGGTTTGTCACATAAACAAAATATGCCAATTTGTTACTGGTACAGCACACCAGTGTGTAACTGTAAATGTGGGTTTTACTCTCCAACACACTCACACGCATGGTGTCCACCACGCGGCGGCACTGCCCGCCTGTGCTGGCAGTGTAGTTGTATCGCGTGTTGGCCACACGGGGATTACCAGCTCGTTCGTGTGGATTACCAGCTTCTCAAGGTGAATTACCTGCTGCTCAAGGTGGATTACAAGCTGGATAGGGGTTAGGGTTAGAGTCAGGGGTTATGGTTTGGGTTATGGTTAGGGGTTAGGTTCAGGGGTTAGGGTTGGGGTGAGGATTAGGGTTAAGGTTACGATTATGGTTAGGAATAGGGTTTAGGGTTAAGTTTAGAATTAGGGGTTATGGTTAGGATTCGGTTAGGGGTTGGGTTAGGGTTAGGAGTTTGGGTTAAGGTTACTGGTAAGGGTAATGGTTAGGGGTTACGGGTTAGGGATTAGGGTTAAAGGTTATGGTTAGGGGTTAGGATTAGGGTTATGTTTATGGTTATGGTTAGGGTCAGGGGTTAGGGATTGGGTTATGGTTAGGGTTAGGTTTTAGGGTTTGGATGAGGGGTTAGTGCTTAGGGTTAGGGTCAGGGTTTAGGGTTTAGGTTATGGTTAGAGGTTAGGGTTAGTTTTTAGGGTTGGGTGTTAGGTTTTTGGGTTAGGGTTATGGTTAGGGATAGGGTTTAGAGTTAATGTTGGAGTTAGTGGTTAGGGGTTAGGGTTAGTTTTTAGTGTTAGGATTAGGGGTTAGGGTTATGGTTATGGATAGGGTTTAGGGTTAAGGTAAGAGTTAAGGGTAAAGTCAAGTACGTATAACCTATGCAGTTTTTTGTACAAATGAGCCACATTTTCACAGCTACATTTTCCAAGAAAAAGTTAATTCCTCCCTTTTGTTTAGCATGAGTATGCTATATATTACTTTTAAAGTGGGAAATTTCACCATGAAACTTTCAAGTAAAAAACAGCAAATCGGTATTTGCCAAAAATTGGCCCAATTTTCATAGATTTAGTATTTTACAAAAAGTGCATTCCTCGTTTGGGTTGAGCCTCAGTATGCTATATATTACATTTAAAGTGAGAAATGTAACTATGCAATTTTGAAGTAAAAAAAAGCAAATCGGCAAACCTATGCCATTTTTGGCCAACATGAGCCAAATTTCCATAGCTTTATTTTTCAACAACAAGTGCATTTCTCCATTGTGTTTGCTGTCGTATGCTACATATTACATACAAAATTGGAAATTTCACGATTAAATTTCACCTCACAGAAAGAAAATTGGCATACCTTTTTTGGCCAAATAGCAAATTGGCATACTAGCCTATGCCGTTTTTGCACAAAATTGTGGTAGGGTTAGGATTTAGGGTTAGAGGTTAGGGTTAGGGGTTAGGGATTGGGTTATGGGTTAGGATTAGGGATAGCATTAGGGCTCGATTATTCTGACTTACTACTCTCTGGCACATCTGGCAAAAACATTGCCAAGCTGCAGCATGTACACAATTTTTTGACAGGCACCAGGACAGGTACTGCAAAATCCGACCATGTCTGTCCAGTGCTCACCGAACTGCATTGGCTTCCTGTTTCCGAACTCATACAATATATGGTTGTACTCATTACATATGTAGTGAGACTAACTGAATCGCAGACGTTATCTTGGGAGCCACACTATTTATTACGCAACTTTAACACAATATTACACAATCTACACTCGGGTCTCGAATGCCCATCTAACCACGCTACGTCAGAACTAGACACGGTTCGCTATCCCGGCTCTGACCACAAGCTGGGTCCCGGACCACGTGGCTAGAGGCTTCTTCTCCCCGACGTGGATCTTCTTCACACCAGCACACGAAGCACCCCGAGCTTCTCACGGGGCCCCTGTTATATCCCCCTGGGATGGGGCTGGCTCCGCCCCTCGCCCCGCCCACCTTCCAGATCTCTCGAGCTCCTTCTCGAAGGACCCCGAGAGCTCTTTTAGACCACGTGACCGCCCAGCGGCCCCCGTCCACCGGTGCCCCCCCTCCAATATCATCCAGTCACGTGACAGCAGGTCAACCAGCGTATCATGCCCCAAGGTAACCCTGGCTGGCTGATGCTCCTTCTCGCTCTCTCACCCGGAGCCCGCACCGCACACCGTACGTGGTACCTCCGCGCTGATAAGCGCTCACCCAAGCCCCGCTGGGGCTGGTACTACGCCCAGTAAGCGGACTACACATGATGCCATTACATTATCCGCCGTGGCTTCGTAAGCCCGTCACCACAAAGTGACAATCACAGTCACTACACATACAAAGCGCTTGCCACAAATGAATCACGATACCTTGCTGGTATCATCAAAGAGCATAAAACATCACGCAAACTCTAGTCATCCTCGCAGCAGCTTTTGGCAAGTCATCGAATAAAGACGGTCGCTGCATCGCACGCTTTCAGGTACACTTCTGCAGCCGTCTGTAATGTTTTTCCTTCCGATATTAGGAAGTCACTGGAGCTACGCATTTTGAAAACCTAGATTGAAAATAAATTTTCTTTATCACTGCTTTGTGTGCTTAGTTTGATGTCCTTCCCCCGCACCTCCGGTGAGCATGGTTGGCTATGTACGGTGTGAAAGAAGTTCAACATAAACACCAACATGGACACTCGCTAAATAGCCTCACCAACGTGGTGCTGTATCGCCACCGTGTGGTCACGTGGTACAACTGCAGTGCTTGGCGCTGTGACAGCAGCAGTGGAACTGTGCGGTTCAAAGTTAATTTATTAGTATAGCCCTGTGAGCCATTCGGCTCTTGAATCGGGTGCAACCGGTGTCTTCACGGCTTCATCGCCGCCAACCGCGCTTGGGACTAACGCCAGGACGCCGCAGCAGCAGCGACTCACAACTACGGGGAACGCGCGGGGTGAGGCCTGACAGCGGCAACTACTGGTGTACTGTGTTGGCCTGTACTGCACATGTCCACCACATCGCAGACGTAACCACGAATTGAACACTTGTGGTACTGCACTTGTCAACCAGAGGGCACACGTAACACGTCAAGCGCCGGTAAAAAAAACGAAACTCTACGGCCGATTTGCACCGCAATTCTTTATTTCTTCACGGATTTTCAAGTAACAAACTACTGCACTGACATCCCAAGCTATCCCATACGTTTACGCCGTTGAATATTTGGTGAACATCGGTGCTGAAATAGTGAAACGCACTGCATTCCCAAACAGTGTCCTTCAAATCGTCAAAAATCACACCCATCATCGACTTCAATGCAAAATGCCGCCCCGGTTCCACAAGTCACACAATCGAGTGGTGTATGCCCGTCGACTCTACTCGACAGAGTCGCGCCATATACGATTCAACTCATCTCGCTGAGACGCGTGTAAAGACATATTTGAGGCATCTCACTTGCAACCCTAAGAAGTCCTAAGTCCAAAGCAGGAGTCTCAATTCCAAATCTTGGAGTTCCGATTCCTCATGCGGGAATGTGAATACCAGGGAAGTGGTTGTGGGGCTCCCGGGAATGGAATAGGGACTTCCAAAATAATTCATATACCCTGTTAGCCTAGTTAGGGTTATGGTTAACGGTTAGGGGTCAATGAGAAGTGAATTCCTCCATTGAATTTAGTCTTACAATGCTGTATATAAAATAAAAAATGGGGAATTTAACATGTATATTTTTTCCGCGTGAAAAATCGACATAGCAGTCAAATGCACTAAACGCATGTGGAGGGAAAAAGCCACACGACCATGGGGAGAACAATCGAACTACAAAAATACAGCAGGTGTGAGGGATGGGGTTGAACCTACGACCTCCTGTATACCAGGCAAGGTAGTTACATTCTTGCCACTGTGAATCCCTCCGTTTATGTAAGTCTTACGACGTGATGTATGAAACAAAACTTGTAAAATTAAACGTACTACGTGTTCTTAGGTTCTTTCGGTAAAGTCACCTACGTGACCGAAAGAACCTAAGAGTATGAATCCTTGCAGTCACGAAAGCCTCAAATCTAGAAGTACTACGTGTTTTTTTGCAAAAAAATTGCCACATTTTAAACGTGTAATTTTTCAATTAGAAGCTCATTCCCCAATTGACTTTAATCATATTATGCTATATATAAAATAAAATTGGGTGATTTTACTAATATATTTTTTCTCGAGAAAAAAATCGACACACGAACCCTATTTAATTAGGGTAGGTTTAGCTTTAAGGATTATGAAGGTGCAAAGTTGACCATTTTTCAATGCAATTTTCCACTGGAAAAAGTCTAATTGTTGCAAAACATTGCTCAAAAGCCCTTAATTTTGCTTGTTAATAACACTGCAACCAATAGACATGGAGAACCAGTTGTTGCATTTCCTGCTTGCAGAATATGGAGGCTACAAATTGTCCAGGGGTTTGACGAAAAACATTTCGAAAGCATTTGCAATTTCTGCGTCCCAGAATTGTACGAAAAACATACTTACACATGGTCTGGAAGATTTATATATACTGCAACTGATGTTAACCGAGTCACCCCTTGTCTCAATGAAGCCCCCCGAGTCAAAAACAGTTGCATTTGAGCCACTGAGTTGAATGGTTTTCCAAAAAGGAGGGCTCTGTGCTCAAAATGACATTATCTTTCACAGGCTTTCATTGACAGATCAAAGATTGTTGGGCATTGACTACTGAACAATCTAAAGGTCCACAGAGTCAGTTTTAACATTTCCTGATTTCAAAATATGTCGGCTACAAATTGTCCCGAGGGATTTAAAAAACACTTCCATCGTGAAATGAGCCCCCAAAAAGCATTTGCAATTTATACATCCCCGAATTGTGCTAAAAACAGAGGCAAACATCAGATAGCATAGGGGGGGGGACATTTTTTATTCAAAATCCCTTTCCTCAAATAACTGAAGTATAGCAACTGAAATTATAACAATCATTGTGGCATGCAAGCCAGATATTCAATTCAATCAAGGACATAGGGTTTGAGGTGGCTATATGAGCATTACAGATTATGGTCAGGGCTATAGGTTCTACATAAGTCACATTTTCCCCTCGTGTGGACAAATGCACAACTACAGTACACAGTCAAGGGTCTTCAGGGGTTTCACTTAACTTGATTCCTGTGTCGTGGTCACATCTTGTAATCAACATTTAGTCTACTTCCTGTTGTCCAATCAATTCCAAATGTTGCACACGGACTCAGATCCGGTGACAATGCATGCCTCTTTCAAAATCGGCATCAATTAATACATTAATTCGCTACTTTAAAGCAATTTACATTTTGTATGAACGCCTCATTATTTATATATATTTGTGTAGGTCAAAAACTCCGCGGTCCCTAAACTCTCGAATCGCGTTGCTCAAGAAGCAGGCGCCATGTGCCTCAGGCGCGCACGCTCCGTGTCACGAGTTACGGGCACCCGCGCTCCACGCAAACAAAAGTTTTACATTGAAGATTCATTTATAACATTTCGTCGTGAGAGTTTTAATTTTTATTATGTTTTATTTTTGTTATTTTATTATTTCCCTTCTACATTGCTTTACCGAAAGAACCAAGAAGATCGATTTATTAAAGTAAGCGTTGATGTGGGAGTAGACGCCGCATCGTTGACATACTTCTCGTACGTGAGTTAAACGAAGTTGTGAATAAAACCGTATTTTTTTTACTTTTTTTAAGGAGGTTATTTAACTTCACTTGTGTTTGTCGTGGTCAAATCTTGTAATCAAAAGTAAGTCTACTTCCTGTTCTCCAATCAATTCCAAATGTTGCACAAGTACTCAGATCCGGAGACAATGCATGCCTGCTTTCAAGCAATGTTTGTATGGACGGCGTATTAATTATATATCTATGTGTAGGTCAAAAAACGCCGCGGTCCCTAAACTGTGGAATCGACTCGCACAAGAAGCCGACGCCGCGTGCCTCAGGCGCGCACGCGCCGCGTGGTCGAGTTACGGCCGCCATTGCTCCACACAAGCACAGAAGTTGGACATTCAAGACGCAGTTATAAAGTCATCAAACCATTCAAGTCAGCGTTGATGTGGGAGCAGGCGCCGCATCATTGGCGTACTTCTCGACCGTGAGTTGAACTAAGTTGTGAATACAAGCGTTGTTTAAAAAAAACATTTTTTAAGGAGTTTATTTTATATACAGTATATGTACGATATATAGATGTTGGGGCTCTAGTTGCGAATGGCACTATTATATGATGGATTTACAAAAGCACGAAGTAGTCGGGAAATGAATTTAAAGGAAAGAACGAAAGGCACCCACATCATGTGCCTTGCCTTTTGAGAAAAACAAAGATGCGTACTTTAATGAAAATAAGTGACGAGACCAAAAATAAATATTAATTGACATAATACATTGCTGCACCTTAATATGCTGCATTAATTATCCGTGCGATTGCTATGATGATGACAAGATCTGACATCTTTGTATTTAATGTAGTTTAACATTTTTTTTAAACAAACGGGGAAAAATACGTTTAAGAAACCGAGTCATGTTATTCGTTACACGATTTGCATGTATCGGCATTTTTGTTATTTCTAGTGGTATATTGTATAAGCGCAGCTGCATTCACGTGTAACACGTTTGGTAAGAAAACAATGTTATATAGATAACTAGCTTTACTACCCGGGACTTGGATTCACCACGCCCGACCGCCTTTGTCTCCCCAGTGGCGATGTTTACTACACACCACACCAGTTACTCGTTTGAGGCTGAGTCTACCTAGGGGAGGCCCAGGACCGGTTCAAATAATCGTCATCGGTGGTGGCCGTGAGCGGGAATCGAACTCTGTTCGCCGGGTTCGTAGCGCAGCGCACTAACCACCACACTACCGCTCCCCCCCACACACACACGTCTGTCTGCTAATATGTAATGTAATACAACACAGAGGGTCGGTCAACACACAATTAACGCATAGCCTGGTTGATTAGGTATTTCAAAGATTGCTAAGTTAGAATTTAAGTGTGAACATTGTAAACATTCTAAAGAGGACACAGGCAGACCCTCTGTGTTGTATTACATTACATTTCGATATCTTACTAGGTTATTTAATTTTAGTGTGTCCTCCTGATTTTCAGGCTTACTTGCCGTGCAGCACCACGTCTGTTGACCACTCATTGATATGCAAATTTTTTCTCTAACCCCCCTTCCTTCTCTCTGCCTCCGCCCCCCCCTCTGTCTATTTAAGGCCACCTGTTGTATATGTTGGGTATGAAAATTTTGAGGTGTTGTATGCGTGCGTGGGTGAAATTATTATGTTGTATATGTGGGTTATGAATATTCAGTGAAAATAATAATAATCAAATGAATTTTGGCCAAATGTGTAATTATCCGGAAATATGTTAATCATGTAGTTATGCACATTTAATTATGCCAATTCGAGAGGTAATTGTAGTAATTATGCGAGTGGGAGTAATTATGATAATGCCAGTCGTTATGATAACCAGACCCCGCCTCGGTGACGAGGGTGGGTTATCGATCGGAATAAGGCAATTAATCGTATGCAGTTATGCAGGTGTGGTGTAAGTATGCAAGATTAACTTAGACTAACTCGGCATCGTTGTCTAGGTTCGTCTCATTCTCGCTTATCTTTAGGTCCCCGGTTCGCCCCGTTATCGCTTTAACATTTACTGAGTATGTGTTAGTGTGTTTATTAAGGTCTCCAAGTTCAGATCTCAACGCAGAAGCAGATCTTATGCATAGACTTCAGGAAAGAATCACACAACCACTTCTGTATTAATCAATTTATTACTAATTCAACCTCAACTATGATATAGTATGCGAACTCTCAATCCCGGAACGTCAACACGGCATCAATACAGTATCATCAATGATTGTCTGATTTCACTTGACAACGGCACATGGATCCCGCGTAACGCGATGGTTGTTAGTGAGAGAGTCGTTAAAACATGCAAATACTATGCTAAGAAAACCTTAACGTTAATGAATGAAAGATACTTGAAAGATTATACGGCGATAAAAACACAATCAAGACAGTTATTATTCTTAAAGGCACCAATCTCAACAGATACATCGGCAGGTTATCTGACAACAGAATGGCTCGGAGTAAGGCCTGCGACGGCGCTCCTTTTCCGAAGATCGTTATCTTATACAGAGTTTACTAATTGGGGACCAGATCACCTGATAAGGATCTGGTGGGCCACCACTCCCCACGTGAGCGTTGCTCGGCGGAAGGAGGTGCCAAGAATCAATTCGTATTGATGGATCTGTTGCGAATTTATGCGATTAAGAGTACAGCCCACTAAATATTAAAGATAAAATTACGAATACTCTTATAAACGACGGATGGCCATCACTCGGTCTCGAGTGTTTTCTTCACAGCCACGGATGGCTTATGGGTTCGAGTGGGTTTGAGTGGTAAGAGTTGTCTTCAATAGTCAGTGTTCGGAGTCGGTTCTTTATGTCAAACAGACGCCTGGGGGTCGTGTGGTGAGGGGGCGGTGCGCGTCATACGTATTAGTCGCTCCTCTGTCGCCGTGGGGAATTTGGTTTGGATGCTTGGTCGGTACGCTGTCGTAGTTCGGAACCCGGTCGGTAGGTGGCGCCCACAGCTCGCTCGCAGCGCGCAGTGCTGGGTCGTCACCTCGTCGCCAAACCGCGACCTTCAGCTGCAGAGCGACCTTCGACTCGGCAGAGGTTGGGCTGTCACGGCCGAGTTGAGCTGTCAAGCGGATCTTGCCCGCCTGCAGAGGAGACGGGGAGCCGCTTGAGTCGAGCCCCGAGAGCCGTCTGAACTCGGCTGAGTCCCAGAAGCTGAAGAGTCGAGCCGACCCGTTAGTCGCAGCTCGCCCTTGAGTCGACCCGCTCGGTCGAGCTGAAGATGAGTCGAGCCGACCCGCTGGTCGAGCTCGGCTGGTGAGTTGACCCTTCTGGTCGAACTCGGCTGGTGAGTTGACCCTTCTGGTCGAACTCGGCTGATGAGTCGATCCGACCCTTCCGGTCGAGCTCGCTCATGAGTCGACCCGTTGGTCGCACTCGTGATGAGTTGACTCTCCTGGTCGAACTGGTTTCCAATGCTCAGAGTCCTTTCTTTTATGCCGAAAAATCCCCTTGGGTCCTGCCCACAAGGCGGGGTTTTCTTTTGATTTACTGTGTCAGGATCTGTCCGTGTGTAGGTGTGTTCATGTGTGTGTCCGTACGTCCGTGTCCTTGTGTGCATCACCCACGGTATTTTCCGTTGTCATACTCCCTCCATAAAATCCATGAGCAAACAATCAGATGTTACAAATTGCCTCGAAATCGTCTCTCTGTCTGGGTGCAATATTATCTCTTGTCTGCAAAACACAGACGTTACAAATCGTCTCACAGGCGTCTCTGTCCGTGTTGCACGACCTGGAGGGAGGGGCACACTCCCTCCGACCCTCACAGACGCACACAGACATGGTTAAAAAGTTTTAAATTAACATTTGTCCCTTACCATTTCCCAGTTATGATTCTGTATGTAACCTCAGGTGTGTCGTTTCCCATCGTGGTGCTTGACCCAAGTGGAGGTGCCTCCCCGAGCACATACACACTCCCATCCCGCGCTGCGGGGATACAAAGACGGCCGGGATCTCCCTTTCTCTCCGACCCTGGGTTTAACATCGCTCTTTTATTATGTATTTTATTTCGACCTGGTGGTGATTTATCCCGCTATCCTGGCTTTTCATAAGTTTTACTTTTGTCTTTCATGCATAGGCTTATTATTATTAATTTATTTCCGATATCTTAGGTTAAGGGGTAAGTTTCTTGATCCTAGGAATTCGTATTCCTTGGTGTCTGCATGGTTATATAAGCGGAATATAGTTGACGGTGAATAGCGTTAACATTGATGTTATGTACGATATTATGTATTGTGATGTCTTTAACTTAACTTGTTGGTCGGCTTTACTGACATGAAGTTGTATTTCATAGCCTGGCAGTCTTTGCCTCACTCTGTCTCTGCTCGCCGGTGTTGTTGCTGTCCAGCTGACGCCGTTAACTCAAGGCCTCATTAATTTCCGTCACTCCTTGTAGGTGAGGGCGGTTGAACCTTGGAGTCAGTTCTGGTTTTTGTCTGCTTGCTTTTTCTGATGTCCCCTGACCCCGGGAGTTATTATTCCTACTTTTATGGCCTGTCGAAGCCCGACTCGCTGTTGCTGGGCTGGTGTCGCTCCCGGCTTTTGCTTACGTTTGCAGTTCGCCGCGCTCTTATTGTTCATACCCTCTTCAACCTTATATCGACTATTCGCTCCTGTCTGGGTGCGATTCAATTTTGACTTAGGAAGGTTCTAATTGTCATATGCTTTGGGTCGAGTTGTATATTAAAGTATGGAAATAACATTTCATATTGACTTAATGATGGTGATGGTTCAGTAGGCGTAACTTGTGGCCTGGTTTAATTGGAGTGGGTGTGAATATCAATAACTTTAGCCTATCCTGTTGTTAAATTCCGACTTTAACGTTACTTTAATAGCAATACAGAATAATTGAGCTTTTCGACTTAACTAGGCGAACACGAACTTTTGGTGACCTCCGCAGCCTTGTTATTCAGCTGAGCCTGCAGCCTTGAGAGAGGCACAACACCCCTATTCTCGTCTCACTGTGGTCATCCAACCTTCTGCTCTGGGAGTGTTATTCTTAATTTCAGGTCAAAGGCCCCCTCACGTTCAGACGCGCAGGTTGTTAATCAGCTCCCTCCCCTGTGCACACAGCGTTGCTGACCCACTTCATTTGACCACTCACCCTGGATTTAATAATTTAATTCCTTAAAACCATGCAGGATGGTTGGCTTTTTGCCTTAATTATGTCTGGCTGACTCTCCCACTGTCTCTGCCGCCTGCACGGGTGACATATGCCCGTTCATCAGGCCCCCTCCTTCCTTGAAGCAAGGTTGCAAATTCTGCCATCCTAGCCCTCCTCCAGTCCATTACTTAGTGACACCTGGTGTTTTGCAGTCTGCTGTGCTTTGGGGTGTTTTCATTCATTATATATCAATGATGATAATATATAAAAATATCAAGTTTGGAAGAAGGGTTAGGATACAACACACCCCACAGAGACGATCACCCCTCTCTGTTACCTGTGTTGCTCCCGCTATGTATCTTGGTGATATCTGTCTGCTAATATGTCTGTCTATAGTTTTCTGGTTAGATTTTATGTCGCTATTTCATTATACCTGATGATGATTGCTTGTGTTGCAATCGAAACGTCGTATTCTATTATTTAATTTAATTTATTATTTTATCTTTAGACGTGACTTAACCGAAAGAACCAAATAATAATTCCTGCAGTCACGAAAGTTCTAAAATTAAGATTGAACCACTTCTACGGGGAAGTTTTAAGCTTATCTTTTTTCTCTCTCTCTGGCGACTTGTTTTCTCTGCCTGTGTCCTCTTTGGAATGTTCACACTTAAATTCTAACTTAGCAATCTTTGAAATACGTAATCAACCAGGCTATGCGTTAATTGTGTGTTGACCGACCCTCTGTGTTGTATTACATTACATTTCGATATTTTACTAGGTTATTTAATTTTAGTGTGTCCTCTTCTTAGGTTTTTTTTCGGTAAAGTCACGTAGAAAGTAAAATAAAATAAAAACAAAAATCACGACGTTTCGGAGGCAACACAAGTGTCCGTCATCAGGTGGGACCGTCACAGCCAGATTAGCTTGATACAGCTAATCTGGCTGTGACGGTCCCACCTGATGACGGAGACTTGTGTTGCCTCCGAAACGTCGTGATTTTTGTTTTTATTTTATTTTACTTTCTACGTGACTTTACCGAAAAAACCTAAGAAGATGATTCCTTGCAGTCACGAAAGCTTCAAATCTAGAATTTAGTGTGTCCCCATGATTTTCAGGCTTACTTGCCGTGCAGCACCACGTCTGTTGACCACTCATTGATATGCAATTTTTTTCTCTAACCCCCCTTCCTTCTCTCTGCCTCCGCCCCCCCCCCCCCTCTGTCTATTTAAGGCCACCCCACAGAGACGATCACCCCTCTCTGTTACCTGTGTTGCTCCCGCTATGTATCTTGGTGATATCTGTCTGCTAATATGTCTGTCTATAGTTTTCTGGTTAGATTTTATGTCGCTATTTCATTATACCTGATGATGATTGCTTGTGTTGCAATCGAAACGTCGTATTCTATTATTTAATTTATGTTATTATTTTATCTTTAGACGTGACTTAACCGAAAGAACCAAATAATAATTCCTGCAAATTTCGATTTAAAGCTTTCGTGACTGCAGGGATTCATCTTCTTGGTTCTTTCGGTAAAGTCACGTAGAAGGGAAGTAATAAAATAATAAAAATAAAACATAATAAAACAATTCTCACGACGTTTCGGCCACAACGCAAGCAGCCGTCCTCAGGCGAAGAATGAGAACATTATCAAGCTAGGAGCTTATGTAGGTGTAGCGAGGAGGAGCGCCTTAACAAAAGAATGTGCATATGAAGAGGAATTTAGCATACCAATGGGCAATGAGTAGGAGGTGGGCGGAGGGGTTTCAAAGTCCCATTATGCCCATGCATTATGCAGGATAAACAGCACCACGGGGGGGCGCAAGGAACAACGTTAATAAAGGAAAGGAATGTTAATGATATGTAGCTGCATTTACCCAACAACCACGTAGAAAACCAAAGTAAAAACTACATAAAAAACTAAAATATAAACTGATACTTACTATACTCTACAATAAGCTGAGTTGCTAACAACAAATAAGAATTGTAAGTTATTATTTGTTGTTAGCAACTCAGCTTATTGTAGAGTATAGTAAGTATCAGTTTATATTTTAGTTTTTTATGTAGTTTTTACTTTGGTTTTCTACGTGGTTGTTGGGTAAATGCAGCTACATATCATTAACATTCCTTTCCTTTATTAACGTTGTTCCTTGCGCCCCCCCGTGGTGCTGTTTATCCTGCATAATGCATGGGCATAATGGGACTTTGAAACCCCTCCGCCCACCTCCTACTCATTGCCCATTGGTATGCTAAATTCCTCTTCATATGCACATTCTTTTGTTAAGGCGCTCCTCCTCGCTACACCTACATAAGCTCCTAGCTTGATAATGTTCTCATTCTTCGCCTGAGGACGGCTGCTTGCGTTGTGGCCGAAACGTCGTGAGAATTGTTTTATTATGTTTTATTTTTATTATTTTATTACTTCCCTTCTACGTGACTTTACCGAAAGAACCAAGAAGAATAATTCCTGCAGTCACGAAAGTTCTAAAATTAAGATTGCTTCCACATGTATTTTTTAAATACATTTACACGGTGTACAGTCTGGAAAGTACCCACATGGCAAATTTCAAATTTGTTGCATGTCCGGAAGTACGCTAAACATTTTGAACAGACACATAATCACAACTTTGCCTTTTATATATATGGAGATGAATGAAATGCAGATGGTGGTCTTCTCGCATGGCCAGCTCCATGTCGCCTTATCTCGATCACATTGAACTGAACCTCCAGCAAGGCCTTCTACTTAACGACGAGAGAAAATTCACGTAAAATGTCCTTTTCAATGAAGTCTTCCAGATGTAACAGATATAAGCTTTTAATGAAGAAATAAAATTATCTAATTCAAAACATAACATAATTCATCATGGGATCTCCTTTGCCAGTACCAAAATATGATAATAGGGTTTTCCCCTTTTTTCTGGCAACCAAACTGGTGTTAAGATTTCGATTTAAAGCTTTCGTAACTGCAGGGATTCATCTTCTTGGTTCTTTCGGTAAAGTCATGTAGAATGGAAAAAATATATATAACATAATAAATAATTCTCACGACGTTTCGGCCACAACGCAAGCAGCCGTCCTCAGGTGGAGAACAGGTCTGTCGAGAAGACAGAGTCTGAATGACACACCCCAGGCTTGGATCGTCTATTTAAGCTGGGATGGAGGGGGGAAGAGCGCCTTGACAAAATAATTTGCATATCAAGAGGAAATTAGCATATTTATGGGAAATGCAGAGATGCGATTAGTACTACTTGTGAAATGCGTAGGAGGTTTGGCGGGGGGTTTAAATCATTATGCCCGTGCATTATGCAGGATTAGCAGCATCAAAGGGAAGGGATAGGGGTAGCATTAATAAAGGGAAGGAATGTTAATAGTATGTAGCTGCAGTAACTAAACAACCACGTAAACAACTAAAGTATAAACTACATAGTATCATCAGTATACTAAATATACTCTCCAATAAGCTGAGCTACTAACAGTAAGTAATACATTACAATTCTATGTCGCAAAAAATATAATATGCTTCCAGCTAAACTTTTTTCTCTTATATCACACGGGTCTACCCCATACTATATACTGCCATAGACAAACCCAACATTAAATTACATACTGTATTACTATACTGCAGCTACATACTATTAACATTCCCCTATCCCCTACCTTTGATGCTGCTAATCCTGCATAATGCACGGTCATAATTTGACTTTAAACCCCCTGCCAAACTCCCTACGCTTTTCAAAAGTAGTACTAATCGCATATCTGCATTTCCCATAAATATGCTAAATTCCTCTTGATATGCAAATTATTTTGTCAAGGCGCTCTTCCCCCCTCCATCCTAGCTTAAATAGATGCTCCATTACCAGCTCGTTCATGTGGATTACCAGCTCGACCATGTGGATTACCAGCTCATTCATGTGGATTACCAGCTCGACCATGTGGATTACCAGCTCGTTCATGTGGATTACCAGCTCGTTCATGTGGATTACCAGCTCGTTCATGTGGATTACCAGCTCGACCATGTGGATTACCAGCTCGACCATGTGGATTACCAGCTCGACCATGTGGATTACCAGCTCGACCATGTGGATTACCAGCTCGTTCATGTGATTTACCAGCTCGTTCATGTGCATTACCAGCTCGTTCATGTGAATTACCAGCTCGTTCATGAGGATTACCAGCTCGTGTTGTGGATTACCAGCTCGTGTTGTGGATTACCAGCTCGTGTTGTGGATTACCAGCTCGACAATGTGGATTACCAGCTCGACCATGTGGATTACCAGCTCGTTCATGAGGATTACCAGCTCGTGTTGTGGATTACCAGCTCGTGTTGTGGATTACCAGCTCGTGTTGTGGATTACCAGCTCGACAATGTGGATTACCAGCTCGACCATGTGGATTACCAGCTCGTTCATGAGGATTACCAGCTCGTTCAAGTGGATTACCAGCTCGTTCATGTGATTTACCAGCTCGTTCATGTGCATTACCAGCTCGTTCATGTGAATTACCAGCTCGTTCATGAGGATTACCAGCTCATGTTGTGGATTACCAGCTCGTGTTGTGGATTACCAGCTCGTGTTGTGGATTACCAGCTCGACAATGTGGATTACCAGCTCGACCATGTGGATTACCAGCTCGACCATGTGGATTACCAGCTCGTTCATGTGGATTACCAGCTCGTGTTCTGGATTACCAGCTCGTTCATGTGGATTACCAGCTCGACCATGTGGATTACCAGCTTGTGTTGTGGATTACCAGCTCGACCATGTGGATTACCAGCTCGTTCATGTGGATTACCAGCTCGTTCATGTGGATTACCAGCTCGTGTTGTGGATTACCAGCTCGTGTTGTGGATTACCAGCTCGAACATGTGGATTACCAGCTCATTCATGTGGATTACCAGCTCGTCAAGGTGGATACCAGCTCCTCAAGGTGAGTTACGAGCTCATTCGGTGGAATGTTTTGTCAACACAAAGTTACGAGGCCTGTCTTGTGTTCATAGTTAGTAATAGTTAGACTCGTAGACCGTCGCTTTTTTAAGCGAAACATTTAAGCTATTTTAAGCGCAAAATCCTCAGATTGTTTTTCATTGTAATGAGGCGAGGAGGAGGCTGTGACACATCCCCAACAGGGATGAAGTTTAACATCGTGCATCAACACGTGTTGAGATTGCAGCCTGCGTGGTGATTATGCTCGTTGAATATTGATTTTTTGCGAGGGTTTAAAAAAATATACTTCCCTACGATCGTTTTGTTCATTTTGCGTAATCTGACAGTGATTGTCAATCTTAACCCCCCCCTCCAAAAAAAAATTCCCGAAATGTATTTCAGAATAAATGTTGTTAAGGTTCATTGTTGACAATTTGTCAATACAATTTCCCTAAGGAAAAGTCAAACCTGAAGCAAAATATTACTAAAAAGCCTTTATTTTGCTTGTCAATAACACTGCAACCAAGAGACAGCGTCAGTTTTTACATTTCCTGACTGCACCATTTGTAGGCTACAAATTGTCCGGAATGTTTGATAAAAAAATATTTCCACCGTGAAGTTAGTGGCCAAAAGCATTTTCAATTTCTACATCCAAGAATTGTACTAAAAACATAGGTAAGCATAGGATAGCACGAGGGGGGATTTATTTATATTCCAAAATCCCTTCAATAAAGTATAGCAACTGAATTATAACAATCATTGTGGCATGCAAACCAGATATTCAATTAAATCAAAGCTATAGGGCTGAGGTGGTTATATGAGCAATACAGATTAGGGTCAGGGCTATACAAGTCACGTGTTGCCCTCTTGTGGACAAATGCACAACTACAGTAAATAGAGAAATGTTTGGGTTATATCGCGTAAAGATAAATGTTGAACCCGCCACCACCTGACAGCCAATTATAAAGGTTTCTCACTTAAACAAAACATGGCATTTCGTTACGAGTGCAGCACACCGGTGTGTTGCTGTCAATGTTGTGGGTGCTCTCCAACACACCCACACGCATGGTGGCCACCACGTGGTGGCACTGCCCCTATGTGGTGGCACTGCTGTTGTATCACGTAGTGGCCACACGAGGGCGCTGCAGTTGTATCACGTGGTGGCCACACAGGGACGCTGCAGTTGTATCACGTGGTGTCCACACGGTAGCGCTGAAGTTGTATCACGTGGTGGCCACACGGGGGCGCTGCAGTTGTATCACGTAGTGGCCACACGGTGGCGCTGAAGTTCTATCACGTGGTGGCCACACGGGGGCGCTGCAGTTGTATCACGTGGTGGCCACACGGTGGCGCTGCAGTTGTATCACGTGGTGGCCACACGGGGGCGCTGCAGCTGTATCACGTGGTGGCCACACGGGGGTGCTGCAGTTGTATCACGTGGTGGCCACACGGTGGCGCTGCAGTTATATCACGTAGTGGCCACACGGTGGTGCTGCAGTTGTATCACGTAGTGGCTACACGGGGGCGCTGGAGTTGTATCACGTGGTGGCCACACGGGGGCGCTGCAGTTGTATCACGTGGTGGCCACACGGTGGCGCTGAAGTTGTATCACGTGGTGGCCACACGGGGGCGCTGCAGTTGTATCACGTAGTGGCCACACGGTGGCGCTGACATATCACGTGGTGGCCACACGGGGCGCTGCAGATGTATCACGTGGTGGCCACACGGTGGCGCTGCAGTTGTATCACGTGGTGGCCACACGGTGGCGCTGCAGTTGTATCACGTGGTGGCCACACGGGGGCGCTGCAGTTATATCACGTGGTGGCCACAGGGTGGCGCTGCAATTGTATCACGTGGTAGCCACACGGTGGCGCTGGAATTGTATCACGTAGTGGCCACACGGGGGCGCTGGAGTTGTATCACGTGGTTGCCACAGGGTGGCGCTGCAATTGTATCACGTGGTAGCCACACGGTGGCGCTGGAGTTGTATCACGTGGTGGCCACACGGTGGCGCTGGAGTTGTATCACGTGGTGGCCACACGGTGGCGCTGCAGTTGTATCACGTGGTGGCCACACGGTGGCGCTGCAGTTGTATCACGTGGTGGCCACACGGGGCGCTGCAGTTATATCACGTGGTGGCCACACGGGGGCGCTGGAGTTGTATCACGTAGTGGCCACACGGGGGCGCTGCAGTTGTATCACGTGGTGGCCACACGGGGGCGCTGCAGTTGTATCACGTGGTGGCCACACGGTGGCGCTGCAGTTGTGTCACGTGGTGGCCACACGGGGGCGCTGGAGTTGTATTACGTAGTGCCACACGGGGGCGCTGCAGTTGTATCACGTGGTGGCCACACGGGGGCGCTGGAGTTGTATCACGTGGTGGCCACATGGGGGCGCTGGAGTTGTATCACGTGGTGGCCACACGGGGGCGCTGCAGTTGTATCACGTGGTGGCCACACGTTGGCGCTGCAGTTGTATCACGTGGTGGCCACACAGGGGCGCTGCAGTTGTATCACGTGGTGGCCACACGGTGGCGCTGCAGTTGTATCACGTGGTGACCACACGGTGGCGCTGCAGTTGTATCAGTAGTGGCCTCACGGGGGCGCTGCAATTGTATCGCGTGGTGGCCACACGGGGGCGCTGCAGTTGTATCACGTGGTGGCCACACGGGGGCGCTGCAGTTGTATCGCGTGGTGGCCACACGGGGGCGCTGCAGTTGTATCACGTGGTGGCCACACGGGGGCGCTGAAGTTGTATCACGTGGTGGCCACACGGTGGCGCTGCAGTTGTATCACGTAGTGGCCACACGGGGGCGCTGGAGTTCTATCACGTGGTGGCCACACGGTGGCGCTACAGTTGTGTCACGTGGTGGTCACACGGTGGCGCTACAGTTGTATCACGTGGTGGCAACACGGGGGTGCTGGAGTTGTATCACGTAGTGGCCACACGGTGGCGCTGCAGTTGTATCACGTAGTGGCCACACGGGGGCGCTGGAGTTGTATCACGTGGTGGCTACACGGGGGCGCTGCAGTTGTATCACGTAGTGGCCACACGGGGGCGCTGCAGTTGTATCACGTAGTAGCCACACGGGGGCGCTGCAGTTGTATCACGTAGTGGCCACACGGGGGCGCTGCAGTTGTATCACGTGGTGGCCACACGGGGGCGCTGCAGTTGTATCAGGTAGTGGCCACACGGTGGCGCTGAAGTATCACGTGGTGGCCACACGGTGGCGCTGAAGTTGTATCACGTGGTGGCCACACGGGGGCGCTGCAGTTGTATCACGTGGTGGCCACACGGTGGCGCTGAAGTTGTATCACGTATTAGCCACACGGTGGCGCTGCAGGTTTATCGTGTGGTGGCCACCCGGGGGCGCTGCATTTGTATCACGTGGTGGCCACACTGGGACGCTGCAGTTGTATCACGTAGTGGCCACACGGGGGCTCTGCAGTTGTATCACGTGGTGGCCACACGGTGGCGCTGAAGTTGTATCACGTGGTGGCCACACGGTGGCGCTGAAGTTGTATCATGTGGTGGCCACACGGGGGTGCTGCAGTTGTATCACGTGGTGGCCACACGGGGGCGCTGCAGTTGTATCACGTGGTGGCCACACGGTGGCGCTGCAGTTGTATCACGTGGTGGCGACACGGTGGCGCTGCAATTGTATCACGTGGTGGCCACACGGGGGCGCTGAAGTTGTATCACGTGGTGGCCACACGGTGGCGCTGCAGTTGTATCACGTAGTGGCCACACGGGGGCGCTGGAGTTCTATCACGTGGTGGCCACACGGTGGCGCTACAGTTGTGTCACGTGGTGGTCACACGGTGGCGCTACAGTTGTATCACGTGGTGGCAACACGGGGGTGCTGGAGTTGTATCACGTAGTGGCCACACGGTGGCGCTGCAGTTGTATCACGTAGTGGCCACACGGGGGCGCTGGAGTTGTATCACGTGGTGGCTACACGGGGGCGCTGCAGTTGTATCACGTAGTGGCCACACGGGGGCGCTGCAGTTGTATCACGTAGTAGCCACACGGGGGCGCTGCAGTTGTATCACGTAGTGGCCACACGGGGGCGCTGCAGTTGTATCACGTGGTGGCCACACGGGGGCGCTGCAGTTGTATCAGGTAGTGGCCACACGGTGGCGCTGAAGTATCACGTGGTGGCCACACGGTGGCGCTGAAGTTGTATCACGTGGTGGCCACACGGGGGCGCTGCAGTTGTATCACGTGGTGGCCACACGGTGGCGCTGAAGTTGTATCACGTATTAGCCACACGGTGGCGCTGCAGGTTTATCGTGTGGTGGCCACCCGGGGGCGCTGCATTTGTATCACGTGGTGGCCACACTGGGACGCTGCAGTTGTATCACGTAGTGGCCACACGGGGGCTCTGCAGTTGTATCACGTGGTGGCCACACGGTGGCGCTGAAGTTGTATCACGTGGTGGCCACACGGTGGCGCTGAAGTTGTATCATGTGGTGGCCACACGGGGGTGCTGCAGTTGTATCACGTGGTGGCCACACGGGGGCGCTGCAGTTGTATCACGTGGTGGCCACACGGTGGCGCTGCAGTTGTATCACGTGGTGGCGACACGGTGGCGCTGCAATTGTATCACGTGGTGGCCACACGGGGGTATTGCAGTTGTATCACATAGTGGCCACACGGTGGCGCTGGAGTTGTATCACGTGGTGGCCACAGGGGGGCGCTGCAATTGTATCACGTGGTGGCCACACGGGGGCGCTGCAGTTGTATCACATGGTTGCCATACGGGGGCGCTGGAGTTGTATCACGTGGTGGCCACACGGGGGCGCTGCAGTTGTATCACGTGGTGGTCACACGGGGGCGCTGCAGTTGTATCACGTGGTGGTCACACGGGGGCGCTGCAGTTGTATCACGTGGTGGCCACACGGTGGCGCTGCAGTTGTATCACGTGGTGGCCACACGGTGGCGCTGAAGTTGTATCACGTAGTGGCCACACGGTGGCGCTGAAGTTGTATCACGTAGTGGCCACACGGGGGCGCTGCTGTTGTATCACGTAGTGGCCACACGGTGGCGCTGCAGTTGTTTCACGTAGCAGCCACACGGTGGCGCTGCAGTTGTATCACGTAGTTGCCACACGGTGGCGCTGAAGTTGTATCACGTGGTGGCCACACGGGGGCGCTGGAGTTGTATCACGTGGTGGCCACATGGGGGCGCTGCAGTTGTATCACGTGGTGGCCACACGGGGGCGCTGGAGTTGTATCACGTGGTGGCCACACGGGGGCGCTGGAGTTGTATCACGTGGTGGCCACACGGGGGTGCTGCAGTTGTATCACGTGGTGGCCACACGGGGGCGCTGCAGTTGTATCACGTGGTGGCCACACGGTGGCGCTGCAGTTGTATCACGTGGTGGCCACACGGGGGCGCTGCAGTTGTATCACGTAGTGGCCACACGGGGGCGCTGGAGTTGTATCACGTGGTGGCCACACGGGTGTGCTGCAGTTGTATCACGTGGTGGTCACACGGGGGTGCTGCAGTTGTATCACGTGGTGGCCACACGGGGGCGCTGCAGTTGTATCACGTGGTGGCCACACGGTGGCGCTGCAGTTGTATCACGTGGTGGCCACACGGGGGCGCTGCAGTTGTATCACGTGGTGGCCACACGGGCGCGCTGCAGTTGTATCACGTGGTAGCCACACGGTGGCGCTGCAGTTGTATCACGTGATGGCGACACGGGGGCGCTGCAGGTGTATCACGTGGTGGCCACACGGGGGCGCTGGAGTTGTATCACGTGGTGGCCACACGGGGGCGCTTGAGTTGTATCAGGTGGTGGCCACACGGGGGCGATGCAGTTCTATCACATGGTGGTCACACGGTGGCGCTGCAGTTGTATCACGTAGTGGCCACACGGTGGCGCTGCAGTTGTATCACGTAGTGGCCACACCGTGGCGCTGAAGTTGTATCACGTGGTGGCCACACTTTGGCACTGAAGTTGTATCACGTGGTGGCCACACGGTGGCGCACAAGTTGTATCACGTAGTGGCCACACGGGGGCACTGCAGTTGTATCACGTAGTGGCCACACGGTGGCGCTGCAGTTGTATCATGTGGTGGCCACATGCTCGTTCACGTGAATTACCAGCTCCTCCAGGTGGATTACCAGCTGGTTCATGTGAATTACCAGCTCCTCCAGGTGGATTACCAGCTTTTCAAGGTGAGTTACCAGCTCATTCGGTGGAAATGTTTTGCAAACAAAGTTACGAGGCCTATCTTGTGTTTAGAGTTAGTAATAGGGGTTATGATTTAGGGGTTAGGGGTTGGGGTTAGGGTTAGGGGTTAGGGTTGGGGTTAAGTGTTTGGGTTAGGGTTTGGGGTTAGGCGTTAAGGTTTTGGGG